>NC_137426.1:1075000-1675000 GCF_964374335.1 Astatotilapia calliptera | reverse complement strand
TTTATCAAATGGACCATCCCGGTCCACACCTTGCTGTATTGGTCTATTTGATTCATCTTTGCTTTTATCGTTTATTTTATTTTCGCTTGCTACACACAGGACAGACATGACTGGGGGGAAGAAAAGGGGAGAAAGAAAGACGGAAAGGAAAACAGCGGGGAAGAGGAACGGTGATAAAGGTCAAAAAACAAAAACCAACAAAACAAACAGGCAAAAAATACAAATATCGATCACCTGGATCACCTGCTGAGAAAGAAAAAAGAAAGCAAGCAGAAGAGAACAAGAGTAATAGAATAAACAACATCACAATGATATATGGGAATATGACAGTAAATACTAAATATTAAACATTATTGTGCAGCACATAAGATCAACAGAACACAGTGTGCTTTGAGGTAGGAGCCAAAAAGGGTGTAGTTTGTGGGTGTGATCACCCGTGTGTACACCTGTGAGCATGGACACGCTTGTTTTTTTTAAAAGGTTCCTTCATGTAATGATCTGCTAGAGGGTGTGGGGGGGCCACAGCCCCGTCCTCCAGGCCATGAAGCAGGTATGGAGGAGATCAAAACTCCAGACATCAAGAGTCCCCAGAACACAAGAGACCAAGGAAGACCAACAGAGGGGCAGCTGCGCCACTGTCCCAGAAAGAGCTGAGGAGAGTCCCAGATGAGGGCTCACCCAGCAGCCGCGGAGCAGAAGCCAGGGGGAGTTGCAGTGACGTGCCCGTGAGCTCCGCCGGCAGCCAGCCGTGCCTGAGTGACCGAGCCCCAGGCCGAGAGGCTGAGGGCACCCCACCCCCGAAGTGGCCCGAGCGAGCCCCAGGCTCCAGGCCCCGACAAGCAGCCACCAGGAGTGAGCCGGTGTGTACCTGGACGCCCATCCCCAGACACAAAGAACCACCAACGCACCAAAGTCTGAGGGAGTCCGCCACCGGCAGGGGGAGTGGTGGGGGGAGATAGGCCTCCAAACCTTGAGGGTCTGAGATGTCCCCAGAGTCATCAGCATCTCCAACACTCATGGGAAGTCTGCAGCATTGTTGTAGACCGGAGGTGGGCATTTCAATTTCGTGGAGAACCGCACCAAAAAGCTGGCAGAGATCATCAAATTAATACCAAGAAGAACTGGTTTCAGCTCATTCTCAGTATGAGCTCTGAATTCCTATGGAAGCAGTAAGGGTGGCCTTTGTTTTGCTCATGACTGCACCTCAGTAACACATTAATGTTGCTTCACAGTACCCCCCTCTAGTGTGACGAAGCTGCTTCCTTCATGACCCGGTGCAGAATAAACTGAAAGTGCATCTCTGTGTTAACGTTAGAGTATCTTCGATCTGGGCGACGGGTTGTAAAATGCTTGTTCCATGTTTGCATTCATTTTTTCCCACTTTACATGGTAAATAGTGTAGCAGTGTATAATGAGTCAATCAGCATGCAGTCAGTGAAATAACGGGCACTCCGATGCTGGACAGATTGTTTTCTGCCACGAGACATCTGCAGAGCTGCTAATTGAAACACGATGTGTTCGGCATCGAGCTTCTCCAACCACAGAATGTGACAGGGTGCACTTTAGCTGCACGTGCAGTGCACTTCCAACAGGTAAACAGCACCTTAATGAGCCCTCTTCCCTCCAATGGCTCACTGACCGAAGTGGGATGGAAAACAGAGAGCGATGGCGACCGTTGATGTGTTTCTGCTTTGAGCAGGTTTCATTTGAAGTGATGTCACCGGCTGTGCCGTGCACAAACCCGAGCCTTTGTGCACGCCCGAGCCCTGCTATCCATTCTGTTCACAAATTAAAGCCGTATCTGCTCTTTCCTCCTTCAGACGCTCTTACTGTCACACTTGTAATTCATTCAGTCTTAATCTTGTATTATTATGCTAATAATATAATCATTTCAACTGTAAATTGAAAATGGAGTCTATTCCAGCAGCAAACAGTTCAACAGTGGCAGCAAATCTGGCAGCGTGGCATTCGGGGAAACATTTGGCATGGCTGCCTCCTGTTTTGGATGCCAGAGGGCTGCGCGCTCGCAGCACGCTCACAAATGTTCATCCTAGCAGGCTCGACTGAGGCAACTTGTGTGACGGATCAGCTGCTTTGGATTGTGAAGTTTTGATGTCATTATTTATCTGATGAAAACAAGAGGGTGGAGCCACAGAGGAGGCACTCTGCCGCCTTGCGTGAGAGAGCAGATCCTTTGTTTTTCTGAAGTCCACAGTTTGAAGATTCAATATTTGTAGTTGGGGCACTAATATGATCAGTTTTTGGAGCATTTTGTATCGCGCTTTTGTAATTGACTAAATATCGAAACACAGTCCACAGGCAGCCGAATTAGCTGATCCAATTAGCCAACCAGCTTTCAGTCAATAATAAAAACCTATTAATGCAAAAAGTGAAGATTTGATACCATTTGAACAGCTGAGTTATAGAAACATTTAGGGGGAGATTATCTATCTGGTCTTTAAGTCTGACGTCATTAGCTGTTTCTGGGTCCAAACTCCGCTGCAGGTCCCAAAGTCACACGAACACTGCAGAATCACTGAGAGTTACAAACTGTCTAAAGTCTTTCATCTTTAATAAAATGATCAGTGTTGCTGCTTTACCAGGTGTAACAATTAAGTTTAACATCCAGGCATCAATGAAAACAGGATTTATGAAATTTAACAGAGTTAAAATTTAGCAGGAAGTTAGCTCGCTAGCTTCCACCTAAACATGATATAGCATGTTCTGACTGAGAGATTTCTGAAAAATTCAAACGTACAGCTCTGCTATCACTTCCAACATAAATGAAGACAGAAAACTAAACAGCAGTGACGTTTGTAGGGTTACTGCAGTTGGGCTAGCTGCTATATAATGATGTGCTACGTGACCGCTAGCGACACAGCTATGTTAGCATAAACACAGTGAAGCTGGAGGATGAACGCTAACTTTTTTCCACTCGATAAAAGTTAACGTGAAGGTTCCTGATGGTTAGAGACAAATGCAATCGCATGGCAGGATGCTGTAAACGGACCAAACTTCAGTCAGGAGAACAACTGAGATAATCCATCCACAATACCAGGTTAGTCATTAATATACTGCTGCCTGGGCTGTAGTTACGTCGTAAGGGTTTAAAAACTGAGCTTTAAAATGAACAGTGGTGATGAAAAACCGATGGAGGCCGACAGTGATCACTGAATGTTTTTAGGGGCTTGTTGAGATTAAATAGAACAAGATACAAAGAATTAAAACATGTTAAAAACACTACAGGCTTAATAAACACAGAGTAGTTTGGACCCAGAAGCAGGATCGTCATCACTTAAAGACCCAATAGAGACTTAAACAGCTTCTGTAATGTGGACAGGAAGTAAAGCTGTAACTGAATGACGACTTTTCCTCCTTGATGTTATGATAAATATTATAATTTAAAAACATCAGCAGTGTGCAGCTTTGCAGTGTGCAGAGAAAACAAGCGTCCCTAATCTGTAGTTTGGGCGCCATGGCCAGCAGATAAAGCGTCACTTGGCTGCTTTGCTTTCCCACAGATCCTCCCTTTCACAGATTCTTTCTCAGTTCTGATTCCCAGCATCATGAAGAGAGAAAACTGTGTTCCACACACTGTGGAAAACTGATGGAGCTCTTTAATAGCTTAATGTTGCATATTAATGCAGACCAGCTGTCCTATCTGTTACACGGTGCACAGAAAACAGTAAACGCTGCTGCCTGGAAGACAGCTGCAACTTCCTCAGCGCTCCAGAGTTAACTCGATCCAACCTTCAAATCCTCAATCAGGGGCCCAACTCTGTCAGACGGGAAAAATTAGCCCCTTCTTACAGCTCTGCAAACCCAGCCAGAGCTGCTAAGGTCACTGATATTATTAGCAACTTGCTGACATTTGGTTGCCATGACGAGCCGAATCAACCGACGAACGATTTTGGCCGTGACAGAGGACAAAGCAACATCGTGGAGGCGCAGTTATGGATTAAAATAAAGCGAACGCCAATTAAAGGGACAATCGACAGATAATAAGGACCATGGCTCCTAACAGAGCTGTCATTGCTGAACTAACAAGCAAACGTGTTGCTTTCCTCTCTGCATGAATTCTGCATGAGCAATAAATCACCTCTGCATGCAGAAAAGCTGCACAGAGGACAGCCAAGATGACGTCTCCATCACTTCAGCCTTTACAAACAACTTTTTTAAAGGTGACCTTGACAAAAGTACAATCCACTGTAATAGCTGGAGGGCTGGTTGTTAAATCGCCACCGCCTCTGTATGTCCAGGCAAAGATGCTGAATCCTAAACTACCTCCCATGCATCCATCGGTGATAAGGCTGGAGCCTAACTGGTGAACTAACTGGTAACTAGTGTTAATACCATAAACTCTATATAAAACATGGATGTAACCATTATGACATCATGCACTAGTTTCTGGACACTTTGAAGTCTTAATGTAGTGTTTTGATTTTTTTTCCTTCCTTTCTGTGAGCAACAAGTGAAAATATTTACCTGAGGGAAAATATAGAAACACACATCTGAAAAAATGCTTATTAGTCCAAGAAGCAAAGAAAAAACCTCTGGGAGACATGTAGTTTTTGACATCATTAAAGTTGATAAGAAATAAAAATCCCTCCATGAATCACCACCTGGAGGGCTTTGAGTGCCCCGTTGATCAAATTGGTCTTGGGTGAAGAGCCAGACTAAAGAAAAGTTATGACCGCACTACATTACCTGGATTAGGGTTAGCTGCCGACCCTGGCCACCCCACCCTGGAACCAGAGTAGGCTTGATTTGAGCCGACTTGTGTCAGGGCATACAAAGCCAGCTCTCCAAACCTGTTTCATAAGCATAAATGTAACAGCTGCAGGTAGAATAAAACCAAACGCAGTGTTTTTGACTTCACATGCACTTCTTTTGGTTTTATATTGTCAGGGTTGGAGAACTGAATTTGAAAAAGAAAACACATCCACGGATCTTTTGGAATGAAACTAAATTTACATAAAAACCTGCAAATTGCAGACTTGAATCAGCCAATTCATCTGCTTTCAGGAGAGCTGCTTGAGCTGTTTCTACTGACCGTGTGGGGCATTGAATGAAGATTACACTACCTCATAAAATAAAACAGGCAGTGTGATAACTAAGCGGGGAAACACATGAAGGTGTCGGGGCTCTGGGTTTGTGACAAGCAGCTTGAGTTTATTCTATATTGTTGATTTCTTTTGCTAAAATAATGTTGAATTTGCGTATTTTGTATTACTTGTGAGATAATGTTCTAGTATTATTATTAGCTTGTCTGTTTTATGTTTCTATGCGTCCTTGTCTATGTTGGTTCTCCTTGAATTCTGTCTCCCCAGTATGTTGTCAAGCTCGTGTTGTCATATCTACGTCCCATTGTGTTTCCTGTTTTATTTTGAGTGTCGTGCTCCATGTTCAGTGTGTTTAGTTTTGCTTCCTCTGTGGTGTTCAGGTGTTTCCACTTCCCTCATTACCCCTCTGTGTATTTAAGTCCTCTGTCTTCCTCTGTTCAGTGTCGGTGCGTCTGTTTTCCTCTTTCCACTGTTCAGGGCATGCTCATGTTTCTCTCATGCTTCTGCTCAGAATCATGTTCACGTCTCTGTTGGTCACAGTTATTATAGTCTAGTTTTTTCCCAGTTTAGTTTTCGCCTGTGTTTTGTTTTGTACTCGTGTTTTTCAGCCTTATAAACGGCTCGGCTTTTTGTTAAAGTTCAGTCCTGTCTCTACTGTGTCTGCACTCGGGTCCACACCGCAAACACACTGGCTGCTCAGCCATAACAGAAGGTACTTTAACACAGGAAACTTGGCACAGGAGGAGAGAACACCGATAGAAGAATTCGACTCCAAATCAACCCAGGATGAAGAACAAGACTAAATACACTAAAAATACTTTATATGAACTCTAAGAAAACCACGAATCACACAGAATATTTAAATAAAAGTCAAACACACTGAGTTAATGAACCCAGAACGACTGCACAAGCATCATTTACATTTCAGGCTACATGGAAATACTTAAAGAGTAAACTCAGTGCTTTAATCCAAGCGTAAGCAGATAAATGGATCCAACATACTCCTGACAGCAGCCATGTGACCCTCTCACTCTCAGGTTTTTATTTTTTTGTGTTATCAGTATATTTTTCCACTTTGCACATTTTTTCTTATGAGCAAACAAATGAAATCGTCTGTTTCATTTTCACAATTCAGGAATTTTAAAAGTCACGAGTCTAGAGGCAAAACAAATAAACTGGAAGTGAGCGAGATGAGGTCACGTGATATCGATTTAATAACCAAGCTTTGTACTTTGACTTGATTATCTGAGAGTCTGAAACGCCAAACTTGAACTCTGGAAACAAAACGCTGCTGAACGATTAAACGCGTTAGCGCCACTTCGCACTGCTGCCTCGCGTCCTTTCGACGGGCTCGTTGATTTCTGTGAATGTCGGACTTTGACATTTTTCCTCCCTCTCCGTCTCTCCCCGAGTCCAACTCTCTCTCTGCCTTCCTTCCTCCCACTCGTTCCGTCTCACTTCCTGTCTAACCCAAATCAGACTTCGTCCACGTTCCCGTCTCACCCTCCTTCCTTTCGTTCTTTTTTCACAGCTCATCAAACCCAATCAATCTGGTGGCTTCTAGCTTTGTTAAAGAATTACAGAGTAGTGCGGCTGTAAAAACCTCTCCCCCAGACGTTCCCTTCACATGACAAGAGACAGACAGTGGTGCTGGCGGGGGTGATGAGGAGGGAGAGCAGTCTGGTACCAACTAATTAAAGAAACTCCCAGAATCCTCTTTTTTTGTGTGTGTTTTTTTTCTTCCCCTAACTGGCTGAGACAAAGCCGTGTGACCCGTAAAGAGAATGAGCCAAGTGACCCATGACAAACCACAGGAAATAGTCTGTGAGGATGGAGAGAGGAGGAGGGAGAGAGTCGGGGAAAGGTGAGGAGGTGTGAGGGAGAAAGAGCTGAAAGAGGGTACGAGAGAGAGAGAGAGAGAGAGAGAGGCTGGAATTAGCAGGACGCAGTAGCAATAATGTCAGGTCACGGCCTTTAGGGTGGAGATTTGTGGAGAGAGATGAGAAAGTGCGCTGAAACAAGCCATGAGGTTGGACTGGGCTTTATTAGATGGGTGGCACGAGGTCAGCGTTACGCTGTGTAACAGTCAGACACCAGAGTGTGGAACCGATGTGCCTGGAATAGCTGAGAAACCCTGCAACATGAATGTGATGCATCTGTATTTTTGTATATCTGAGCATTCATATTCTTCCTCACAGCGAGTCCTGACACATGACGCAGCTCATCATCATGAACGATGCTGGGAACAGTTTGCATCCAAAGTGCTAGCACAGCTGCACATTTCAGCTTTCTTTTAGAAGTCCTTCACTCTGAATACGGTGTTTCACCTTTAGATTAAGGCTAACAGCTCACTTCTAACCCAGAAGTCCTTCTTGTCTGCTGGATGTTAAACAGCGAACAGCAACACTGAGCCTTTTGTTGGAGCCAAAAGAATTTGAGCCACTTTCAACTCTCGGTGGTGTCTCAGAGTTTGATTGATTTTTAGCTGAAGGATAATATGGTTCCTTAAAAGTAGAAGAGGAGGCAAAGCCTTCTGGATTCAGGAGACTGACACCCTCTGTGGTTGTAGTATTAGGCTTCAAACTTTCCTTTTTGCTAAAGCATATAGTTAGTGCTGGACCAGGTGACCCTGAATCCTCCCTTAGGCTATGTTCACACTGCAAGTGAAAGCGCATCAAATCCGATTTTTTTGACCCTATGCGACTCATATCCGATCATGGTATGACAGTGTGAACGGCACAAATCCGATACTTTCAAATCCGATCTGGGTCACTTTCGTATGTGATACTGAATCCGATACATATCCGATGTTTCAGAAAGCGACTGCTGTTTGAACGGTCAAGTAGCATTAAATCCGTCTTTTACGTCACTGACACAAGACAGACGCCAATTATCAGCTCCGGAGAAGACATCGCGAACGCTTCCTGGCCATCCGGTGAAACTCCTGGGAAGACAATGTTGGAGAAACGTGAACATTTTATTTGTACTGCATAGTCTGCAGACTCTTACAGAAATCTGCAACTATCCTTTGAAGCACCGCTCCTCTCTAAAACAGCAATAAGGATAATTATTTTGTTATCTACATTATTATGTAGATAACAAAATAACTTAAAGCAAAAATTGGGAAACGTGAAGTCGGAAGTCTTTATATTAAGGGCCATCAGTCAAACAATACTGTTGCTCTGGGTCTAAACAGAGCGCGTTGTGTGTGACGTCTTCTTTTGCGCATGCGGGCCGATTTGAGCGTTCACACTAGAGCGCGTTTGCGGTCGCATTTTATTTGTAGTGTGAACGAGCAGACAAAAAAATCGGATTTGATCAAAAAATCGGAATTGAGCATCAAGACCTGCAGTGTGAACGTAGCCTTAGTTGTGCTGCACTAGACGTAGGCTGCTGTTAAAAGGAATTATATTTGTATGTTGGGGTTTCTTTGTATTTTCTTTTACTTTGAGGTAACTGTTATTTAAATAATATTGCACCGAATGTCTGATGATGTGGGAAAGGGAGCGGGCCTGCCTCAAAGTCCAGTTCAGCCAACATCAGCTGATAGCTCAGTGGACAATTTTATTTGTTTCTGTGTCTGCCAGCCACTTTGCGACCCACTTCCACCCCAACTCCTCCTCAGTCAGAATCACATCTGTTTTATTTTACAGTACCGACACAGCAGTTCCCTGATTTATGCCTCTGGGTATTACAGGAGATAATGGATGAGTGGAATTGTAAGGCAAGTTATGAACAGAAAACTCGGAAAAATAACAACTAGATGGATCACCGTGCTTTTAAGATGGTCTCCAGGTAAAACTAGTTCACATTAAGAGCCTGATGAGTTTTTCAGAAGCGCTCACAGCCAAAGCCGTCAGATAGATCAGAGTTATTCCAAAGTTTGGATGAAATATCAATTCAAATTGCTTCAGTAGCAGCAAAACTACAGGATGTGTTCTTACTGGCCAAGTGATCCCCACGTGCTCGCGTCTGCTTATTTGTAATAACCGATGGGAGGTCACGGCTGATTTTCATTTCTGTGCAAATCGATCATGTCTCCAATTTGTGGAGGAAATTTCCTGCTGCATGCTGGTGATGAAGTCCCCTGATGAAACTTGTCCCACAGGAATCAGACTCTAATTTCAGATGCAGTTTGTTTTGCTCATGTAATTTGTTTTCTTTCCTTTTAAATGAACCTTATCTGCGGCAGATGGAAATGTATGGAGACTAATATTCAATAAATTCTGGAGTGTAGACTGCAGGTCTCGCTGCTGTTTCTGTTAAATATTTACACCGAGCAGCTTGGGGGATTTGCAGTCGGGGGCTGAAGGGCGAGGCGTGCATCAGATGAGCTTTTGTGTCACATTTAATGCTGCGATGTGCTGCTTTGTGCTGACCCACGTGGCTCTGGAGCACGTTCAGAGCAGTAAAACCCCTTTAGAGGCGAGAAGAAACGCTCATATTTGTTGCTGTACGATAATAAAATGTCACTTATTTAGTCTGATTCAACATTACTGCCCTCTTGGCCTAACACTTAGCCTCTGGCCTCAGCATCAGCATTCGTAACGAGGTTCGAAGATGCAGCCGGTCGCTCGTCACAGCTAAGTGCGGGAATGCGCCGGGTCAGTTTTATTTTACTGCCCTTATGCTTTATCCATCTGACAAATGTACACAGGCAAGCAGGAGCACGTTCATAAACCGACGCAGCCTTCTTTTATTGTCCTTGTGAGAGCCTTACACAGGCTTAATTTCATTTTCTTAACTTTAAAAACAAACCGATGAATGCTACGCTCATAAAGGATGAAAACGATGTCCATCCTATAAGGCCAATAACAAGGGATTCTGTCCATTATAGTTGGAACAGTTGGTCCTTAAAATAAAGGAAAATATTGCCCTTTCCCTGCTATGACCGCTCAACACAAAAACACGCCGTGGTTCACGTGCTCTCTGAGAGCGAAGGCTGCTGTGGCGGCTCACATTTATTAAATATTAAAAACATTTAAATCCCATATCCTGAATCACATTAACTCTCGTACTACCCCCATAAACAGTGGAAAAATAACCTCAGACACATTAGAGGTTATATTCTACATTCAGTAAACACAGGCTGTGATTGCCGAACGCTGGCGATTGAGAAATGAACGGCTGAGCGAGCAACCTGCTGGGAAGATTTCTGCTCTGAAGCTACAGGAGGGGCCAGAGAGGGGATGATGCTGTTTGAAAGCGCTGCTGCTGCTGAGGCTTTTTTAAACCAGAGAAGTGCAGGACTGGAGCAGGAATTTGATCATGCAAACCACCACACTGCATATTTAATGTGCACACCTCTGTGAAAACAGCACAAAAATAAGAAATGTTGGAACTGAGAGGCTTTGTTGTTGTTTTATAGCTGAGACTCGGGCCTGAATAATGAAGATGGCGCTAAAGAACCAACAGCTGCAGTCCCTCCAATGTCCACCAGAGGCTCCAGCGGTGAGTCAGTCCCCATAGACTCTCATGTTACAAGTTTCCAGCAGAAATAAACACATTTACAGCCTGATACAAAAACCGGTTGGTCCCGGTAATTACCGTATTTCAGTATTAGGGGCGTGGCCTCTTTGACTAAGAGGTGGATGGTTACACTGCTGTAGCCGCTGGCTAGGCTTTACTGCAGCTCACGCTGAAGCGTGTTTGTGCTGTCGGAGCCTTTTGGAGTATGAATGATGAAGCTTATGTGCATGTCTTTATCCTGTCTTCCTTTTCTCAACCAATCACAGCAGATGGCCCCGCCCCTGCCTGAGCCTGGTTCTGTCAGAGGTTTCTTCCTGTTAAAAGGGAGTTTTTCCTTCCCACTGTCGGGTCATATGATTGTTGGGTTTTTCTCTGTATGTATTATTGTAGGGTCTGCCTTACAGTATAAAGCGCTTTGGGGTGTTGTTGTGATTTGTAAATAAAACTGAATTGAATTAAGTTCAGTAATGAAGTTCTGTAATCAGTGGACTGCTTGTTTTCCTGTGTGTTTGGCTGCTTATCTGTTCTTCACATGACTATTGCCTTCCAACACTGTCAATCACAGTACTGACATCATTACTCTAGTCCAATCCTCTCGCCCACCTTCTTTGAGACAATCACCCTCCACTTATCTGACCAATAATATGGCTGCTGTGCGTCTGAGAGGGCTGCGCTCCAGCGCTGCTGAGAGGAATTCTAGGATTTTATTCATGACTGAGCAGCGACATCTATTTCAGTAACTGACAACTTATTACTCAACCCTCTCGCCCAAACATATTCACATCTAGCTTTAGAAGAACAACATGTGGTCATGCCCATCTTTTATGTACAGTCTTTGGGGAAACGAGAGTAAAAGAATCTAAAATCAGTCACTTGGTGAAGAACATGCAGTGATTTCTTTAATTATTTGTAAGATGATAGTTTTTATTACTTCAATTAACTTCAACCATAGTTATAGGAGTGTAATTATATGGAAAATAGTTTCTTTCACAATTGGAAATAATTTTCTGCAGGTGATACACTTAATCACTGCTCTCTAAGACCAGCCTGTGTGTCACACGCACGCACACACACACACACACACACACACACACACACACACACACACACACACACAGCTGACAATAACATAAGCTTCCAGTGCTATTCGTCAAACTGATTTCTGCACATTTGTCATTTATGCATCGCTGCTGATTCATCACTGTTGTTGCACTTCACACTTCAGCTGCTCTCGCGATGCCGAGGTTATTGAGACGGGAACAGTTCTTCGTCTGTGAACGCCCAAGTTACAGTTAATGTTTGGTTTACAGCTCCCCGGCATCGCTGCAGTCTTCTACTGAGACGCTCCTCTAATCTGCTTTTATGGCTTTGTCTTTCTGTAATGCTTTTGTGTCTCAAATACGCCACTTTCAGCTGCTCTTTCGGAGGAAACGTGCCATAAAAAGGTTTTTTTTAATCGTGAATCACATTCAGTTCTGTAACGGATCTGAACCTCAGTCCCAACGTGCTGAAATACTATAAGATCTTATTGGAAAGTGGAGCCGAGACTGGCAGAGGTGGTTGGTGTTATTTAAAACGAAAGCTCAGTGTGTGTGTGTGTGTGTGTTTGTGCGTCTGCTGCATCTGTGTGTGAAGGTAAAGGGTGTGTGTGGATGTGTCTCTCTGTGCATAACAGTGGAACAGAAGAGCTGCCATCTGGTAAAGCCGTCCACCTGCTCACACTCTGTTGGTCCTCTCTTTTCTTTGTGTGTGTGTGTGTGTGTTAGGTAGGTAGCATCTTGGTTGTCTCTTAAATCCCTGCTTCTGCCTTGGTCTGATTGAGCAGTGTGTGTGTGTGTGTGTGTTATTGCCACCTACCCTGTACATTTCCCAGCATGCACTGTTGCAAAGCCGAAGCTTTGAAGGTTTAGCTTTCACACCTGTAAACTCTCGTGTATGTACGTCGGTAAACAGGTGGAACATCAGTGAGCCAAATGTGCAGAGGAAATAAAACTATGACTTCATGGACACTCAGTAAGTGTTTATGATCCAGGATGAAGAGCAGCGTCGTGCCTTAAAAGCCTCATATTAGTATTTGTTATAAACAGGTGCAGCAGCTGTTATCTGTGCTTTGGAAAGCTAAATGTGTGAATCACGGGAAAATACCCCTGAAGCACTAAAACACCCTTCAGAGTAACGGCTGGACTAATTAAATATGAGACGACTGTTTCATCACATCTCTGCTGACACCTCATTCTTCTTCCTGAGCTCTTAGGTCTTCAGGTCAGAGGTCATGGGGATCTGGCTTTTCAGGCAGTGGCACCGAGGTGGTGGAATTCTCTTTCAAAAGCAGCTGAGACATTTTTAGACAGACAAGCTTTTAATGAATTTGCTGTTTGATGTAGTTTTCCATTGCTTTCCATTCTTATGGTGCATTTTTATTCTCACGTTATGCTGAAGCAATAAGAATTTGACTGACTTTGTATCACGGGGACATGAGGTGAAGAGTCTTAAAGTCATCAACAAACACAACCAAAGAATTACAAACACGCATAAATGATAAATAAATGTTTGGTCCGAGGTTTTTGGTGGGAGCTGAAACTCCAGACCATCGGCAGCCACGTTGGGCTCAGCTTTGCAAAGTGTTGCTGGAAACAAATCAGTGCTGCTCAGAACCAGTCCTACAAACATGCGTCCATTTAGAAAAAATAACGAGCTCGTGTCACAACAGCGCCACCATGTGGTCAATTAGATGTGCGATCCTGTTACACATTCGCACTTTGCTTATGGCCTCACCAGCCCAAAGAGAAACCACACTGAGAAACATGCAAGCTGCAATTTCAGCTGCTGCTGATGCTCATTTAAAAAAACGAAGAGGAAAAAGAAAACAAATCGGTGCTGGGTGGGAGTGGACTGCGCCGTGTTTTGGGTTTCTGGTTTGTTCTGTTAGTTTTTCCTGCAGCCTAGCAGGGCCACGTTAGCCCTCCCCAAATTTCCTGTAATTGATCAGCTATCCATATATAACACACCAAAACAAAAACCCCAGAGAGCGCAGCATGGACTTTAGAAAGCTGCAAAATGTCAGCCCTGTTAACATGCAGAAAAATGCAGATGTGTTGGTTACTTCATGCGTGGACACTAAAATGTTTGGCTTTGGTGCTTGTCCAGTAAACGTGTAACCTGATGGTCACATTACAGCGAGTGAAAACCCCTCAAACGTGGGTCAGTGGAGGTGAAAGTATGTGTCCTGCCTGACTGCACTCACCTCCTCTCCGCTAACACTCTTCCTCCCACCGTGTCAGGTGAGTGCCAATCTGCACACTGCCTCTGGCGACGTCTCCATGGAATCATCCGGCACCGGTGAGCGCTTTTACATTAAATGCAAAATAAACAACCCAGGCCGCTCATTAAAAAAGCATGACTGCTCCCGGGAGCCGCCGGTCGCTGAGAATATTTCGAAGAGGGAAACGGGGAAAATGGCCGCCTGTCAGACAGGCCTGCAGTGGCGTGTTTGCCTCTTTCATTAACTGTCAGCTGTGAGTGTGAAGAAGGATTCCTTTGACACAAAGCACAGGTCAGATTATCGAAAGGCTGCTGTCATATCGTCGTTATGGCCGCACTGTGCCTGTGCTCTTGTTCTTCAAAGAAAACTGAGACGAAGAAGAAGATAATAAAGGAAATGCACGACAAAGGAAAAGAGAGAAGGCAGAGGAGGGGCGACCGCAAGCGCAAGACACAGAGGAAGAGGGGGGATGCTCACTAGCCGATGACCAAATGATTCGTGACAAGTTAGCTCAGTGCACAGACCTCTGGGGTCACCCGGGAAGATAATGGGGAGGGTAAGAGCAAGGGAGGGGTCACGAAATGAGACAGAGCAGAACAAAAAAGGAAGGGAAAGGAGAATTGGAAGAGAAAGATGGGAAGATTAGCAGAGGGAGAGCAAGAACCCCAGGAAGTGACAGTCGGTACAAAAGTGGGTCGACTGAGAAAAATAACAGAACAGGAACTTCTAATAGTTTGTAACTCAATGGAAACTGTGCATTCAGAACAATCTCCGGCTGCCGGCAGCGAAGCTCGGAGACACTCGGTGATGACGTCACCCTGTTCAGCAGTTCGCTCCACTCAGAAATATCCCCACAGATACTAGATGGACTGCAGTGATTGTTTCCCACAGACCAGAGCCTCACCTTAACCCCTCCAACGCCACCAGCAGGTTCACATTTATAGTTGTAGGGACCAAATTTGGAGGCTCATGCAGCCCAGTGAAGACACATGCGTGTATTTACATGATCAGGTGCAGGTTTACTAAGTGGTGACATGAGTATTTGAACCAGTTTATTTTACTGAGTGAGTAAAAGGATTGTAGCTCAGAAGATACCAACCTGAGACCGCAAACATTCACCTTCCATAGCATAGGAAGCTAGCAGACAGCTAGCAGTTACAGCTGCCTGTGTCACCATCCGCCTGTCAGTCAAACGTTGAGCCTTTGAATAGGTGACTTATAAAAACGTACAGACACCAATCAGTTTGTGCATCAGGCTGTAAACGTGTTTATTTCTGTTGTAAAGTTTTAACATTGGAGTCTATGGGGACTGATTCACTGCTGCCTCTGCTGGACGTTAGAGGAACTGCAGGTTTGGGGCTTCATTTTTCTACCCTTGTTGAAGTTGACCCATTTCCCCCTTTGTTTGACACAACTAGCAGAACAGAGTCATTATAACCATTATTTTTGTCAATTAAAGTCTAAAAGCGTGAATTTGTAACGAGACACTGTTGACCCGAGTGTCCTGATCTCTCCTTTGCACATATTTCAGCGCACCTTTGGCTAAAATCCAGACGCTATTGTGCCGTATACTTTCACCAAACAATCAGGAGAACTGAGCTCCCTGAGTGCTTTTCAGTGATCGGACAGAATCGGAAAATGAAGATGGCAGAGAAAGAAATTACTGCTATACGAAGAAACGGTGACAGCCCAGAAATTACAGGACGGGGAGCAGAGAGACCCGGAGAGGTGGCCTGACTCATCACAGAGCCCATTATCTCTGTGGAAGGAAAACAGGAGATGTGTGAACAACAACAACACACTGCAGTACGGCAGCAGAGAATCCCAGCGTTAGCCTGTGAATGCCACCTCCCTCTGTGTTGGTGGTTAACAATAACAGGTCAAGGAGAGGGTCGGCACAAACATGCCATTAGGAGGGGACGGGCAGGCTGCTTTAACAGCTAATCATCCCTCATCGTAGTTGCAGCATGGTGGCATTTCTTCTGCTGTACAGTCGCTGCTGCGCCTGCACTTCACTCAGCTCACTCGTCAGACGGTGAAAGGGGGGAAGACGGACTCGCTGAGAAGTCCGGCCTTTATGAAATGTGACGTACGGCAGCGTAACGATCTGCAGCATACGTCTGCAGGGGTGATGGCGGCCTACTGTCTGTGTGCGCAAATGTAATATCCACACAGGCGCTTCTGTTACGTCTCAGTCAGTTTGAAGTGCAGGAGGAACTTTAAAAGACATGCATGTTTAAAAAGAACAAAATCATTTTCCAGCCTCATCGGGGGGCATTAAAAGTCTACACGTCACAGAATGAAGTGACCGAAGTTTACAGAACGTTTATGCCAGATGGAATCAGCAGGAAGGACTTTGCTCTGTGAATGTTTATTACCACAGAGCTCATAAAAGATGATCAGATTCCTGAAGGGAAATTCAGTAAAAGCACAAAATGTGGTAAAAATCCTCCTCCTTCCAGCTGCTCCCTCGTCACAACAACCCTCTGCATGTCCTCCTTCACTGCATCCTTCTTCTCCTCTCGCCTGGCAGCTCCACTTTCATCCTCCCTTGTCCATCACATCCACCCTCCCTCCTCTGCACATGTCCAGACCCTCTCAGCCTCTCCTCTCTGTCCCTCTGATGGACTCTTTTGTGATCCATGCTGCTCAGTGAACATCTGAACATCTTCGGCCTCCCCCGTCTCCAAACCATCACAGCAGCTCTCGCCACCATCTTTAAACCTTCTCTTTCATTCTTGCTGCTCTCCTTCTGTCCCAAACCACCCCTGACACTCATCTCCACCCACTCCACCCTGCCTGCACTCTCTTCTTCTTCTGTCTGCGTTGAGCCCAGGAATTTAAACTCATCTACCTTCACTGTTTGCGTGTCTCTTTCACACACGTGTGTTTTGTCTTGCTTCTATGGTAGTGATGGGACTTCCGGCTCTTTTGGCTCCAAACCAGCTCTTCAGGTTGTTTTGTTGCTTTAATAAATTTATTATTAACAATAATATAAAATTATGCACAAAAGGAATTACTAATGTAAAAAAAAGTGGTTTTATTTATATATATTTATATATAAATATATGTGGTGGATCCAAGAGACAAAGCACGTAAAAACTCTAGGGGCCACCGTAAATATACTTTTATTTATTCACTCCACATAAAATGTAATAAATAAATCATGTAATACAACAACCAACTAGTCACAGTTCAACTTTTAATTATTTAAACTTTCAGCTTTTTCCTTTTAAATAAATTAAAAATGAAACAACACAAAACACTGCAAACCACAACACAATTAAATATAAATTAAAATCTGAAAAGAATACCTGTTCTTCCCAGAGCATGCCTCCTCCTCTCCAGGTTCTCCTCCACCTGCTCCCTACTTTCACTACCAATCACAGTGTGGTCCACAGAGACTCCTGCCTGACATCACCTGTCCGTCACCATAAGAAGGAGCTCAGAGCAGATCCCTCAACTTTAACCCATCTGTCAGTCCCACCACACCGTTCACCACTGCCTCTCTGTCCTCATACCTGCACCACCCTCACATTCTTCTCTGCAGTACCACAGTACCTCTCTTAGCAGCCAATCATCTGCTTCCTCTGATCCAAAGACACACTGAAGCTCCTTCTGACCTTCTCTAAACTTCCACCACACTCTCAAACATCTGTAGATGTGATGTTTGCTTCAACATTCTCAACATGAAGCTGCTCACTGATCATCAGCTCTCTTCTTCACCGAGCTTCAGCAGCTCTTTCTTTATCTTCAAAGTACGGCTCGTCAGATTTATCCCTCTGTGTTTACCGCAGCTGCACATCAGCCTCGCTCTTGATGTACTCTTCTCCATTCATCAGCTGTCATCTAACTCTCCAACACTGTGTTAATCTGGTTAAAAGTCCACTGCCATCTCCATACCTGCACAGGTATGTACTGTATGTCATTTGGACCAAAGCAGACATTAAACCTGCAGAAACTTGATTTTATCGGGTTTGACTGATTGAACTTAGCCTCTGTGCTAAATGTTTACTGCAATCGTGTTATTGTCTTTATGTGTTGCAGGTGTTTACTTTTGCTGATTTTAATTACAATATTTGACGTATAAAATATGATTTCACTGTTATATCTGTCATACCAATGAGGAGACTTTCCGCTGTGCATTAATCACTTGCTCATTAGCGTATGTTGAGAACATAATTTGATCACTTGTATGCTGACTTTGGTCGTAGTGTTTGGACTAAGGAAACTGTGAGCTGTAACATTCATATTTTAATTGTCTAGTATTTGTGTTCATGTGTGTATCGCTGCTATGTTGGTTAGCCTGAAGCAATTCTAACATCAGTTACAATTGAATGGGTTACCTGGAGAGGACCACACGTTTTCTGGATGTTAAATAATTGCAAATTGCAGTTATTGTTTAATTGTTGAACTTAAAATTCAGTTGTTATACAAGAAAGAATTGTATTGAGAGTGAGGTGACATCGTATTTGTAGATACAGGTCAGGTCGAGCTAGAGCTCCGAGAAACTGCTCCAGACTTGTGACGTTGCCAACCCTGAGTTGGCTGACTCATCATTCCCTCATCTGATCTGTTCTGGGACTTACTGACCATCGACTCATAACTCTGAGAAAGAAGTTAAGGTTGAAACCTAATCAGATACCTTTTAACCCTTTACTCACCAAGTACCGTAGAGGCCGCGTGCACTAGTTTGGTCGTTTTGGCTGTAAAAGTGTCAGAAATCACGCTCTGATCTGGACCGTCGTTCTACTGCATTTCAGCCATAACCCAGCTGGTCACCTTTTGCATTATGAACACAGAGTGACGAAGAAACATTTAATGCATCGTGGGAATCCTCCCAGAGTCTACTGCAGCATAACTAAGGGATGTTCCTGTAGCTGCACGGCTGTGTGACAATAACGTAATGCATTCACATTTCTGTGTTTACTGGAGTTCATTATTGGGGCAGATGAGCTCAGCGGGATCACATTTCTGTCTGTGGAGAATCGATGAGGTTGAAGTCCTGCCCCTTCCTGAAGCGCTCCTCTTTATTCTGTAAACTCGATGATTATTTCAAACCCGAGCAGCAAATCAGAGACGTGTCTCTCCGACTCGTAAACACTTGTGTGTCACGCTCGTACAGTTTGCGTTCCTCTGGAGCGTTTTATCTGCCGTGGCGGTGTATTTTCTGCAGAGCAGGCCGGCTGCTGTTAAAACATCTGTATAGTTTCTCCTGGAGCTTCAGAAACTTCGCTGCTCAGTCAATTTATCTTTATTTGCTTTTTTGTTTTTACCTGGAGGTCAGTTGAGATCAAGTCTCTTACAAGACAGACCTGACCGAGGTATCAGCAGCCATCCAAACAAAGTAATGCAGTCTACACGACATGACGCACAACGACAGTAACAGCAGGACCACGGTAATCTCCAGACGCAGCGCATTGTTCAGGAAGAAGAAAAATGTGCTCCGGGGCCGGCAGGAGGAGGAAAAGCTGGAAGCAAAGACTCCTCATCCCTGGTAGCAGATTTTGAGTTTCATTACGGTGCTATGCAGTGGAGTGTGGTCAGGCTGACCGAGCCCATTAGCCTTTCTGAAACAGGAGCGTGAAGTCCTGCCAGAAGCAACAGAGCCAAGTAAGACCAGATGTAGAGAAAGTTATCTGCCAGAGCGCACTGCTGTCTACAGCAGGAGCTCCTGCAGCACGCTGCACACTTCTGCAGCTGATGTATATTAAAACACACAAACTAGGATCTGTTAATACTCTTGGGTTTGATTCCATTATGAGGCTGTCGTTTTTTTAAATTTTGATTTTATTTATGTTTTACTTTTATTTTTAGAGTTTTAATCACCGCTGTCCGGAAGTGTATTTGTTTTTGCATGTACATATTAGTGTTGGGGTGGCCGTGGGAGAGGTGGAGGTATGCACTAAGAAGAGAGGTGATGATTAGAGAACAGCAGTGTGGCTCTAAGACAGCATACATGTGTGTGAATGAGAGGTGGAAAGGCGAGCACGCGAGAAGTAGATGACTATCGATTGTGCACAAGAGAAGTTAAGGAGAGAGAGCAGGCAGGGTGGAGATGAAAGGGAAGGTTTAAAGATGGCGGTGAGAGCTGAGATGAGTGAGATAGCCTTTATCTGTCAGTTGCAGGTCTTTTGCCCACAACCGAGATGACAGACCTTGCCGACCGTACATACAATACAAACATCACATTGGGGAGACAGGTCAGGCTAGGTAGCGAGGAAAAAAACATTGAAATGTGCAACACAAAAGGATAATACAGGAATGCACAGATATCAACACACCACAGCACAATAAACACAGACAGCAACATGGGAAAGAGTTCCGGTGTGTACATCTGATCTGGGACCGCTGCAATCTTCGACTGCGCCTCCAACTGACCCGATGTCCACATCATGGGGGAGGTAAGCGTTGGAGGTGGCGTTGGATCCGGGGTAGGGAGGGTGATGCGTCAGTGAGTGCTTATCAGTATCAGTATATGTGTGTGTGTGTGCGTGTCCATAGTTCAGCTGAGACAGTGTCCTTCGCCCTGCCAGGCTAAGTAAACAGTCTTCCAGCCAACCCAGGTGGCCTTGCAGGGAATGGGAAGGAACAGACTCAACACAGTCGTCATCAGGGAGTTGTTGTTCGGCTCCAGCCTTGAGCTGGCGCCGAAGGGGTAGCCGGGTTATGATGGTAATTGAGAATTTTAAGCTGTTTTTTAACACTCCGACACTGGTCTCTCAGTCTCCCGTTAATAGCTGCGAGCTTCTCCGTGATGTTATTAGCCGTCGATTCTGTGGTCTTGTCACTCTTTTTGCTCACATAGCAGATTCTGAGACATCACGACCGCAGCCAACTGATCCGAGGTGTAATCCAGCTCCGCCCAGAGATGTTGTTCTGAGTTGATTCTTTCCTGATGTAATCCAACATACATACGCTCAAAGGTGTTATTCTGAGCATTCACTGCAGTCGTAAGCGCCTCCAAGCTCTTAACCATGCTGCCTTCAGTGAGCCCTTTCTGATCATGGACGTTCAGATGTTCCCCGTCAGAGGGACAGCGAGAGGGAGGGTGGATATGCTGGACAAATGATGATGAAGATGGAGCTGCCAGTCAGGAGGGGAAGAATGGATGTAGTGAAGGACATGCAGAGGGTTGGTGTGACGGAGGAGGATGCTGGGATAAGAGGAGGTGGAGGCTGATGATCTGCTGTGGCGAAGGAGCAGCTGGAAGAAGAACAATTAGTTTTTCATCTGAATTGGATAAAAAGTTTGTGGAAAATGGTGCCTGTGATTTGTTTCCTGTAACTAAGCGGCGCTACATGAATCACTGTTGTTTATTCCAAGCAGCGAGGAATCTAATCGCTGTTTGTGAACGCTGTGCAGTCTGTATTAAAGAACAGCGTCGGGGCGAGCGGTCGCTGTAACAGTTAATCAGCATTTTGAGGTCTCGGCCATTTCCCCGTCTCTAAATGTATCTGCAGCTTTGGCCTTCCCCTGTTCGGCCTTTAATTCCTACCATCATTTTGCATCAATTGGCTCAGTAGATTGAGCAATTATGTGCTTGAAGATAAAAGCCTCTGCAGTACAGAGTGGTTCTTCTTTTTAACCCATCGCTGATGTAAACAAACAGAACACCTCTTTTTGTCTGAGCTGTCACGCGACGTGATTACCCAGCTCCTCTCTGTGAACTTACATGCAAAGCAGTAAGTCAAAACTAACAATCTGAGGATTTCTGAAATCCACAGGACATCAAAGAAACGCTGCAGCTGTGCAGAGATCTGTGTGGCTGTTGTTTAGCAGATGCGTTCCCGCGGCTCATAACGAGCATCAGAGCGGCGTAGTGAGGGTTAGAGTTAATGTAGCCGAGGCCTGATGCAGAATACAGAGTTTCCAGGATGATTTGAGTGGAACATGGAGGAACTGCGAGGGGATAGGGAGCGTGGGGGTGATGGTGCACAGCCTAGAGTTGACTTCAGGGGAAAGGGAGCTTGTTCCTGGGAAGCAACAGAGCACATCTAAGAAAGCGCAGCGTGTGTTTGCACAGCGGTCTGTGTACCTCGCCGAAATCTCTTCCTCTCCATCTCTGTCCCCGCTGGCCTCTGGACGTGCCGGCGTCTATCAAAGACGAACCGTCAAAGGCTTTGAAAGATTTTCCACTCTGTCTTTTTCTGCCCCCCTCCTTTTTGAATCAATGGGTGTCGTGTCTCAGAGACAGTCGGTCAACAAATGCAGATGATGTAAAGGGAGCGATGGGGCAGAAAAGCGAGAGAGTGCAGGTTTAAAAAGATTTGCAACATTTGGCAAGATGACTGAAACGAGGCCGTCTCATTGCCAGAAATATTAAATAAGATCAACTTTAAGTGGATTTTAATTCAGAGGATAAAGTGCAGACGTTCAGCTTTGAGTCGCATGGCTTAACAGTAGTGCATGAACTTTTTTGTGTTTTTATACACTCCTTCCTTTTCAGAGGCCAAAAATGAATTCAGTTCAGTCTCCTGTAAGGTACAGTAGACCCCACAATGTTACAGAGGTTTGTTCCTCTGTTATTAGACGATACATGAAGCAGATCAAAGATGTGGAGCTGATTCCAAGAGGCGAACTTGGAAGAGCACAAGCAAAGGAGGCATAGTTAGGCTGGGAAACCACAATAAACCAACGAGTGATCAGAAACTTTGGAACGCAGCAGCTCAAAGCCCGAAAGACCGGAGAAGACAGCTGAAGTGCACGATGACAACGTTTGTACCGTGGTTCAGAAAAACAGCTTCACAAAGGAAACTGCAAACACGACTCAGCAGCTACTCGAGGCCCAGAAATGTGAGATGCAAGACAAAACTGACGGCAGACACCCAAAGCAAGCAGCAGCTGAAGGTGCTGCAGTAACGACCTGCAGAGCATCTCTGGGAGGAAACAGCATCTGTCCACGAGCTCCAGACTTCATCACGGACTGCAAAGGATTTTACTTTACTTTGTCCAATCATGTTTGAACCTCTGAAAATGGAAAAAAAGTGGAAAAATCCTCAAAGTGTGCATTTTAATCACATTTTGATTGATCTGAAATCCACTGTGTTGGTGTACAGAGGGAAAATTACCCCCAAAATGATTTTGGACCCAACTGTAGATGATTTTTATGAAAAAAGATCGAACAACTACAAAAGCTGTGAGGTTTGAAGAGCAAAATAGAAGGTTTAGCGGGAGAAGGGGAATTTAATTGACCCAAAGGAGCGAAAGGTGCTGGACGGTGGTGAAAAGAACAGATGTGCGAGGCTGTAACATTATTTTCAGGCTCTGATTTTTAGTCCTGAGACGGCTGAGCTGAAGCTCCCCTCAGGCTTCAGCATCTTTTCATTTTAGGAATTCCCTTCCAGCAGTTGATACAATTTAACAAACATTTAACCAGGTTTTCTTTTCTAACCGCCTTCATTTCCAAATGAACCTTTAACTTTGCAGGTTAGCTGCATAAATTAATTGGACGTTAATCTCCTCTGCGTGCAGACGTCTCTGATCTGTGAGATTAAAGCAGAGATGATCTCTGAGGTTTGGGGCAGTCAATTTAACACAAACATTAAAACCACTGGCGTGAGAGCGAAATCATATCAAAATGGAAAATCTGAAGCTGATCAATGGATGTCGAGGTGTTTCTTCCTGGAAATTAGACGGGACATCAGGGAGAGTTTTTCCTGATCATTTTCCGTATTTGATCTTTAATCAGGAGAAAACGTGTGATCCTGGAAGTGTTCGAGGCCTCAAAGAAACGAGCAAAGAGCCCACGGCTCCGGATGCTTTGAATACTTTTTAAGCACCGCTTAATTATTTGTACTGGATATAGTACAGCTGTCCATTTTATACTCGGGTGTTGTAGACTAGTGGAAGTCTACAACATGTCAGAAATGGCTCTGACTGGACACTTTTGAGACAGACAACGGTTTGAAAATGTTCAGGAGAAAAAAATCTGCCAGACTTTCAGAAAGGCTGAAGAGTTATTGCTCCAGAAACTGAGCAGAAAGTCATTAAATATAAAGACCTGGGGGGTGGCTCAAGACTTCTGCACACAGCAGCATAATAATTAGAAAAACAGAAACTAAATAAACTGAAATGAGCCATCCTGCTTTGGAAAGTAACATAAATTAAACCGAGCTAAAAACAGAATCAGCAATTGTGAGTCATAACAGGAAATAAGATTTTACCTCCTCCCTGCTGGACGGTGAGCAGCCAACTGACCCGGGTTTGCATCATTTAGGACATCAAGTCTTACCCTCAGGTTCTTTTTCTGCTTCCTCTCTTACAATGGCAATAAAGTGCTATTCTATTCTATTTTATTCTATTCTATTTTATTCTATACTCCACTTGCTCCTTAGATTTTGGCACTGAAAAACTCACTCGCATCACAGCACCTTAGCTGTAAGTTAGCCACACCAGAGGGAAACACACAGTAACGTATGCACTGGGGGTGAGAATGAGCTGAAGCTGAACAGACTCCCAGGATCCGGACAATTACTGACATATAAACCAACACGGAGCAAACATCCAGTTTATTCTACTTCAGGAAAATCAGAGCAAAGAATGAAAGAAAGAAAAAACTGTGCACGCTAAGTTAACCGACATGTTAAACAGCAAACGCCGAGTTCACTTTAAAATTCTCCTGATGAATAATTCATTCGACTCTCACCAGAAAGAGAGCTTCCTTCCTGTAAAGAGGTTGAATGCACTCAGATTCTGTATCGATATACTCTTTTGGTGCGCTTCATTGTGAATCAGCCTTTACATCAGCTTCTTATGCAACCACCTTTTGTGCTGCTCTATTAAACTCAGATGAACACATTTCCTCATCTTTTCTGCCAGTTCCTGTGTGTGTGTGTGTGTGTGTGTGTGTGTGTGTGTGTGTGTGTGTGTGTAATTAGTTTGGTATAGGGGTTATCAAACGGGCGCCTCCCAACACAGATGTTTCGTTAAATTAAACCCACGGCACCTCCACGAGAGCGGAGCAGTAAATTCTGATAAAAGCGCATCGCTGCCACTTAACTGCACTGAGACTGTGCAGCACTTGGACTCTCTGTGCGCTGTAGTGTCATTATGGTTCATTAGTCGTACTAAGGAGGAACTGCAGTGTTATGGTAAAGTAAGTGTTGTACAGCCTCGTTAACATTGCTCTGCTTTCACTAACTGTCCCCTGTATGAGCTTTATTATTATAGGATACTCATAAATATACATAGGATAGTGTCTTCCAACAAACAGATATATTCTCATAAACTTGTGTATTTTTAACGCATTAATAATAAGAGCAGGTTTGTGGTTTTTGGTAGCGACCATGTTCCCCCACCATATTTGAACAGAGTAGCATGTCCTCAGCCTCAGTATCACTGTCATCAGTCAGACGTGAGCTTCTCTGCTTCACTGACTTCTCTCAGACTCCTCCACAATAATGAAGGTGGGCACTCGTCACCCAGCTGAGGTAAACGGTGAACTGATAGCCCGAGCTGCAGCTGTTAAAGGGCCTCTAAATGTTTTTGATCTCAGTTGGCCGACTAAAACATGTTTGTCCCATAGCAGCCACCATAGGACCACACAAAGCAGCTGATTCCATTCTGCTGTAGCTGTAACATTAAAAGATGATTGTCGCTTTGCTTTCATGTATTATTGTTTCTATTCTTCCTCTGAGTATAATCCATGTCCCAGCTTTAATTTCAGTGCAGTACTGCGGATATTGCACACAATCGATTTGCTTTGACCTAAGAACAAACACCCAGAGAAAATCCTTTAAAAATAACTGTTACCAGGTCAGAGACAGACTAGGAACCCTTAGAGGACCGGGCTCCAAATGAAACTCTAGGAAAACTACTTCATCCCCTCAGAACAGATTCAGGTGGAAGCTGTAAAGTCCCGGCAGCTGAACAGACACATCTTCAGCACAGACACAAATTTAGCTGCCAGAAACACCCGAGAGGAGGAAACTGACGTCCACTGACGGTCGCTGCTGCTGCTGAGCAGGACCGCATTAGCACAGCTTGGCCTCCTGCAGTGATGCTGTAATGGAAACACATGTCATCGCGGCACGGCTCGGCACGGCTCAGTGTGGCGTGGCTAAATCAGACCGACCTGGGCAGGCTGGAAATCCTTTTTATGACAGCTGGTCAGCTGCTCGCTGCACGCCTAAATTTATTGTACAAGCATGAGAGTTGTTGATCTTCATATCTAACCTTTGATGAGAAAACAATTGAGTCTGTTCTCCTTTAAAACCAAAGTTTTCAGGTGTTCGAGGTCTGGTTTGTATATTTCAGTCATCAGAAATAATAGAGGAAAAAACACTTCCATCGTTCGATCTGGGATCCGGTCAGCTTAGAGACTCTGACAAGCTGATTATTTTAATAATCCAGTAATCTGATAAGAAATACCTTTGTCATATTAATCAGCAATAATAAATATTCAAAAGCAAACAAACACATCTTTCAAAACAAACTGCTCACTGGTTTCCATTTGAGAAACTGGTTCTACCTGCAAACAGCATCTGCTGAAAAAAAAACTAAACTAAAACCTTTGATTGTATTTGAAAATTAGATCTTTTATATGTAACAATATATAAATAGTCTCGGGTCCAGTCAAAGGTCACAGTCAGTGTAGATTACGTATATATCTTATTTTATTTAAGGCATAAAAACTCCCTGACATTATTACGAGACCAGTTTTTGCACTGCTGAAAACATTAATTATTATTAATAATAATTTATTGTCCAAACCAACAACCCTCAGATTAGAGTGGCTCAGAGTTTATTGGCTTGTGAAAAAAACTTAATGCCGTTGAATTAAAACAATATTGATTTATTTGAAAGGATGGAATCAAATATTTAAACACGGGACGTCCAGAATTACATCCTCATGCTTTATGGACTGTGGTGTAGCTCCAAAGGCTACATTTTCCAAAATGTGACAGTGTTGAGTTTTCCCACTGTGACTGTGGAAAAACGACTGACGTGGAAGTGTTTGAGCTCCTGCATCCTCCGTCCTCATTCTTGTATTTTCAAAATAAACTGATAAACAGAAAATATGAAACCATATGTTTTTAATTTCTTGGGTCCATTTAATAACTGTAGCTGTAATGTGATTACTGAATTTAGTAACCTGACAGGTTACATTTCTGCATTTAAAAAAAGTGTGATTGCAATAATGTGTTACGTCCAACACTGATCCAGAGTTGTGCTCGAGTGGGAAAATGTGCCGACCTCAGCCGAGCAACCACGCGCCGACTGTCGTGGTGATTTTTCAGAAATGTCTCTGAAATAGGGTTGCCAACCGTCCCTTAAAATACGGAATCGTCCCGTATTTAGAAACAAAAGTACACGTCCCGTATTGAGCTAATAAGGGACGCACTTTGTCCCGTAATACAGTGAGAATCAAAAGTAGTCTATAAATGTTTATGGAATTAACGCTTTGTTGGAAAACATAATTCCCAGCCCCTCTCCTGCTTTGTGACCAATGAGCTGACAGCACACTTATGACAATTCGAGTATGACAATTCAGATTACCGCTCATCTCATTGGTCGAGGAAAGGTCGCTTACGGAGAAAATACCGGAAGACAACAGATGACCACAACAAGAAGCATGGCCAACAGGGGAACAAACGCAGACACTGCGGTGCAAGTCTCGGACGACAGTACACCTAAAGCTGGGCAAACACTGTGCGATTTTTTCAGTCACGTTATTCAGCTCCTGCTCAAACTGCACGATTGACTCGCAGGGGTTAGAAGTTGGTAGGTCACGATGCAGGTCTCACACTATACGGCCCGATGCTCTGATGCGACCTGAGTGCTCACACTGTGCGTCCATAACATGAAGGTTATAACAGAAAATCTGTCGCTCGCTCTCTCTGTCTCTCACTCACACAGACACACCACCACCACCATCAACTTTGCTAAATTGCTAATGAAAAACATGATCAGGCAGCTGTGAATGAGCAGCATGTAAATCCAACTATTTTCACGGTTGTTGTGGTCGTGATAATTTTGTGAGGCCACATCGAAAAGGCTCGGATGAGCTTTCCAAAGTTCTACAAGTTGTGCCTCCATCGCTTGTGTCCAGATCACACGCTGCACAGCCGTGCTGCTCCATCTTTTTCACGGCGTTTACGTGTTTGCGCGCGAGCAGTGTGAGCGGCTCACGAGCGATTGATGATCGGGAGCTGGTCGTGAGGTGTTAATCGCTTCTCGTCACCAGAGATGGGCAGTAACGCGTTACTTGTAACGCGTTACTGTAATCTTATTACTTTTTTCAAGTAACGAGTAAAGTAAGGGATTACTATTGCAAAATCGGTAATTAGATTACCGTTACTTTCCCGTAGGAACGCTGCGTTACTGCGTTACTAAAACCGTGATTTTTTTGCAAGAATGTCTCATGACAGTGACGTAAGCGACGTTGGTGACAGCAGCTGTGTGCAGATCAACAATGGATCATATATCGAGTTCAGAGAGAGTATGAGCGTGCAGCGTTTAAAGCGTGGAAGTACTGACCTTACTTTGAGTTTGATTCCATAAAAAGTGACAAAAACATTAGTGTCCGCTGTGCGTGGGAAGAAAACTTCTTTTTACAGCGAAAAAAACCCCTAAACTTCCAACAAGCACCGAGTAGCTACGACGTAATGGGAAACTCACAGAGAAACTCGCGGATTCTTCCACTGACCGCGGCACACCTGCACCAGGGTAAACCTCCGCCTACCCCACTCCTGCTTTACAGGTGAAAATAGAGCAACAGGACCGCTGAGTCTTTGACTTTATTTATTTTCTGCTGTGTTTTACTTGCATCTATTTGAAAGACTGAGTGAAAACACAAAAAATATTTTATTTTATGTGCTGGAATGTGTAGAAAATAGGTTTAAATGTTAAACTAATTTATTCAAGTCAGAGAATGTTGCATATAATTAAATGTTTTGCTTGATGCATAAAGTTAAAAGATTAAAACTAATAAAACAAGTTTTAAAAAGAGACTTTTCCATTTGATTACATTTTGTATGATGATTATGTAGAAAAAGTAGAATTGTGCTGAAAGATCTATCACTTTATCACCTCTTCAGGTTGTAAATCGTGTTTTTAAAAAGTAACTAAGTAACTAAGTAATTAATTACTTTTGAAAATAAGTAATCAGTAAAGTAACGGGATTACTTTTTGGGGGGAGTAATCAGTAATTAGTTACTGATTACTTTTTTCAAGTAACTTGACCAACACTGCTCGTCACCCCACGTATACTACACGACGCACGATGAAGGCCAAAATCGGTCCGATCACTCAAAAATCGGCTCAAAATGGGCCAAAAATCGCACAGTGTGAGCCCAGCGTTAGAGCAGCAATGTTTGTTCCCCTCAGAGAAAGGGAAGAATGGGAAAAGGAAAACACCTGGCTGGAAAACGTTAATATGGGCATGTGCAGTGAATATCAGCGCTATGTGGCCAGAAGTGTGATAATATAACTTATTTTGTGTAATAAACAACTGCAAGGATGGATGATTACAACAAATAGATGACTAATACATAAAAGTAATACATAGATGAATAATGATGATGAGTTAAGATGCGTAATCATGGGAACAAGCGGGTTTACAAACAGGAGCAGCTGATTAGCATTAGAAAAGCTGAAATAATACCTCAGCTGAAGCCAATTGTACTAAATGCACTAAATGTGCACTGTTACAAGAATATTTTTCTTTCTATTGTTTTCTATTATTTTAAGTTAAGCAGGACAGAGTTCTTTTAAAGAAAGATTTACTTATATTCTCAAAAGTTAAGCATGACAGGCTTCTGTTTAAGAAAGAGACCTGTTTTATGTGTTAATGTTGTCATTTTGAGCTAAAAATAAATGGCTAAATGATCATTTGTTTCACATGTGTTCATATCACAAAGAATAGAATATGCATCTACTTAAATCAACTTCAAGTCAAAGGGTTAAAAAAATAATTTCACACACAAAAAAAGAGCTAGAAAATTCACCACACTGGGAAGGGTGAAGACAACTGGGTCGCCCGGCCCTGGCCACGAGGTGTCCCTTATTTATTTTTCAGGGAGTTGGCAACCCTACTCTGAAATGTCATTTTTCACCTCAGGTCTGCGGCGATGTCAGAAAAAAAGTTTAGAGAAATCAATGCTGCTTTTCCAGCAGCCAGCCTGCAACACGAGCATCAACTTTGGCAATTCACCTTGAAAAGCACACAGGTGTGTGTGTGTGTGTGTGTGTGTGTGTGTGTGTGTGTGTGTGTAGAAGGCTTGATGCCAAACAACAAAGCACCAGAGTGAGATTCAGGGTCAAAGAGACAGGACGGGTCCTGCTCTCCTCTGAGACTAAAGACAGAAAGCTGGACAGACAGATGGAGACGGACGGGGAGCAGGCGAGGTAACGGAGTTGGAGGCTGAACAGGCAAAAATGAGCAACCTATCTCCTCTGCAACAGCTGTCTAACATCTGCTGCGTGCCAATCAGAGCGCTGGGAACACGAGAGCTGTAGAGCAGACGAGGAGAAAGTGGGAGAGAAGAGAAGAAGAATGCTTGAATTTGTCTGATGGGAATGTGAGTGGGTTGGAGAGTCGGAGAGAGACGGGGGAGAAGCAGGATGCATGAGAGTGATGGCAGAGAAGTGAATGAGTGGAGGTGGAAGAGAAGGGATATTGTGAATGAGAAGAGAGAGGGAGAGTGAGAAATACATTATTGAGAGCGCTGCAAAGAGAGGGAGAAGACTCTGATGAGAGGATAAGTCTCCAGAGCAGTAAACTTAATTAAAGAGTTTCTTTTTTTTTCTGGCAGACTGACATTGAACACTGGTGGATGAGGCGAGAGGAGTGAAGTGAGGGGAAATGGGCAGGAGGCCTAGAAAGACTTAAAAAAGTTAGCAAAAGTGAAAGATGCTGAGCCAAAAACAAAGTTTACCCTCACATGAAAGGTGCAGGTGAAAAATGGTCCTGGAAACATATCTGCACATCTCATGTTAGTCAGGAGGAGTTACAGAGAGGAGGGAGGGGTTACAGAGAGGAGGGAGGGGTTACAGAGAGGAGGGAGGGGTTACAGACAGGAAGGAGGAGTTACAGACAGGAAGGAGGAGTTACAGAGAGGAAGGAGTCGACGTGTTGAACACGTGAACACAGCTTCACATCCTTCAGTTTCACCGCTGTGGAAAAAAGTCACATTAAATGAAATTTAATGGGGGGAAATTCAGATGTTTCCACATGCAGTGCTCGATGATGCACCTGTTCATCTGCTCCTCAGCACACATATCTAATCAGCCAATCACATGGCAGCAACAAGACACGGTCCAGACCCTCTGCTGAAATCAAATCGAGCATCAGACGGTGGAAGAAAGGCGGTTTAAGGTGACCCACCGAGCATCGTTTAAACGCCGCAGCCTCCCTGAGTATTGCTGCTGACCACTGTACTCAGATGACCTCTCAGCACATCTCAGTTCAGGATGTGGTGAAATAAGCCAATCACTTGATGTGATGTCATCATGTCAACATGAATGCTTCTTTTACTCGTGAACAAATCACATTTTTCTGAGCAGTGAAATCACTGTTTCATTCAGATCAGCGTTACGTTTTCTTGTTACGGGAACGCCGACTGTCGAACGCGGAGCTCAAGTCGATGTTTAGAGACGACAGTTTGTCTGACAGCAGATTCTGATATTTACTTCAGTTTGTTTTTCTAATTCTGAACAAACTGAAATTTAAAAACTGAATTTTATTTTATTTATGGAGCACCAAACTACAACGATAGTCCCCTGAAGGTGCTTTATATCAGAAGATGAAGATCCTACAATGGTAAATGGTCTGTATTTATATAGCGCTTTACTAGTCCCTAAGGACCCCAAAGCGCTTTACATATCCAGTCATCCACTCATTCACACACTGGTGATGGCAGCTACATTGTAGCCACAGCCACCCTGGGGCGCACTGACAGAGGCGAGGCTGCCGGACACTGGCGCCACTGGGCCCTCTGACCACCACCAGTAGGCAACGGGTGAAGTGTCTTGCCCAAGGACACAACGACCGAGACTGTCCAAGCCGGGGCTCGAACCGGCAACCTTCCGATTACAAGACAAACTCCCAACTCTTGAGCCACGATCGCCCCAATAATACAGAGAAAACCCAACAATCAAACGATCCCTATGAACAAGCCCAAAAAGGCAAAAGTGGGAAGGAAAAACTCTCTTTGAACAGTGTTGGGATTGAAATATAAACAGGAAGAAACCTCTGGCAGAACCGGACTCAGGAAGAGGTGAGGGGAGGAAGACAGGACAAAGACGCGCTGTGGACGAGAGCCAGAGATAAATAATAATTATGATTGAATGCAGAGAGGTGTATACACACATGCAGTTCAGGCAAAGCAGCTGTTTGTCTGCTAACAGCTGCCAGAAAAAACCTGTCAGATACATCAGGGTTCAACACGTCCTGTACTCGTCTGTACTCGTCTGTACTGGCCGTCGTTCCTCTGACGCAACCAGGCCGCTAAAACAAAACTCTGTGTCCTTATAAGGACAGAGAGAAGTGTGGACATGTGGGAAACATAGTGTTATTTAATGTCCTGGAGTAACATGTAGTGTAAGGTAGAAAGAAATGCATTCATTTTTAAAAAGAGGACAGATTTCCTTTTTCCTCAGCACTGCCTGCTGCATCCCAGGAACGAGCTTCAGGTTGGAGGACAAGTTGTTTGATGCGCTGGAGATCAGGACGAAGCTGCCGATCACCATGAACCTACCTCTTATTTTAAAGCCCTGACGCTCTCAGAGGCGAAAGTTAAACGTGTGTACGAGGACAAACAGTATTTAAATGAGCGCTGTGATCTCTGTGGGTGATGCATAAACCAGGGGAAGAAAAATAAGCATGGCCTCCACCCTCACATACAGACGCCTCCGGTTTGCTCTTCGCTGAGCAAACACTCGGCGAAACGTAGAAACTGACGCGTGTTTTTTTGTCGTCCATATGAAAAGTGATAATCCCTTTAACTGTGACATGATCGGTATTTCCATAAAGATCACGAAACCTCTGCAAAGCAAGCAGTGCTGGAGATTTTTCCCCTTTTGGAGCATCTGGAGGCCAAAGTAAGACAAATGCAGGATGATTTTGCTGCCAGCACAGCGTCTCTCAGGGGTAACGCACCTGCCTGCTCAGTCAATATGGGCTCGGGTATTAAAGATCCAAATCTCCTGCACAATGATTTTCTTCGGCATGTCCAGAGTTTATGATTCATATTTGTGCTGGTTTTGTCATGACAGTGGAGCCTGCACGTTATGAGGCAGGATTAGTGATTTGTCGAGCAGTCTTGGGCTGCAGTCCACTCACCCTTAATAACCTCTGTTAAAGAAGCGAGCTCTGCCACGGTTACTGCTGAACTGACTGAAGACGCTGCTTTTAGTATAACACGTGAACGTTTCATCAGTTTGATAGAGTTTCTGTTGTTCCCAACACAATGTTCAACTGACGTGATGCTTTCACATCCACATCGACTCATCATAGCTCATAATAATTAAATGCAAGTCTGTTATGATAGATGACACTGCTGGGTTTATACACATAAACAAAATCCACCCAGGTTCCACTCAGCAGAAACTAAACATTCATTTTTTGCATCTTGTAGTTGCATCTTGTAGTTATCTGAATCATACAAAACATGTTCAAGATACACATTAGTCATATTAGCGCTGATCTCTAAAAGCTGTAAGCTTTCCGATGGCCAGCAGGGGGCGCCTCTGGTTGTAAAGAGGTGAGGCGTAACCATCCGTAACAAGGCGATTCTGATCCACCTTCATTTGTGACTATCGTCTTTATTAAAGTCCAGTTTGTGTGTTTGTTTGTTTGTTTGTTTTCAGGTGCTTCTTCCATCTGCTTTTTTGATGAGGTCAGAGCTTTCGCAGCCTGAGGGTTGAAACGTGGGGTTTATGCAGGAAAATGAGTTTTTGAGTTACAGGCTGTAGTTTAAGTGTTCGGGGGCTTCATCCTGTCCCTGATCAGCCTTAGACTTTAGTGTCTTAGTGCTCCTGTTCAGTTTAGTAAACTGTTCTGTCCCAGATTGATGTGTTTTAGTGCTCAAACTGAAATCTATCAGAGTGACCCAACATTTTTAAACCGTGTCCTCACTGCTGCACAGCTGACACGTCTGCTGTTTGTGTGGAGCGGTACAGCTGAGAAAACTTCTCCTCCACCCTGTTGATCACTTTCTGTGAGTTTGGAAAATTAAAGAGGACCAATGGGAAGCCCGTCACTTCTCCGGTTTGAAATTACTCTCATTTAATCCACTTTTCTGAGAGATTTTACCTACATCAGCTTTTAATGAATATTTGAGAGGAAAAAGCGTTTCACTCAAAATCTAATAACCTAAATGAAGCCATAAATCTGAATAACCGTTTTGGTGACTCTGGGGGCCTCACAGTTGCTAGACTGGCACATTGTTCCTTTTAATTGGAGTAACTCCAGATTTTAATTAGCCAAAGTCTTGCTAGGCTTGCACAATGTCTCTCACCTATGAGTCTAATTACACCATGTCTCGCTCCAGGCAGTGTTCAACTTAAATACAGAACACGGTGGGGGGGTTAACAAATAGTTCCCACATCGTTTTGGCATAAAACTCTGAAAAAACTGTGTTGAAGTCATCTGTGACTGCAGGAGTGATGCAGTCTGATCGCACACAAAAAACTCCTCGGAGCAAAGGGAGCAGGAGCCGATGAGCGATGGGAAGGTTCGGCACCGGAGGTTTGCTCCTGAAATGCTTGAATGTCAAATAATTTATCATAAGAATAATAATGGTAATAACATTAACAGAATGGGCACGGAGTCACTTTAATTAAAGGTCAGAAAATAGAGCAAGTACAATCATATAAACATCTTGTCACCATAATCAATGAAAAACTGAACTTTGATCAAAATTGCAAATCAGTTTGTAAAAAGTGTCACCAGCACCTTTATCGTCTTAGGAAACTCGCTCATTTCCACATTGACCAAAAAATTGTAACTTTGTTTTCTCGTTCTTTTATTGAGTCTGTTTTATCCTTTTGTTTGGTGGCATGGTTCGGTCAGACTTCTGCCACAGAGAAAAACTAAATCAGATAGTGAGATGGTCCAGTCGTCCGATAGGTGAGCCACAGTCTTGTTTAGCCTCCCTGTACTCTGAGCAGGTACAGAGGATGGCTTTATCAATCCTTAAAAATGGTTCCCATCCTCTAAGGGGTGGATTTCAGCTTCTTCCCTCAGGACGGAGGCTTCTATTTCCAAGATGTAGGACAAAGCGTTATAGAAATAGCTTTGTCCCCGTTGCTGTCACTGAATTAAATAAGAATTGTTTTTGATTCGAAATATTAAAATTACTATATATGTGCCACAGTGAGGTTTACATCTTTACTAGGTATGTGTGTTTTTAAAGGGATGCCAAATGCTGTCATTTTTTCTGTAAAGCAAATTTACCTTGCCTTTGGGTATAAATAAAGTTACCTTGACCTTGTGTATCCATAAAATCAAGGCAACAAAAGGATAACAAATGTAGTTTAAAAGTAAAAACAAAAAAAACATTTATGTTTTGCTGCCTCAGGACGATGCCCACATGCTGCAGTCAGAAAACTGCATCTCCTGGTTATATAAAGCAGTGAGCTGTGGTAACACGGCCTGTGACACAGACAAAGATGGAGCGAGTGTGTGGTGGCAACCCCGAATCCCAGCAGAAAACCAGTCACACTGAAAACACAGCAGCTTAGCTGGGTGATGCAGTATTATGGTGTAAATGATTCTCAAATATTATCATTTGCCAAAGTTTCCTTCAGTACTTGTTAAAAGAACTTTGTGGGCACCAACAGTCGTTGATCCCGAGACCAGAATCAGAAGGTTTTGGGCAGCTCGGCTGTAACCGGCGACTGTTGAGCTGTCTGGATTCATCTGTCTCATTAGTCCGAGCCAGGGACGATGGGCTGCTTTCCAGTGTCATCACGTGACTGTCCCACATGGCGTGTCGGCACCTACAGCAGCATAAGGCCATCATACGGAGGCTTCTCTGAAACATTAGGTATAAATACACGTTTCTGGCCGTGACGTAGCGTCCTCGTCACTCATTTTAAGTTCTGCCAGTGCATATGTTCACAAAAGTATAAATTACTGTTGTTCAGCGTTTTTTAGAGCCAACATCCTCTCAACCAGCTGAGCTCCGTCAACTCTGAATACACAAGCAACACAGAGCCGAACACACAATGGCAGTCCGACCCAAAGAGTGTGTTGGTAATTACAAAGTGATACAGACTTGTAAAAAATGTCCGATAAGGTGAGCTTTATCACATCTGTTATTAATTGGATTTTATTTGAGCATAAAAGCTCTGTCTGTAACCTTGAGCACTTTCATTTCAGTCTTATTTGAGTGGAAGTGACAGAAAATGTAAACGTTATCAAATGTTTCCATAAAATAAAAGTGTGAAAAATAACTATAGATGCTATCAGTTACACTAGTCAAAAATCTGAATAAGACAAAGTAAAGAAATCCTAGTCGGTAGAGCAAGCTGCAGTCGCTCTCTCTCTGATGATGAGACTTACAGTGGCCGAGCTTATTTCCTCAGGTACATGGATCCAGCATCTCGGAGCTCTGACTGCAGATCCTTCAGTTTTCCTCTGCTACCCTGCTATGGCTGCTCTGTCGATCAAACCCACATTCTTTGCAGCCGGCTGGGTACGATCCAAAGGGAAACTGGCTGATGGAATCTGTGGCGTGGGTGTGGTCTCTGGCCGGCTGCAGAGGAGGGGTGACGCAGCGAGCGCCCGGGGCGGCGCAGGGGCGGGGCGAACAGGTGTGCTGGGATGTGAATGTGACTCTTTATATGTTCACAGTGACAGTGGGAGTGGAGGAGAGCGGACGTGACTGTCTGTGTCCCATTGTGAAACCACAGTAAAACCAGTAAAACCGAATGTCAAAATAAAGAAGTGCCGTCACCACGTCCAACTCCACAGAATCCAACAACAAGCATCTCAGTCCCTCGCTCTTTCTGTGAGACATATGATGCACAGTCTTTATTCATGACCTGCACCATTCAACAGATTTGCCTCGGATCATTTGGACACTTGAGGAGGTCCCAGTCACACGGACCCAGAGACTGGTCAGCAACCATCTGGAAACCACTGGTCGCTGTGGGAAAAGGAGTGTTCTGCAGCTGCAGGCCACTGGTGGACATTGTTGGCAGTTATTAGTCGTTTCGCGGTGGAAGAGTGGGAGACCACTCACCTTCAAACTAAAAGCTGTTCCTTTTGCTTGTAGCAGTAAGAACAACTTTTACTTTGAAGGTGAATGTTTTTCATTTCCATACAGTTTTAAAGTTTTACTCAGCTCAGAGCATGTAAACTGTGGGTGACCATGGCAACCTGCTAGCAATCAAAGCAATAACAAGGTTTGTGGTGCAGCACAATCTTTGCAACTAATTTCACCCAGCAACAATTCGCCTGCTGGTCCGGAAGTACACATTTCCTTAGCGATGGGTGGTTGCCAGGGGTCATCAGCTGGTCTCCGGGCCTGTAACTGAGGCCAAAACCTTTACTGAGGGATTTTATAAAAGCAGTCAAGCTGAGAGCGCCCCACAGGTGCACGAGGAGATGACTTTGAAGTAAAGATCAGTGAAATTTATGGTTTTAGGCGAGGTTCAGGGGACTTTTTCATGTGACTCAGTTGAATCTATATCAGCCTGATGGTTTTTAAATACTTACTTATTAATGCTCAGTTAAAAAAAGTCAATGCATGAGCTGCAGTTTGTGGTCGAGTCAGCGAAAATGCGGGTAAACATGGACACGGTATTTTTGTTTTTTTCTTAGCCTCGCTGACCTTTAAATGCCATAAACATTTGGAAAGTCTTCACACTACCTGGTGATATATAACCACCCCATAAATATTGTCTTGCTGTAACCAATATCACATTCTGCCCCCCAGAGATATATCCAGTGTACGCTGCAGCAAACAGAGCTACGAAATCCTTATTTACAGCCTCGTCTTAAACTCTATTTCATTATTGCTGTCACAGATATTTAGATTGTGAAGCAGACATATTTATGGACCACAACCACAAAACTAAGCGTGGAAACAATCTGTGGAATTGCTATTCGGAGCACATTTGCAGATGTACTCGATTATCCGACCGCAGAGCACGTTGTTCTAAAAGCTGCCTCCCCTCCCTGCGATTGCCTCGTATTTGGCGTGACTGTTGAGCTGCGTAGTGATAACCTTTGCATTACTAAGTGGCTACTTCCTGAAAGTAGTTCCACGTGTATTTGAGCCTTGGGGACACATTCAGACAGCATTCATACCAATGAGCTCCTCCTCATTTCAATCAAGGTCATCGAGGCCAAAGACTAAACCGCGCTGTCCCTGAAGTTTCCTCCAACTGTTGTCGAGTTCTTGCAGGGCTGGGGGCATTCGGGGAGTTTTTCGACGACACGCCAGCCTCTCTTGATGCCGTGCCAGCATCGCTTAGACCCAGCCTGGCTGTGACATTCCTCCTGGCAGAGAGACTGTGACTCGGGCAAGATTTTCAAACATTTTTCAAAGCCCCAATGAGCAAAATTATGGCTAATTAGTCACCAGGCTGCCATGGTTTATTAGGAGTGACAATGGCACATCTATAGCTGACAGCACATGTCTCTCGCCCTCCATCTCTCTGTACATCTCTTGCTTGCGGCCGTCAGCGGTGTCGTTACAGGAATGGAAGACATTATTGAAATAAATAATTCAGCATCACATCTGTTATCTATTCACAGTAAACATTTCTGTCATCAGCACTGAGACGTGTGTGGCTCATCTGTCAGCACCTTTGACAGTCTCATAATTTTGTGCTGAGTGTACAGCGGCGCCAGCCACTGCTGTGAGTACGTTTCTCTGCATTCCCGCTCTACAGAGCTTGTTTAGCTCACTGCGTTCAGCCGCGCGTGATGGGCCAAAGCGACGATGACTCTCAGAAAGTTCTCAACAACTCAAAAAGTGAACAGGAATGAGGTCCGGTGTATCTCTGCCAGGTAAAGCTACCATCTGATAAATTAACTACGGCTATGCAGAGGCATGTGAGAGCAGTTTGGGGCTGTAGTTTAATGGCTCACTGTAAAAATCAAAGTGTATTTTTGGTTTAAACGCCCTTTTCTAGCTCTTATTTCCACCGATTTTGATGCTCGGACTTTATTTCAAAGAATTCCATGTTTTACGTGGCCCGTCAGGATGTGCACTTCCTTTGTCTCCCTCACTCCTCTGTGCCTCTCTTATCCCTCACTATCCTTCTCCAGGCCCTTATAAAAACCATATTAGCTGGATGTCAGCAGCAGCACCAGCCTTTGGCGGCACGCACGGGGCTAAGGGACCTTAATTAAGAGACCCATTTATGGCTCCTCATGCCGGAATGGCAAAGCTGCAGCTTTCAGTTTTGACACAGCTCTGCCTGTCTGTTTGAGTGGCTGCCTGTCTCTCCCCATCTGTCTTCTCTTGCCATATTGTTCTTGAGGGCCTGCCTGACCTTATGAGAGGCTGTAATGAGGAGGAGAGCGAGGCTTACACTGAATGATATACTGTGGCAGGATAAGAGTCGTACTGAGCTTTGAAAGAGAAACTCTCATGCCAGTAAAACTGTGGCAGCGTGAATAGTTATGATGTGAAAATGGCATCGGTGACTGCAGGAAACTGTTTAGCATAAACTCGGCGTGGTGGCACGTTGACTGAAGGAAGGCTCACTAAGTCAGCGGTCTCCAACCTTTTTTGCGCCACGGACCGGTTTATGCCCGACAATATTTTCACGGACCGGCCTTTAAGGTGTCGCAGATAAATAAAACAAAATAAAACTAGTACCAAAAAAAGAAGATTTATTCATAACACACGTGAAAAGACCCAGGAAAACCAAGTTAACGATAAAAACGATAACAAAATAACGCTGAAAACCGATAAAAACCCTGAAAACCATACATTTCACACCCGAGCCTCAACTCTCGCGGCCCGGTACCAAACGACTCACGGACTGGTACCGGTCCGAGGCCCGGGGGTTGGGGACCGCTGCACTAAGACATGACGTGTCGGTTATCACGTATCACCAGTTAAACAAATAGAGCTTACATCAGGTCACAAGGCCTCAGTCTTCGAGGCCTAAAGACGGGTCAGCAGTCATCTGGCGACTGGAGGTTGACGTGTCTGAAAACTCACTAAGTGGTAGTGAACTGGGTTTTTAGCCAAAAACAAAAAAACATAAATTATTAAAATTATTAAAATATTTTCCATAAAATACATTTGAAGTAATATTTGATTGTTATTATAATTAGGCCTTTAGATGGACCAAAGATTGGCACCAACATTAATTTTGATACATTACTATTTTTTGCAGAAGCACACTAAATGTAATATAGTGCTATATCAGGTTTATCATGTTTTGCTTACACCAAATGCTTATTACCGTGTTTTATTATAAAATAAAAATTAAAAAATGATCTAAATAACAAGACAAGATCACTTTGAACCAGAAAAGGATGAACATGAACGTGTCTGTGAAGGTTCTCAGTCGTCCAGGTCATCGTAGTCAAAGGAGCTTGGAAATAAAAGCGTCTGGACTTCTTTAAGTTGCTTGAAGATGTTTCACCTCTCATCCGAGAAGCTTCTTCAGTTCTGAACATAGCTCCAGCGATGGGATAGTGTTTGGGTCCCGGTGTCAGTGTCCCCAGCACAACACGTCCGATATCGCGTGAAAACAAATATATAATTTTCAGTTGTAGCCCTTAAACTGAATGATAATGTAACGATACTAGTTTTTCACTCTTTTTTTTCTTCAGAAAACAAAGACACAACTTCACGCATAACCCCAATCCAGTGGAAACATGTTCCATCTACTTTGGCACGACAGGTCACATAACACGATAGCACGTGTGAACAATAAGATTCAAGATTCTTTTTTTTGTCACACGCATAGTTATAGAAGTACAACACGCACTGAAATGTATCAAAAAAGGTCCGAACGCCAGCGCGTTTCACCCGGCGCATCTTGCGCCTCGAATGAGCAGCCTGTCTAGGCCTGCCTAACATCTCAGTCGGCCTGGTCAGGTTTAAAGGTGTCCAAGATTACATATGCAACCTTGTCACCGACGTTAAGAAGTGATCTGCTGTCTTAGACTATAAAACTAGAGGATTTGGGGATGTAAAACAGAGCAAAAAATAAGTAAACAACTAAAACGGCGCATAGACAGGGAGGAAGTCGTCGTGACGTCACCAGGCTATCTTAAACTTAGATGAAATATAATTTTCTGTTGTAACCCTCAAACTGAATGGTAATTAACGATACTTATTTTCCACTTTTTCACACTTTCTGGGTACTCTCCACAGCGGGAGCCGGGTGTTTATTTATGGGAGTGCGCACTTTGTCACACGGCGAGTCCTACCTTTGCGCTGCTAGTAGGCTACAATTTGCAGATAGTTTGTGTCGCTACCCGATCCTTGACAGCTGGAAATGGAACGCCGCTTTCTTCTCTGTTCAATGTGCTCTGTGTTTACATACGCGCTACATGGCTTTGCGTCAATGACTACTTCCGGGGCATGGGTCATTCACCCGCAGCTGTGTTTAAAAAATGCGCTTGAAGGGAAAAATAAAATCTAATTTGCTTTTGATCCTTGCTTTTTAATTTGTTTGTATTGCAGTTTGGCCGTCTGAGAGAAAATACTTTTGAATACTTTTGTGTTTGTGTGTCTTTTTTGTTTTTAACATGTTTTAATGTTTTGTATCTTGTTCTATTTAATTTGAACAAGGTTAGCGTTCATCCTCCAGCTTCTCTGTGTTTATGCTAACACAGCTGTGTCGCTAGCGCTCACGTAGCACATCATTATATACCAGCTAGCCCAACTTCAGTAACCCTACAAACGTCACTGCTGTTTAGTTTTCTGTCTTCATTTATGTTGGAAGTGATAACAGAGCTGTACGTTTGAATTTTTCAGTAATCTCTCAGTCAGAACATGCTATATCATGTTTAGGTGGAAGCTAGCAAGCTAACTCCCTGCTAACTTAATACATTTTGTTTTCATGGATGTCTGGATGTTAAACTTAATTGTTACACCTGGTAAAGCAGCAACGCTGATCATTTTATTAAAGATGAAAGAATTTAGACAGTTTGTAACTCTCAGTGATGCCGCAGTGTTTGTTTGACTTTGGGATCTGAAGCAGAGTTTGGACCCGGAAACAGTTAATGACGTCAGCCTTAAAGGCCAGATAGGTGTTCACTATGGCAAAGTCGTTTAGGTTTCTTGATGAAATTATCTCTATTGTCTCTTAAGCTCGGAAACAGGAAATAAAACAGGAGTGTGTTCACTGCGAGCGGACCATCAAAGGGGAACTTCTCTTTCATCCCCATACGCAGAGTTTCACATATGGAGTCATAGCATTTGATCTCTACATTATTTATTCCTTTAGTTCAGGTGTAAATGATCAAAGACTGCAGCCTCGTATGTAAGGTGACAAATAATACATGAGCTACAAAAGAGGTAAGTCACATCATTTTTTCCATCATCATCATTTTATATATAAAAACACCCAGCACGCCCCTGCGGGCGGTTTATCCTTCAAGCTCGGGTCCTCTACCAGAGGCCTGGGAGCTTGAGGGTCCCGCGCAGTATCTTAGCTGTTCCCAGGACTGCGCTCTTCTGGACAGAGATCTCCGATGTTGTTCCCGGGATCTGCTGGAGCCACTCGCCTAGCTTGGGAGTCACCGCACCTAGTGCTCCGATTACCACGGGGACCACCGTTACCTTCACCCTCCACATCCTCTCGAGCTGTTCTCTGAGCCCTTGGTATTTCTCCAGCTTCTCGTGTTCCTTCTTCCTGATGTTGCTGTCATTCGGAACCGCTACATCGATCACTACGGCCGTCTTCTTCTGTTTGTCTACCACCACTATGTCCGGTTGGTTAGCCACCACCATTTTGTCCGTCTGTATCTGGAAGTCCCACAGGATCTTAGCTCGGTCATTCTCCACCACCCTTGGGGGCATCTCCCATTTTGACCTCGGGACTTCCAGGTTATACTCGGCACAGATGTTCCTGTACACTATGCCTGTACCTATGTATATATATATATGTGTATATATGTGTGTATATATATATATATATATATATATATATATATATATATATATATATATATATATATATATATATATATATATATATATATATATATATACATACATACATACATAGGAAGCAGAGGCACTGGGGCGTCTCGTGCTATATTGGCATTCATTTATGAATACAAATCATCACGTGTCACGTTTTGATTCATGGGGTGAACACTGTCCACAGGCGGCAACGATGCAAACTACCCAAACATGCACACACGCCCGAGGACGTGATGTGCAGTCTATGAATTATACAAATACCATAAAGTCAGAAACATTTGAATAATCGAGCGTGCCGGATATCCTTTTGTGGACCCGTGTGAGCAGGTAACAGTGAGCAGAATCTATGATATGGATCATAAAATGTTACCATCACCGGTTTTAATAACGCACTGTCTGACATTTAATTATGATGCTGAAATGAGTTATGTGGTGTGGAGCACGCGCTGCGGAGCGTCTTCTTCGTCTTCCAGTGCTCGAGAGCCGGACCGAGCTGCACAACAACAGCAGGACGTTCAGATAACCACACTTCCAGTTTGTTTCCTGACATTATTAAATCTGCCACTATTCCATAGGAACGCGCCCAGCAGTCGGCATCGCTGCTGTCTCATATCCTTAAATGAATTCTACATCAGTATAATTGAAACTCGGGAGCACGCGTGGCGGTAACGCTCGGCACACCCAAGGCTGGCTTGGATTTTTATCAGGGAACAAACACTGCACTTACTCACAGTCAGAAGCGGGCAGGGACAAGGTGGGCAAGTTTAGGAAAACAAATTAGCGCGGAATTACAAATGCACTTAAAGAGGAATTTCACTGAATTTCAACATCCGCATGTTTTATTCAGCACGCCTTGGGGCAGTTTAGCTTGTTTATGTGAGCATGTATTATATTAATGCACCCCATAGGAGCAGATAATGATAAGGAACAGAAGAGCTGTGGAATTACAAAGTGTGGTAAGGAAGCCCTGACTACACGATGACTAATGCTCAAGTCGAGGGAATCCGTAAAGAAAACGAGCGTAGACCTGTTACCAGGTCCCTGGTTGGTGTTTGAAAGCTGTTTCATATCAGATTATAAAAACACTTGATGTCACGTACTGTTTAGCCCTCTGTAGCGGGGAGCGTGTACCAGCACGCTTTTATACTAAAGGTACAACCCAGTTTCCTCGACTGCACCGCATCTCCTCCATCCCGCCCTCTGACAGTTCGCTCCTTATCACCTCCTCTTTCTTTGCCGCACTTTTCCAGTCTTTCATATGTGAAGCAAACTACAACTAAATTTCAGATGTGGCAAACATGCCATCACAGCGCCTTCATCTCCCTGATAATATGTAATTTGGTCTATTTTCTGTAAATACAGGCGGGCCTTGAAAGTTGGCTTCCTCGTTGGTGTGTCCACAAAACGTTTGGACATTGCTGATCTGTTTCATTTTGTTGTTTCCCACAGATTTAGTTTGTATTTGTGCCGAGGGAGGGGTGCATGTGCATGTAAATGCTTTCCAGAATGAATAATTAAGTATTAAAATATTGATTTATTGTGATTAACAACAGAGCAATAAAGAAGCTGTTTACAGGAGCTCTTGTGAAGCGATCCTCGCTCTCTCTGCAGCCTTGGTAGTTTTGGATATGCGTGTTTGTCTGTGCATAGTAGAGGTCTGTGAAGGTTTATTGTTTATGACTATACACTTCCTTTTTGCGTGGGTTCATTTCTGCACTGCTCTCATTAACAACAGGTGGGCAGCTCTGCAGGATTTGGCCATTTGGTCTTTGCAAATGGAAATAATGCACAGGTTTATTAGCATATCGAGCAGTTAAGCGAGACCCAACAAGCGGTCACTCGAGACAGATGTTAATGCCAGGACATGAGACCTGATGAAGACTGCAGTATGTCTTTAAAGCAGGCAGCAGCCTGAGCGCGCAGAGCAATAAAACGAGCAGCAAATTTTATCCTTAATTTCGGGCAGTGGAAATACGGGTTTGCATTAAATATTTAACATGTTGGTTTAGAATCAGATGTTTATAAATTTGTAAATGTGCTGTGTTGTTAGTGTTTAGTTTTAGGAACATTTTTGTTTTTTAGCAGATTTTATCTTTTTTGAGGGTTAAACAGGATTTATAACAGAAGATGATGTCCACAGCGGTGTGCTCTTTTTCTGCTAAAAGGTTGGGCATTATTCAATCAAAGGGGTCCGGCACAGGAAAGCTAACAAACCAGGCTCTTCTCATAAAGAAGCGCCAGCTGAGACAAGCTGAGTAAAGACCCCCGACTCCGAGAGACACCTTATGCATGATAGCATTCAGTAGTGAAAAACCACACCAGGGCCTACCCAGAGATCTCTTGCCACAGTTAAGGTCCGACAAGGACTCGCATGTCTTGCAGTGAAACCGAGCTGCAACCTGCAGGACTGAAAAGTGCAGCCGACACTGAAAACTGCAGTTCTTCTGACGTCCAGCAGAGGCTCCAGCAGTGAGTCAGTCCCCACAGACTCCCATATTAAAATGTCAGACAGCAACTCACCTTTAAAGTTTGCATTTTAAGGTGTGGCCTCTTTAACTGACAGGTGGGAGGAGGTGGCTGTAGCTGCACTGAGCCCCTGAACTGCTTGTTGTGTTAGAGCCTTTTCAAAGCCATTATCTGACCCATAATGTGTTTGCTGTGAGCTTCAACTGTCAGAGACGTCTGAGTTTCTTGCATAGTGAAATTTAAGGATTTTGATTTGATGCAGCAAAAACGCTAATTAGACTAGAAAATAAGAGTTTAATAGCAGTGGGTGACATAATCCTTTATAAAGCACGAGTCTTTATTAACACAGACATGCACATACACAGTTGGTACTCACTTCTCACCTGGAGACTAACGGCTCTTTATTTTATGATTAAGACTTTTTTAAATCAAATAAATATCCTCACAAGTTCCTTGAGAGAGAGAGAGAGAGAGTGTGTGTGTGTGTGTGTGTGTGTGTGTGTGTGTGTGTGTGTGTGTGTGTGTGTGTGTGTGTGTGTGTGTGTGTGTGTGTGTGTGTGTGTGTGAGTGAGAGAGAGACAGAGACCGATAATAATGAGGAGGCCCTGTGCATGCTGCTCTCCAGTTTCAGACATTCATCAATAAGCCATTTTTCTCACCTCCAGTGTCGTTTGTCTGGACGTCAGAAACCAATAGGAATCCATTATATTGAGCACCACCCTGATTTCAGTTGGACAGTCGCCTCTGACAGTGACCAATTGAGCTCCGAGATACAGTCTCTGCGGTCCAATACAGTTCAAGGAGAACGGAGGGAGATCAGGATTCTAGATCACTAATAAACTCTTTAGCAGATCCTCTTCTGCATCCTCCCCGTGGAGTCTCTCTCAGACCTACTTTATACTTTATATCAAGATAAGTGTGACGTTTAGTCTGTCTGTAGTTCCATGCTACTGATGGTCCTGCTCGTAGGGTACCCCATAAAAACTACGGAGAGATTTTCTGGATATGTGTCGTTATGCCCGTTTCAGTCTGTCTTCCAGTGTGACTGGTTTTATTTAGAAACGTAAATAATTTGGCCTAATGTTATTTCCCCCCCTCACCATAAGTGTGAATCATCCAGATCCCAAAGGTTTTTTCAGGACTGGGCTTCTCTTTACCTTTCCTGCAGAGTCACCTGTCAGAACCAGCCGTGAGGAGGGTTAGGCGACTTGCTCCATCGTCCAATCATCTGATCGTTCCCCTGTGGCATTGCCAATGACTGATGGCATCACCGCTGGGTGGCAGAGAAAGCTGACGCGCCCCCATTATGGCAGCGCTGTCCACCTTCTTTAATGCAGAATGTGGTTCCAACGCAAAAAAAATAATGGTTTTAGGTCAAAACATTCATTGGCTCTTTAGTTTGGTAAAACTTTGACCTATAATTCTACTATATTCTACTCAATTTCATAATTCTGAGTGTCAGTTTTGTGTGGAGGTGCGACATAAAAGTAGAGCAAAGAAGATTCAGTTTATTATGAACCTCAAAATAATGATGTCAAAATCTGCGTTGATTAGAGACGTGTCCTCAGTAACTTTGACATCACTGTCCATGAGCACAACCCGAGTCATGAGGAACTCGCATCTCGATTTCTCTAGTCCTGATGGACCATCGTCACCACGACAACAAAAACTAGGAGGTCGGTTTGTGGTTCGGGTGAATCGGGTGTCAGCCTCTCTTTGGTTTGTAAAAAGGCAAAAGGCCCAACGTCCGACGTTTGTGGATACAGACTGTAGACGTTATGGTACAGCTGTGTTTAACACATAGTCCAAAAAACAAAAAGGCAAAACCAGCGTCCTCGAGAAGTAATCGTACAGAGAACTCGTGGAGGAAGATGTAAGATACACTGGAAAGCAACGTGGGACGACTCAACCAAGGACAACAGGAGACTGAGGCTATAAATATCAAACGTAATGCAGCTAGAGGAAACGGGCGGGGAACACAGAGGGAACAAATCAGAACAGGAAACAACCAAATGCCAAAATAAAACGGGAAGTAACTAAGGGATACAACAGAATCAATCAAAATTCACACACCAAAGTCTGCTCCCTGTGACCTATGACCTCAGTGAACACTCTCCTGAAGCGTTTATGGTCTCAGCTGCTGATTTCAAGTCTCATTGAAGACAGGCCGAGGTCTATTTTGCAGTAACGTCATTAAATACTTGATCTAAGTTTGTGTAGCATCCAAAGAAAGAGGTTTTAAAAAGTTAAACACACATTTATTGCACTTACAGTAACATAATGATAATGATTTCTCCACTCAACTTCATCATCACTCCATCTGCCGCTCTGTTGCTCCTGTCCGCTCTATGAACAGAAACCAAGCAAAAGCTGTGAAGTGCCTCGGTAAAAGTAAGCAGCCAGACCGTCCATGTCCTGTTGGCAAATGTCAGACTGCACAGAGACGCATAAAATAAGGAATTGAAAATAGCGCAGCACAAACATTTTTCTCAGACTGTGTCACATTTTTCTGTTGAGTTTTTGTCATCCCGTCTTTTTCATCATAGCTGTGTTTGGATCCTGGAATATGAACATTTTCATTATTATGCGGCTGACTTTGGAAACCTGGTTTTCCGGAGTCAGCACAACATGTTCTTCCATCAGCATTAAAATCTGAAATATTTTAATTACACTTAAAAAACAAATACTGACTAATTTTTCTTTAAAATACAACTAAACAGACGACAGCACGTTTTGTTAAACTTGTGGCTTGGTCATTAAAAACACACTGAAATATTTATAAAACTACTCCAACAGCTGCAGTTTCTCACTACAAGTAAAAATCAAAGTGTAGCTCAGCAACACGCTTGCCACACTCATTCTGTTATTCCATTAAGCTGCACAGTTCAGCTGCCCTAAAAAACCAATATCACCACAGGAAACTGACACGAACAGAAATAAAATACCTCCAACAGGATATAATCTGCATATAATCGACGTAAAAGTGTTAAAACACACAAAATCTTTGATCTGAGCTTTAATTTTACTGCCCTGCGGGCGACACAGGTCACGTGATTCAGACATAACATGTGATCAGGATAAAATCATCACGTGACTGCAGGGACTTACACTCTGCAGTCACTATTTGTTTCCTGGCTACTGAAAAATGTTTCATGTATGAAGCTGAGAGACTTCACCTGGTTGCACAGATGTGTCAGATGGCTCAACAAAGCTGAAAACAGACCTCCCACAGGAGAGGTGCACCATGTGACTCCCTCCCCCAGGACAGGGTCCAGGGCAGGTATCATGGTCTGTTGGTCTGTCCAGCCTAGAGATCGTCAGAACTATGCTTAGTCTGGGTCATCACCCTTCCAGCTCTTGATATCATGATCCACTTGCACCTCCTTAAGGCAGTGATTCTTGGTGGAGCTCAGAGCTTCACAAGGAGATAACTGTGACTACAACACCTCCTGGACCTCCGCAGCATGTCCAACTAGGTGGAGGCTGTCTCTGGATACCCTGGAGAGATTACATCTTCGAGCTTGTCTGGGATCACCTCGGTGTCCCACCAGAAGCCCCCCCGGGGGGAAATGTAGCTGGGGGAGTGGGGGTCTGGGCACTCTGTATAGAGTCCTTCCCCTGTGGCCTGGACCAGGATGAGCGTCTAATGATGGATGGATGAATCGTTAGATCAATCTTTTTAAAGCACCCAGGCTTCCTTTGAAGAACAGTTTGCTTTATTAGCCGTTGACAGGCTGCCGATGACTACGTGGGTCATTGCATATGGTAAACATATTTAATCTAACACTTCAAATGTCCTTTAGAAAAATTACTTTAAGGAGGAATGCCTTTGGATTGAGGTTTCTGCTTTTTACATCCAGGTACAGAAGCACCTTAAATGTGATGGTTGTTTGTGGGCAGACCAAACATTTGTTGAAAGGGAAGCTTCACGTGGCAGCTGCAGAAAGCTGGTCTGTTCCCTCTCTACCTTCAGGTTATTTCAGCCGAGGAGCTATCTGAGCACCTCTTCAGCGACGCGTCCTTTACAGCGCTCTTGATGAAAATGAATGGGGCTGCTTTATTTGTGAAGAGCTGTTGTCGGATCTGCTGAAGCCCACACAGCAGTTCTAACTAATGAGTGAAGTCAGGCCCACCGGAGCCTGTAAGCGCTCCCCAGGCTTCTGTGCTCGTATGTAATTTGCGCTGTAAACATCTCCACATTTCTGTTGACCTTTAACACTCCAGCTGGGCTAAGAAAAGTCCTGCCAAGGAAAAACCATCATCCTGCCAGCTAAATTCTGCCTTTCAAATATCTGAACGAGTTCTCTGAAACGATATTTTCAGTTGCTTGAATTGCTAAGTGAGGGAACTGCAGTGTTAAATCATAAATATGTTTTTATCTCACATATTTAACAGAGAACTTATGTATACAGAGAGGTTTTGTATAAGATTTCTAAAAACAGATTTAACTTCAGTTGATAAATGGTAGATTTATTCTTTAGCCTCTTCATTTTAATATCTTTACCAAACATGTCGAAAGGTCAACGTTGTTCTTCAGAGGGATAAACTAAACATGAGACGATGTAGAGGAGTCCTTCTTTCACTCATGGACAGGATATTAACAAACCAGCAGCTGTGAAGTCACGCGAGGCCTGCAGGTTTTTCTTCGTCATGTTTGTTTGGTTGTTTTGTCATCGAACCCAGTTTCTTTTCACTCAGGTCTGATAGAAACTTTACAGCGGCCACGTTTTATCGTCCGTTTTACTCAAAAATGAAACAATAATTTAAACGGTGAACATTTGATAGACTAAACAGGACTTCAGACTGGTGACTGGGAACAGAGAGTTGTTAAGAACCACGATCGTTTTTTCACAGATGTGTCAGGAATCTCGTAGCTGGATGATCATGTCCGATGGAGGACCTTTTTTTCTGCCTTTTTCTTTTGAGTCGTGTTTTTGTTTTTGAGTGCAGGCCCAGAACTGCTGCACAAACACTGGTTGCACAGATTGAATCTGAACAAACGTGATGAAACAGCGGAGGCAGACAGAGCTGAGAGCACGGCGCTGTATAAAGAGAAGAGTGCAGCGATGATGGAGTTTGGTGCTGAATGAGGTAACATGTTGACATTGTAATACATTTTTCTGATGCTGGTTTTCTCTTTTGACAGATATTGTTTCTTGACTGTGCTATTTTACACCCCCTCCCTCGGGTGCAGCCTTTTCCATTTCTTCCTCTCCACCCCTCCTTTCCTCCGCCCCTCCTCTGCCATCTCTTAACCCATGGGAGGGAAGGACGAATGAAAGACTTGGAAAGAGTAAAAAGCAGCTCAACTTTCTTTTGTTCCACAGCTGGGATCCACTGCAATTGTTGCTCCTCTAACTCTGCTTTCCAGTACATTTGGCTCTGCTCTTCCTCCCCCCCTCTTCCTCCTCCTCCTCTCATCTGCCCTGCTGCAATATGGCAAATCTTTTCCCTCTAAAATAATTTTCCTCACCTCCTATCCTTCCTCCTCTGCTCCCCTTCCTGTCTCATTTTGCCTCTTTCTGGTTCGACCCCTCTGATCCCGAACCCGCAGGGGGCTAACGCAACCTTTGATAACGGCTCCTCTCTGTTTGACACGACTCCTCGGGGGAACGAATGTACCCAGATGGAGGAAGAGCGAGCAGATGAAGAAGAAGAGCGGGGACAGTTGGATTCCACTGATACTTTAAACGCCACTGTCTTTGAAACAGATGACTTGGTCTGTATATCTCGCTGCCCCAGGCAAGAAATGCAGCAACATGAGACATAGGTCACGCTGCTGTAAGTGGCGGTATGTGCTCAGAGGACACGAACACAGAAAAGCTTGCCATATGAGAGAGAAGATGGACTGTTTTTCTTGCCTTCACAATTTACCTCACATCGGGGCCTTAATATTAAACCAGCATTTCCATGCAAAAGTCACGTACAGCTCTAAGAAGCTTTACTGAACGGGTGCATTTGTAGCTTACACTTTGGCCTCAGCAGGACTTGTAAAGGTGATCTGGCATGTCAGATTTAAGATGTGAAGTCATAAGAGTTTCCTGGAATAATGTGATGTCCGCAGTGGAAACATTTACAGGAACACATTTCTATTTTTTTTTTTTGTTGTCAGACGGACACGGCGTGATCAGATTATTCTCAGAGCAGATCCATAGAAATCAAATTGTACTTAAAGAAGGTCATCTTCTCGTGCACCTCGGGATCATTTTCAACACAGGTGCTTTCTTAGAGTCTTTAAAGCTGTTGCTGGGTCACCACTTTGCACTTCAGGAGGTGCTTAGAGCCATGCAGGTGGAGCATTAAAGCTGTGATCGAAAAGGTCCTGAGTGCTCCTGTAAAAGTCTAAAATGTGGCTCCTCTCACACACATTCATCTTCTCGTGCACCTCTGGACAGTTGTCATCGCGACTTCTATTGTTTGAGTCCCGTCCTCTCCCCTCCTCCTTGCAGGGAATCAGATCTGCTGAACATATCAGCAGCTGAAAGATTGTGTTTGCGTAGCCAGGAAACTCCTGTGTTTTCACTGCATGTTGAATATTTCAACATTAATGGTGCCCAGCTCCTAAGGCCACGTCCTGCAGGATAACAGGCTTGGCTGGAACGATGCTCTGTAAACACTCCTATAGAATAACTGAAAGAGCGCAGAGAGATGACCAACATCAAATGGGACAAAACACTAACTATCAGAAGGAAAACAAAAGTTTGACATGCTGTAGAGAAACATACACACAGCCGGAGTGAAAGGACAGACAGGAAGGAGAAACAGTACATCATGGGAATCCACCTATTGCAGCATAACTAAGGGAGGATTCAGGGTCACCTGGTCCAGCCCTAACTATATGCTTTAGCAAAAAGGAAAGTTTGAAGCCTAATCTTGAAAGTAGAGATAGTGTCTGTCTCCTGAATCCAAACTGGAAGCTGGTTCCACAGAAGAGGGGCCTGAAAACTGAAGGCTCTGCCTCCCATTCTACTTTTAAATACTCTAGGAACAACAAGTAGGCCTGCAGAGCGAGAGCGAAGTGCTCTAATAGGGTGATATGGTACTACAAGGTCATTAAGATAAGATGGGGCCTGATTATTTAAGACCTTGTGTGTGAGGAGCAGGATTTTGAATTCTGGATTTAACAGGAAGCCAAAACAGGAGAAATCTGCTCTCTTTCTAGTCCCTGTCAGGACTCTTGCTGCAGCATTTTGGATTAACTGAAGGCTTTTCAGGGAGTTTTTAGGACTTCCTGATAATAATGAATTACAGTCGTCCAGCCTGGAAGTAATAAATGCATGAACTAGTTTTTCCGTGTCACTCTGAGACAGCATGTTTCTAACTTTAGAGATGTTGATCAGATGACCTGTCCTGATCATTTCCTGTTAAAAAATAACTGCAAGGTTCTTCGCAGTTTAAAAAGTCTACATCTTAAAGGCTAACTGCAAACTGCTTCCTTTCTGCTTTCCGCTTATGTTCCGTTTGCGAATCCCACACAGATGTGACATCATGAAGGGTAAAAATAAACACCAGAGCTACAGGAACACTGGATCGTCTCTTAGCTCATTGCTATTCTGCCACTAAAATCCTCAACAGCCTCTTATCCTTTCGAGCATCTATAGGCTGCCACGGATGCCAAAGTGAATCCAGCTTTAAGCAGAGACACAATAATACTGAGTGTTTGATGGATGTCTGAAATATCGCAGCACTTTAACTCAAGAGTGCTGTTGCATGACAGACCATCAGTCAGTGCTTTTAGCATGAACACGTGAAGAAACTCTGAGAAGCCAGTGCGATGCATTTTACTCTGCTGGACGAGAAGTTAGAGGCTTCAGATGAATTACAAACAGGACACGTTTCTAAAGGTCAGCATTGCCAGATAACACAATTACTTTCATGACGCCAGCCAGCAAACTGACCTCAGGTCAGTGTTGGACTAGCACTCCTGTCCTGTCCTTGAAACATAACTTTTTTATCTCATGCAGTGTTGCTGTGTGGAAAGGAAGCACGAAGAGCTTGTTTGCATCGATGCACAGGACCCGTACGTCTGAGAGTCGAGGCTAAACTGGACAAGGAAAAGTTTTAAGCTCGCAGGTAGGATAGGATTCTATCTGGATCGGTCACAGAGGATATTTATGGCCTTTATATGTAACAGTGAGTCACTTAATGACAGCTGTGCTCACTCAAACAGCTGGTTCAAAAACAGTCAAAGATGACTGTTAAGAAGGAAACAGAATGCAACGTTCTTCAGATCTTTTAAATGCTTAATTTGTTGAAAACTATCAGCTCAGTTTTAATTTGATGCCAGCGGCATGTTTCAAGAAAGCTGGGCATGTTTCCCACCGAGTGCATCACCTCTTCTTTTAACAGCGCGCTGTAAGAACTGAAGAGGATGATTGCTGTAGTTTTAAAAGCTTCAGGCGCTCCTTTGGCATATTTTTTTCTTCATAATGGCACAAATCTTTTTAATGGGTGACAGGTCTGGATTGCTGTGAGGTCAGTTTGACATCTCGACTCTTCTACGAAACAGCCGAGCTGTCAGAATATGTGCTGAACGTACTTTGTCTTGTGAGACCTCCCCTGAAAAGAACATCGAGGTCTGATTTCATTTTGACCCATTCCACATTCATGACCATTTTTTCTGTGCACTTCTGGACCCTTTTTCATCTCTGTGTCCATTTCTGGATGATGTGATGTGAACTCCGAGGTATTTGAAGCTGTCCACTCTCTCCACTGGGCACTCGTTGATGACGGGGGTCTGGTAGTTCCTCTCCTGCTTAGTGCTGAAGTCCACTATCAGCTCCTTTGTCTTACTGACGTTTAGAAGGAGCTCATCACAGCACAGAAACAGCTTTAGTGAAGGTTACAAATGATCTTCTTATGGCCTCTGACAGTGGACTCATCTCTGTGCTTGTCCTGCTAGACCTCAGTGCAGCGTTCGATACTGTCGACCATAATATCCTATTAGAGCGATTAGAACATGCTGTAGGTATTACAGGTACTGCACTGCAGTGGTTTGTATCATATCTATCTAATAGACTCCAGTTTGTGCATGTAAATGGAGAGTCCTCTTCACACACTGAGGTTAATTATGGAGTTCCACAGGGTTCAGTGCTAGGACCAATTCTGTTTACATTATGCATGCTTCCCTTAGGCAGCATCATTAGAAGACATAGCATACATTTACACTGCTATGCAGATGACACCCAGCTCTATCTGTCCATGAAGCCAGATAACACACACCAATGAGTTAAACTGCAGGAATGTCTTAAAGACATAAAGACCTGGATGGCCGCTAACTTTCTGCTTCTTAATTCAGATCAAACTGAGGTTATTGTACTCGGCCCTGAAAATCTTAGAAATATGGTATCTAACCAGATTCTTACTCTGGATGGCATTACCTTGGCCTCCAGTAACGCTGTGAGGAACCTTGGAGTCATGTTTGACCAGGACATGTCCTTCAACGCACATATTAAACAAATATGTAAGACTGCTTTCTTCCATTTGTGCAACATCTCTAAAATTAGAAATATCCTGTCTCAGAGTGACGCTGAAAAACTAGTTCATGCATTTATTACTTCCAGGCTGGACGACTGTAATTCATTATTATCAGGATGTCCTAAAAACTCCCTGAAAAGCCTTCAGCTGATCCAAAATGCTGCAGCAAGAGTCCTGACAGGGACACGAACACTGATGTCTCAAGCTCTCTCAGCGTGGGTATGTTGGTTCCTGTTGGCTTGTGGGCTGCAAAATTTAAACGTCTCCACCAGCGTCCCTCCCTCTGTGACACGTGTGGTACAGCAAGCGCTCAGTTTGAAAGGCCAGACTCATCTTATTATCTGAGGATTTAATTCCAATCAGACATGATCATTACTGTTGTCTTGGTTTCTCCCACACCTCGTGGGACTGGGAGGAAGTGTACACACAGATTCAAGGGTGTACACACACGCACACACACACACAAGTTCAGGGGTCTTGACTGGCACATGCAGCAAAAACAGTTAATGTCTCACACACACATTTGGCTGAGGAAACGCACACTTTCACCCGACTGGCAGAGAAATGTGTTGCTTGGCATTCTGCAAATGTCAGAAGGACAGTGTTCACAAATGCAGCCAGGCACCTGGGAGATTACATTTTATCAACATACAAATGAGCACTGCTTCATAGTAAACCGGGCACGGTGACAGAATACTAACCATGGCTGAGATGATAGTAAAATGGCTGTGACATTGAATTGTGGTTCCCCTGTGTGGAGTGTGTGTGTGTGTGTGTCCATGCACCTTGCTGTGTGTTTGCCTTTGTGATTCCCTCTGCAGCGTTGTGTGCACTGTGTGTGTGTGTGTGTGTGTGTGTGTGTGTGTGTGTGTGTGTGTGTGTGTGTGTGTGTGTGTGTGTGTGTGTGGTGGACGTTTGTCGCCTGCAGTGTTGCTGAATTTGAAAGGAGAATAATCAAATATGGAGACACTGACGCTCACTTGTATTTATTTTATCTGCAGACCAGAGACTTGAGATTAAGCTCAAATGGCTGCAGGACAAAACATGTTATTAACCTAATCTGAAAATGCAGCAGCGTAGCATAACTAGCCAGCATCAGCACAGCCAGGGCGGTCCTACTGCAGAGTGTGCAGAGGTAATCATCTGAAGCACCCAAAATTTATGTTAAATATATTCCAGATTATTTCTAAGAAATTTATGTTGTTTTTTTACAGATAAATAGTGATTTTGCATGAATCATTTCTGAGCATCTGTCCTGGAGACTCTATTAAGTACGCCTGTGAAATCTGATGCAATCCCTTTGTCACAGCAGTCTGGCGAGGAAGGAGCGGCTAGCAGGTCCAGCGAGCGTGTGGTGTGGAGGTTAGCCGGAAAATTCAAACCCAGTCAGTTAAATCAAACAACAGACCTTTATTCGTCGTCAGCAAAATAAGACCATACGAGCCAGGTCTCCACGGCTCTACTCTGTCCGTACATACATGTGCAAGGATCTGTAGTCGCCGGCGCCAGCCCGTTACAACGGTAAGGTTTCTCCTGAGAACATAACATGAGCTGCCGCTATACTCACACACCCACTAGGAGACTCCCCCCAACTACTACAATAGTAGGGCAACCACCCCCTAGTGGTGCTATAACACAATAAGGGTTGTTACACATTACAACAGCTCTATCTTCTGATTTTATGAACCTTCCACATTTTCTGTTTGCAAATCACATTACGGTACTGAATTTTTTAGACCAGTAACAGCACTTGGTGATCATAAAATCTAAGATTTGAATGATATATTTTTTTCTTTCAGACGCTGATGAAGAGACTGTGCATGAAAAGGAACTAACATAATCAAACACAAACCAAGAACTAGAAATTAATAATAAAAAAAGCCCAGACTCCAGAGTGCCCTCTGCTCGACAAACTATGCAATGTCCACATTCATAACTGGGTTAAAGGGGGTTTCCCTGTCGTTTTGTTACTTTGCCATTCATCAGTGTTTTAAATGCAGATAAAGAGCTCATATTTACTGATATACTGGTCTCATCAGTGTGTTGGTGGGGCTCTAATCTACTAACCATTAACATAAAAAACATGGATAACCTTTGATGTCTAAACTCTGCACCTGCCATTGCTTTATTGTTTTTGGAGCGAGAACTGACCGTATTTAGACAAGACAGAGGAGTGTTAATTCATCAGCTAATTCCAGCTAGCTTTATTAGCAAGCTATGTCTAAAGACTGTAAGGGAGCCTCACACAGACATTCAGAGAGCAATGTGCTCTATCTGACCTTTAAGTCTGATGTCATTAGCCGTTTCTGGGTCCAAACTCTGCTTCAGGTCCCAAACGAACACTGCGGCATCACTCAGAGTTACAAATTCTTTCATGTTTAATAAAATGATCAGTGTTGCTGCTTTACCAGGTGTAACAATTAAATTTAACATCCAGGCATCCATCAAAAAATAATTTATGAAGTGTAATGAAGTTAGAAGTTAGCAGGAAGTTAGCTCGCTAGTTTCCACCTAAACAGGATATAGCATGTTCTGACTGAGAGATTTCTGAAGCATTCAAACGTACAGCTCTGCTGTCACTTCCAACATAAATGAAGACAGAAAACTAAACAGCAGTGACGTTTGTAGTGTTACTGAAGTTGGGCTAGCTGGTATAATGATGTGCTACGTGATCGCTAGCGACACAGCTGTGTTAGCATAAACACAGAGAAGCTGGAGGATGAACGCTAACTTTTTTCCACTCGATAAAAGTTAACGTGAGGGTTCCCGATGGTTAGGGACAAATGTAATCGCATGGCAGGATGCTGTAAACGGACTTAAGTGATGTCACATAAAGACCAGACGGGGTGTGATTATTCAAGACCTCGTATGTGAGGAGAAGGATTTTGAATTTAATTCTGGATTTAACAAAGAGCCAAAGAAGAGAAGGGAGTACTCAAGAGTCTCTGAGGATTGTGTACTGCTGGACGATGAATTCTCCTCCTCTTTGAGGGGTTCACCAAAAACTTCTTTATGCAAGTGAAATCCTGCCTTCAAGTTTTAATTTTCATTATTGCGCTTGATTAAATGGATCAGTATGTTTCAAATTCAAATTCAAATTCAAATTTTATTTGTCACGTACACAGTCATACACAGTACGATATGTAGTGAAATGCTTGGACAACTGCTCGTGACCTAAAGAGAACAAAAAAGGAAAAGGCTATGAATAAGATAGGAAATAAATATGAAAAATTAAAAAGGGTAAATTTAACTAGGAAGGAATAAAATATAAATTAAGGTTAAAAATGAAATAACTGTACAACACAAATTAGAATGAAAGGTAAATTTAACTGGGAGAATAAGATAAAATATATAAATTAAAGTTGAAAATAAAATAACTGTACAACAAAATACACAATATAGAACTATATAAGAATGTATGAAGAAATATAAATAAATATATACACAATAACAGCAGCGTGATTTAAGTAATGAAGTGAAAACAATGTCCAGAAAGTCCAGTGTGTGTGTAAGAACCATATGTGTGGGTCAGTACTGTGTGGTGGTGTGATTGAGAGACCGTATCGCCTGCGGGAAGAAGCTCCTCCTCAGTCTCTCTGTGTTGGTCTTCAGGGAGCGGAATCGCTTTCCTGACCTCAACAGAGAGAACAGTCTGTTGTTGGGATGGCTGAGGTCCTTCACCATCTTCCTGGCCTTGGTCCAGCACCGCCTGCTGTAGATTGAGTGCAGGTCAGGGAGCTCGGAGCGGATGGTGCGCTCAGCTGACCGCACAACCCTCTGTAGAGCTCGTCTGTCCTGCATGGTGCTGTTCCCGAACCAGGTTAAGATGTTTCCCGTCAGGATGCTCTCTATGGTGCACGAGTAAAAGTTCCTGAGCACCTTGGAGGGCAGTTGGAAGTCTCTCAAGCGTCTGAGGTGGTCGAGACGCTGTCGGGCCTTTTTCACCACGGTGTTGATGTGACAGGACCATGACAGGTCCTGCGTGATGTGAACTCCGAGGTATTTGAAGCTGTCCACTCTCTCCACTGGGCACTCGTTGATGACGGGGGTCTGGTAGTTCCTCTCCTGCTTAGTGCTGAAGTCCACTATCAGCTCCTTTGTCTTACTGACGTTTAGAAGGAGGTTGTTCCTCTGGCACCAGTTCTCCAGATTCCTAATCTCCTTCAGGTAGGCCGTCTTGTTGTTATCAGAGATCAGGCCCACCACGACGGTGTCGTCAGCAAACTTGATGATGGTGGTGGAGCTGGTAGTGGCCACACAGTCATATGTGTACAAAGAGTACAGCAGGGGGCTCAGAACACACCCCTGGGGGGCTCCAGTGCTGAGAGTGGTGGAGGCTGAGACATGTCCGCCCATCCTTACTGCCTGTGGTCTGCCAGTTAGGAAGTTGGAGATCCACTGACACATAGATGAGCTGAGTCCCAGATGCTCCAGCTTGGTGGTGAGTGTGGAGGGAATTATGGTGTTAAATGCAGAGCTGTAGTCTATGAAGAGCATTTTAACATAATTCCCCCTTCTAGTGTCCAAGTGAGTGAGTGATGTGTGGAGGAGATGAGAGATGGCATCGTCTGTGGAACGATTTGGACGGTAAGCGAACTGTAGTGGGTCCAGTGTGTCTGGTAGTGAAGAAATGATGAAGTCTCTGACCAGGCGTTCAAAGCACTTCATCACTACTGAGGTGAGGGCTACAGGGCGATAGTCATTGAGAGAAGCAGGGTGGGGTTTCTTCGGGACAGGAACAATGATGGACTCTTTGAAGCATGTGGGGATCACCGACTGAGATAAAGAGATGTTGAATATCTCAGTGAACACAGGAGCTAGCTGGTATGCGCAGTCTCTTAGGATACGACCTGGGATGCCGTCTGGTCCTGCTGCTTTCCTGGTGTTCACTCTCTTGAAGGCTCTCCTTACTTCATGCTCGGAGATGACGAGCACGTTTCCGGTGCTGGCAGTATCTTCCTGTCTGCAGCCGTTAGCGCCGCTAACACTAGCATTGTTGGAGACCTTAGCTGCAGCCTCGAAGCGAGCATAGAAAGTGTTCAGCTCGTCTGCCAGAGTCACGGCCGCGTTCGTCATACCGGTTGTTGGTGCTATATAGTCCGTTATTGTCCTTAGTCCCCGCCACAGGCTCCTAGAGTCACTCTGTTGGAGTTGTGACTCTAGTTTCCTCCCGTAGCGCTGCTTCGCCTCTTTCACTGCCCTCCGCACGTTATATGACGCGGCTTTGTACGGGTCCATGTCCCCCGTAATGAGTTTAATTCTGTAAGATGAGTTTAGACCAGTTATCAGTCTGAAATACTGGATTTTTCAGTGGTAGATGCTAAATGAATGAACATTAACATTAATCAAGGTAGCGTAATTGATTTTCTCAACCTGCAGATCCATCCTGAGACCGACACAGGGAGCAGGAGATATGAAATGTTGATGGCTGATTGATTCTGATTGTTCTGACACTGAAAGTTTAGACTTTTTCATAAACTCGTTGATCCAAACGGACACCTATGTCAGAGCTCTCAGCTTAATGGACTCCAGGTATTGATTTGAAGTCGAAAACGTTGACCTCTGTATTTAAGGTCTCCACTCTGGTGGTTGTACAATGAAGTTAGAGGTTGATTGGCCTTTCACTGACTTTAACTTTCTCAGAGTGCAGTCAGGATACTTGGAGAGAGCAATGAGCATACTAAAGCGTCTGATCTCGTGTACTGCTGCTGATGGTGTTCAGTTCAGTGAACTAACATCATGTTAATCGTGACTCTTTCCTTGTGAAAGTCACGGCGTCCCCATTGTAATCAGTTACTTTATAACTCTTAGGGAACCGGGCTTTGATTGGTGATTGTATCACAGAGTGTAAAAGTTGGACATTACTGTCATGACGTTGGCCGTCCTGTTATGAATCCTCAAGCACGGCCTTTTCCCGGTTCGATGAGAGGTGAAACATCAGCGATGCTTAAGGCTACCACGACCTTGGTACCATGAGAGGATGAAAATAAGGACCAAGAACATTTCTACTAAAGACCAGCTGGTCACGAGAAGAAGGCCAAACAGAAGTTGAAAGAATGAGGTAGGAAGCAGTGAGGAAGATTTAATAATAATAATAATATTTACCCAGTGAATATCAGAGGATATGAAAACGTATTGGTGTCTGTAGTGATGATTGTAGCATGTGATCTCAGAGGGTTTTTTGTTGTGAGCCACAACATCAGCTTAAATCTCCACACAGCTCATGAATCAGATGAGATATTGATGTTGAAATATGCCTGAGCTATTTCACAGGTATCAATATGAGATTTATTCATTTCTATTGTACACTTGAGATATCTATCTGTATGTATGCGCTATTTTCCCATCAATATGCTAAGGATTATGGCTGCATATAGTGCTGTCTAATCATTTGATTTCAAAGAAGAGCAGCTTATACAACCGAGGACAGAGAGAGAGGCGCAGAGGAGTTCCTTCATCTTAAATCCACTTTCTTTACCTCCTGTATGATATATATGATGCATGGCCACCACAGAGTCACAGAGAGCGAGGGGAGCATCATGGATGGATGGTTGGATGTAGCTGCGGGTTCTTTTTCAGCACTAAACAAACATTTTACCTTGTCAAGTGTGGAGAAAAGGCTTATCTCTGTTTCTACACAGACTGTATCACATACTTTGTCAGTTTATTAGGTACACGGCTAAACCAGGAGCAGCCTGAGGCTACAAGTTTGAAGAACTCCACCCCATCCCTGAAATGAGTCCTTGGGTCCGAAAGGATATCTGAATCTGACTTAGTCTGAAATATCTTTTGAGTCTTTTGAACAGCTATCGAGTATCAAAGCAGGGTGTTCTCCGTTTTCTTTTTAAATTGATATATTTGTGAAAGTATGAAACTAAACGCCCTGTCTTTTAAAGAATCCTTCCAAACATCCCAGACGTTTTGTGGGAGAAACGTTTCGTCATCATCAGGTGACTTCTTCAGTCTCAGCTGACTGCAGGTTTCAATTTTATAAACAGTACATTTGCATATGACTGAAACCAGCCCACTGAAGGAACAATGGGCTGGGAGGTCAGTTCCTTGCATAATTAAGATTAAGGAACTGATCTCCCTAAGATTGGGGAAACCTACAGTCAGCTGAGACTGAAAAAGTCATGTTTCTCCCACAAAACGCTACGTCCAGATGAACAGAATCAACTTTTTGGACATATTCTGTTAAGTTACTCAATGTGAGTAACGTATTCTGAATACCTTGGATTACTTGATATATTGTCATGCCTTTTAAAACGATATGAATGTACTATTGCTGTGAGATTTATTACTATTACTGAAGGTTACTCACCACCGAGCTAACTGGCATTAGCTGAGGTTAGTTCATAGACTGCTTTCAGAGCTGCACATGATTATTTGCAGCTAGCAGGTTGTTAATGCTATCCATCAAGTCTAACAGTCTGCAGTCTATGAACTAACCTCAGCTAATGCCAGCCAGTGTTGCCAACTCCTCAGTAATGAAATTCGCTATTGGCTGTCCTAAAAGTCGCTAAATGACATCATCACCTAATTTGCATAATTGGTCATGCTAATGTAATTGTAACCTATGTTGTTGGAGACAGAAATAACATCATAGAAGAGACATAAAGTGAGTAAAAAACGTGACTTCAACTGGTTGGCAGGTAAGAAGAAAACATTTGCCAGTGAAATGATGATGATGTTTTAATATTATTGATGGTTAGAAACAAATAAATACAATTGATAGATAACATATATAAATAAAACCATAATCATTAACTTTGTTTGGAGTGTATATACACAAACATGCAATTTCTATACACTATTTTACAAATTCAAACAGTTCATATACTTAGTATAAGGATGGATAAATACATAATAAATAAACTATACTTGTATTGTTTAAATGCTATACAACGTTATAAACATATATAATACATTTTTTCCATTTATTTACCATGTGCCACTAGGACTCAGGTCAACTTCTCATCTCTATTGGCAGGTTAAACATCTCTATGTATTTGTATTTATTTATTTATTGTCATTGTCAAGAACAATGAAATTGTGTTTGGGGCTTCCATACAACCCAAAAAAAGAAGAAAATAATAAATACCCCTTAAAACCCAAGTGTACATATTTAACCCAGTGTGACTCCAATGCAATAAGACAATCCTTAGCAATAATGTTCGTAGAAATTCAGACAAAGACCTGAGAAACATGACAAAATACAACAATGCAACCCATTCAATATTATTGTACTGTGAGATATGATATCAGATATGATAGTTATCTATTTAAGAAAGAGGGGGGGGGGGGCAGGAGGGGGAAGAGAATAAAGATATGATGCACCAATGCAGACCAGTTCATTGCTATTAAGAAGTTGGATATGGTTATTGTCCGTGAGAGGGGGGCAGAGAGTTCAGGAGCCTCACAGCCTGTGGATACAGGCTGTTGGCCAGTCTGGATGTTCTGGCCTGTATAGACCTGTACCTTCTCCCTGAGGGCAGCAGATGGAAAAGGTGGCGCGCAGGGTGATGTTGGTCCCGCAGGATACTGTGCACCCTCCTCAGACAGCGAGTGGGGAAGATATTACTGATCTCTGGCAGACTTGTTCCAATAATTCTGCCAGCTTCTTTCACCACCCGCTGGAGTGCTTGCTGATCGGCCTTGGTGCAGCTGGGGAACCACACTAGAAATCCATACGTCAGAACGCTGCTGATGGCACAGTTGTAGAAGTTCAACATCAGAGATCTGGGAATGGATGGATGAGCTTTATGAAGAGGGTGTCACTTAGGGCTGGGTATCGTCACTGATTTCTAGAATCGATTCAATTCCGATTCACAAGGTCCCAAATCGATTCGATCCACAATTCGATTTAATCTGATTTAATTCGATTCGATTCGATTAAAATCTGGGAAATTTTGACAGTCAGAAATATTATAATTCAGATCAGTACATTTACATATTTGTGTATCTATAAAAAGGAAGCTGACACACACAAGACTTTATCACAGGTGTGAGCGTCACAGCAGATGCCTTTGTGTCAAAGTAGCTGAAGATAAAACAGAAACACATGAAGGTTTTCCTGGCCTGGGATTTTATAAAAATATTCTGCAGTACATCAAAAACAAAAGAAAACCATTAATCAACATATGAACATCACCTCTGAAGTTACAGCGGTTTTATTAGAGACACAGCGTTTTGCATTTTGCATAATTTTAAAAAGTTTAAATTTGTTCAGTATTGAACGGCAAAAATGAGGTTTTCTCTTTGGAAGAATGTAAAAGGGAAAAAAACAGCGGCTGACATCCTGTAAACAACAGTAGACTGGTGCGTAACAAGCAAGCGAATAATGAAGAAAGGGAAACTGTTCTTGAAGTACAGAGAGAGAGAGAGAGAGAGAGGGAGAGGGGGGAGAGAGAGGGAGGGAGAGAGAGAGAGAGAGAGAGAGAGAGAGGGAGAGGGGGGGGAGAGGGGGGAGAGAGAGGGGGGAGAGAGAGAGAGAGAGGGGGGGAGAGAGAGAGGGAGGGAGAGAGAGAGAGAGGGGGGGAGAGAGAGAGGGAGGGAGAGAGAGAGAGAGAGGGGGGAGAGAGAGAGGGAGGGAGAGAGAGAGAGAGAGAGAGAGGGAGAGAGAGAGGGGGGAGAGAGAGGGGGGAGAGAGAGAGAGAGGGGGAGGGAGAGGGGGAGAGAGAGGGGGAGAGAGAGAGAGAGAGGGGGGGAGAGAGAGAGGGAGGGAGAGAGAGAGAGAGGGGGGGAGAGAGAGAGGGAGGGAGAGAGAGAGAGAGAGAGGGAGAGAGAGAGGGGGGGAGAGAGAGGGGGGAGAGAGAGAGAGAGAGGGGGGGAGAGAGAGAGGGAGGGAGAGAGAGAGAGAGGGGGGGAGAGAGAGAGGGAGGGAGAGAGAGAGAGAGGGGGGGAGAGAGAGAGGGAGGGAGAGAGAGGGAGGGAGGGAGAGAGAGAGAGGGAGGGAGAGAGAGGGAGAGCTGTGCATCCTGGTGGAAGCAAAACAGCAAAAGTCAGAGTGAATTCATGACGATGTTTATGTGAAGCTTAGTTTGGATCTGCTTTTGCTGCTGGTTCGGTCAATGTTGTTTGGAGAGACATCAAACTAACAGCTTTAGAATCAGCGCATAAAGGGCGTGAACACAAAGCGCCGACCCGCTGACAGATCAGAATCAGCGAGCTGTCGGCTTTCAGCCCCGACCGTGAGAAAGGCGACATCTCACTGATTCTGATCCGCGGGTCGCGCTGTGTGTTTAAGTCTTTGTGCAGAAGCCGTGTACCTGCTCTCATTTACTGTCTTAGCTGTTTGGTGGTTCTTGAAATTTTGTGAGGTTTCACCTGAGATTCTGGCATTTCGGGCAAAATAAATTTATATTAAAAAATCGATTCAGGATTTTAATGAATCGATTTTACGTTATCCAAGCCAGAATCGATTTTAATCGATGAATCGATTATAAAAACCCACCCCTAGTGTCACTGCAACCAGCCTTCTGGAGCACCTGAGCAAAGAACATCAGGAGAAGGAAAAGCAGCAGTCCAAGGGAACAGCAGGTGACCTCCCCGATATCCAGGCTGTTGTATCCTTTGTACTCAGCATCCCATCTTCCACTGGGTTTGAGGAGAGGATTTTCTCTCTTATGAAGAATAAGTGGACTGATGTGCGGAACAAATGTTCTACTGAATTAATTAGGAGTGAGCTCATTGTCAGTCTAGCTTATGATATGTCTTGCTCAGAGTTTTACTCTGCAGTACTGAACGACAAACAACGCCTAACTGCAGCAAGAGCTAAAAATATACAAATGGAAAAACGAGTCTGTTTCCACCTAATGTGGCTTTGAGCTTTTGAGCTCCTGAGTTTGTTCTTTTTTTACTTCAACTTCCGGCTACAGTTGAGGCCTTTGAGGCACAAATATTGTGTTTACAGGTGTTCCACAGACTTTCTGTTTGCACTTTTCTAATTGCACTAAATGTGCACTGTTACAAGAATGTTGTTCTTTCTATTGTTTTCTATTAATTTATATAATTTGAAGTTAAGCAGGACAGAGTTCTTTTGGTATAACTGTGTGTTTATTGAGTTTTAAACTTTACACTGACACCAAGATTAAACAAACAAACAACCAAAACAACAACAAAAAACAAACAAACAACAACATAGCAGAACAAAACAAAACAGACAAAACAAAACAAACAGGCAACCCGGCTCATGAACACAAAGAAATAAGTGGAAAATCCAGACATTTTGATTATGAGATACGATTAACAGTACATATATGTAAAATAGCAGTGACCTGCTTGCATCATACCAAGGCCCGTGAGAAAACAGCAGAAATATCCAAACCGACACACGCCATAAATGGGTCCCATATTTTATAAAACTTTTTGTCCCTACTATGTAGCCTGCATGTTAGGAAATCTGGTGACACATATTCCAATACCGTCCGGTGCCATTGAGTCTTAGATGGGGCCGTGTCCGTGATCCAGTTCAAGAGGACACATTTCCTTGCACAGAATATTAACAGTGCATAGTGCTGCTTTCCAAACTTCCCCCTAATTTTGTCGTTTGCCACTCCAAGTAGCATACACAGTGGATTGCATTCAGTGTCAGTGGTGAAGATCTTATCCAGTTCACACTTTATCAGGAACCAGAATTGTTGTGTTTTCCGGCAGGACCATAGACAGTGCGTGAGGTTGCCCACCTCTATTTTACATTTAGGGCAGAGCGGAGAAAGGTCTGAATTGTATTTATGGCGTTGAGAAGGTGATATGTGAGCTCTGTGTAGGATTTTAATTTGGATTGCCTTCACTTTATTACGCTCAGAGATTTAGCATTCTCCCAAACTTTGTGCCATACCTCGTCACTGATCTCTATATTTAATTCCTTTTCCCAAAAAAAGGACAGAGTTCTTTTAAAGAAAGATTTACTTATATTCTCCAAAGTTAAGCATAACAGGCTTCTGTTTAAGAAGGAGACCTGTTTTATTGTGTTAATGTTGTCATTGTGAGCTAAAAATAAATGGCTAAATGATCATTTGTTTCACATGTGTTCATATCACAAAGAATATGCAGCTGCTTAAATCAACTTCAAGTCAAATGGTTAAAAAATAATTTCACACACAAAAAAAGGACCTAAAAAATTCACCACACTGGGAAGGGTGAAGACGATCGGGTCGCCCAGCCCTGTCCACGAGGTGTCCCTTATTTATTTTTCAGGGAGTTGGCAACCCTAGTTGGCACCTCGACCACTACCCAGCAGCGGTAAAAACAAGAGATGTGAGATCAATTTTGTTTTAATGCTAAATGAGGTCGAGCCACACTCTGAAACAGCTGGGCTACGCTGTGAAGGAAAGCCGCGGGATGAGCAGCTCACAATCAGCCAAATTCTAAATCTAAACTTTTCATTTTATTATTCAGCAGCGATATGGTGGGAAACACGGCCAACGCAACTGAAGAGGTCATGGTGAGGAGGAGGAGGATGAAGGTCCGGCTGAACAAACTAAAGATGACATCTCCAGGACAATCACTGCCATCACCTAAAATATAATAATTAAAATATAATAAAATATAATCATTATACTTGTCTTCTGTAAGTCACCACCTTATCGTGGTGGAGGGGTTTGTGTGTCGTTTGCTGTTTGTGTGGGATGATGATGTCAAAGGGGTTTTGCCCCCTCCCAAGCCAAACAGATTCAGACAGCCCATCAAAGGAGATGTTTCCTCTGTATTGTTGTAGGATTTTAACCTTACACTATGAAGCACGTTGAGGCAACGACTGTTGTACCTGATTGGAGACACTTGAAACACATCACTTAGGAGGTGTCAGAGGTTGACGTGCCTCCTTTTGATGTGGAGGAGGAGCAGCTGTCCGCTCGTAACAAAGTCTCTAAAGATCAGATTTAAAATGAGTTATTAGTTGTCTGTAATGTGCAGACTGAGGACTGGTTCATCCTTCATAGGTCAGACTGAAGTGCTTCAACAAGCAAAACGTTATAAATGTGTTTAAAGGGGCTGCTAAACTAAACAGCTATGTTATTATAATAACTTTATTTTAATTTGAATATGTTCAAAGAGCAAAGAAGAAATGTGCAAACATGGTTCAGGCTGTAAGTTAGAAGGACACAGTCACTTATGATGTAAAATATTTTAGCAGCAGCACAAACTGCAGCCTCCAGAGAGGCGTCCACACGGAGTCAGCAGCTCTCTAAACGTCGGCATTCATTTTAGCGAGGAGCGCCAAAAAAACTGGCAACTGAGAGTATGCTCCTGATGTGTTGTGGAAAAGTGGTGCAAAGAAAAGACACATTTTCCTTGTCAACCAAAACATATCACGTCTTCTATAGTTATGTGTAATTCTCAAAATGGGTCATCCACACACACACACACACACACACACACACACACACACACACACACACTCAGAATGATGGGTTTGAAGAGGACGGGGAGGAACTTGTCAGCAGTGCAGCATTTCAGAGCAAAAAAAAATGGTGGAAAGAAGAAAACAGCAGACAGGAGCTCATTATGTGATTTACCAAAGCAATGGAGGGGTGGTGGGGGGCCGCAGCATAGGAAGGAGGGCGGGGGGGTTCTATTCACACCCTTCTGTTGGATGATGCAAGGTCAAGAACACTCAGCGTGACAAGACGCGTGAATGGAAAGGAGTTTAAAGCAGAATGTGTTCCATTAGAATAGCTGGGAACGAGGCGAGCGCGGCGCCTCCGAGAGCGTCTGTCCACACATCACACGGAGATGGACAGATCTGGATCACTGGGCAGACAAACAGCCACAGGTACAGCTCAGTAATGAGGAAAACTGTCTCTAAATGTAATCCGTTCCCTGCACTGTCTGCTGTATGATCAGCACACAGCTGCACAGCTTCCAAACAAACACGAAGGTGTGAGAGCCTCATTGAACCAGAATCTTCTGACGAAGCTTATGAATACATTCAGTAAGGAATATTCAGGCGAGAGACACGTGTCTGTCTGCATTCTTGTCCTCTCTCATCATGACTACCCAGAGATCTTCACCCAACTCTCCACCTACTTCATCTCCACCACCAGCAGTGGTGTCTAGTGGATGCATCCTGCCTGTGGCCATCTCCCTGTACAACGCATCCACTTAACACACTGTTTGCTGCTACAACTACACATGTTTCTTTTCCAACTATTTATTTATAAGTGACTTATGTATGTATGTATGTATATATATGTATATATTGTACTATTCTTAGTTAGCGTATTGTCTGTCTTGTCTTAATGTTGGTTTAAAATGGAGCACTGTAACAAAAAATAATTTCCCCCAGGGATCAATAAAGTATTCTGATTCTGATTCTGATAGACTCTGCTTTACTTCCTGTTAATGCTGGCGCTCCTCTCTGCTATGTAGTTTCATCTGAATCTGATCAGCAGGTCACTACTCAAACACTCTGCTTCAATAAGTGATGTTCAGTTCTTCCACATGAGCTCTGCTTAATGAAATGCAGCTGGTTAAGCAACTCTAGAGGACCAGTTCTAGCCACCATGCCACTCGCTGTGCATGAAAGATGGATGAACTCTGAGACTGCAGTGCCTCACTTCCTTATCCACTGCTGTCATCAAACTGACTTTATCCTATGACTCTGAGACTGAACGGGCCAAGCTGGCTGTTTGTGATAAACCAGCAAAAATCGCAAATCCTTTGCTTCCTAACATTAAGAGTCCAGCTCTGAAACAGAAATTCCTCCACAGACAGTGAGGCAAGCAGGACGATGGTGTTACTGCAAAATGACAAATGCACCTGAAAACCTTGGTTGATTGCAATATAACCAGAATACAAACATCCACCCATCCATCTTCTTCCACTTATCCAGGGCTGGGTCACGGGGGAAGCAGCCTAAGGAGAGAAGCCCAGACCTCCCTCTCCCCAGCCACCTCCTCAACTATCTGGGGGAACACCAAGGTGTTCCCAGGTCAGTCGAGAGATATAACCACTCCAGCATCTCCTTGTTCTGCCCCGGGGTCTCCTCCTGGTGGGACATGCCTGAAACACCTCACCCAGGAGACATCAAACCACTTCAACTGGCTCCTTTTCATGTGGAGGAGCAGCTGCTGTACTCTGAGCCCCTCCCAGATGGCCAAACTCCTCACCCTATCTCTAAGGGAGAGCCCAGCCACCCTTCGGAGGAAGCTCATTTTTGCCTCGTTCTTTCGGTCACTACCCACAGCTCGCTCAGGATAGGGACATAGATCCCTACCCTGGTTATTAAACACAAATAGCTGAGCCAAATCCTCTGTAACCTGGCACATCATGGCCTGAACTCTCTGAGAAGAATGATGCAACACCCTGAAAGTGAGCTGCAGCACAGTGGTCAACAGCATCCAGCAGTTTAACAGGACAGGTTCCACTCAAACCTCGCTGTGAGCGACCCAAAAAGTTCAGTGCACATGCTCAGCGTCATATCCAGATGTTGTCTTTTGAAAGCAGATGCATGAGTGCCGGCAGCATTTCCGCAGAGGTTGAGGGGGGGTTAGCACTGCATCACATGGCTGTCGTCCCAGAAGGAAGCTTCTTCTAAAGATAATACACTACGGATATACATTACGTGTGGTCTGATGAGACCAACATAAACGTATTTGGTTCAGATGGTGTCAGGGGTGTGTGGTGGCAACCAGGTGAGGAGTACAAAGACAAGCATGTCTTGCCTACAGTCAAGCATGGTGGGGGGATGTCATTGTTTGGGGCTGCATGAGTGCTGCTGTCACTGGGGAGCTACAATTAACTTAGGGAACCATGAATGCCAACATGTACTGTGACATACAGACAGAGCATGATCCCCTTCACAAACCGGGCTACAGGACAGTATTCCAGCATGATAACAACCCCAAACACGCCTCCAAAAAGACCAGTGCCTTGTTAAATCTACTGAGGGTACGTGACTGCCCACGCATGTCTCCAGACTTAAACCCTATTGAGCATCTGTGGGGCATCCTCAAATGGAAGGTGTGCAGCACTTTCTGTCAGCTGTGGTTGTTTTAAAGAGCTTTATAAATAAAGGTGATGATGATGAGTGGAAGAGGATTCCAGTGGCACCCTGTGAAGCTCTGGTGAACTCTGTGCCCAACAGATTTAAGGCAGTGTTGGAAAATAATGGTGGCCACACAACTTACTGACACTCGGGCACAGTTGGGACATTTTCACTCAGGGGTGTACTCGCTTTTGTTGCCAGCAGTTTACACATTAATGGCTGTATGCTGAGTTATTTTGAGGTGGCAGCATATTTACACTGTTGTACAAGCTGCATACTCACTACTTTACACTGTATCAAAGTGTCATATCTTCAGTGTTGTCCCAGGAAAAGATATAACAAAATATTTACAAAAATGTGACGGGCGTACTCACTTTTGTGAGATACTGTATGTAAGCATCTTGGGTGTATTTAACACAATCGCCTCATGTTTGAATAACTTTAATAGTGTTAATTTAATCAGTTGTTAAAGTCGCTACCAGAGCAAATCATCTGTGTGTAACAATGTCCACTAATGAGTGCAATAAATCCAACATGTTCTTCTTCTCAGTGATTTTAGAATTCCCAGTTAACCTAAGCCCACATGAACTCTCATTCTGATTAGCTCGCCTGAGTTTTTCCTCGTGTTTTACCATCGACCTTACTGAATCTATACCACGTGCTGTCATTACTTGCTGTGGTTTAATTTGGCTTCATAACTCAGTGCAGTTAACAGGAAGAAACTCAGGAACAGAACCAGCGTTCTTACTCTACCTGTGTGGCTTCTCTCCAGGTACTCCAACTTCATCCCACAGTTCAACTACACGTGTGTAGGTTACCACTGGAACATAAACACTTGAAGTACATTTACAATTAGTACAATCAGCATTACTCTGGTTCAGTGGCATCTATGGGAGAAAATCAATGATGGCAATCAAGTTAAAGGGGGGACCAGTGCAGCATATGCCCCCGTCTCCCCACACAGATATATGTAAATGGCCTGTATTTATATAGCAGCTACATTGTAGCCACCCTGGGGCGCACTGACAGAGGCGAGGCTGCCGGACACTGGCGCCACCGGGCCCTCTGACCACCACCAGTAGGCAAACATGGGGTTAGCATCTTGTCCATGTTTATCTGTTCAGTAAGATGCTTCGCAGGTAAGACTGTCTCTAAAGCTCACATGGTGCTACTATCTTCGTTTTAAATTATTCAAGTCGTTAATCCTTTCTTTTCCATTTCTAAAATAAACTTCACAAATAGAAGAAAAAATAACTTCCTCAATAAAAAGAAGAAACTGCTAAAAATACGATGGAGTGGTGCTGCTCTCGTATTTTTAGCAGTTTTTTATTCTAAGGCGTGATCCTTAGAACTCACCACCACTTTTATTCAGAACTAATTTGGTATTTATTTACTTGTCATGCATCTGAGAGAAAGACCATCCTAATTTATGAATATTTTCTTGCTCTTATTTTGAAAACCCCTGCTGACACATCTTCCTGGTTTGTTTCCATGACAGCTGGTTGACCGTCAGTGAAGTGGTGGTCCTCGACATCATCTGTTCTGGAGGATGGAGGTCCACTCCAACCAGAACCTGCAGCAGGTGGAGGCCTGGTTGACGAGCAGGGACCACGTTTGCTGTTCGCTGTCTGAGTTGGTGTGAAACCAGAGGACGAGGGACTCACCGGAGAAGAAGCAGAGCATTGCTTCATCGACTGAGGCTGCTCATGTTTGCACGGGATGACACTATACTGGTACCAGTGTGCACATTTAGCCGCTAACACACTAATGCAGCTCTGCAGTTGTATATTCAGCCTGCGTTAAGTATCTGTTTGTGGTTTGCACATCAGCGAATGACCTTGGGGACTCAAACGCTTCATGCTTACGCTGCTGAGCGGGTCAGGCTGTAATGAAGGAGCATGTCATCGTGGACAGTCCTCATGACCGCACGGGTAATAGCCAGGCTGCAGCAGACCAGCTGAATTGTTTTCTGAGTGACTTTTCCTGGGATTGATTGTCAATTTATTTCCAATTTAAAGTCCTGATCCTCAGCTGCACAGTTTCCACCCACCTATCAGACTCCATGCACCCCCACTCCCCCCACACACACCTTTAATAGAGACCCAGTGCACTCGACTGCATTCAGCTGTAGCCTGTGTGGCCAACGAGAGTTTTAATCAACCTTCCCTGCAAAAGAAGTGTGATAGTGAAGCCTTTGTGGCTATAATGTTTCCTCAAACAAAGCCCTGAAAAACTGTCAAAAGCTACAATCTTGTACCTTTTATGAGACCGTTCAATTACTGACAAAAAGAGATTCAGTCAGCTGAAATTACATCTCATAAAGTCTGTCACAACTCCAGAGAAAACTAATCATGTATCAGAAGGCTGACTCAAGCAAAAACGCGTTTCCCCTGCTCCATTCTGTCCGATCCAGTTTTACCTGCTGGGGAAATTTTCCCCGTGCTGTTAACGGTTTCTTGTCAAACCAGGGTGTGCTTTTTGTGATGTAGATGAAATCTGAAAATGATATAAAGGATACATCCTTCAGATCAGAATAGAGTGTTAAGAGAAACCTAAACTATGCACGTAAAAGAAATGAAAATCAGCCCCTTCGCTCGTGACTCTAAAACCAGAAACCAGGGAAAATCACAAGATGTGTTTAGGGAAAGTGACAGTAATGCACATGCTGATCTCAAAGCTGAGGAATGGGCCTTTAAATGCTTTCTGAATGGGTTCATGGTCCCTTCTTGCACGTTTACAGGTTTAGCTTCCTGTGTTTGTGAGCAGAGGGAGCTCGTAGTCTGCGTTTCCTCCTGAAGTCAGTCTGAGCTCCTCGACACGTAAAACTAAGAAGCATCGCGAGGGTGTGCCTCAGACGTTTCAGGTTTTCTGCCCTTCACCGTTTCTGTGTGACATCTGTCACGTCCGGCCATGCTGTGAATTTAATTAAAAGTGTCTCTAATTATAAAACTTGAGCACTGTTCCACTTCTTATCATAAATCCAGCTGCAGCTGAGCTGCAACAAAACTATTTATGACACAAATGACGTCGCTTTAAATGAAGGTGAGGATGTCTCTCTCTTTGTACCTGCTGCCTCGCCACCTCAGCTCAGGTAGGAGGTGCTAAGACATGAGGAAATGAGACAGGTGTTGTTGCGGCGGGATGACTGACGGTGCTTCTGGAGAGTCGTTTGTGTCGCTGAGCTTGTGAAAGTCGATTAAATTAAAAGCACAACCCGCACAGTTCTGCTGATATGACAGTTCATTACATAAGTAAATGATCTGAATATTGTTGCTTTTCTCTTTAGCGTTACAGCTACAACACTGGACTAAATTCAGTGTGACTTTTTTCAGGGCCTCTGGCAGGAGTCACGGCAGTACCACAGATCAGTACCGTGCACCTGAACACGAAGTATTTCTTTAAATGACCTCCATTTTATAACGTACTGTAAACGTCACACTCTTGTTTCTCCTCCAATCAGAATCAGTATTAATGAGCAGTGTATGACCTATGCCGACGTCTTCAGAGGGGTGTAACTCCAAAGCGTAGAAGGAGAACAGGTGTGAGCACAGTTTTAAAGATGCTTTGCAGCAGGTTGGGATCAGTGAGCAGGTAAAACCAGGGGCACCTTTGTGGCACTTTAGCCCACTAACCTTGTAGCTGCGCTCAGATGAATGTCTAAGGGTTATTTAGGTCCAGATCTTCCCCTTTGTGTAATTTTTACCTGTGTGAAATATCCAAATGGAAAGGCCAGCTTGCTAAGCTTGTTTAGCATGTTGCTAAGATGCAGTCTAACCCGTTTCTGAGACTGTGCTGGGCTACTTGAACTGAAGCCAGTAGCCTTTCACACTTCTTTGCTTGCCCAGTGAGGTCTGAGTCTTCACCTTGACCCCCATCCTCGGGGGCTGTCGTGAAACCTCTTCGCCGTCTCGTTGGTCATCAGAGATACTGCAGCTAAAGAGCCGTCAATTTCACCCTTTTTATGACCATGCTGCTCATTTTAATTCAAAGGTCGAGAGTCTTGTCATATATGCGCACACCGAGCCACCTCACGGGTTGCCTCAATCAAACCCAGATCAATCCCCCGTTAATCTCTGTCATCAGTACGACCCGTTTATCCATTTCAGCATCTACGGACGTCCCGGGAATACATCGATCATCGCTTCCCCTACCTCCAAATTAAACTCTGTCGTGAATTATCGCAGAGGGACAACAGAGCTGGCAAATTGTTTACATCTAATCAATATTCCAAGTAATCAATGCAAATTATCTGTATGCAGCGTGTGGAAAGACAGAGTGAGCTGAGAGACTGTTTTCACTGCGTAGCCTTTTTAATGGGAAGAGCTTTCAAACGGAATTGTCCAACTAGTCATTCAATGGCAGAATAATTTAGTACAAAAAGGACAGCGGTACAACCGTTCCAGTGAGTCCAAAGACCGTAGATGGTTGCCAGGCAGCGAGCTGTCTAGGGAGGTAAAACCTCTTGTGGACTTCAGACGGATTGATTTATCAATTCAAGGCTAAGTGGAGCAGTAGAAAAGTGACGGTGACCAAAAATCTCATCCATAAACATCAGTCAGGGTGGGAGAAAATATTTTCCCGGCAGAAATGAGTTAAATCAGAATGAAGAAAGGGGTGATTTTGCTTTTGTTTAAGGTACCACTTGGTTTTATTATTACAATGCACACTCCAAAAGCAAAAAATAAAAGCCTTGGCATCTGCACACCCGACAACATCACGACCGTACGAGTCACTCGAGCCTACGTCGACCCGTTGCTGGGTCGACCGCAGCGTACATTATTATTGCAAAGGGTCACTTTCAGTTGAACTCATCATCAAACAGAAGGACATAAAGAAATAAAAGTTGTGAATACATAAAATATGGATCATTCAATTCTTGAATAGTGGGAAATACACTTTAAATGCAAACACACACACAGAGTAAAATAAAACGTTAAAACATGTGACCCATGACAAAAAAATCAAAGTACATAACTGAACCAATAATTGAACTTCTAAGCTAAGATTTTACAAATCACAGAAGACTAATCTTGAATCATTTTCTCGTTTTAATCATTAATCGATTTGAGGCTGTATCAAAAACTCTTGTAAAAAGAAAATTAAAACGTGATCTTATTGTTTCGGTGACTAATCGCATCCGCGTCTCGGCCTCCGTCGTCTCCTCCGTGAAATCTAGAATGGGATTATCTGTACAGTCCCGCGTGGCGTTCCCCATCCGAGTGGAGAGAAGAACTGCCTCGTTACATAAAAAAATAATTCTCCCTGGTCCAAAATAAATTGCAGGGTTGTTCTTCCTGTTAGTATACAACGTGGAGGTGTGTACAAAAGGGCAAGAGTTGTGTTGCTACATTTAATAATTGATCTCCAAATCTCGTCAACCTGTCAACTAAATTTCTTTGTTGCTTCCATCTGATTGAGTCTGTCGGCTGTACTGAAGGGAGGAAGGTTCATGTTTGAATTGTGATATTAGTGTTTCATATATATAAACAAACAGGAATACAAAGCTCCTGCAGGTTATTTTAGTGAGGCAGTCCCTTTCTTCCACATTTCTTCGACCTCCAAAAAAATATAACAATCTATCATAACGTCTTCCAGATATACAGTGAAACCCAAAACCAATGAAACAAAAATTATTCTTCTTCTCTAAATCTTTTTAGGCTACCTTGTTATTCTCATCTTTACTACACATTGTGAATAAGGATAAAAACAGACAACTAGTGTTAAAAGGCAAACCGTATTGAATCTGAATAAACACGCCCGCTCATTCAAACACACACTCACGCACACACTTCGGCCTCCTATTGTCTTGTGTCGTCTGCAGGGCTGAATTGAGATCCTCGCGATAGCTTTTCTCATATTCGAAGGATCTGTCTCCCTTTATTAAAAATGCGAGCTGTCGCCTGCAGCGGTCTGATGACAGGACGCCGTCTTCTCGCATTATTTAAAAGCCAGGCAGAAGAAGAGTTAGGCAAACACTTCAGTCCAGAGGAAAAAGAAAAAAGAATCTTGGGCTAAAAAGGTGAAAAATAATCCAGTATCCAAACTCGGGAGAAAAGAAAATGCTGGGATGGGAGCGCACGTCTCCCAGTTGTTGCTTCAGACCAGCTGGTCGAACCAAAGCCAGTGTGATGAGAATTTGCTCGTCTTAGGCCACTGTAGTAGGTGGGCTACCACGAAAACAGTAGTCCCTCCCTGTGCACTGTAAAGCCCACCCAAATCATTGCGCCCCGACCCATCCCAAACCAAAGTCGCTTGAAGCCTTTTTGTACTATAGCACCTCTTGTCATCACTCCCTGCAAATGTCCAGACAGACGAACACCAGAAAGGAAACTGTCAGAGTTCCTCAGGCATCCTCACCCTCCGCCCTATCAGGGGAGGGTTAATCAAGTCTTAGGGCGGCACATAAGGAGGTGGAGATCTGTAGGGAGTTATGTTCTTCGGACGGGAGCCCTTGCCCTCCATAGGAGTGGTGAAGGGAGGAGGCGGTTGGTAGGGAGGCGCGTTGGGGTCGTCATCTTGCAGAGCCGTGTACTCCCCCAGCAGCTCCTGATTTAGGGGAGTGGTTTCTGGCGTGGCCATGTTGGGGTATTCAGGGGGTGGAAGTGGGGGCTTCTCTTCCTGGAGAATCAAGGGCATACTGGAGGATGGAGGTGGCTTGGAATCATCAAGTTCATCTGCAAAGATAATCGGCACACCTTTCTTAATGAAGGTGGCCTGGTCCTCGATGGTAAGCTTGCCCTTTCGTTTCTTTCTATAGCAGATCATTGCAATAATTCCTGCTATTAGCAATATTGCTGCCACCACCACAGCAGGAATGACCGTGTGGAGATAGACGTCATCTGCGCTATCCTTGCTTGATCCCACAGCTGGAGTGACAGCTGGAGGTTCTGGGATATCGATGTCTCCTGGTGGGATGAAGGAATACATTCGGCAGCTTGCCCTCCCCTTCACCTTGACGTCCAGTGGTTTGAATTCGGGGTCCATTATGTGCTTGAAGCTCTGTGAGGGTCTTCCGTCAGAATTGGCCAGCGTCCTGCTCATGACTAAGATCTGCTCCTTTGGACATGGATGCTGAGGCAGGCTGGTGTTCGTCCACTCCACCACAATGGACCCTTTGGTGATGTTCCTTAGACTCACCGTGCTGCTGTTGCGGTCCCCGAGGACATATGCCAGCTTTTTAACCAGGAGGATCTTCCTGTGGATGTTGTTCGTTACAGACCGTGGCTCACCCTCAAATCGTGCCGTAAATATAACGGGCGTTTTGTCATTGGTTGGCCAGCGGTTTACGCGTACCTCAAAAGCATCAATTGCATTGAGGTCACCTTTGTCAGCTGCCTGCATGAAGTATTCATGTTTTCCCACATGCTGGACATCAGGCAGTCCATACAGGAGTTGGCTGGTCGTGTTGAACTGGATCCAGGAGTCCTCTGGAACTATTTCATTATGGTTTTGTCGAAGGGTTAATCGCAGCTTATCTGTCGTTCCATCCTCTTTGTCAAAGAATGTATCAGATGGGATCTTGACTTCGAAATAAGTGCCGACCAATGCATTGACCTGGTCGATGGGGTTCCTTAACTCGGGCTTTTCGTTGAATGGATCTGGAACAGTGCGTGATGTGGTGGTCATAGGAGACTTTGTTGTGGGGGTCTTTGGCGTTCTGAATGCTGGTGTGGTTGTCTTCTGCTTCCTTCCTGGTTTCCTGGTAGGTTTTCTGGTGGATGTGGGTGTGGAGGCTGTGGCTGGTGTGGCGGTGGGTTTTACGTAGGTAGGCCTGGTCATGCTCGGCTGGATAGCAATGCTGCTGGTGGACTCCATGACCTTCGTTGGCTGGGAAGGTCCCGTAGTCGGAGTGTGAGCAATAGGGTCACGTACTCTAAAAGTAGGCTTTCCCGGAAGCGGGACGGGACCTCTCACGGGAGGGGCAGAGCTTTCAGTCGGTGCAGCAATAGAGGGAGAGGAGAGGGTTGGGATAATTCGCACTGGTGGCTCCACTGCAGTTGTTGGAGGAGGCACAACCAGAATAGGCGTCGGAGTGTTGTTTAGTTGTCGTCTCACTCGTTTGGGGACATGAGGTTTCTTGTTAGCGATGTGCCAGCCCACCACGGGGTAACCCAGCTTGGCTGACATTGTGCCTTCCTTTGCAGGACCCTGGACGCTGTTGATATCTGGGACTGTGCTCTGGTCCAGCGAGCAGCCGAGCTTCCAGGACAACAGAGCGCCGTTCTCCACCACCTGGAGAGACATCAGAAATGTTGATTAGATGTTTACCAGTTCAACCCATTGGTGACTATTAGAATTATTTATAAGTAGCTGCACAAGGTAACTAATTTTGTTCTATAAGAAGCCCTTCAAATTGACACAAACTGCTCAGTTCAGAAAAGAGCTTTGAGGGGTACTGCTAGTAGAGTGAAATGACTATTCACTCACCTTTTTGGCATTCCCAGGTCCAGCCATAAACGCAGACATGTCAAACAGCCTGTTGTTGACCACAGGGAGCATCTTCATGTACTGAAGCCCAACACCAGAGAAGCTCCTCATGTTATCCAGAAGCTCTACCCTCTGCTCTGAGCTCATCTTTGTCAAATCAGCATCCAGGATCACCGTCAGCACTGTGACCGGTTCCTCGTTCCCACACATGAACTGTTGGACGTCATTTTCAGTGGACGCCTGGTTAGACGTCAGCTGAGCTGAATCTGAATCCAGGCAATCTTCAGGGTGCACTGCAATGGAAAATACCTCTGAAGAAGACGAGGATTTAGTGTGGTTGGAGATGGACACGGTGATGTAGTGAACACCTTTATCCTCTTCCAAAGGTAGACCTTGCAAGATTCTGCTGCTGGCATCCCAGTGCAGCCATTCTGGGAGCGAGTCCTTACCCATCTCTGTAATCTGGAAGACAGAAGAGGGGGGAAAAAAAAGAGCCAGATAATTATATATATTAGCTAGCTTAACGGTTTTAGCATGTAGCTACAAAATATCCAAAAAACTGGGTTGGAAGGGGAGTTGGAGATGTACTATGATGTGGTTTGGTTTAGGCCAGGGGTGGGCAACATTTTAGATGTGTCCTTGATCCAACACAGCTGATTTAAATGGCTAAAAGTTCTCCAGAGGCCTGGTAATGAACTAATGATTTGATTCAAGTGTGTTGACCCAGGGTGAGATCTAAAACCTGCAGACCCTCGAGCCCTGGAGTTGGACACCCCAGGTTTAGGCTCTAATCAAACATGATTTCTGGTCAGCTTTGACAGTAGTCTAACAGTATCAGAAGACAGGTATGAAAGTTTTGGGACCTCTCTACTTCAATTTTGCAACGAACCCGATGTAAACGTAGCTTCTTTGTGTAAATCTGAAACGGCCCCTCGGTGCTCGTGCCGCTAGCAGTCAACCACAAATGTCGATGCTCAAATATAAATCATAGTTTGTCATCAGCGTCTGCATTAACATAACCCCTACGTCAACCATAAATCCAGTTTAAGCCTTCCTCCTTCAGCGCATATGGACACACTCAACAGAATTGTAATTTAAACCCGACTAAAATTAAAATAACTCGGCCAATTACACGGCTGGGGACGCCCACATGGCAGGAGGCTGATGGAGAGAAATGGATCGCAGGGGACTGACAATGCATCCGTGCACATAAATTCAAAAACAAGAGCGAATGCATCCTGCGCCGCCTCCCCGCCCCCGACCCTCCACCAGCCCCTACAAGTTAATTCTGCGGCTAATAAATCCTGGTTGATAAATTATGTAGAGGCAACGCTCCCTAGACACATCATTAATGCTCTAACCAGCACACAGGCGTCGCCGGGGGAAAACACACACAAACACACACAGCCATGCAAACAGTCGAACACACACACAGAAGCCTATTTTCCATGAGAGGTGCAGCGCATGTGGCCACCTCAACAAAAATCAAAAGCATGCCAGCAGCTGGACTTCTACCAGTTACCCCCTCGTGGACAACAAGTCTCCTAAATACCCCCCTTCACGCCCCCTGCTGGATAAGCGCCCTCAAGCCTTCTCTGGCAAACTCTTGGATCTCGTCCTTTTTTCCAGAAGCAGAGCAAACAGCAAAGGGACATAGTGGAAATAAGTTGTTCCAGTCATTTTATTTATATCTTCCTGCCTTTTCTTTGTTGCCTCGCCTGCTTTTCTCATCCTCAGTTTCCCGTCAACTTCACTCTACTTCCCTTTCTTTCTGCATCGCCATGCTCTCCTCTTTAGTCCCGCCTTCCTTTTCCTTCTGTCATTTCAAAGTGTCACAATTAAAATCTGATGCTCCTTTTCCCCGCCGCCAGATAAAAGCTCATTTCTGGATGTCACGATTCAGCTCGAAAATTATTACTGCAGGAAAACAAATTATAGATACAGTTCTGTCCACATAATTATAGATTACAGAAAAGCAGACAGGGCCCATTATAACCGACACTTGAGCTTCATAACATAGGCTGTTTGAAACCAGCAGCCTTCTGCGATGCTGCGCGGCGAGCAGCAGAGACGGCAAAAATATCAGAACGGGTCAACGGCTGGAAATCAAGAAACAAAAATCTTCAGCTTCCTCGGCTGATTGAGTTTGTCACAAAGTGTTCTCCAAAGACAGAACTTCAAACCAAACGCCTTCTGACACGGCGCTGCAAATTAAATCACAAAGAGACGACGAAGGACAGGCGAACTGTCGGGCAGCGATCTCCTCCAACTCGTCTCTAATTGTTCGGTAAATTGCTTAATTTGTGTCCGAATAGCAGAAGGATGATCGCTTACTTAAGAGTTGCTAATTAAATATGAGTGTGAGGAAAAAACACGGGTGATCATTTCACTTATCGAGGCCTATATCAGGAAAAACTCACTGCTGTGCTGTGTTAGTACCGTACCGGAGCCCCAGTAACACCAAACTGGGCCCCAGGTCCAGACAAACACAAAGGAACCGTTGCACCCCAATAAACATATCACCCTTTATACAGACATTCAAACAAATAATATTCAGTAAACCTAATTTTAGTAATTACTATATTTTTATGATCTCATTTCTTATTCTGCAGGGATGTAACTCATTTGCTATTTATCTAGGGATTGAGAGTAACGCAATTTCTATTCTCTGTATGTCCTGTACATGTGGCAGAATCGACAAATAAAGTTGACTTTGACTAACTCCCTGGTGGGCTGTGAAGGTACTGCAGGTTAAAAAAAACTATTCAAAATCCTTAATTCTTATAAAGGTAAAAAAAATGACAAAAGTTAAAAATTTATATGACTTATTCCCTGAGGATTAAGCATAAAATCAAATTATAATCTTTGGTTTAATTCTTATATCAGGCAGTAGGACAGCATCCATTGGGACTCGTTCGTCTATTAAAATCTTCCTTTGGACTTCAGTTTTCAATTTTGAAAAGAAGTTAAAAGACTGAAGCACGAATGTGAAGTTTAAAAATGATTTATTCTTCATTTTGGGGGTGCGTTTGATCCCAAATTCACTGAAGAGACTTTAATTTGAAAAGTAAAGCTGCTGATGAATCAAATTCAAGAAATGAATGAAAGGAAACACAAAGGGAACAGTTCATTTTCCTCTCGTGTGATGATCAGAGCTGTGATTACAGGTTCGGGTCGGCTGCAGAACATTTTCATTCTTCACATGATCCCAACAAGCGTTAAGATATTAGCAAATAAAAATGGAGCGATTCACTGATTCGGCTGAGATGTGAATTGGACTTGTGTGTAGCTTTTTCTGGCAGTTTCCTGTTATTTTTGGACATTTCACAATTAAAAGGCGCTCGAGTAAATTCATCTCCACTTTAGTTTATTGTGGATCTCAGTTCTGAGGACTTCTCTTCCTATATGCATTTTTATATGCAGGAAAAATCCTGGTGAAATATAAAAAGCTCCTGCTGCTTGCTACCAGGCATCCACCACAGGGTGAAGACATGTCGGGAGAACGTGACGAGAGTGGAGCAGAAAATAAAAGATGACAATGAGAGGTGGTGCTGAATGATAAGCTGCAGGCCAGCTGTTCCCGTTAGCTGTGTGGATACAAACGGCAGATGAAGCTAGTCAAACCTGATGTTTTTTTTACTAAAAAACCCCAAAAACCCATCTTCCTGACCCGACTGACACTAAAACGGCAGCGGCACAGGCCCGACTCCAGCTGTGATTGGGTAAGCGCATCCCCTCCACAGCACATTCCCCAAAGCTGCTCTCCGAGGCAGCGTTCCTGGCTCGGCGTACGTTAAAACAGAACACAACAGCACCTTTTTAACTCCTGCATGAACCCAGCAGAGAGCGTGGAGTTTCCCGCTTCCCTAAAAGAACATGAAAAATACATCAAATCCTCTCAAAATGTCAAGAAAAATATTTCACATCTTTTCCCGGCACAAGTCTGCGGCGCAGAGGAGTTTGATGTTTGGCCCTAAAGGTTATCGTGCGCTCTCACGGGCTACTCTGGCTTCCCTTCTTCCTCCCATTTAGCACGCACCTCTGGCGAGGTTACAGCCCAAGCTCCTCTGAACCAGCCGGGAAACTTTGGGAGGATTGGTCTGCAGAGGAGAATGGAGGGCGCTAAACCGCTTTGTGGGACATTATTAAAGGTGAAGGCGAGGGATGTACGGACGTACCGAAGCAGCGAGCAGGATGAGAACCTTTCAGAGCTTCGGTTAAATGCTCGAGGACTTTACAGCAGAGAGTTCCTTTGCATCCAAAAAGACTTAATGCTTAATGATGACGTTGGTGCTTTATGGCCGATTCAAAGACCGAATCACTGACATGCAGACAGAGGTGTGGATGCCCCCCCACCCCCCCACTTAAAAGACTTAATTAAAGCCAAATACGTGATAATCTCAAAGTTGGGACTTGTTTCATCGTCTTTGAAACAAGTCCCAACTTTGTGGCTGACACATGCGTCAGCCACAAAGCCACCATGACTATCAGCTGCAACAAACTAGGCAGAAAATGTATTTGAAGTCTGTGTGAGCGACAGCCATGAAACACGAGGAGACGTTATCGCATATCAGCAGCATCATCCTCTTTTTCCTGCGCGTCGCCGGGCTCGCTCGCTCTGCAGGCTCAGCTTCCTCATTCAGAGACGCAGCCTGGACAAAAAGTCAGAGACGGATCGCAGAGTATTCGCAGTGTGTCTGACGTGCAGAGGGCATGAGCTTTATTTTGAAACACCCCCTCTGACCTCTGGCACGTAGGCGTGGACACTAGCAGGCTCTTTAACGAAGCACTTCTAGTTCGAGCCCAGTGTTTGAGTTTTCATTCCATTAAAGTCATTTTTAAATGAAATGAAATTGAATATATTTTATAGAATTATATTTTTAATGTTGGCCATGTTATATTATTTATGTTCTATGACCTACATTAGCTGTTGTAAACGGGCCGCAGCGTCTCTGCCTGAGAGTAAACAAAGGTTTTCATGTCCTCTCTGACCAAAAGGACCCTCGTTGATAGCATCACAGTCGCTACGCTACAGGAGCAGCGCTTTTATAGACCGTCCCACCCGGTTCTGGCTTGTGAAGGTGTGGCCTGCATTAGCCACGCCCTGGATTTGGACACAGGTAACACGTGTTAACGATCACAGGTGGTGTGACACATAATTAACTTCACTTCTGTCCTCACTCTCTTCACACCCGGCGCTCTAATGACCTGATAATATGGCACATAGATACACCGCCTTTATGAAACACTGGACAGACACACACACACACACACACACACACACACTTTTGTTACCTCGAGAAAAATGCAATCACAGAGCTCTTTCAAAGAAGTCCAAGAGTGGGAGCGAGCGCGAGGCAGATAGACTGAGATAGTGACAAAGACAGGAAGCAGGAATGAGTGAGAGAAAGAAAACGAGAGGTCAAGCAAGAATAATGAGAGAGAAAATGAGGGAGAGATCTCCTAAACATGGACATATTACGAGGAGGCGTCGAGTCTCGCAGCAGAAAGAAAGCAGCTCATTGTCGCAGCGAGAGGCGAACGCCGAGAAAGGAGTCCATTGTTACGGCGGACCTGGTGACAGCTCCACAGATAAGCCTCATATTTGGGAGGAGGACGAGGATGAGGAGGTGCAGCGGGAGCACAGTGATGCGATATGATGACTTGGGGCGAAATGAACCTCAGAGTGAGATGAAGGAGGACAGAGGGAGCGTGAAGGGAGGAAGAGAAGGAGGAATGATGGGGGGAGCAGAGGAGTGTAAGGAAATGCAAAGAGGGGAGAAGTAGAGCGAGGTGAAAGGCTCAGCGTGGGGCGAGTGAGAAAGGTTGCATTCAGAGAGCAGGCGGGTGGGGGGGTTGCAGGAAACCTGCAGAGGGAGAGAGGGCAAGATGGGAATGGCTGCCTGGCACAGTCGAAGGTTTCCAGTGGAAAATATGAAGACGGACGGACGAGCTATTGGGGGGGCTTCAGCTGGCCAACAGGCAGGCGGATGTTTATGGGGGGAAATCCATCTTAGAGCCTATTTTCTGCTGTTAAAAATTCGAGGCCCCGTCCACAGCAGGCACACTCACACTCTCGCGGTGCAGTCAAGGAATTGGAAATATATGAGCAGCGAGGGCCGCGAGCTGTCCAACTCCCAAATGTCAGCTTGATCGCAAAAAACAACCAAGTTTTTAAAATGGAAAAGTTCTGAGATCGGAAAATGGGTTTAAAGGCAGTTCGATACGAACGCCGCTCTCCAAATTCACTATGGAGAACACTCAAGCCATTTTCACACAGGTCACTGTGGACTTTTTCCCCACAGTCGTCCTTCTGTCATGCGGCACAGGAAACACATTCTGCACTCCTGGAAATACTGTTTGTTATAGGTGACGGGGTCTGACGAGGCACCGCTCAGGAGCCACACGGGACTGAGCCAGGCTGAGCGCAGCATCTGCACAGCACCTCTGTCTGACACCTCAAAGGCTTCGGCCTCTACAGCAGCACGGCAGTAAAGACGTCCAACAACAGGAGGTCATCCTGGGAGCGAGGACTGAACCCTGGACTTTTACCCCGGAGGCAACAGCTTTGTATTTGGGACCGTTTACTTTAACTGGAATGACTCTAACACAGCTTCATACAACATGCCTCGTTCACCCATTCATACAAGCACTTGCATCTGTGCTCAAGTCCTTTCTATCCACCAATGACACGCATTCATACTCTGATGGATGCAACTTGGTGTTAGTAATATTGTCCAAGGACATTCGACATGTAGATGGGAGCAGCCGTGGATCAAACCACCAACCTGCTCTACCTCTGTGACTTATGCCGGGCAGTATTTTAGCAATAATTTGGTTTCCTGGAACCGTTTATTAAGTGTCAAGTCTGAGCCTCAGTTAAGCTTAGAACACCATCATCTTTGGCGTTTTTCATCAATGGAACTGCTTCTTCCTGGTAAAAGGAAGTTTTTCCTTCCCACTTTCGCCAAGTGCTTGATTGTAGGAGTTTTCCCTGTATGATTGTAGGATCCTTACCTTACAATAAACAGCGCCATGAGGCAACAGTTCTCGTGTTTTGTTGTTAGTTTTATATTTTACAATAAAGGCTATCTATATTCTATTATTATATTCTATATTATTATATTATATTCTATATTCTAGTAGAAATAACCGAACTGAACTGATACCACCCTTTGTTCTGATTTTCTAAGCGCTCATTCACGGGACTGTTACCTGCACAAACATGTGATCAGTACTGCAGTTCCTGCTGGCGAATTCGGACGAACAATGAAAATCATACAGAACACACACGTGGAAAAAAACACAGATTTACACACAGCTACAGAGGTAAGTTAGACACAGTGCTGGTTTGTAATCTGCTGAAAGCTTTAAGGTATCAAACAAGATTTTCCATTCTCAGTATAACTAAAAAGAGAAGTGTTAATGTCGGCATTTCTCCAATAACAGCTGCAATATGCAATTATTATAAATTATATATACCTGCATTATAAACCAAAATTGAATTAATACATCCTCAAACATAAAAATATACACCCAGAACTCTGCATGTTTGTGGAAGGTGGGTTTACTTCATGGTCATAAAGTCAAACAGGGGTGTAGATTCCCACAGATGAAACACGTTCCAGGAAAAATATACTCTTCCTATTAACAGGCTCTATTTCAGGATCAATGTGGGATCCACAGGAGTCAGCGGCATCAGGAAGACATTATGGGCTGTGGGAGTTTAAGAAGTCATTAAAATGTTTGCGACTGCTGCGCACAAGTTTGCAGTTACACGCACACGTGTGTGCACGTCACACACACTCATAACCACACACACGCGCCTATTATAAAGCCGTTAAAGTATGACGATGAAGCGGCTCTGGGCTACAAAACCTGTGCTGAAGTATGCGCTCTTTATATCACACACACACACACACACACACACACACACACACACACACACACACACACTGTGGAAAACCCGGCCGCCAAGGCCTGCGGCACGCTCACAAAGCTCTCCTCCTGTGTCTCTCTATCCCTCTCTCTCCGTTTTCTTGCCGTTACAATAACGAGCCAACAGAAGCCGGCCATTGTGGGACTCCAGCTGTGTGGGTGAGAGATTCAAAGGGAGGGAAGAGAAAGATGTGCGTGCATCAGCCGCTCCTGCAGGAGGAGAAAAGACGAGTGTGTGAAGCGGCCGAGAAAAAAGGTTGCAGGAGAGTGTGTGTCGTGTTATGACAAGGACGAGTGGAAGGCGAGCGAGGAGCCGAGCGCACAGCTTGCGGCCTTTGCAGAGACCGTCCGAGGAGCAGGCTCGACTTAGCAAACACGACAGAGCCGAGCTTCCTACCGCGCTACGCCGGACGCGCGAGCGAGGAAAATGAAACCGTGTAAACAAAGCCAGCCGAGACAGATGTGTGTGTGAGAGCAGAGAAGCTGAGCTGGAAGGGCAAAGAAAATGAAAGACTGCGTGCACACACACACACGCTGCATATAATGTGCATGCACGTGTACTGTGTGCTAAAAACAATAAACGTGTGTGTTTGTTATCTTGTCTCAGCGTGTGGCTCGGTTTTCGCAGACTCTCACTTTCAGCTCTGACTAATGCTGCAGCCCCACCACACCACAATTACTCACCACACACACACACACACACACACACACACACACACACACACACACACACACACACACACACACTATCCTCAGCAGTAGAAAATGTTCCACTATCTCTTTACTCTCAGCCTCACGAGGAATGCAGAGCACAGGAGTACACACACACCTACACACACACCCACATCTTCATCTTCCTCTGCAGCGCTCGAACACAAATACCTCAGAATAGAGACTGGCCTAAATATCTGTCAGCCGATGAAACAGATCTGCTCTCCAAAGCCGTCCTCTAAAATGACATGGTACCTCCGTCTCCACAATTCTCTCCATCTTCCATCTTTGTCTCTTAAATTTATTTTCTCCCTGTTATCTTTCCTGGAACCTCACCTTTCCTCACCTTGCATCTTGTAAACTCTTCCCGTTCATTACTGAACTCGAGCAGTCTTATTCTGTTTACTGATGACACAAAGTTATTCCATTTTTCACTGAAAAAAGTTGCCAAACACAAAGCAAACACCTGGGGTGGAGGTGGGTTGCAAAGTGGCTTGCAGGAGCACGCTGAAGCGGCTTAAATGGCGTGTCCTGCGTCAGCCGCAGATGACCACATGGCCTTGGTCACATTTGCTGAACGTGTACGCTCGTCTCGCCGTTGAATTATGTCAGCGGCTGGGATTTAAGGCATCAGCTGGAAAAATATGTCTAAAAAATGACATAAAATCTCAAAAAGTAGCAAAAGAGAAAACGGTGCTCACAGCATTACAGTCCTGAGTGAGCCGAGCGAGAGACTCAGCAGTGATTCACAGTAAAGAGTAAACTAAAGACAGCGCTGTGGGCCAAATAAGAACGCTGTTAAATCCTTTGTGACACGGCTACAATGGAGGGAAAAAAATGGACAATTAAGCACACGTCACACAAAGTTACGCTCCCATCATTTCTTCTGAGATGTGAATAAAAGGAGCTCAACCACAATTCGATTTGCTCTTCTGTTTGACGGACTCAGTTTCCCACCGGCCGTCTTCATCGGGAGACCTGACAGAGCGAGCGCGTCCTTAAAGACGACGGACTCGGCCGAGGCCTCGCTTGTCCCCAGGTCAGCAATTACGCCCTTTTTCTTTGCTGAATAAAACATTAGCCCTCTATATCCGGCTAACGAGCTTTAGTGCTGACACCAGCCATTAAATTTGAAACGCGGTGCTCGGGGATAATGAGAGACACGGTATAGAGCGTCCTTCTTTTGAAGCGGCGGTGACGCTGAATGCTGCAGCCTGAAGAGGAGACAGAAATAAGATCGGTTTGAGATGAGAGGAACGACACGGACGGCCTCCTTCCAAGTCGAGATTTCAGCCTGTTTATATTAACACCGTTGGAAGAGCGAGACCGAACAGAGCACACCGGGGTACTTGGGTACTGAAATCTAAGGCCATGTTTTTCTGGGGTATTTGTAGCCTTAACGATTGGCTGCCAAGTGTTTTCTGTGTGAGTGTGGAAAAAAAGTTGGCGTTCATCCTCCAGCTTCACTGTGCTAATGTTATGCTAACATAGCTGTGTCACTAGCAATCACGTAGCACAACATTATATAGCAGCTAGCCCAACTTCAGTAACCCTACAAACATCACTGCTGTTTAGTTTTCTGTCTTCATTTATGTTGGAAGTGGTAGCAGAGCTGTACGTTTGAATTAGTTTCAAAAATCTCTCAGTCAGAACATGCTATGAAATGTTTAGGTGGAAACTAGCGAGCAGATATTTTAGGCCATATCGCCCAGCCCTACGGTGCGCCTTAAAAAATATGATAACTTCTACCTTCTTTAGCTTTAACTTTTTGTGCGATGGTTAGCATCTTCCTACCGCAGATGCCTTTCATGGTACAAAACGTTTCGTTGACATTGTTGTTTGTTGGCGAGAAAACTTACAAACATACAGTGCAGCACTTCAGAGTCACACTGCTAGCATCGAAGATTTATGTAAATTTGACAAGCTGAACGCATTCTGGACTGTACACACAGCACGAGATCGATTGACAATGAGAAAAAAAGCGTGCAAAATTGCACCAAAAAAATCAGCGAAACAGCGAGGCCGTGAAAGGTGAACCGCGTTATAGCGAGGGACCACTGTAATATATGCACAGCCACCCATTGGTCAGTGACGTCTGGCGTTTGTTTCCAAATTGACCTTGATGTTGTTAAATGAGACATATTTCTACACCCTGCTCTAACATCCTGTACGGCTAAAGTACAGAGACAACTGTCTCTTATAGTCTTATGTGTAAATATGCTGGATATTTTTAATGGACTTTATACATTTCAGATTTAGATGTACTGATTTTTTTTACATTGTCAGTCTGACGGCCAGTAAATCCATTATGTTTGTCAGGTGCACTGACTGGTGTCAAGTGGCTTTTCTGTTCTATTCTATTGTATTCTATTAAAAGGAATAGTACACCGATTGGTTCTCTCTCACTGTGGATGGTTTGGGTTTAAACCTCAGGCCCAGCAGATCTGGTCTTCTAATCTAATTTGCGCTATTATTTCTTTTTTTCGGCAAAGCAGCCAAACCACAAAAGCCGACAGAGCCTGCATGTTGTGGAGGAAGCTGCCTGCTGACAGTGAATATGGGAGTGATTTCAGCTGATTGAAAAGGCTGATAGCGTGTCACGAGGACTCTCTCCTGATTGGGTTGCAGGCACCTCAGTGAGACTCTGCCCAACATTCGGGCCGATGCCGTACTTTTCGAACTTTGTGCACACAGTGAAGCATCACTACTGCTTTGACTTATTAAGGCAGTCAACACACAATCTAAGACCGCAGCGTCTAAAAATAAACTGCCACTGTAACTTTCACACACCAAATATGGCTCGGCTCACCGAGCCTGGCAAACCAATGAAAGCAGCCCACCACGCTCCAGCTCCACTCCCCCTTTGGGCGACAACCAAGCATGCAGGAGGATCCCGGCCAGTCCAGAAGCCGTGGTTGCCTGGCTACGGAGGCACACACCAAAACACTGCTTGTGCTGCTGAAAAAATGCCTCCCGGCGACGTTATTTACTTTCAGAAACGAAACCACTGAAATGAGCTCCATCTTTCTCTGCCGTGCTTTTCTTTGGGAGGTTAGGGAGTCAAACGGTGGCTGTTTGGCAGTAATTATATGTGCTAAAGGTCAAAGGGAAATCACGCCCTGAAACCCAACACTGACATGAAGGCATCAATGTGAGTAGCAGAGAAGCAGCTTGACACTATGAGCAGGAGAGTCCCAGAATGTGAAGCGCACAAACCCTCATTTTAAACTGAGAGCCATCAAATTGTGAATGAATTTGTGGGAGCATATAATTTGGAACATATGAATCAAGAAGCCTCGCCTGCTGTATGTTTAATTACATAGCAACATGGCCACCGCCGTCCCGGTGCCAGTAAACCCATCGCACCGTGCTAGCTTACAGCTAGGGTGACTCATATGTTCTGGTGTGTTTTTATCTTTGGGTCGCCTCCTCCCTCCTGCTCTCTTAATACCAGTTTTCCACTGCTATCCTGCCAGCTAACAGCTCCGGAGCTACAGGGGCTCACAATGTAAGCCTGTCTGTAAAAAAAGACTGCAGGACAAGCAGAGAGGCCCGCGACAAAGAGTGACAATGCTGCCATTATCAGAGGAGAGCCTCGAGAGCCAGAATGAAAAGTTTTTGTGAGTAAAGAGACGTGGAAGCAAATGGAAAGAAGGGGAAATAACAGAATGACGGCTGCGGTTTTAAAACCCATCGAAAAGAAAATGCAGAGGGAGTCTGGCAAAAAAGGAGAAAATTACAGAGAAGGGAAAGAAAGAAAAATAATTTTTGCTCGTGCTTGTGTTGCAAGCTAATCTGCAGTAGCTGAAATGGGAGACAGATTGCTGATGTGGAAGAAAAAAGATGAAGCACAGAAAAGAAAGGGAGTTCCCTTCAGTCGTGGGCAGAGAGCGGTGGAAATTTAACAAGAAAAAGAGACGGCGAATGATGGGGGGGGGGGGGGGGGGGGGCAGGAGGATGAGATCTAATTGAGAGGAGGGAAAAGGATACAGCGGGGAGGAGAAGAGAAAGTTAGTTTTCCCACCAAAATGCCCCCGAGGGAGCCGCCGTTAACAACAACAAGCCACTGTCTCCGTTCATCAGGAGGGGAGTGATCCAAACAGCGAGTCGATGTGTTCTGACAACCGCACGCACGCAGCCGCTTCCTCCCTGCGTGCAAACACACAGCAACACGCAGCCGCAAATATGCATGCATCTACAAGTGTGCGGCCACTTATTCTGCTGTATGTGTGCAGGAAACTTGAAGATTTGGCTGTTTAGATTTGGATCCACTAGTCCGTGTCATCGGGAAGAAGCGCACCCGACTCAAATTCAGCCTACAGCAGCACGGCGAGCCCAAGGAAGCGCCAAGAAGATGACGAGACAGGCCTAAAGAATCCCAGCTTTAACCTCCTTGGAGCTGGCGTACACATATGTGGACGTCACATTTTGGGTTATTTAGACCAAAATACTCAATTTTGCTCTATAAAGGGCCTGAATCCACTTACGAGGACGTTATACTGCTACTGTTCTATCGAAATTTTAAATGAATATCCTCATATGTGGCAGCACGGTGGTACGGTGGTTAGCACTGTTGCCGCACAGCAAGAAGGTCCCGAGTTCAATACCACCATCAGGCCGGGGTCTTTCTGTGTGGAGTTTGCACAGACATGCAGACATGCAGCTTGTGGGGATAGGTTAATTGATTAATTCAAATTGCCCACAGGTGTGAATGCGGGAGTGAACGTGAGTGCGAATGGTTGTCTGTCCCTGTGTGTTAGCCCTGCTACAGACTGGTGACCTGTCCAGGGTGTACTCCGCCTCTCGCCCTATGACAGCTGGGATAGGCTCCAGCACCCCCCGCAACCCTGAAGAGGATAAGCGGAAGCGAATGGATGGATGGATGAAAAAATATCTGGTAATTCTTCGTTTTTATATTCATCAATCACCCCAAACATCAAAGAGAAATTAAAAATGCATGCCGTGGAAGAGTTCCGGTTTTAGGAAGTTAACATCACTGCCTAAAATGGTGCTAAGAGGTCTACGTTATCCTAACAGAGCACTTGGCTCTCGCTCTGCAGGCCTACTTGTTGTTCCTAGAGTATTTAAAAGTAGAATGGGAGGTAGAGCCTTCAGTTTTCAGGCCCCTCTTCTGTGGAACCAGCTTCCAGTTTGGTTTCAGGAGACAGACACTATCTCTACTTTCAAGATTAGGCTTCAAACTTTTGATAAAGGGCTGATCAGGTGATGCTGAATCAGCCACTGGCAACAAAAGACTCCCCCAAATCTTCCCACCGTTGCCAACTAACGGGATCTTTTTGGACACCAGCTCCACGCGGTAACAGCCGCTCCCTACAGTCTGCCAGCAGAGAACCATGTTGAGCCCATAACTGTGTCGTCTGTTGGAAACGTTGGTTCATGCTATAACAGTACGAAGTGTTAACATTATGGCACTTCAAATAATTTCGAGTCTCATATTAACCAAAATGCCATTTAATCATATAGTGTAGTATTAAGTGGACACGGCCCTGAAAAACAAAGGCATTAGACTCCGTGTCCTTCAGTGGTAGAAAGCTGTAGACTCTCGCCCACGAAAAAGTAGACAACAGGGGACCATCATTTACTGAGAAAGTTACTGAGACACTGTTGTTTAGAGTAGAATGGCGTAGCGGGTAATAAAACTGTTAAGCGTGCGTCACCATTTTGAGATCCGTGGCACCGTGTCATGCAGGACGCATCACCCTTCTAGAAGTATTGTGTAAGAGAATAAAAGTTGATGGTCTCCTGAGCAGTGGTTTGTCTTCCATCGGATGCCTCTGAGGAATCAAAAGAACTCGGTGAAGTGTTGATATTCAACAGAAGCTGTCCAAGCCCGACTGTTTGGTGTACAGTCTGCGTTTCCTTGGCAGCACAGTCAACAGCAGAACTATCAGGCGGTGCAGCGGCTGATATGAATGCACTGGCTTTCAGTGCAAACCATAACTTGGTGTGGTTTAAAAGCTGCTGCTGAAACCCTGACCATCAGCAGAAGGGACCAAAGGGGCTTCGGTGCTTTGATTGGGCAGCAGTCAAAGGTGCAGGAGGTGGACGGGGAAAGCAAGGTTGATGCATCTCTGCTTCGACTCCAGATCCAGATAAATGGTAGAAAAATACAGATAGACTTCTGACGAGGGTCACCTGCTAAACCATCCATCTGACTGAAGTAGTTCTAGTAACACTGAATAAGAGATTCCCAACACTGTCCACACTGAGCATGTGTCGGAGTGATTCACTCTCTCTTTCTCCAGCTCACACCTCCTCCTCCTCCTCCTCTGGGTGTGAGCTCAGATCTTTCAAGCAGAGCAAGACCAGCGTTTTACCAAATAAACTGTTTGTTATCCAGAGTTTTGCTTTGAGGCGCTTTTACGTGGAGGACAAAGACGCAGGGAGTGGAGGCGTGTTGGAGGGAGGGTGGGGGTCCTTCCACAAAGTAATTATGAAAGGGTTAGCTGTGAGTATCTGTCTTTAATCTTCATGCACAATCACAACATTGAGATAACAGAGCAGTACGCAGCATCTGCTCACAGGCAAACAGATGAATACCCACATAGGCTTCTTTCGTTTTCCGTGAACTGAAGCACAAAAGAATTTTCAGCTAGCGTCAGTTATTTCCTGGAATAAAAAAAGGAAAAGCGGGTAAGCGTGCTTTGCCTGCCAGCGAGCCCATCAGCCAATCAGCTAATTACGCTGGTAATTGCAGTAATGAGGCAATGGAGAGTGCTCATCTGCTGGCCAGAAAGCCCAAACTTCCAGCCACTTCCATTAATAACAGCAGAGAGAACCACAGCAGGGTCGTCGAGTCCCAGCAGCACCTGCACGCAGACGCCACGATCGCAAAGGTTCTGGCTCTCCAGCCGCTCTGAATGATAACATCCAAAATAAGAAAAGTAAGACCTCCTCTTCCACCTCTGTTTGGGCGCTCTGCAGTTTGCACACATCGTCCAAACCTTTTCATCTATTCCAAAAGCTTTCAAATCGCTCCACTCTGACAAGGTTAACCTGCCACGAATCTGCCCGGAGTGGAGAGCTGAGCAGATGTCTGTCTACTTTCCTGAACTCATCTCAGGTACAAAAACATTTGTCTAATAACACGCCAACAACAGCTTCAGAGCCGCTCGCTGCTGTGTGTTCACAAACAGGTAATCGGTGAAGACTGGACACGCGTTTCAACGCTGCCAGTGTCTGAATCTGAAGTTCTAGCAGCTTTCAGACCTCCCTGATGGTACAACCCGCTGGAGAGCTCCCCAACATGCCAGCTGGAAACCAGCATAGCAACAGATACAGCTGAAATAACAAGACTGACCATGTGCATTTGTTGCACGAGTTGGAAAAACAGTTTAGCACGGCAGCTGGTCCGAGGATGAGGAAGGGCAGCAATTTAATGATGTGCGTTCTTTAAAGCATGTTTGAGCTTCATACCTGCAGAAGCGGGATGAAGCTGTCTTAGGCTGCGTTCACACTGCAGGCGAAAGCGCATCAAATCCGATTTTTTTGACCCTATGCGACCCATATCCCATCATGGTGTGACAGTGTGAACGGCACAAATCCGATCTGGGTCACTTTCGTATGTGGTACTGAATCCGATACATATCTGATGTTTTAGAAAGCGACTGCTGTTTGATGGTCATGTCGCATTAAATCCGTCTTTTACGTCACCGACACAAGACAGACGCCAATTATCAGCGCCAGAGAAGACATCGTGAACGCTTCCTGGACATCCGGTGAAACTGCTGAGAGGACAACGTTGGAGAAACGTGAACATTTTATTTGTACTGTATAATCTGCAGATTCTGACAGAAATCTGCAGCTATCCTTTGAAGCAGCGCTCCTCTAAAACAGCAACAAGGATCATTATTAGGTTATTTACATTATTATTACATTATCATTATTATGTCAATAACAAAATAACTTAAAGCAAAAATTGGGAAACGTAAAGTCCGAAGTTTTTATATTAAGGGCCATCAGTCAAACAATATTGTTGCTCTGGGTCTAAACAGAGCGCGTCGTGTGTGACGTCTTCTTTTGCGCATGCGGCCGCTTTGAGCGTTCACACTAGAGCGCGTTTGCTGTCGCATTTTATTTGTAGTGTGAACGAGCAGACAAAAAAATCTGATTTGATCAAAAAAATCAGAATTGAGCATCAAGACCTGCAGAGTGAACGCAGCCTTAGATGCTCCCCTATTCACACAATGGCAGATTTTAGCCCAAATGGTCCTCCAGACGCAACACCAAAGGGATCTGCATCTCTTCCTTGTTAGCTAACTGTGTACATCGCCTTCAATCATTTGTCAGTTTCCTAAATCAGCCATTAAAAATATAAGAACCTCTGCTCTAAATGACTCTTCAGAGAAAGCTTGTAAAGCTGCATTTTCTCTGTTTCATAATGACTCAGTGTAAGAAAGTGCATTGAAATCCATTAACCAATGCAGCCATCCGTCGGCCAATATCAGATCAGTACTGGCCCGTTCAGTTTATCACCTAATATCTCACCGCGACCCTTCGATGAAGAAACGGTGTCACATTAACCTCAAAAAGGATTCAGAAATGTGTTTAGGCAGCTGCAGCAGCACGGGGAAACGCTACGGCTCTCAGAGATATCACTCAATATAAATAACGTGCACTTGTAAAGGTTTATACTGTATTTCTTAAATCACCCTGCGACCTCTTTAAAACCTCCTCTGAGGCTGATGTCCTGCCCACCCGGCTGAGAACCCTCATCTCTACGCGGTATGAAAGGCTAAATGGCGATGCATTCACTGATGCATTCATCTGCTCAGCTAAAGGTGAATGAGCAGGCGAGGCTGTCACGGAGCTGGAGACCTCTCAAACTCTGGCAGATTTTCATAAGAAAAGGCCATTAGTATGAGTGCAACGGCAAGCACAAAAATTGATTTGGCCTTTCGCTCCACAACCTTCAGCGCCGACCTTCGAAATACCTGAGGGGGGGGCTAACATCTGAGGAGGAGGGGGTGGCGGGGAGAAAGTGTTGAAATTTGTAATTGAGGACAGAGCAGCAGCGGGGAAGGGATGTGCAGGGCTGAAATTAGAAATGGAGGAGGAGGTAAACAAACTTTGTTAGAGTCGTGGGGATTTCTTGGCTCGGCTAAAAGTCTGAGAGCGGCGCAGGACGAAGGTGCCGACTCCTTCACGAGGGCGCTTCGGCAGGCCGGCGTATCTCGTGCTCCACATCTAATCTGTGACCTTTTATTTGCAGAATTTTACAGAAGCTGCAGCTTCTAAGGTCAGGATGTCTTTTCTTCCTCTCCTCCCATCTCTCCGTTCTTCCTTGCTTATACTTCTTCCATTTTTTGGCTTATTTGCCCACGCTGTCTGCTCCTATTGGCTCTAATAGAGGCCCAAAGCTTCCAGTGTGACAGATATAATCAGGTTTGGAAGAACGGCTTTCGCCTGCGGGACAAATGGAGGGAGAAGGGGTGGGAGCGAGGAGACAGAAGAGCTGGAAATTGTGATGGGAAGTGTGAGAGGAAGATGAGTAGAATGATTAAAAAAAAAGAAGGCATGTCAGAAGAAGACGAAGAGGAAGAAAAGGTGAGGCTGAAACGGAAAGCACCGACTCCCAAACTCACGTTAGATTAGAAGGAAAAAGCCAACCACATAAACCAGGGGACTGACCCAGCGGGTTTATTTCAGCTGTCACATGAAATCTGCGTCATATTCCCTTAAACTTCCAGACAGAACGCACGCGGCGCCCGGTTTCTTCAGAGAGCCACATCGAGTTCAGCAAACGGCCTAGATCGCTCATCCGTAAGCTGTAAAAGAACATTAACGCTAATGAAACACTAAACAGAAGCTCCCACCGAGTATGAAATAAACTGCTTGGAACTTCTGCGAATCATTCACATCGCTCCCAAAATTCACCTCTGACATTTTTGTGCCGCATGTGCAGGAAAACATCTTTCCAAAGTCGGATTGTGTGCAAATGTGCCGAGTTTTACTGAGGCGGTTTAAAGTAAATTAGCGTGCCGCTCGTTGCTGGGGGAGCTTGATTGATATGATCTGATGTGACTTGACAGGGGTGGAAGAAAGGAGAGGCTGACGGGGGAAGGATGTGCAGGGCAGAGATCGGACTTAAAAGCAATGGAGATACGAAGGCAGGGGGAGGGGAGGGGGTAAGCAACAGGATATGAAAGGCTGGAAGGTGATAGGGAGAGGAGGGAAGTTTAAAAGTGATAATTAGGGAGAAGAAGAAAGATGGCGAGGGGCGGAGGAACAGCAGGAAGGTGACGAAGAGAAGAATGGACGGCATGAAGGAAATATAAAGATTTACCCCAGAGAGATGAGTGGATGACGAGGAGGGATGGGAAGCTGAGGGCGATGACGTCAAGCGTGAGAGAGGGTGGAGGAGAGAAGGAGATGAAGAAGGAGGCAGGAGGTAAGGAAGATAAATGGAATTAAGGGAACAGAATGAATAACTGGGACAAGAAGAGGAAACAGAAAGAAAAGAGAGAGGAGGGCAACGCTGCACTCAGGTATGAGGCCATATATTATAGAAAATTGGCTATTGTGGAAAATGCGGTGCAATTAAAAAAAGGGCATTTTGCTGTGAATGGCCTCAGAAATGTGGCGCCTCGGGAAAGGTTCTGAGCAACGGCGCACGCGTGCTTCATTTCCCGGACATATTTTTTAGTGATTGTTCTTTAGAGTTCATCTGCAGTTGGCCTATTTGCTCAGCACGAAGCATTTGTAACCAGCACCCACCCAGAGGCGGTCCGTTTTTTGTGTCTGCACATGCTGAAGGTTTGGGGCACTTTATTAAGAGTCTTAGCCATGGACCGGCATCATCAGAAGGGCGTGTGATGGGTCTCAACTCCCCCTGCAAAATGAGCCCAAACATCCAGACAGAGCCATAAAGAGGAAACGTCAGCCGCAAGAAGGCCAAGACGTCCTGCAACAGGTGCTCATGCCGTCACACTGCAGCTTTGACATTCCCCCACTCCCACTCACAGAAGGGATTTGAAACTGTGTTCAACTGTCCAGCTCGCTGAAGAGCAGTCCAGCCATCAGCAGAGTGGTTTTCACCTGTTCTCTCCCCTCCATTTGGGCTGTTGTCTTTTACACGTGAGAAGCAGCAACATCACACTATGTGAGGATCAGATCCTCCTGACACCATCCAGAGTCCACATGTGAAAACAGCCTGAGAGATGCCAAACCCACGAGGGATGATGCTGAAGAATCTCACTCAACAATCAGCACGAATGACCCGCACACCTGCTTTTTATTTATCACTATGTGTTAACAGACCTCTCTGCACTGAATCATATCTGTTATTAACCTCTGTCTCTCTTCCACAGCATGTCTTTAGCCTGTCTTCCTTCTCTCACCCCAACCAATCACAGCAGATGGCCCCGCCCCTCCCTGAGCCTGGTTCTGCCGGAGGTTTCTTCCTGTTCAAAGGGAGTTTTTCCTTCCCACTGTCACCAAAGTGCTGCTCAGGGGCTCATATGATTGTTGGGTTTTTCTCTGTATGTATTATTGTAGGGTCGACCTTACAGTATAAAGCACCTTGAGGCGACTGTTGTTGTGATTTGGCGCCGTATAAATGAAATTGAATTTCATTTCCTTTAAATGACTGAAGCTGATCCACTCCACTGTGTCCACATCACAGTATTGCTTCTTGTGAGGTTTTCCAGTGGAGTCTGATTTACTGCCGAACTACATTTAGTATTGACAGACGAGGTTAAGGCTGCACCTTTCAAAAAAAATCTCCAAAACTTGGAAACTCTGTTAAATCACAACGTAAATGTGTTTATTTCCACGACGCGGTCACTTAAAAACGACAGCATGCCGGCGAAATAAGAGCTGGACTGAAACAGCCTCGTACTCCACTAAAACCTGGACATGGTCTTATTCATCTCATACTTCACTCACAGAAGTCATTCAAATTTGCAGCCTATAACCAGAAACCCTTCAGCAGCTACCCCCCTTTAAATCAGAGTCCCTCTGAGTCTTTGGATTTTTTAGACTCCCCAAAGCTTTTTGGCCTCTGATACTTGCTCTGTGGTGTGTGAGTGATGTTCTCCTGTGAGTGCCGTTTTGCTTGTTTTGCATGTATTCCTCTAGTTTGGACATACTTCTCCTGCTTGTTATTTATTCCCGCTGTCAGTTGGCATGAAGCATCCATGATTTCATGATACATGTGCAATGACAATGAAGCTATTCTATTCTATTCTGAGCTTCTACTTTAAACCTGCCGAACCAATCACAGCCGCAGCGTCACGTTACGCGACTTGTTACGTGACTTGTTACATACAGCACAAGTGCCAAGCCACACATGTGTATTTGTTTGGGAAGCAGCCAGCCGCCGTGCCGCCTGGGTAATGGAGGAAAAGAGTGCGCCGACTAGAGAAAAATCAACCGAGAGCGTGACCGAAGGTTACCGAAGAGAAAACAGATGATGGTTCCAACGCCGGAGAGATTGTCGAACGGAAGAGCCACAGAAGTTCCGTAGTGTGAAGGTATTTCTGCTATTTCAAGTCAAACAGAGTAGCGTTCACTGTAAATTGTGCCGAAAGCAAGTCTGGAAATACAATAAAGCGGTGCAGCTCAGTCTCTGGCTGGAAGCGCTAATTCGTCATTCGGCTTTTGTCAGAATAAAGTAACTGTTAAAACTGTTTGAAAAGCTAAGCTATACAACAAGGAGAGATCGAGAATTTCCTTTTAGTTCTCAGTTTATTTGATATTGACAAAAGTTAGTCAGTTTTGTCTGTTCTTCTGTAAAACAAACTAAGATTTATTTTTAGAATTAATATTTTGTTTCTAAGTGGAATTGACAATTTAGTCTGTTTCGTTTGTTCTATTTTGAAACTTAAACGCTTTAGCGGCTGCCTTTTGTGTAGTTTGCAATATTTGCCTTTATTTATCTGAAAAAGTCTCGTGTTCCTTAAGTACATCTACCCTGTTGAACTTATTATGGGAAATAAATATTTAAATAAAAACAAGCTGCTGATTATTTCACATTTTACTTGTGAGCAACGGCACATTTAAATCTTACAAATATAGTTATTTGGCTGATATCGTGATAGATATGGTTATCGCCTGAAATGAAAAAAACATATCGTGATATGAAAAAATCTCATATCGCCCAGCTCTACCTGAACATAGGATTTTAATAAGCTCATAAGTAAGACCAGAATGTATTTAAAGTGAGACGTCTTGGCGTGTTTGATCAAACGTGGTGCGATTGTGAGATTCACCTTGACGATATCACCCAGGTAGACATCCTCCATCTTGTTTGGCACCTTCATCCGGAAAATCCGACCCACCACCGCTGAAGAGTCGGGGAAGGCTGTGGGCGTAGCTGCGTTTTGCTGATTTGCTGCCGTTTCGCCAACGTCCGCCGCCGCGACGCCCTCTGTCACTTCCTGGAAGTCCTGCAAGAGCGAGGAGTGCATGGAGGCCTCGAGCTCGCCTCTGCCTCCGTCAAACCTCTCGCTTTCTCCGCCCGCTTCTATCAACACCATGCCGCCAAGCACGTCGATGTCCAGCTCCGCAGCCACGGCCACGGTGAGCAGCACGCCCAGCAGCACGACTCTAGTCCTGGGTAGTCTCACGTCGAGGCCGTTGCTCAGCCCGAGCCGGCCCAAACTTTGTTTATCGCGCATTCTTCACCTTTTGTCGAACCGTCACTGATGCAGATAATAAAATAAAAAGGAGGATGTCCGAGTGGGAGGGTGGGGGGCTCAGGGGGAGCATGCACCCCCGACAGACAGAGCAAATCCCTCTTTACAAATCTCCCTCCCTCTCCAGCACCAAGGAAGAATCTTCTCTTTCTTCTGTTCCTCCTCCTCTTCTTCACTCGGCTTTATTCCTGCTCCTCTCCGTCTTTTGTGCTCGCCCCTCAGAGGGTTACGAGTCCCATTGTGCCGAGCACCTTCGAGATCTGTGAGGAAACACAAGAAAGGCACAGTTAGACGAGCAGTTTGAACACAAGGGGCGAAAAACACTCAGCGCAACCCGAACAGGCCGAACTCAAAGCTCACACTCCATCAAAAGTCAATCTCACGACAAGTTCGGCACCTTAAACCGATTTGTGCGACCCAAATCTCATTGCTGATAGAAATCCATCATGGACTGCACGGAGGGTGTAAGGAGGAATAATATTATCAATGCTGGGGAGTAATCTGATTAGTTCTTACAGACACACACACACACTTGAATCACTCATTGCTGAGTTATCCAACGAGTCGAGTCAGGAGTATGAAAGCGCTGAGAGAAAGGAGGGAGAGGAGGCTGAGATGGATAAACCAAGAGGGGGAGGTGAAGGTGATATACGGTGGGACCTTGGATTAGCCAACAATGCCAAACCAGTCAAAGCCTTCTTGGAATTCCTAATGAATGCATGCCTTCTCTATTGTGTGCAGGGTCAGACTGAGTGTGTGTGTAGGTGTGTGTGTGTGTCCATTGTGAGCGTGGAGGGTGAACTCAGAGGTTGTTATTCATACAGCTCTTTCATGGCGGAGAGGATCCCCTCCTGAGCGTGTGTGTGTGTGTGTTTGTGACAACACAAATGATTTCCCCCGAGTGCTTTCATTAGACAGAAAGAGGGCGAGAATGAGAAAGAGGGACCCCCGCCGTGACTCCACTTTGCCCCGTAGCAGATGCCCGCTGGAGAGAGTGAAATCACCGCAGGACTTCCCCGGCAACAACAACACCCGGCCTCCCAGGTAGCTTTTCAACCAGCTCAAAGGACCCTTTGTTGTCGCCGCCTCGCCCTCGGCGTGCATCACCTTTGGACAAAACTTTGTTTTTAATCAGGAGCGCCACGGTGTCGTTCCCCCCGCTGCTCAAGCTTTTCTACAACGAGTCAACATCCGGAGCGAGGGAAGGAAAAATCACTGGAATTTCGACATTTCCTTTGTCAAAGTCGAGTTGCTTTTTCTACTTTTAAATGTTTTCATTTCCACTGAAGCTCCTTGGAATTACTTCTGGTGCGTTAAAGTTTTACTGAGGCTTCTTGAAAGTAGTCCAAGATGGCCACCGTGGATAACCCCCCCCCCTCGCTTTCACATAGGGTCCCTTCAACTGCAGCGCCAGAGGCAACATCCCTCCCGCTTCCTCTTCCTCCTTATTGCTTTTCTGTGCTGTTCAATCTGTCATCGGTTTCTCTTCGTCTGATTGCCTTCGCTGCTTTTGTCTGTTTCAGGATGTTTTTTGTTTTACATTTTGTCCTCACACGCCTTTCTTCATCTCAAACACTTCCTGTCCTCCCTCCAGAGCATTAAGCTACGCCACGCCTTTTCTCACATCTCCAAAACCTTCAAGACCATTTTTCTTCTTCTTCTTTTCCCTCCTGGCGCTCACTCACCTATCAAAAACACAGCCTTTCTATTCATCGCATGACAATGGGGCTGACGATGGCGGGGGAGCGTCGCTGTGAAAGCGCCGGCGAGCTGGATGAAGAGAAGCTGTCAGCGCACAGAAAGAGAGGCACGTAGACACGAAGGGCACAGAGAGAAGTCTTTGACTCTGAGCGGGACAGAAAGCTGCCATTACCTCAACACCTACAACACCGCCCCCCAAACATGCTCCACCCACCTCCCGGCGTTGTAGCACAGGTGGGCAGGAAGGTGGGCAAAGACAGCCAAGAAGGGAAGGAAACGGCAGCTCTTGGTTTCAGCATCTCGGGTTTAAATCTGGATTCAGACTGAGAACCTGGTGCTTCCTGATTGGTCAAAACCATCAAAGAGAAGCCTCCCCTCCACATCATCTATATGTTGGGCAAATTGTTTTATTTACTCCAAATAACCATGTAACTTGAACCAGGGTTCATCGGGGTCGGACCGACTGAACCGGAGATGGTGTCGCTCCAGCGCTTGCTGCGTGCTTTCATAAATCAGAGTTCAACACGAAAGCCTTTCTGTCTTTATGTAAGCTGCTGATTTTCCTGAAAACAGAACAAAGAATCCTGAAGGTGAATTTATTTCCTTGTAAAACCACAGCAGCTGCAGGATGTAAAGAAATGAGGCAACACTGTGCAAAACCAGCCAAACTAATGCAAGCGTAATGACAGCCGGCTGCTGAGGAATGCGGGCGCATCTCTAAGAGGGATGTCAAAGTAAATCCACTTTTAAAAAGCAAACGTGGAACCGACACTACAAGCCCAAAGCCCAGACATTTATCCAGAAACATTTTGGGTTTTTCCTGCAGTCGATGAGGTTTTCGGTGTAATGTTTACCCAACGCACCGACCTGGAGGTCCGGAGACGATGATCAGAATATCAAAGCACAAGTTTTCTGCTTCTTTGGTCGTTTTTAAACTAACTGCAATAAAACAAACACTCATTTACCGAAACATAGCCCGACATCCGGCCCGCCGCTGCTCAGGGGCCAGAATAAGCATCCAGACCTGGCTCCATCTCCCGCTATTATAAATAAACGGCTAACCGGACACTTGCTGCTGCTCTTCTGAGCGGCAGTGACAGTCGTGGGGGCGGGGGTAACAGAGTAAGAGGGTGAGGACTGGTGAGGGGTGGGATGCAGAACTAAAAGCAGAGCGGGAGTGGGACGTTTGAGAGGTCTGGCAGATGATTCATCATCGGTTTGAGAACAAAATGTGAAATGCTGCCAGTAAAGTCTAAACTTGGAGAGCCCGACGTTAATAAAAAGGTGGGTGTCCCTCCCCGCTCTTCTTCCTCACGCGAAGAGCGGGGAGGGACTCCATGGGCAGAGACGGCTTGAGTCTAACCACAAAATATCTGACGTCATCACCTCTTTACGAAGACATGGCTCCTGTGCTGCTCTGTCTGATAAACAGGGACGTCACTGAAACGAGCTGCCTTAAAACTCCTCGTCACTGATTACTGAACGTTTAAGGTCCAGATCAGGGAGAAGCTTTCATCTCTAAGAGGAGGTGGGGTAGTACTTTCAGTACCCAGCACCATTTGTACAACTCGACTCAGATTTAAAGCCTTGCTCTTACTACAGCTGACCTATTAGCTCCAAACAGAGCCTGCAGGTTCTCAGACAATCTGCCTTTGGAAACCAGGTCGGTCGAGTCCGGCGCTTCTTTCACATCAAACTTTTCGAGAAAGCAGTCCTGATTTCACCGGATCTTCACTTCCTGTAACTTTTATCAAAGCTTGTTTTATTTTGAAATTCAGATGAAGCACTTTGGAACGTGGATCTTGGAAAGTGCTTTCAAAATAAAGTCAGTGGCTCCTGTAACCACGGCTACACACACAGATGTGCTATTTTAGTCTTTCAGATTTACTTGAAGCTGTTCTTTGAGGTGTGGAGGGAACCTGGTGAGGATGTTATGTGGATTGCTTGATGCCGTTTGCGTCTCCGGGTCATGGCCCGGCTTTGGCGTGCCCATGGTAACAGCCGGAGGTCTCAAACAGCTTCTCAACAGGGCTGTCTTCTTTATTGGAATCCCGAAGCTTCCGTTTTGCACATTTTACGACATCTATTGTGTTTGAGTTTGTTTTCCCACCAGTGTCGGCGCCAGGATGATCGCAGTGTCATTGCATGTTAAGGTTATGGCTGGGTGGGAGGGTTAGGCAGTATTCAAATAAAAATGAAAGGAAGAACTGAAAACAAGAGCCACTAATTTGTATCAATCTGCTGTAAAAAGATGTGAACCTGCACCGGTTGTCTTCATACGGTCCTCATTAATAAAACCGACTGTGGCTCGTACTTTGAATCGCCTCCAAACATGAAGTCTTAACGTGGAGCAGCGCCTGTTTGAACCTGAGAGGACATTCCTTCATTGGAAATCCTCAGAGCAACCAATGAGCACACAGAAACGCCACACAGGGGCCAATTAGAGGAAAGGCATCCCTCTGTGGCAGCTAATCGGAGAGCCGGGCGTCTTAGCTGCGGTGAAACATTAGCACTTCAGTGGCACTTTAAATTCTTCCCGTCTCTTCCTCATTCTATGTCCATTTGCCTCCCTCCCTCCTTCCCGTCACCTTTCAATCCCCCAAAGTCACAGCTGATGCCTCTATTATTAGCACAGACAGGACGAGAGCAGCGTGATAAACAGAACGAGAGGGAGAGCCTCTAAAAATGGTCACCTTCCTAAGGAAGCTCCCAGACTGACAGGTGACACTGACGCCATTGCGGGACGCAAATATTCCCACCATTCAACGCCCCCCACCTCCCTCCCCCCGCCTCTGCATCCCACTGATACAACAAACCGAGCGGCGGATAGAGCTCCCTCGGGACGAGACTACAGGTTATGTTTGCGCCCAGCGAAACTCGGGATTACGGCGTGGTTTACCTTTACAATGAGATTTGGATATTTAGCACGGAGATTAGGCACATTTCAGCTATTTAAGCGCTTCTTTCATCCAGCCTGATCTGCAGCGTGTAAACAGAGGCAGCTTATTCTTCCGGTGTGAGGATGTAAGGAGTCCACATTGTTCTGTTACAGCGTGGGGGAGAAAGAGAGGGGGACGCGTGTGTCTTTGTGATAATTTAGGCCTCATTATTGGTGACTTATGGATGAGTTTCAAAAGCAGAAGCATCGAGAGCCAAACGGGGACCTCGGTGACTCAACAATCTGCACTTCCTCTAAAATCTGCTGTAAAAAGCATTCAAATTAATCCTCGTTCCCACTCGTAATTACATTTGTAATTAGCTTGGCTCCAACTGGAACAAGAGGAAGAAGCTCCAGCTATAGAATAATAGAAATGCAAATCCACCCTCCGGGCCGCTTCACCATTAGCTGCTGCTAAAGGCGAGCCGATGGGCCATCTGCGAGAACATAAGGCGGCGAGGAGTGCGTCTGTGTGCAGTGCCAACGCTGACCAGCTCGGCCTGAAAACTCTCCCAACAAACCCACAAAACCAACAGAAAGTGTGAGAAAACAAACTTCCACAGCAAGCCTGAAAGACTGCATTCAAAACTCCATCAGCAGGTGGTCGGGGTGGATGACGGGTGTACAAAACACAGCTGCAGAACCAGAGACTCGTAGCTACGTCCAAATCATGAAAAGCAAGAGGCCACCTGAACCCTCAGAATCACCTGAGTATCAATAACATTAGCATCTTTATTTAATTCACGGTATGTCAAAGTTCACACGTATTAATTTATCCAGCATTTTTACAGCCTCGTGACTTTTGAAGTAGTTTCAAACACTTTGATCTAAAGACCAGAGTTTGCTCGGCACAGTTTTGCTCGTGTGCTCGGTGGTGAGCGTCTGCATCACGGGGTCGGTCGATGTTTGAATATGCTCCACCCAGGAGAAGAAACCCACCGGGTTCCCCGGATCTTTGATCCATTTCTCATAATTCACTGGAGAAAACTTCACAAAAGTGCATTGTGGGTAAACCTTCATTAGCATGTAGGAGAAGATCCTGGTACAGCTGTGCTTAACTATCAAAACGCTCACGTACCGTAGTCATAATTTTTTGCATGATATTTTGGACTTGATCGATCCATTCAGGTCCTATACTCAAGTTTTTAAAATCCCTCATACTTTAATGCTAAAGCAAAGAAATAACACAAAAAAAACTATGAAGGTGAAGCTTTGCATGGCTACATTAAAAAAAATTGAAGTTACTGTATGAAACAGTCAGCTGATGGGGAAATTGTTCAGATTTCTATGGAATGACCCGAATGTCAAAGGTCAATGCTGCAAGCTAGAATAGACCTGCATTATTCCAAATGGCCAGCAGGGGGCGACACTGCTGGTTGCAAAAAGCTGTGATTGCATAAAAGTCTATGAGAAAAAGAGCCGAACTTTCCAAGTTTAACAACACTTTCCTGATGAGTTTACTGTCTCAGCTGAGAGCTTTGTATGGTGGTCCTGAGAGGCCAAATGGACTGCAACTTAAGAAAACACCAGAAATAAGAAAAACACCACAAAACACAACAGAAACAGGAAAAACTGATTTCCAAAAGCACAAGGTAAGTGTTTCTAGGGAGGCAATAACCGGACGGAGCAGTTGCAGGAACCAAAGTATGCTTGGTAAGTGTGTTTTAATGTCATGGTTCATGTAATACTGATGACAGATTTTTAGGCTAACAGTCAGGCTAACACACTGACCTCTCATGTTTGGTTTTTTGTTTTTTTTTTGTTTTTTTAGATAGATCCTCCACTTATTTTAAGTGACTCCCAGCGCAATTCAGTTCCTGCATATTTATTAAATATTACCATATTTTGGTTGTGCTTTTGGAAATCATTTTTTTCCTATTTCTGTTTTCTTTTTTCCTGTTTCCGTTGTGTTTTGTGTGCTTTTGCAGTGTTTTTCTTACTGCTGGTGTTTTCTTAAGTTTCAGTCCATTTGACCTCTCAGGGCCACTGTAGTTTTGGGTCTTTTGTTGAAACATGGAAGTCCCACTTAGAGTAAAAGAAAAAACGCTGAGTACAGGCTTCAGTGTTCAGTAAAAAACCCCAAAATTCAGTTTAATGTGCCTGAAGACAAAGAAATGAGAAACATTCGAGTGTCTGCAGCTCTAATCCCACAGAGTTGGTTTCCTTTAAAAATCTTTTATGATGATTTCATTTTTTGTTGTTGTTGTTAAATGAGTTGTGTGTACAGAGTTTAAGAAAACAGATGTTAGAGGTTAAAAAGTACTTAAGAAATGATTATACATGATAAAGCAGCTTTACCAAAGATCCCCCAACTGCTCCACTGAGAGCTGCGAATGAATTAAACGTATTAATTCCACAATAAATAAATAAGTTTGTGTCATGACACAGAGGAGATCAGAGCGGAGCTGTGGGAGTCAGAGCGCCGTTTCAACAAACAAACAAACGGATTTTTAAAAACACTGAATTCTGAGAAATGAGAAGAACAAGCACAAATCCAACCGACAGGAATAACAACTCCCCACGGCAATTTCCGGCCGCTCCTCGGCCACACCGGCTTTGATATGTGAGTCGCTGAATGTCCACGTGTGACAGACAGTTGGAAGCAGATGTGAACCTGCCTCATAAAACAAGAGTTCTGAGAGCGAGCGGGAACAACAGGACAGAAGGACAAGAAAACAGCAGGCGACGGGCGGGGCCAGACGCGAACGCCATCCAACCTGAAGCCAGCGCACTGGGCGCAGATGTCTGCACAGATGTGCATGCATATGTAAAAGAAACTGGAGCCGGTAACATGAAATCGATGTGTCGTTCGTGGGTGTAGTGGAAACTGCGGCTGAAGCAGAATTTACAGCTTCAACAGATTCGTGCCAACGTTCATGTCACGAAGGACGTCGTACAAAAAAACAGCACAGCCGAGGGAGGGGCCGCTTTTCCGGACCTCCCAGGTCTCCACAAACACACCCAGGGAACCTCTGGGGTTACGTGGGCGGGCAACCTGCAGCGTGCGGAGCGCCATTTATTATCTCCAACAACAAGATCCTCCTACATTGACGATAGGCGGTGGATGATCCTGTCGTGGAAAACAAGAGCATCCACCGCCTATCGTCAAAACATCCGCCTTCTGGTCTCATCAGAACAGAAATGAAACCTCAGCGTGACCTTCGCCCGGATGAAAGGACCACGCCGGCTTCCCGGGCTCTGAGAATCGGGTCCATATGATGCAGAGGGCCGACACCGCCCCCCCGCCCATCCCTCCGAGGTCTCAGCGTGCTTCAACTTTGTCAAAATGAGGATTTAATTTGAGGCGAAGCTGGAAATAAATAAATAACTGAGAAGGAACCCAGCGGGAAGAATCCTGGGAATTCTTTTGCGAACGCAGCCAAACACACGTCCACTTTGATTAGAGTCGTGTTTTTGCAACGCCGGAGCATCAGCGCTTTCGCTCGCCCGCTTACAAAGCTCATAGGCTTTGGACGGAGAGAGAGAGAGCGTGTGTGTGATGAGGCCAACGGCTCATAAAGGGAAGATGCGGCAATGCTTTGCACATCTCCGTAAACTAATTATAACATTGCAATGGCTGCAAAATGGAATATGAAAGAATTAACAATCAGTGAGAAAGACGGGCAGAGTAGGAAATATAATCATTGTTAAAGAATGTGTAGGACGAAGAGTAATTACATTTCACTCCCATTACACCTCTGGAGTTGTGTTTCCTCTCTTGTTATCATTCGGCCTGTTTCTGCTGCGATTCTGAAGCAGATCCATCCTGCTGTCCTGATTTCCTGTCATGCCTGCTCCTGCTGGATGTTCACATTTGACACCAACAAAGTTTCTAATAATTAACTTATGAACAGCCTAAAGGTGGATTTGAGCCATTTTCACACATAAACTTGCGTATTTTTCGGGAAACCGTCCGCGTCACGCTGCAGGAAACACTGCATGTGGTTCAGGTGAGGGAGCTACTTGGACAGAGCTCAGCTGGGTCGCTTTGGCAACACGGTCCAGCGTGAAGACCATCGAACATCTGATCAGACGTGTTCACGGCTCAAAGTTCAGCAGTGGCACAAATTTCAGTTTCAGATGTGAAGTGACAGAGTGAACCACAATCAGCAGCTGCATTTCAATGTTTTACGTGTTCGTACGACTTTTACAGACAAATAAATCGAAGAGTCGGGATCACTCCTGCAGATCTCGCCCTCCTGCCTGATGGATGGAGATTCACTGCTGCTGGATCAGAGCTGCGGGGTCATTCCAGTTTGTGGGCTTCTGCTCGCCTCCCTGCTTTTACACGTACCAACTAATCTGGATCTGGAGCGGCACCGACTGCGAAACCTAACTGTGAAAAGACTCAGGACTGCAGTGCAACATGTGATAACAGCTGTGGAGAAGGAAGCTCGACTGATCCACGAGGGGGAAACAAAATCTGATGCAGGTCAGACGGACCAGAAATCCTCGGAGAACATCAGAGAGATTTAATGACAAGCCCCAACGAGCCAGAGGATGAGGATCATTTTAACATCATTAAAGCTAAAACAGGAAATAAAACCTGAATGTTCAGGAGCTCGTGTGTGTGTGTGTGTGTGTGTGTGTGTGTGTGTGTGTTCCTGGTCATGCTGAGACCACCAGCAAAGAGCTGAGATACACCGACAGCTCTGTGTGTGTGAGACAGCTGGCTACTGTTGCTAGCTTGACTGAAAATGACAGCTGGGTAACACAAGACTTTATATATGCCACACACACACACACACACACACACACACACACACACACACACCCTGGCTAATCTGCACTCTTTAATCCGAGGGCGTGCTTCAATCCATGAACTTTCCCTCCCAGGTGCCATCCAGCTCCCTCCAAACGCGCTGGGCTTTCTTTCCCTTCAACAGCTCTGGCACGAGTAAACAAGCCAACGGCGACTATTTTTAGCTTTAAAGTGAGTCAGAGGTTAAAGGAAGCCGTGTGGAAGCTCTCCTTCTTCTTCTTCACTGTTAAACAAACTCCAGGAACAGCCGACTTTAAATACCGCTGCACTACCGTGGACCAGCTGTCTGACCTTCACTCGTCATTCAGAAAAACAATCCACTCAGCTATTTTAGTCGGATGAATAATCGCGTCACTTTACTTTTCTGAGATGAATCACGTTACAGGAGAAGGTTCTGGAACGCGCGCTCACAGATGAAACGGTGCGACTCGCACTCCCAGAAAGAGCTGTTATTTGTCGTACAGTCGTCGGATTAATGCGTCCAAAAGTCTGAGGAAAACTGATTTAAGAAGAGCTGTGAATTATGAATTTAGTGCAACCTTTAGAGGGAGTCATTCATCCAGGGCTGACTGTAAACGTCTCAGGCTGCTCTTCTACAAGAAAACAGAGGCAAACAGCACACGACCCAGCAGGTCTTAATTTGCTCTAATTTGCCAAACGATCTGTTTTTCAGAGGAATCATACAGATTGCACCATTAAAGTAATAACAAACAAACTTTCCTTCTGCACGCAGACTAAACAAAAGCACTCACTGGACGCACTACGCCTCCCGGAGGCGAGGCTTTTACTGCAGAGGGACGACAGCTCTGCAGGTCAGCAACAACAACCTCGTTTTCTTTGGTTTCTACGGATCAGACGTTAAACAGCTGACGTCATCTAACATCTATTTTCAATTCAAATCACAACACCACCACTTTATATTGTAAGGTAGACGCTACGATAATACATACAGAGAAAAACCCATCATATGACCCCCTATGAGCAAGCACTTTGGTGACAGTGGGAAGGAAAAACTCCCTTTTAACAGGAAGAAACCTCCGGCTGAGGGTCAGGATCTGCAGAGAAACGAGGCAACAAACAAAATGATTAAAAAACGTGTGATTGCACTGAAGTTTACTTTGAGAAAGTCAAAGAAATTAATTTGTGATCATTATTAATATTATTAATAAGATCTTCTTGCTCTTATTTTGAAAGTTCAGTGGCTGTCAGCTAGTCAAACCTGGTGACCAGCTAAAGGAGGTATTAACATATTTACCTGTAAACATACTTTAATGCACGAGGCTCTACTTTCTTTCTGGGTTAGTTAAAACGGGTCAGGTACACGGTGGACTCCCAAACTGACGAGCCCTCGGGTGCTTCACGCCTCTGACAGGCTCCATTTAGCTCCGCACTGCAAACACGTCTCCTTCCTCCTCCACAAACATAAAACGGGCCTAATCTGGGTCAGCTGTGAGCAGGTACACGTCTGATGATACAGCTCTCGTTTCCACACACACCGCAGTGACCTTCTTACTGCAGCAGCCATCGCGTTTCCTGTGTGTACGCCGTCGGTTTCCGCTCACACAGCATGTTTGTGTGGTTACCTGCATCAGTGTGCGATGAGTTTGCAGTGATAGGAATCTCCTCCCATCCCCAGCTGATGCAGGTCATCAATTCTCATCTCCGTGCCTGTCCTATCTGGCTTCCACTGCCGAGTTATAAATACACAGGCAGCAGCGCAGACAGCCAGCCTGCTGCATACACACTCATGTAAACCCCCGGGCTGTTCCCCTCCTCTCTCTTTATTTACACAAGTATTATTAGCCAAGCGTGCCGTGCATTGTTACTTACAGAACGAGCTGCACGTTTTTGCACCGAGAGACAATTTAAAAATCTGCTTTTATTACCACACAGACCTGCAAACGCAGGGAAAACATCTGCGTTTGACCAGCGAGCAGAGCGTGTCACTTTATATCAACAGATCTTTGACACGCCTATTATTACTCTTCTGCACTTCCCATAATGACTTAGGGCATGCACAGAGGCAGAATGATGTTTCTGCAGCTTAACTCCTCCCCTTTTCTTTGTCTGTGCGTGGTTACATTATGTTAAATTGGCAACAATAACAGTTTCTGCTAGCAGCTCCTGTTTGCAGACACAGTTGACGCCAGAGTTAAGGTCACTTGGACAGAGTTCTTTGCCAACAGCCACTGACAGGTGAAGGACAAAGCATCGGTTCTCTTGTTGCATTGCAGTACCTTTGTGGGATACACATAAATACCAGGACCATGTTACAGATACCTGCTCAGTAACATCCAAAAATATGAATTTTATTCACCAAAACTGGAGCTCAGATCCTGTTAGTACAGTGATCTCACAGCAGCCATATTATTGGTCAGATGATGTCATCAAAAATGCTCCAACAGCACAAACACAGACCAGAGGTCCAGTTCAGGCGAAGCTAGCAGACCACCTGTGTCACCGTCCACCTGTAGGCCCCTTGATGTGCAAACAAAACATAAGCTGTTAATGATCAGAGTGATGGAGAAGAGCCAACATGCAGATGGCTTACCCAACAGAGCCTCCACCAAAGCTCGTGGGAATGAAGAGCTAAAATTATTACAAGAACTATTTGATTTGACTTGAATGTAAAATCCTCTTTTTCTTATTTTTAAAGCTGCAAGCCAGCTAGCACCAATCCTTCCCATCATGCTTCCCTATGTTCAGGTCACCGTTCGGTGCTCTCCTCAGTGCCATTCAGCTGTTTCAAGTCCAACTGCAGGACAAACTCCAGCTCCACCGTCTTGGACTGCAGTGGACAACATTAGTCCCGGTTCTGCCAAATCGAACCAGAACCTCTAACAGGTGGAGACTTGTTTCTGCTAGGAGAAGTCACCAGCGCTCCCAGCAGCAGTCCAAGATGGTGGAGCTGGAGTTCATCCACTTATTCACAATATTTATTGGGAAACAAAGATAGCAAGCACATTTGTCCAACCACCCAACCCTCCTGCCTCTGCGGCCCAGCGGGTTAGAGCTCGTTCGGTTTCTAGACAACATGAAGGAGGTGGTTTTAATGTTTCAGTCCAAAAACAACAAGAAATCAATCAAAAATCGACTTTTCTGTCAATCAAAGGCAGCAGGTCGGTGATCAATAACATTTATTAATTTGTTCAATCTGCTGGAAGCAGTAACTCACTCCACCAGCCTGCCAGCGTGTTACTGAGTCACTCGCGAGTGCAGCTCGTTGTACTCTCAGCGATACGGCCAGAGCGCCGCTCGCTCGCCTGCTAACTCACATTTCTGCCAGCCGGTAATTTTTTTTTTTTTTTCCCAAAGGACATAATTCACTGCAGCCAGACCGTATCTTCGTCTACCTCCCTTCCCCTCGCTCCCTCCACGGTCACTGCAGACGTCTCGGCTTCGAGGCCCCATTCTTTATCTCTATGATAATAGCGGGCCACGGCTGATAGCCTTACAGCCCGAGCAATGTGACCTCCAACTGGCTGGCAGGGTTTTAAAGGCACCACGGTGTGGATTTTTATTTTTTTGCCAGGTTAAAGATGCCCCCCGTCTACTAAATGTATCTCAGCCCAATGGAGCGAGACGGCCAGCTGATATTTATCACTCCATTTTTGTTTTTCCTCTCAGTGGCGGATGTTACGGACGCTCCGCCGCAGACGGACTTAGGTAAATGTCACGAGGAATCAAACCTGAAATCCCTCTAAACTGTTGCAAATGAAAACATGTGAGAGAACACGGAGTCGCCGACAGCGTGGCTTATTTTTTACCGACGAGAACACGCCATCGGTGCTGATACAGCCGTGACTGCACGCCGCTAACAGGTTAGAGGAGGTGTGAGAGCACAGCTCATCTCTGAAGACGCCCGAAAAGAAAGACGGTCAGAGACTTGCAACACAAAGGCTCAAGACTCAAAACTCGGACGTGCAGGTAAAAACTAAAAAGAGACAATTCAAGGTTGGTAATTTGGTTATTCTGCTCTCCTGTCTCTACTTTGGTCTTTGGATCACATCAACAACTTCGGCCTTTGTGCAGCTTCTGTGTGAAGTGGAAAAAAAGCCTCTTTGATGCTAATCAGTCAATTAAAATGTGATCTTCTCTGCAGACTTTCGGCGTGCTTTGATTTAAGAGCACTGTGCCGCAGAAGGTTCTGTGAAGGTGACGTTGCACTTGTGTTATCAAAAAAGAAAAAGTAATAAGTGCCCACAAACAGGAGAAACTGATAACACTAAAGGGAAGGACGCGGAGAAGGCAGCGCCTGGCACTGACTGAAAGGTTGAAGGCTCGAGCCTGAACATCAGGAGATTTAGATGCTCCGCAGAAAAAAGGAGAAGGCAGAGTTTGTAATGGCAGCAGCTGAAGGCCTGACCGACTGACGTGGAGAAGATGGAATAACAGTAACAATAACACGAAGAAAGAGTCAAAACAAGAAACTCCAAAGAGCCGCAGAGTCTTGAAATTAAATCACTGCATCTCCTGCGTACCAAAGGAAGAACGTGGGAGCAGGTCTATCAACATCAGTGCTTTCACATTCATTACCGGGCGAGTTTCCCGTCACACACTGGGTTAATCTACTGTGACGTCCTGAGCTTCTTGAGGGAGAACAGCAGGAAATGACTGAACCGAGATGTGTGCCACAATCCATGTCGTTAGTTTTTTTGGCCACATTAAAACAATCGTAGCTCACCGGCCGCCCGACTCACCAGATCTGTCATTTCTGCCCAAAAGTAATGACCGAGTTGAAGGATCACACGCCCATTGCAGAGGCACAACAGGACTTTAAATGCTCCAGGTGCACGAGGACAGACTTTGAGACCAAAGGTTCGACTAACACTATGAATCCTCGTCTGTCTTTCGAATCAGGAAGAATCTCTTATTTCCCATTTAAAGACCCCGAGCTCAAGCTCACCTATTCTTTACCGCAGGTTGGAACCTTTGCTCGAGTTCAAGCTCAAACATAGCGGCAACGGGCTCTCGAACGATGACTTCCTCAGTTCAAAGACATACGAGCTGGAGCCAGCTGCAATTTGCAGTCATTTGACTTAATTTTTTGGGCGGTGCTCTTTCTTTTTAAGCTTTGAATGATAAGAGAAAGTTTGTTTTTACAGAGCAGAATTCAGGATGTGAATGATGCTCGGCATGTTTGCTGGCAGACTAAATGCAGAGGTCTACTCTCACATTTCAGACACACGAGGTCGTGTCAAATACCTGCTGCTCAAACACAGCCAGAGTTTCTAATAATCACGTCACCTTCAGACAGATTAGCAGTTTTTTTTCTACGATTGGCTCTGCATGATGTCATCAAGGATGGATATTTGCATGTTTACAAGGTCAGACAGAGGATGAACTGATTGGCTGAATGACCAGGACGGGATAAAGAAGGATTATGTTGAACTATGAATCATGCAAAGTTGCTCTAGAAGAGTCCAAGAAGAAAACATGGAGGTGGAAATGAGTAATTTTAAAATGTGCGGTCGGTGGGTTTGAAATCTGTGCCTTCATTTTGTTTGATCCCCCCCTCCCCTCGTGTATTTACTACAGGTGTTTGTGTTTGCAGATTGCCACGTGAGCAACAAAATGAAGCCTTTTTAAATCCAATCCAACTGAGCTGTATGCGTCTCTTTTTAATAAAAGGAAAAACCTAATTTCACAAAGAGTTTCTTAACTGTAGGTGACGGCTGCCTGCAGCTTGAAGAAAACAAGTCATAAAACTGCAGAGTGCTTCATAAAACAACGACGTTCACGCTGGCTTCATTCAAAGTCGGCAATTTGTGCCGTCTGCAAAGTTATTGGAGTGTAATTTGGGTTCAGTTACTTATAGTGTGACAGTTTGGAGGATCTGAGATATGGAGTCTTTGCAGCTCGGCTTTCTTTAAGTCCTCTGCACACACAAGGCACGTCTCGAGGATTTTACGCCAACCATTTGACTTTGTTTTATGCAAAATCCAGAAAATGAACATTTAGATAATGGCTAAATATATATGATTACCAGCGAAGGCACAAAAATAACAGTAAAACCTCCAAAAAACACACCAGCAATCACCTGAGACATTTCTGGAACCTTCAAAGTGCTTTAAGATCTCAGGAAAAAGTAAACTTGAAGGCGCTCTGCCGTCATCTGCTCTGCGTTTAAGTCCTGAGACATCAGGTGGATTTACGGCAGAGCTCCTATTTAAGTTCACCTCAAACCAGGTGTTGAGCCTCTGCAGAGCCGGGCCTGTAATCAGCACAGCTCGGCTGGAATGATATGAATTCTGTTTGAACATTCAGGATGAGCTCCACACCCCTCACGGCTGCACAGTGAAGCATGCAACCCCCCCTCAAAGAAACCACACAGACTTTTAAACGTTCTGCTTGTTTGTATGAACCCCTGCTTTTTGCTTGCCATACTTAGCAGATATGTATGCATGAATAAAGTTCTGGCACTTGGAGCAGATCTAATTTTACCAAGTGGAAAGAAAACTAATCAGCATCTGTTTTGCCCTCTTTAATTTAAAAGTAAAGACAAAGACGGGCTGCTCGGCTGCGCCGTGTTTGTTCATAGAGCAGGAAGAGACGGCGAGGATTTTCTCTGAAGTGCAGTAATTCAACCGGAGCGTCCTCTCTCGACTCGTTGTTATTCTGAGATGCTAACACCCTCACTAGCACGGCCAATACATCCATTGTTTGCTCTGTGCTATCGGGATGTACAGGACTGCACTTCAAGAGACCCACTTCAGCCGGCAGAGAGAGAGAGGGGGAGTCATTAGGGCAGGAGCGAGCAGCTATCTCTGCATGCAGCAGTACGTCTGCTGCCGGCAATCCCTCCACACAGACAGCCGATTGTTGGATGTACAACACTCGCTGCTTTACGTGACGCTAAATATCACCGTTATCCTGAGGTCTAAACAGACTCTCACACTCATGTTTCTCCTCACCAGTTTTATCGTTACCGGCTCCATCCCCCCAGCAACAGCTGTCGTTTACCTCAGTATAGGAATACCATCCCAGGATAATATTCCTGGGATGGTATGAGAGGGACTGTTTTGGGTTGTGAGTATCCACCACTGGTGACGCCAGGATACAAAAACATTGAGTCTGAACCTGACGCAGAAACGTGTCAGAAGCCGGATGGGACCGGTTCTGCTCATTTCCTGCTTCGCGTTTTTATTCTTGGACTCTCCTAGAGCAGCTTTGCATGAGTCACCATTCAAAATAATCCTTCTTTGGTTTATACTGAGTGTCAGTGCAGGCGTTTTAGCTCCACCTCTTTCAGTCAACTTTCTTCTTGTAGGTGTGTAGAAGGAAACAGGTGAAATTTGAATTCATAAGTACAGATAACTCTTAAAATTCAGAGCAATCCTTTTATATACGACATCGTTAACGTGAGCAGTAAAGCGTAAACAATGGACCAATAAATGTCGAGACATCTGTGTTCTGAGCAAACAGAGTATTTAGACTCTGAATGATTAATAAGTGCCACGATAACTTCACATACTTAAAGGGCTACACATGTTATCACCTAGAGTGGGACACTCCTTCCCAAATACGACTGGCTCAGTCTGCGATTCTCTGAACTGGAGGAAACCAAAAGGACGACGAGAAACATCTCATCCTGAACAAAGGTCGTGACTCCAGGCAATTAAAAACAAGTTGAGAAGATGCAGATTGACAGTAAAGGCACCATTTAACACCAAAATCACATCACATGATGGAGAACAGGTTTCATAAACCCAACCTTACAGACAAAGAGAGACCATAACCATCTACAAGCAGCTGGACCGCCCTCATTTCCTGTCGTCAGCAGAGATCATCGTCCTGAAGCTCACCTTGGGGCGATCGTGGCTCAAGAGTTAGGAGTTCGCCTTGTAATCGGAAGGTTGCCGGTTCGAGCCCCGGCTCGGACAGTCTCGGTCGTTGTGTCCTTGGGCAAGACACTTCACCTGTTGCCTACTGGTGGTGGTCAGAGGGCCCGGTGGCGCCAGTGTCCGGCAGCCTCGCCTCTGTCAGTGCGCCCCAGGGTGGCTGTGGCTACAATGTAGCTGCCATCACCAGTGTGTGAATGTGTGTGTGAATGGGTGGATGACTGGATATGTAAAGCGCTTTGGGGTCCTTAGGGACTAGTAAAGCGCTATATAAATACAGGCCATTTACCATTTACCTTTGTGCTAGGGGTTAGGGTATTTGAGTTTGAACTCCAGCAAAGGTTTCAGCCTCCAATAAAAGTCTTCAGATGATTCTTAGATCTGATAAACTGCTTTAAACTCTCTCTGAAAGTCGGCAGGCGGCGAGATTTTGTGGCGTCGATAAGACTCCACCGCCACATCGCGAACAGCGGGGAGTTTGGGTGTGAGCTCCACCTGCAGTCTGTTTGCCCTTGAAGGCTATCGGCCAATCAGAGTGCAACGCTCTGAAGCGGCAGCGACGTCAACAATACCGTCCTCCTGAGGTCCGCAGCGCTGGAAGGATGCTCAAAGGCAATAATCTGCTCCCTCGTGTAATTTTCCTCGACTCACCCATCCTCCTGCTGTCACCACCTCCACCCATCCTCCACCTCTGTGCTCATTTTCTCTGCCGCTCTCACGCCACGGCTTTCTATTAACCCCATTTCTCTCCCTGTCTCACCCTCTGCCGTGCCTTTCTGCAGTCCTAATAAATCAGCTCATCCCATTACTACATCCACTGTCATTCCCAAATTCCTCCTCCATCCCCGCCGCCCGCCAACAAACACGCCGAGCGCATGCACCGCCACCGTGGCGTCTCCAGGACGTGAATCATCAGAGCGAGCTGGCAGACGGCAGCGCTCGTCCCCTGAATGACTGCCTGTCATAAAAGACAGATTGACGGATGAATGGGTGGAGAGAATAAACGGCTTGATGGGTGGATGAGTGTGTGGATAGATGGGAGGGTGGGTGGATGAAAAGGAGGGCGAATAACTGGATGAATGGGTGAGTCATGACATCCTGATCCGTTACACAAATCTGCAAATAGGCTCGGAGATGAGCATTCATCCGCCGTGACACATTTCATGTTTACTTCCTGCTGCAGAAATGCGAGCTCCTTTAACAGAGAGCTGGAAGCTTCTGGATGTATCTGAAACTCAATGTCTCTGCAGTCGTCGCCAAATTTATGTTTATCACACAAGTGGATTATCCAGGAAATATCAGGCTTTATTGCAGCGGTGGCGGCGTTCACTGACGGAGACGCGCAAAAGCAGATTGTAAAGAAATCGACGAACCTGATAAAGTTAAGACAATTTAGCCAAAAAATATTACTGATAAACTTTGAAGCCATTGATTCACTGGTTTCAGACCAACACCTGGTCATTCATCACAGGCTGCCGCCGTGTCACGCACATGTGACGGTGGAACTGCGATGGACGCCGATGTGCAACATTTCTATTCTTAAAGAGCGATGAGGGTTCGCCTTCCTGGTTAATCCATCCACAGGTCCTGAGTCTGCCCTCAGGGTCCCAGTCAGACATCCCCGAAACGACCCACCTGGGAGGTCCTGCTGACCCACCACAGCTGGATCTGTTTGATGTGGAGGAGGAGCCTCCTCACCTCAGAGGCCGAGCCCAGACGTCCTGCAGAGGAAGCTCATGCTTCTAACTTCGACCTTCTGCTTTTGGTGTCCACCCACAGCTCGTCACAGCTGACCAGTTCTTGTACCAGCTAAGAGAAATGACACTTTAACATCGCAGGGCATCAGGCCGGCTGTGGCACCGTCGTGTACCTCTCATTGTTCAGATGCATATTTTAAAGCTTTTAGGGGCGCAGAGAGCCGACAGCAGCGTGGACACACCTGTTGGGGTGCAGACTGACACCACAGTCCAGATGTTTAATACAATCTGTGGAAACAGTAGGAATTACCCATCATGCCTGTGACGGGCTGAGCAGTCAGCCCGCGTGAGTTTACCGTCCTATCTTTTAGTTATAATCTTTTCTCAGTGTTTGATACCCATCAGTAGAAAAGCTGGTGGCTGATGCTGGTAACTGCCATCAGGTTTCCTCACATCAGCCTCATTTGTGAATATTAAAGATGTTTAATGCGCACTAATGACTGCAGCCTGCACTGCTGTTGTTTGCGCAGCCGAGCTGTGAGAGCTTTTGTTCTCTCTGAGTGTTTTTAACTCCGGTATTGTTGCCAAGAATAAATCTGACTTTGCTGTGATTGTTGATCAGAGAGAAGAAGCCATCATCAGGATCTCAGGCTCCGGGAGCTTAATCTGATTATCTGAGAGAAATAATTGAGTCTTAAGCATAATAACCATTAACTGCAGCACTAACGCACTAATAGCAATAATGCTGAAGTGATTATTAAGAACACAACCAGCAACAGATCTCATGAACAGCGAAAAAATGTTTTTTCAGTTTTCTCTGCTGAGAGTTTGTAGCCAATTAACTGACACGTTCATCCAAACGTCACTGGAACTGAAGAACTGATCGCCGAACACGCAAACGGACGTTTAAACGCTGCGTCTTTCTTCTCCTCCTGCAAGAATGCATCTCTGCAGTCTGGAGTCTTTACTCCTGTGTGTGTGCATGCATGTATGCAAGTGTGTACACATTTGAATTCACGCCAGTAAAGTCACCTACTCAGAAACCAACTGCACAACACACACACACACACACACACACACACACACACAGGGGCAGGTGTGAAGCTGGCCGGGTGGTGTTTGACTGTTAGATTTAACATGTCAGCTTCTCTCACGTCTCATTTCCTCGGCCGGCTGTATTTGTCTGTCGCTGATGCTTTAAAAGCTCCGGGCCAGGTGGAAGGGCCGAGCTGTCTGCCTGAGTCAACAACACACACACACACACACACACACACACACACACACACACACACACACACACACACACACACACACACCTTTTAAACTAAAGCCAAAATTTGAGGTGTAATCAGACAAATTTAATTGAAGTCAGCGACCTCAATGAAGGAAAATAGTCGCGCTGAGAGTCGCGTTGTGTCATTAGCTCATCATTAATCATGCATCAGTGTGTAATCAGCATCTTACTGCTGTAACTCGCAGAGGTGGAGCTCATTTCTAAATCTTTATTCGGGGATGGAGCCAATGATCGTTTCCATTATGGATGACTCTCCTGGTTGTTTGATCAATGAATCCCTGATCGGTGTAGAGCAACACGTCACAGTCAGAGCTCGGCGTGACGCTGTGACGTTGTTTTTAAAATCAACCCCCCCCAAAGAAAAAGAGAAATTGTGCGACCGTCCAATGACTGGACGTTTGTTTCCCCTCTCTGCTGATAAAAGCAGGCCATCTCCTTTTGTGTCCAAAATATTAATTTTGTGCAGCTTTCATATTAATACAAAAAAAAAATGCTCTGAGAGGGAGTGCAGCAGAAAAAAAATGAGCAGCAGAAGAAGCATAAATCCATCAGAGGAAATGTGTTTCCACCGCCGGAGACAAATGTGAAAAATGCTGCTTTTCCTCTTCATGTGTCATTTCTTTGGTTCCTCTTTCACACTTGCACCACACTCATTAATTTTTAATAATAAAGCATGCAAATCGTCTCCAAAGCAGCAGCAGCAGCACATGCCTGATAACAGTCTCTTTTTTAACACCACACACGAGATAAGCAAACAAGCGCTTATCTTTTTTTATTTCAGCACGTTGCTATCACAGACATCGTCAACAAAGTAAAACTGAGTTCATGCAAACATTTGTGTCTGTTTGGCACTTTTATGCTCCCCCAGCTAACGGGCAGTTCTCCATGGCTGAAGCTGAATTCCTGAAGCAACATGTCCACACATGCGAGCCTGTTTCCAGCACCTCACTAAGATCTACTGCACGTCATGAAACAGCAGCCTGAGAATGGAAACCTGACCGATGCCGCTCCAAGAAACAGAAAATCTGAAGATCACCGGCAGAGAAGAAGGAGCAGAAACGAAGAAACACTTTTACAATCAGGTTTTATTAAACTGAACTTTCATCGTTGGACAGCGGTGCTGGGGAAACATCCACCAGGTGGCGTCCCGCCCATGACTGGGTTGGGTTACAATCCCCTGTTTTCACTGATGTTTTCCAGCCTGAATGAGAAGCTTAAACTGATCCCCTGCGATCAGGGCGAGTGGACACAGACCACAAACTACGCTAAACTTCTCACGTTTCCCATGAAAGCGTTTCTGGTCTTCTAGTTTCTGAACACGTGCCGATTTAGCATGAGGCTAAAACCAGACCGAACACCTGCAGCGCAGGTTGGTGCTGGTTTAACGTCTGGAAGCTTCTGTTTGGACGAGCCGAACTGTAATCCCGACAGTAGGAGACTTTCACAGATTACATCTCAAACATTATACATAGTGGGTGTTAACCACAGGGTGCTGAGTTTATGAGTGTAGCATATATGAGTGTAGCCTGTATATAGTAAACATGTGTGGACTGTATAATGTCATATTCTGAATATTGATGTGTAAATACTGGAATATAAAATAAGGGGGTGGGAACAGAAAAAGTGTAAACTTCTGCTAAACATTGTGTATTTCATGAAAACTCGATGTTTTTAAGTTTTTCTTTTCTCGGGTTTTTTCACTTGTGTTGGAAATAAAATTATTCCATCCATCCTATGAAAGGATTGGACACTCCAGATGGGTCACCACTGAGGGAAAACAGGAGATGACCCACAAATATTCAATATCATATGAATTCTGAGTCCATGAGCATCTGTCCAGTTAATATTGAAGCATTAACCTTCGGCCTGTGTGGGCTAAAGGTCCGCATCTCCCACACTCTTCTTTCTTTATGGATTTAAAATCTGCTCAACATGAACACGCTGTGAAACTGTCCGGTATTTAAGTTGGTGTTTCCTGTTGACATCCAAGCCACCGAGGGCTTGTGTACGATTATCCTCCCAGCCTTTAAGACTTTTCATCAGTTTGGACCCAGAAAAACAGCAAATCTATCGTGTTTCAGACTTTATTTCACATCTAACATCTTCTGCTCTGTGAAACAAAAAGCAGCCCCAACCCCAGACGGGTCGACCTGATGGTTACAAAATGCTTGGCCCAGCAAATCAAACGGCACCACCCAGGCTCCGGTCCTATCGCTCTATCTGCTCGCTGCTGGAAGCATTTCAGTTAATCAGACTCCATCTCGGCGGTGAAAATCACGCAGCAGCGTGTGGCCGCTGTGTCGACACCGATTTCGAATCACAATTAGGTCCTCTCCCGGCACCGAGGGTTCTGGCACGGCGGAGGAATTCCTCCATGGTTGACCGGACAACTTGGAGCGCCATTTGGCTCCATGTCCAGAAGGCTAACCAGCCAAAACAGGGGGGCTAATAAAAGCGCCCACTGATAAGCAGTTAATGCTCCAGAACTAATTACTGAACTGCCACCCTGTTTTCTCTCCTCCCAAATCAGAAGTGTGACATGTGAGCACACACAGGGAGGGGGGGGGGACTGGGATATCTGCTGCTGCCACGGCAACCGGGCAAACAGAAGGAAGTAACAAGGAGCTGATTCTGACCTCTGATGTTCATGAGGCACGTCGGCAACTGATCCAAACAAATATGAGCCACAACAGCGCTCCACAGGTACGAGCGCCGAGGCGGCACTACAAGATCGACGTCCGCCCCCTGCTGAGCTCTAAAATGGATCCATATCAGCAACTACAGGCCCGAGCGCCGCGCCGAGCATCGCTCATTATGACCGGCTCTGCTTTCCGTCTCCCTCTGCAGCAGCCGATGTCAGATTTGCAAGAAGCTGCCACCGTGCATCCGCAGAGCCGCACGTGCACGTGACAAACAGGCTTCAGGGGACATTTTACTCACCTGTGGACGGCGCCGCTGCCACTCATTTACAAGTAAAGGTCTGAAAGATAAGGCTCATCGATTCCACGCTTTGCTCTGCATTTAGATCTCAGCTGTTTTCTGTAAATGTCTTTGAACTTAAACTGCAAATCGACCAAAAGCAAATAAGAAAAGCAGGAAATGAATGTGAGCTGTGGCAGGATCGTGGAGGGGGATGCAGGGCTTAAGTGAAGCGACTACAGTAACAGAAACAAGATCGTCACTGTGAATTTCTGCTGTAATCGAACTTAAAATTCACCAGTATGGTTTCCAGCCAAGTGTGACCTGACTACGATGTGAGGTAACACCTCCAAAGCCGAGGTGGTGGTTGTAGCGTGGGAGGAGGAGTGGCCGCCCCAAGTGAAGGACTTTAAGCATCTACAGCATCTCTGCTGTAGCAATGCGCCATGGCGAAGCGAGAGCAGAGTGCGAAGGCAGTCCTACGCTGATCTATGAGCACAAGCTTTGGGCAGCTCCTCCCCCTCCTTATTTAGGACGGTGGAGGATTCTTCCTGTTGCCGGGTCAACACGGCCCTCACTTCAAGCATGTGTGACATTAGTCAGCGAGCATCCGCACAGATGAGCTCGCCGTGGAAGGACAAACGAGTTCCCCTGCCACCATCGCCCCACTGCAGCTCCTCTCTGATGATATTAGTGGCATCAGGATCAATTAATCCTGCAAGCAGGAAATAAAATGCGCTGGGCCTGAAATGACTTCCAGCCTCTGAACTCCAGCAACTCCAGTGCTGATTATTTAAAGCTGACAGGTGTTGATTTGGGTGTTCTGGTGGTGTGGTGTGACTCCAAGCGAGCGTTCGGAAATATCCAAAAGTGTTAAGTCAACTCTAATGGCTGTGAACTTTTACAGTCACTGACACAGCACCGATTTCTCACTCTGCGACTGAAATTAACCACAATGATCTTCCGTCCGTGGGAAGAACAGCAGCTGAAGACGGAGGAAACTCCCCGTGAGCCCTGACAGACTGACGGGATCTGCATTGAACGCTGTAAGCCCGATGAAGCGCTTACGCCGGATGAAAGCTGCGACTGTTAATGATAAAGGAAGCAGCTAGAGACAAAGCAGCAGGCCTGTTGGGTTGCAGGCCGGTGTCTGAAACCAGCTTCGGCAGCACTCGCCCGCTTCGCACCCCTCAATCTGCTCGCCAACCAAAGCCCCGTTGTTATCTCAGGCTAAGAATAGCCCTCGCCGTCCCACGCCTCCTAAAGCCCGCGAGGCTCTTTAAACATCTCATGACCATTTTATTTTCGAGTTCTGACAAACGCGCATCGACAAGTGGTGTTCGAGTCGTGGCGAGAGCATGACTCACAGCGACAGAAGGGTAGTCAGCTGTGGGCACAGTAACACTCGGGATGCCTCATCCCCCTATTTTAGCCCACGAGAGCTCAGGAGGAGAGGAGGGAAAGCGCCTAAAGGATCTCAAGCTCATCTCCCGGCGTGATAAAGCGGGCTTATTCCACAGAACGTTTTCTTTACCTTCAACCCAAAGCTTCAAAAATAGAAAAAAATAACCCAATCTTCCCTTTCCTTCTCGTAACCCAAAAGTTTGAAAAGCAGGGAGCCAAAGATTAGACTCATCATCCTGTAAATGCACAAGGCTTTTCATAACACGAGAACTCGATCCTATTTTGGATGATATTGATTTCAGAGATGGGGACTCGCTCAGACAGAAGAAATGCTGCGAGAGAGGCGGGAAGAGGAGGAAGGGGAGTGTGACTGACTGTTTGGCTGAACCATTGCTGCTGTCAGATTTACAGAAACAAAGACAAAAAAATGAGCCTGCAAGGTTTATCTTTGCATAAACGCCCCGTGCACCGCCATGCCGGGCAGCTGCGACGCAGGAGGGGGTCGTAAAGCAGTCAGGAGCTCCTGCAGTGGACGACTTATAAATAAAAATAAGAGATGGCCCCACTCAGAGCTGTTATGAAGGAGAAGCTATCCAGAGAGGCTGAAGCAGGCTGTAAACATGTTTATTCCCCCTGTAAAGTCGGACGTTTTAACACGGGAGTCCACAGAGACTGGCTCGCTGCAGGAGAACATTAGTTTGCACACTGCCTTCATTTCTCTGCTCCAGAGGTTGCCCCTTGGTCTGAAGTTACTCAGCACATTACTGCTTATGTAAGCATGTAAGGGGGGGTAGAGCCCAAAACCCAAAGTGGAATTCCAGGGTTTCCTTTCCAAACCTCAAAGACGGGCCAGCAGGCTTTGTTTCAGTGGGCCAGCACACAGCAGGCCAAACACGAAGCCTGCACCACATCTATTAGGCTCATCATTGCAACGAGCAGCTCCGAGAGGTCATTCAAGCCCGAAGAGCGTCTCTAACAAAGGCTGGGGGGCATTTCAGAGGCGAGAGCAAACGCTCGCCCTTACGGGTCAGCGCAGAGACGCCTACTACAGGACAAGCAGAGAAAATGTGATGAGGAGCAGCCGGAGAGCAGGAAAAGGCATCTTTCCCCCGACGCAGACAGAGACGTCAAAACGTTTCTCACCTCGCCGTGCCGCTGCAGCTCTCCGACAAACCGATGACGGCTCAGAGTGCGCGTGGCGTCTCATCAGAAGAGGAGACCAGGTTATTTACTGCAGCTGCCGGATGCACTGATCTGGTTTTTAGAGCTTTTCTCGCTCGGGGACAGTTGGGTGAACACGTTTGCCTTTTTTTCACATGTTCACATCTGACTGCGTTTGAAACAACTCAGCACCACAGGTCCACATCTGGACCTAACAAGCAGCAGGTCACTGGCAAAAATGGAGAAAAAAAGAAAGAAACCAGCATCTACGACCTCTTTTGAAGTTAAACCAAACCCGACAGCAGCAGAATCACTGATAACCCAACCCCAGCAACTGCCCTCCTACATGAGCAACACGGGCAGGCAGCCACACACACCCAAAGGAAAACTGCTGACATAAGCTTCATGCAGATAAACACGCCTGTGGAGCTCCTTGGAGCCAGGAGAAACAGTCTGGGGTGCAAATCCCAAACAACCAGAGCCCAGGACCAAAGCAACTACGTTACTCCCACAAAAACTGCATCGGGGTTTCACGGGCATCAGAGACACCCCGCCCTCCCTCAGCTCTCCTGGGGAGACACGGAGGCGTTCTCAGGCCAGAAACACAGGAACTCCACCCTTCGAAGGTGGAGAACCACGGCCAGCTTCTGCAACTATCTTCACAGATATGTCCACGTTTCTACACACTACTTCATCTTCATGTTTGAAAGAGGAAACAAATCAAGTATTAAACTGATGAAGTCATGACCCACAGCACAACCCTCTCGCTGTAGTGTTGCAGTGCTACAGAAATCCAACTGAAGCCTTTTCACAGAGGAAACGTTCAATATTCCGACTTTTCTTTGTCCAATACGATCGTGAGCAGGTGTTAAACTGCTAAACAAAACAAGACATTTAAAAATGTGACTGTGAGCTCGGTCAGCGTCTAACAGACACGTTTACAGGCTGAAAGTCTGCCGTCATCCACAGTCAGGCCCACCGCAGAACCCATCACCCACTCACATCAGGAAATGCATTTTGTTTACTAGCACGGCGACCTATCAGTGCATGCCTCATTTTTGTACATTGACTTCTGAAAAATGTATCTGATCATTGCCTAATAAAACGACTTTCATCCACAGTGTCCACAAAACGGCCTCACGTGGAAGGAAAGCAGCAAACGATGGGCACATACACACTTTCACAGCTGGACGTCAGAGTCAGCACACACACACACACAGTGAACAAATTAACAGTCCGGTGTAGAAACACACACACACTCATCGCCACCATGACGCTGATCAGCTCCGGCTCTCAGACGGAAACAAACATTGTTCTCAGTGTGAAGGATTAAAGTCGGCATGTGTACAAAACACACCAGCCCCATCAACATGACACACACACACACACACACACACACACACACACACACACACACACACACACACACACACACACACACAGTGTGCTCAGCTGCAGCTCTGGCTGATTTGCGTCACTGAAGCCTCGACAGAATAGAAGAGAACAGAATCCATGGTGATGTACTGAGGAGGTATTGATCTACTTCCATTGGTGGTAATAGGAAAACAGGTGGACCTCCAGGCCTGCTCCCGCTTCAGACAGAGAGTAATAGCACCCACGGGACCGCTCAAAACCCTCCAAATTACCCATTACTGAACAGCACAGCCCCTTAATTTATGTAGGGCCTGTGAAGCAGAGGGGCCACATTACTCTGGACCAAAAAAAAAAAACCATGAAGAAAGCAAGCTGAGAGTGAAGAAGTTTAACAGATAACTGGAGCAGATCAGAGCTGAGGTCAGCCTGGATCAGCAGAGTGTCTGAAATAAACCCGCTGTGCACCGAGTGCAGAGCCCGCGCCGCTCGGGGTCCAGCAGCAGCACACGGACGCGTTCCTGCTCCGCTGGCGTGAAGCAGCCAATCACGTCCCGTGGTTAAAACCTCTGCACGCCTCACGCAATTCACGAAAACTGCAGCTACCGATCAGCTTGGACCAGAAGACCGTTCACCGGTGAGAAAATGACGTCATGGAAGCGCCACTTTTTAGATATAAAGCGAAAATATTCAGTTTTCAGGAGGAAATTTCTGCTTTAAAAATGACCGAAATCAGGATTATTTCATAACGACGTGAATATTAACAGACTGATTGATGAGTCCAGCAACACCATCACTGAACCGGAGCAGTGTGTGAGCCCCCCTCACTCCCCCTCCCCCCGCCGTCCCCCGGTCAGAGGAGACGTCCCCGCGCCGCGGCAGACTGTCAAACGTCTCCATGGCGAAGAGGACGTGAGAGGAATGAAGAAGAGTCGGGCGAAAACACCCTGCGGTGCGCACCTTCCTCACCTCTCCCCCCGCTGCTCACCCCGCAGTCCCGAGGAGCTGCTGATGAGGTGGAGGTTTGCGTCCACGCCGCCCGGCACGTTTTCACGCGCCTGGTGCACTTCGGCCAACTTCCAGCCCAGCAGAGAGAGAGAGAGCCCGGGAAGGGTGCAGGGGAGCCGGCGGGTCAGCGAGCCGCTCAGCCTCCGTCCGAGTGTCCGAGGAACGCTGCCCCTGACTGCCGCGCTGTGTCCGCGTCAGGGGCAGAGTTCCACACATGACGCCTAAAATAAGCCCGACTGTGACCGAGAGGCGTTTTAGAAAGAGGCACCCCCCAACCCCCGAATTAAAAAGCACCTGTTCGGTTCTGAAGCCCGAGCCGAGGACAAGCAGGGCTCCGGGGCGTGCTGGAGCCGACGCGCTCCGAACGCACCGATATTCACACTTAAACACACCGGAAGCACCGGCGGGAAGCCGAGCCGCCGCGCGGTGACGCACAGAGCCGAGAACACACTGACCGTGAGCGCTGCTGTGGGTCCGGGTCCTCCCGACATTAATCCCGCTTCCCTCTCTGCTGCTGCCGCCGCGGTCACACCGGAGCTGGTGGCGGAGGAGGCGACGGGGAGCTCCGGTTACCTCCTTCCTGTTCACTCCGGAGTGCAGCGGACGAACCGGGCCGTGTGTCGGTGTCAGATCTCCAAAGTTGCACACGAAGCAGAGGCGGATGTCCGTAAAGCTCCGAGTGGAACACCGCCGGAGCTGAGGGAGGCACGGCAGCTGGAAAAATCCGAGGAACCGAGAAGAGCTGAGAGCCACCGGAAAAGCACAAGACGGAAATCACGCCGCTGTGCGCGGAGCTCAGAAGCCGCAGAGCACCAAACCCGGCGGTAGAACTTCTGCTGCCACCGCGGGTCTCCGAGTCTCCGCGTCCCGCACTCCCGACGTCCTCTTCACAAATGTCCGCTACCCAGCCTGAAGGATGAATTTCCACCCGGAGGAGGAGGAGTGAAGAGAGAGGGAGGGAGGGCAGTGTCTCGCATTCTCTGAATTACTCCACCCTCCAAGCTGCCCCCACCCTCCCCTCAGCGCCGCCACCTCTCCACCAGTGGCCTGCGCGCGGGGGCAGCACTTATTATTATTATTCTGTGTTTTATAATTAGTTCTTTAGTTTTCAAGCCAAATGTGTGTGTAACACAAATCTACCAGACAAATACACCAGATAGGAACTGGATTTCAAAATAAAATACAAAATATAAAAGTTTGTTTGCATTTCATTTTTCAAACAGTTATTAATCAGTAAAATTACAAATCAGTCAAAGGATGAAGTACAACATCCAAATAAGATTAAGATCTGCGACTCCAAATTCTAGTGAACTTAATTCAAACATCCAAAAGTTAAAAACGTGGAAACATATCAAATATAGGACAGAACAAGAAAAAATAGAAATGTACAACAAATAAAGCCACAGTCTGATGTGAGGTGTTCAGGAAGTTCGTTTCACACCGCAAAGATCTACAAGCTGATTCTGGTTCTCAGCGTGGGAGCGCAAACTGAGCCTGCGGAAATGTGCGAGCGCATCTGAAACGTAACTTGGTCTGCTCGTGCTTTTTAAACCAGTGAAAGGATTTTCAAGTCTGTCCTTTGAAACACAGCAAGGCGACACAGCTTTGTGAATGTGCGCGTTGCTGTGGTTGAACCTGCTGAACGCCAACACGTGAGCGAGTTTTCCTCCGTCTAAACGAAACTCAGACGCGCAACTATTCCAGGATTTCGGTCCTGATTTGGAGATTCTGGTTTTCAGGTGGACTTCAGTCTTTTGTTGCAGCGGATTTAGGCACTGATAAGTACACCTGTGTGTCATCAGCAAACATATAAACAGTATCTGAAATCTGAGCAGGAGCGAATCAGACGCTGAGGTTTGGTTTGTTCAGATTCATCACTGCAGTCCAGTTTCGCTCCAGCTGGTCTCCGGAGCAGATTTTGCTGATTTTACATTAGTTTTCATTAGTTCGTTCATTTTAATTATTATCACACAGAGGTTGTTTGTCAGAGGCTAATATTAAAAAATGCATCTTCACCTTTCCTACTTCTCACTTTCTGCCTACAATCATCACTGTTCTTCCACGCACTCTTCTTTCTTTCAGTCATCCTTCAAACTGTCGCCCTTTTGATGGCCTATCTCATAATTATTGAAACGCACCGTTATGCATCAGTTCCCACACACAGGCGTGTTGTGGGCCTCCCTTCTTGTTGTTTTGCGTTGAGAGATCTCGTTTTTCTTCGACATGAACGCTGGAGTCTCTGCGGGAGTCTCAGTCGTGTTGGTCTGTAAGAGCGACGCCACACGTCCACCACAATCCCAACATGACAATAACTGAAACGATTACGATGTTACATAAAGAACATGAAGGGCTTTCTGTTGGTGTTGCAGAAACGATCCTTACTCAGAAAAACCAAGAACAAATTATTAAAACATGTATGTAAAAATATCCTCCGTGATGTGGATGAAAAGGCCATAAGTCAATATTAGCAAGTAAACTACACACACTTGCATATATGAAGTTAAATGTAAATGATGTGGAGATGCTGTTTGCACCAAAATATACTAAAAGCGCCTAAAGTAAAAGTATATATTATTTAGAATCATGTGCATATTGTTGCCTTATAATTATTCATGAATTCATTAAGCTGTTCATCATTTCAATGTTGCAGCTGGAAATAAATACATGTATGATAAACTGTAGTTTTATTTACAGCCCTGGATTTAAACTTTGAAACGTGCTGATTGATGAGTGACAGTTTTAAACTAACTGAGAGTCCTGCTCGATCTCTGGCTGGCTCCCTCCTGTTGCAGCGCAGCCTCAGGTGAGCTTCCACACTGTTCTCTGTCTTTATCTGTGAAGCGTTCACCCTCTAATCATGAGCAAATAATCAATTTGTTGACTCAACGCCTCCTCCGGTGAGCTGAGACGCTTATGACATTGATCCAGGATGTGAATAATCATCGTGCAGGGCTTGTCGATATCTGTGCACGCAGTTAAGTCTTAACAGCTCATAATGAACAAGATAATATCTGACATTTAACTTTGACCAAATCCTCTCATATTTTGAATTCAGCTTCTTTTATTTTTCTATTGTATGACAGATCCAGACAATACCCACCTGTCTGATGTTTGTTAACCATTTCTCGTCTCCATTTCCCAAATAAGTCAAACTCTGAGGCACCAAAGAGAGCTAAAAACGCTCCAAGTCCCACTCCAGGAAAATGATCTGATCAGAAATAAATCACACACTCCGCCAACACTTTGGGCGTAAACAAAGACAGAAAACTGAAGAGCAGGTGGGAGAACCCTGACCTCAGCTGACGTAAAGTGATGAGGTAGCTGGTGGCTAGCTGCAGAGCTATGGCCAGGCTAATAGAAAAGATCCAAAGTTTAAGACCACTTGAAAAATGGCAACTAAAAAAAATCATATTTTGCATGGTTGGATCTCAACAAGGTTCCGAGTAGAGCTTCAACATGCAACAAGAAGAAATGGGAGTGACACAAAACATCTTTTTGAGCATGCAGTTTATTGAAAACAACTGAAGCACATTAGCAGAGGGAAGCTGGAGGATGAGGAGTCAACTGTTCTCAGTAAAAGTTCATGTTGAGGGTCTCTGAAGGGCAGAGACAATCTCAGTCAGCCTGACTCTTTACTGAAGCGATGGGCACACCGGGAGCTCCTGGGCTGCACCCTGAGACTTTAACTCAACAATTTGCTGCACATGAGCAGAGCTGACAAAAAGATGCAGAGGCTGAGAATGATGTCTGAACAGTCAAAGAAGCTCATCCAATGTTTGAAGCAGAGACAGAGTCGATATATTAGAACTTAACGAGAGATTTGTGTATAAGAAGAACCTGGTGAGAGTGAGGAGGAAGAACTCTCTTTTAACAGGAAGCAACATGCAGCAGATCCAGGCTCTGCTGGTCGGTCGGGGCGAAGAAATGAGAATAAAGCAGCCCTGTGATTTCAGAGCTTCTCTGCAGCATAAATATTATCTGTGCAGATGTTTTCAGAGAGGAAGCTGAGCTGCTTTTCAAAAAAAACCCTTTAAACTGCGTCTGCGTGGGGCCGGAGGCTTTGTCTCCATGCCTGCATTGCTTGTGTTGGCTGTATGGACAGAGTGAAGGCACCTGCAGAGGTTTTATGCGTGTGCCTGCATTTCAGCACTGCGTGAAATGAGGCTGATTGGATATAAAAGCTCAGCTAAGTGTTTTATGAGATCATAAAATCATTTTTTATCCGTAGTAAAAGCCTCGTGTTTCTAGGAGAGGGTCTGAACTGTAACCTCGCACGATGGGACCGAGGCTTAAAAAACAGACTTTTGCTTGGAGACGTGTAAATGCTAACGCCTTAACGTCTTTAACCCATTGTTTGTCGCATGGCGTTGAGTGCTATCCCGCTAAAGGTGCCGTTAACGAAGCAGAGCTCTGATTGGAAGGTCACTCTCCAAAATCTGAGCCAGCGATGAGGAGAGAAGCGAACACAGCGCTGCTCAGGGAGCATAGGGTACGTAATGATGTGAGCGTGAAGCAGGGTGGTGATAAATGGACTGCGTGTATACTGTGCCTTTATCTCAAGAGCACTTCAGAGCACTCTCGATGTCTCGCATTGTTCTGACGGCACAAACGGCGTTTCATACATCACACGAGGCGCCGAGCGGCGGGAGTAGGCCGAGGCTCACAGCAGCTTCAGCTTGGCCAGTTTACTACTCGTTTCATGGAAACTAAGACGTTAACACATAAGAACTGAGGAGTAGTTTGTGTCATTCTGAGAATATTCGTTTATCCAGCTCTCCATTTTCTCCTTATCTGATTCTGATTCAGATTCAGACGTGTCAGGAGTCTTCGTAATCAAGTCATAAAATTACTGACGCATCAGCGGTTGATGCATCAGCGGTAGAGAGGACGGTCGTCATTTAAACATCTGCAGCTTCTGGATACGGAGTCTGTGAGGAAGGCGATGGCAGCCAGAGTCCTGCATGCACTGCAGCCCCAAACCTTTCTACATGTTACGCATGAAGCATTACATCTGAGGCCATAAAGTCAGACTTTAACCTGTCAGCTCGCATGTACAAAGTCCATGTGATGCAAAACAGAACAGAGCAGGTGATCGACTGGTCTGAGACTCTGAACCAAACAGACGGTGATTTTCCAAAAACCCTCCAGCGAGTGTTTGGTGTGGAAACGGCTCATTTGTGCCACTTTGGTCCTCAGTCTCAATCTTTCTGTCAGCTCCCACAGCTCGTAGACAGAAATGATGGTAGATACATACGTCCTGTCTCTCTTCAACACCACAGACCTGTAGAAGTGACTCCTATGTCTGTGACTCGGACCTGGAAAAACAGAAATGGATGGAAGAACGAACCGACTGCGCTGACATCGAGATCAAATCAATGGCTAATTCTTGATTTGATCTCGATGGCACTGCACCAGTTCTCCATCTCTTGAAGGAAATTCCACATTCACATCAGTCTGGAACGCAAATGTGTCTTCTCCTGTAAAGTTGAGGGAAAGTTTTCTCTCTGCAGTGTTTAAAAAGAAAGCTCTTTGATGGCGTACTGTGGTGTACTGATCTGAGCGCAAGAGTCTGTTGTTGTGCTGGTCTTCTGCACCTGCACAGATGTTATCTTTGTGTCGGTGTTAAGTGGCTGTCTGTCCTTTAGAAAATTGCTTTCATTTAATACGGCTTTGTTCTGTCATTAAATCCGCAGTACGAGATGAGCGTAGGTGTCACTTTTAAGTAATGCATGTTTCATTTCAGAGTGAGCGAGATGTGAAACTTCAATCTGCTCATTAAACGCGCTTCATTTCATTCGTGTTTAATTGGGAGTTAAGTTTTCTCAGATCGGCGAGTAGGAGTGCAAGGCTGAAACTCACACTGTCTGCCCTGTGATGACTCAGCGATCACATACGAAAGTCTGGAGGTGAAAGAAAAGTTGAGTACGGTGTGTACTTAGCTTCGACGGTGCTCGGGACATCTCCGGACATGAAAGCGTCCACTGAAGTGGAGCTGCCAGAACCAGCGGAGGCAGTTATGAGTGAGGGGGCCGAGGGATGAAACGAATCTGGAAAATTGTTGGTATTTTGTCCGAGAACTAGGCCATCTTTGAGAGCGTTATTATAACTGACAGCAGACATTGTCCCAATTGTGCAGAGACAAAAAATTGTTCCGTGCCTCTCAGGCTCCGTCAGATAACTGGAAATGTATTGTTAAATGCCGCAAACAAGAGAGGCGAAATTGAACAATTGACCAATTCATCGTCAGAAGCAGAAGTTTCTGTGTCACTTGAAGGTCTCCGTAGGACTTCAGGAGTCACGTGGGGGCAGATGAGTCAGTAAAATACTCACCGATGCAACGAAAAGTAAAAGCACAAAGTGAAAGAATTTTAAGCGGCTATAAAAAGCCTCCTCATTCAGCAAAACACAACTTTACTGCTCGTGGAGTAAAATTGCTGTACTGAGAGCTTTAGGCAGAGGCCAGCCGACTTCACGTGGTCGAGGACTGCAGGAGCAGGTCCAGGGAGGCTGATCTCACTGTCTTTGGAGTCCTGAGGAAGATGGAGCTGAGGTGATGCTGAGTATCTGCAAGATGACAGAAAAGCAAAGGAAAGAGGCGGGCAACTGTTAAAGGAAGTTAGAGGAATATTCGGGCTTTGCTGCTCGGCCGTGGTCAGCATGCTGCTGCTAGCTTTGTGTTAGCATCACAGACTGTGCACAGAGGAGGTTAGGAGCCCCGTCCACACAGAAGCATTCGTTTTGACCAAGTTCACCTTCACCTTATTACCCCCTCCCTCTTGTTCCTGCATCATCTTTGTGTCTCCGGTTGGCTCGTGCGAATCTGGTTTGCTCTTATTCTCCTGACTGTCTGAACTCCGGCTGTACCTAATAAATGGACCGCCAGCCTGCTTGTGCTGAGTGCACAGAGCAAACACTCGCCCCTGGAAGAGGTATTCATTGCTGCTAACGTCGGGAGACAGGCCATCTTTACCGAGGGGGGTGGTGTTTCAATATTCATGATGGTACATGACAGAAGTGTGGATGAGAGGAGAAGTAGGAGTAAACCAACACCGCGGAGGCACAAAGTGGAGTCGAGAGAGCCGGGGAGGGCTGGGGAGAGCACTATAAAGGATATCGAGTCTGACAAAGACAGAGAGCGTATAAGAGCCGGAGCGCGAGGCACCGAGAAAGAAGAAGATCATAGCGAGACCTGCCACAAGTATAAAGAATGAGAGGAGACAGCAGTAAATTGTATTATATTTATACTGCATAGAATAATTATCCTTATCTTCAAAAGGAACCTTCTGCTTTTCTTTACTTCCCTTCTTAATGCTGGCTGTTCAGATTAAACGTTGTCTCCAATAATGTGGGCGGTACTTTCTACTCCTGGATCAGGATGATGTCAGAAAGAGCTTAAATTCCAAACCCACCTGCTGCCCAAGCTTCCTGTTTAGGAGGGGCAACCAAACAGCAGAAGGTTGGCTTGAAGGGGGAGGAGCTAAAACAGCCAGTTTCACACAGAGGGAGACAAAGAAGGATTATTTTGAATTGAGAATCAAGCAAAGCTGCTCTACAGATTTGTTTGTAGCTGTGCATAATCATAACCACCTCACTACAGTACAGAGCGCACTATTTTCTGGAAATTTCCAGGAATGCTCAGCTTCTGAAGCCATCTTCAGAAATCCACAAATGACAGCTCGGCAACATCTGAAGCTCGGTGATTGGACGTTTCTTAACGAGTGACTGAACATGTTTATACTTAAAGGAGCTGCTCTTTCTAATGAAGCTGCTCACGTCCGGAGGATTCAGCCAGGAGATTTTGTGCTCGCCCACCAGTGAACATTGTCTACACACAAAATAAATAACTTGCGTTTTTAGGGAGCTGGCTGTCCACCGTGACGTCCCCTCGTTTCCAGCTCTGCAGATTGAAGACAAAAAAGCAGGTTGTCCACAAAGAAACTGAGCCGGGGGGAAAGAGGTGGGACACGTGGCTCTAAAATTGCACAAACACACTGGAGGGGAGAAGAAGGCAAATGTCTGCAGATGCTCAGCTCTCCGTCTCAGACTATGAATGCAGGGAAGGCGTCAGGCGAGCCGGGGCCTCGTCCGTGCCGCTGTATCTAATGAAAAGTGACAACTCCCTTCTCCCGGAAAGCCCTCCTGTTTTGCTAGGCTTCAAATCCGATTTGCTTGCCCTGCCGCCACCAGCAGCACCACCGCCACTTCCCACACTGTCAGCAGTGCTCCTCATCTCTTTCCTCTCAGCCTTCTAATAAAGTGCTCCCCAATTTTGCTGCCAATATATACTTACTATATTTTAAATATTGTAATTGTCCTGCAGGGAAAGGGGGGAGACGGCTGGCTTTAAACGTGTAATAATGTGAGAAACTGTAGGCGGTGTGTTGCTGCTGAGCAGCAGATGTTTGGGGAGAAAAGCCGGCGAGGCAGAGGAACGCTGCGACGTTGTCATTTGAGAGATAGCAAGTAAATTGATTATTGAATGGCAGGTATTCAGAGCGTGTCAGATTATCTGATGAGCATGTGATAGGAAAACTTCACAGTGCACTCAATCAATCTACAAGAAAGATAAAGTCTCCATCCTCGGTGGGCGTCTGTAGGTCGATGAGGCGAAGCAGCTTTGGTGTCGGCGTATCCTGCGGCTTACAGACGCGCCGCATACTTTGTTTTTGTTTCATTAATACTCCAGCGTGTTCGTGCCGCAGCCACATTTATGGAAAACCTTCTTTTTAGACTGGGTGCTGGCTGGTTTTGTGTTTTCTTATTGAGGATTTGGATAAATGTGGGCTGTCCTGTGACTAAATAAAAGCAAGGCAATGTCCTCTGTGTGTGTGAGTGTGTATTCATATCTTTGTGGGGACCAAATGTTGGAAGTTTACTGCAGTTGTGGGGACCAGAATCCCGGTATGGCAGTTTTGGTTTTAGTGTCAGGGTTACAATTGGGCTATGGTTAGGGTTAGGTATTCATTTTTCATGGTTAGGGGGAGCATTATGTCAATTAGATGTCCCCACAACACATGAATACGTGTGTGTGTTTTCCGCTTGTGTGCCTTGTAAAGCAGCGAGTCAAACTGGCAGTGCAGGATACAGTATGTGGGTTAGGGTGCCGTCCTCCTCGTTAATATTTCATCTCAGGCCTGACAGAATGAAACGGGGCAGAGAAACACAGAAGGCCTAATGTGACGGAGACTCTGCGTAACACGGCGGGATGTGTGTGTCTGTGTGCAGTTTTGTTTATGTTTTATTGATTTCAGATTGTATTGTTGTGCCTGGTTTTTGAAGCTAATGCCTTTGTGTGTGTGTGTGTGTGATGGTACACGTACACAGGAACGTACGCTTCAGGTTTCGTCAGCAGGTCTGTCGTGTGCAGGTAACATAAACAGATCCCAGCGCACTAAACGAGGGACAGACAGGGTGTCTGGGTGGGAGACGTCGGGACACAGTGTGAACTTGAACATTTGTGATGTACAGACCACATATGTTACATTTCAGTAAAAGCAATAAGGATAAAAGGAAGCTTCAGTTTGTCTTACAGTCTCAAACAACAGCCTCTATATGCGCCTGTATTCTCTTAGGTTTCACTCTTATTTCAGCACTTTTTGTGTTTCAGTTTGTATCCATAGACTGGTGTACCTTTTTGGAGCCATTATCCATGACAATTTTAGCAATTTTTACCCAATTATGGCACACATCTCCTGTGCCACTGCACACCATATTCCCCCTGTGCAACTCTGAAAGCAAAAACTATTTCTGAGTCCTGCTGCTTCATTTTCTTTGTGTGCTTCTCTGATAATCAGTGAAATCTGCTACGCTTGTGACTTTTTAGTGACTTCTAACTTTCCCAGATGAACATGACACAAACTAACCTTCTTCTGATTATAATAAAGGTTTTCCTTCACTGGAAACTAGTCTTCATATGGGACGTTGGGACCCTGGTTTCACAGGAGCTGAAGATGAGAGAAGAGGTTCATCAAAGAAAACGTGTTTCTCAGTGTAAGAATTACAAAAACTTTAAACATTCATCTAAAAAACATAAACTCATCTGTGGAACTGAGGCCACGGCCTCCTGCCTTTCTAACAATCCTCTAATTATTTGGATTAAGCTAACCGATATTCTTCGTTATGGGGAGAAACATTCAGCAATTACAAAGAGTTGGAGATGCAAATCCTAAAATCAATCAACAAAAAGGAGACTCAGACTCTAATCTGACTCCAGATCTGTTCTTCGCACCATGAACGAGCAATTAAGTCGAGAGAAACTGGACCATAAGTCACTCTCCCTGCAGCTGACCTTACAAACGACATGATGTCTCAAAAATATACGGAGTATGAATTATAAAGGGCCGTAGGTGGAAGCCTTTTGCACAGCAGTGTTTGGCGGCACATCTCAGCCAAACCACTTCATCTATTCATTTATTCTTTCAGTGACTGGGCTGCAGGAATCTCCTTCGGCCGCTCACTGTGCTGCGGCCTGTTAAAGATTCAAGGATGAAGCTGTTCAGCAAGAGCTGCAAAAACAGAGCAAACTATCTATTAAACCAGGCGAGAAACTGTGTTCATTCCCACTGTTTGGAGGTGATAATTGCAGTAATCAGTGCAAACAGTCACGATTTGGGTGTTTGGATGGTTGGAAAATCACTGCGATAAAATTATGACTGATTTTAAGTTGAATATGAAGAAGAGGAAATTGAAATTCGGCTGTAAACACAAGATCTGAGGCATTAGGCTGCTGCGGTAACTGAGGCCAGAGCATCCTGGCAATATTACAGTGACCAGAGAATTACCATGTAAGAGAGAGCAGCGCTTTAAAGGGAAAGGAGAGAAATGAAAGCCGAGCTGAGAGGCAGAAACGATTCTGTTAAGTTGGAGATAAGAGCATATTGTAGCCAGCAGAGGGAGGGAGATACGGGAGAGGGAATATGATTCAGTGGGGACAAGGGGACGTGATGCACTTCTCCAACAGATGAGTTTTCAGCCTGTGCTGGAAGATAAGTGATGCTGGAGCTGGCCTGGAGGTGTCACAGCGCAGCTCAGATGCTCTGAAACGCTACAGTGGAAACAAAATCGGGGGATTTTCTACCGCAAGATAAAAGGTCGTTACTCCCGGCAGCTGATTGACGATTTGTCAAGTTACACAGGTCATCGATAATCCCGGGGCGCGGACTCGTCAGCTATCGTGACCCTTCATCAGCACGCCACGCAAACAAAGATGAAGCTCGCAGAGATTTGTCTCAGTTCGTTAAAACGTTAAATAATGTCGCGTCATTTTTGGTTGATGGTGGCGACTAACGAGCGAATAACTCACGACACAATCGGCTTCAAAGAGAAGCTTCTTACAGACGCAATAAAATCCTGAAACTAATGTCACAAGATCGAGCTCCAGCAAATGTCCTTAAAGCTGCAGTGGACAGCACAAGTCACCCTTTCCTCCTCAGTGTCTCAGCTGATTGTTGCGACTGCTGCAATAAAACTGCTCCGACACAAACAACCAAAACAAATCAATTCAATGTTATGAAGTCTAAAAATATTCACTCGTTTTCAAGAATATCTAATAAACAGTTCAGTTCTGGCACAACTCCACCTACTTCCTCCACCTCCTGTATCTCCTGCACCCGTGTATAGTGAAAGCGTTCTATTCTATTCTATTCTATTCTATTCTATTCTATTCTATTCTATTCTATTCTATGGTGCACGGAGTGACACTTAAAACAGTCTCAGACATTTGGTATTTTCTTATTGAATCTTTACAAAACAAAGCAAAGCACACTTCCTGTTTCCTGCTGAGACTCTTATTTTGGTGAAGCTCTTCAGTTACATCTTTGTTTTTTTATGATTTTGTCTTTTAATAAAACTGACGGACATTTTATTTGGTGTTTTTGGAGTTTTTCGGAGACATTTTCTCGCCCAAGAAAGCACAAAATGATTTTCTAATAAAACTGGTCAGATTTTGAGCTGGTCTCTGTCAGCTGGTCTCTGTCAGCTGGTCTCTGTCAGCTGGTCTCTGTCCCAGTTTGCTCTGTCAGGTCCGCCTGGTGTCAAATTTTGAAGCAGTTTAGCTTCATTTTTCAGTTTGCAGGTTATAGCTGCAGAAAAGAAAAGAAAACTAAAAGAAAAAACAAAGAAAAGGTAGGATTTTTTAAATATGCATTACTGAAAGTCCTCCTCCTCCTGCCACTGAGACAAAATCTCCGAGGAGTGTTTAAAGCACCTTGTTGAATCTAAGTCAGGAAGACTGAAGGCACCTCTGCAGGCAAACGAGGGTCCAACCCACACCTATATGTGTGCCTAATAAAGTGTCTGGGGACTGCACACACCATAATATTTACTATATGCTCATTTTTTATGTTGATGCGCTGTGTTGGTAAACAAGAACGTGCACGTGTGTGTACATGTTGTGCGTACGCACCAGTGATCAAGCAGAAAAATTATGGCTCTCATGAGCTTCAGTCCAAACACACATTTATGATTTACTGCATGTGAGACATTTGTCCCGTTTGCACGGCTGTTGCATCACAGATCTGGGGAACGGCGAGCTGAGAGAGCGGATCTGCAGCCATCACCAAGGACACGGCCGCGTCGTTAAACGGCTCATATTAAGACTCGGATCAATAAAAGTGTGTCTGCTTTTGTGTTTTTATATTTGCTTCATTTAGATGTTCCCTGCTCAGGATGTACATGCATGTACACACATGCTAGCTGTAGTTTCACAGCTTGTAACTTTGTAATAAAACGATCTCGTTCTGCGTCTCCAAAGTTTGTCTTTTTGCATATTTTTTGCATTCAGTGACAGACTGCAAGTAATTGCAGTAACCGACTGTTTGCCCAGATGCTTGCCATGCAACACCACTGACCTCCAGGCGACCGCTTTCAAAGCGCTCGTGTTGGTCCCCGGGTGGGAGGCAGCTTGTCTCCAAAGCTGCTTTGAGGACGGAAACTGACTGCGAGTCCTGCTCAGAAACATTTCAAATGCAACAACCACGGCTGTCCGGCGTGACCCAAGGCTAGCATATTCATCCATTAATGCTTTGCATGAATCAAACAGGCAGCGGGAGATTGTTTTAAAGAAGACTCGATTCATCTCATCATCAGTTTCTCCCTCCAAAGCCGCCCTCGTAGTTTTATGGTTCCCCTTCAGCTAATACCGAAACGATTAAATATTCATGCTGCGAAACAAAAGCATGTTTACATGCTGAAAAATAACAAGGAGTCATGTTTGTTCATCTCTTTTAGCTTAAAAATTAACAATAAACTTCTTTAAAATCTATAAATAAAATATTAAACGAGAAATACAGATACAGCTGATACAGACATTTATCAAAGCAATGATCCCACTTCATGGTTTAAGAACACAAAAACTGACTTTTGTAAGCAAAAGATCCAAGTTTGGATTAAAAGGAAAAGCCTAAAAATATCCTCTTAAAGAGGTTTGGATCTATAGCAAGAACAAACAACAGGAACATGTTCACAGACCTCTGTTAAGTAACGCTGGCTCTTTGCGTTAGCTACACGCAGACCCCCCAACAAAGGCTGGAAATACCCAGATTAAATAATCTATTCTCTGCTGGGACTCCTGTTGCGGCATGTTGGACGAACTGAAAGCTTTTCCGGAAGCTTTTAGGACAACCTGATAATAAGGAATTATAACAACCCGCTCTGAACTGCCTCTGACATTCCAGAGTTAAACTGAGGGATCACGCCCACCACCACAGCTGTGCTTGTCCTTACCTGTCTTCATATCAGCATCCACAACACAAATACCTGCCTGCAGGTTTAAAATGGCTTTGAGAACAAACATGTGAATTCAGAGACTCTCTCTCCTCCAGGACTTCTGTCTTTGCCGAGAGCTGAAGGAATGCCAGCATGTGCCGAGGAGCGACTGATTTCCAGCTGGGGTGTGAGCAGCGTGCCAGGCTGTCTGGGAATTATCTTGTAAAAGTGATGAGTATCTAACAGGGGTCTTTGGAAACAAACAGGGGTCTCGTGGCCTAATTAGCAAATTAAAGAGCCAGAGATCAAGCAGGGCTTTGACGGATGACGCCGCGGCTGTAGATGTCACCAGCTAATGCCCCCGTCTTGGCCCTCAGCTCCCAGCAGGCTCAAACACACACACACACACACACACACACACACACACACACACACACACACACACACACACACACACACACACACACACACACACACACACACACACACACAGTCTCTGAGGTAACTCTGCACTCATGCAAACACACCGAGGCATTCGAGTGCCATCCATCCATCCATCCATCCATCTTCAACCGCTTATCCGAGGCCGGGTCGCGGGGGCAGCAGCCTAAGCATTCGAGTGCCAGGGATCCATAAATAGAAGGAATCCTGAACACCAGCGAGCGAGCACACACACACACACACACATTCCTTCAGCACCTGTTGCAGGATCAATAACTATCTGTAGATACAATTGGCTCCTAGCTCCTAACCTAATCACTGCCCTCACAGAGACTGATGCAGCTCGTGCACAACCACACTGCCAACTTTATCCTTCCCACCAACACGTTGAAGAAAACTCTTGTGATTTCTTGAGTTTGCATGTTTTAAGATTTAGGACTCATGAACTGGTCATAAAAATACTCTTGACATGAATGTGCAGGTTTCGTGGTCGCTGTCAGGACAGGTTTGTGTCAAAGTATGTAACCTGACCACGAGACTGCACCCGTGCGCTCCTGACACCCTCCCTTTGTCCTCAGGCCACACAGGCCAGGTCAGTGAAGTCATCCAATTACAGATGAACGTGCAAAGTCACGCCATTGATCCACTCTTCCCACCGAGGAGGGGTCCTATCTAAAATCAGCCCCTCGGGCAACGTTGGCTGCAGGAATGTGAAAACAGAAGACGTCTGCTGTGGAACTTCAGGGCGCACATTGATCAGCCCGATGGAGAGGGACACGTCGGCGGGAGAGTAACAGTGACGCAGGCGACATCATTGACCCGCTCCGTCATTAAGTTAATGAGGTGAGATTGTTGCGAGGACGTGGTAAGAGTGCCGGTGCAGCTTTCACCACACACCTCCACGGTTTCAAGCAGAGCTGCTCTTTAAACATCTGTGAGTAAAAGGAAAATCCAGTTCTGTCTTTGCTCCCGACAACGTGAACGTGAGGAGGCGTTTGAATCTTTAATGTTGATCTGATCTGCAAACAGCTTCCAAACCTGCAGCTTAGACCACACGACCCCGACGCCACCTCATTTCACTCTGCTCAGGTGTTTGTGACAGTTTATGCCTGAGTGTGAAGATTAATGTGGCTTCCAGTGCAGTTACTCGTTACTCATGCTGATCCGCCCTGTGACAAAGTGGGCGAGAACACACTCTGTCCATATTTGCAGCTCGCTTTTCTTAGTTAACGTTCCTGTTTTGAACTTGGCCACACATTACTTTTATCCTGTAGTTTGCAAACATTAATTATCCCGTGTTTGTTCATGTTTTGCACTTTTACAGATTGTGTAACGTCTTGGTTAAAATCAACTCTGACAAGTTTGTTAAGTTAACATGTTATTTGTTTTAACTGTTAGTTGTCTACTTCGTTGAATTCACCTTACTTGCCTGTGTTTCAGGAGATAAAGGAGGAAGTGCAGCTTCACTTCCTGTATTTATAGCTTCCTGTTTAGTCTGAGGTCACAGGAAGGCACCGGGGGCAGAAGGGGGAGAATTTAATAAAGTCAGTTTTAGCATTGTTTGTTGAGAAATGGATGTTTTGTTGTGATATTTATCGACTACACCTTGGAATGTTTGTATTGCTCATAAAGTTCAGCATCATAAGTTGTTGATAAGAGAAGAAATAGCTGAGCGCACGTCACCTTCATTTTTGTTGGTTTAAGTTCAGTTTTGTGTATTTGCACCGAGTTAACTTTGGAGTTGAGTTTTTTGATTTTTGCAAATATTTTTTGGTAAATAAATCGTTGTGCAGTGGACAGCATCTGTCTCACACACCCTGATGTGTGAAGTCGTACTGACGACACAGTCGGAAAAGAATTTGAGAGTTTTTTAATGCATCGCATTAACGTTAAACAGGTGCACAACTTACTGATGCAGTCCTTCCAAACAAAGTGTGAGGCTCACGCAGGTCGCAGGAGTCTGCTGCGAGGTCACCGGGAGAGTGTTGGTTGTAAAGTCTGTGAGAAACGGGACTGAAGGCCGGTGTGTGTTTGAGTTTTACAGTCGTCACCAACATCAGGTACATCATCGTGTATCCGTTGTTGTGAAATGTCTGTCACACGGTTTAACACAGACATGCACGGATGCTACTGCACACGCCGCGCTGAGGTCATAGTGTCGCACTGCTGAGCTGCATGTTGCCATCAGTCAAGATCAAAATCCAAGGAAGTTTAAAGCAGCAGCGAGCGCTCTGCTAATGCAGTTTTTCTCTCATTATGAGTCATCGCATCAGGTTTCGCTGGTTTGCAGGTGAATGTGGTTCTTGTGTTGCTCCTCTGATGGTAACAACACAGCAAATGAGACGAGACGAGGGAGCGATGGCTTGGAAAACCTCGCGCTGTCTCAGTGGCCTCACAGAGCCTAAAGCAGGGGGTTCATGTAGAAAGTAATATCTGGTGACCCAGTTACAATGAAGACAGACAATAACAAAGTCTGCTCTGAGATTCTTCGCTGTGGGCAAAGGAAACATCCATTCATGTGACTTTATCGCGTGCATCATTCGCCGCGTCATTAATCCTCGTGCAGTCGGCGTGCTGTGTGCTAATCAGCCCTTTCTCCCCAGTTTTAATAGACTCTTAGGCTAATGTGTCACACTGCGACATCCACGTCTGTGACCTGAAGTCTTCCACTTTCTCTCACCTGTTCTCACTGCAAGCGGCAACGTGTGAAATTACCTAATTCACTTTTAAAGCCGAATGTCTCCTTTTATGGATCCTCTCATTACACAGCATTTTCCAGAGGGGCATTTAAACGAGCCGCAGGACCGTGTGCGTGTGTGTGTGCGTGCGCTGTAGGTCACGGGGTTGTGTTTACTCTGCACATGTGTATGCAGATTAAACACTCCGTCTTCCTTCCATCTGTGGCAGAGAAGCAGAAGAAGGAGAAATCTGAACCGTGGAGGCTGCGGCAACGGCGACGACCATCGTTGCATTAATGCAAATAATATTTACACGCAGTGCATCAGTACGAGAGCAAGGAAGGAAAGGATTTTAATAGCTAAAAGTATTCAATTTAATGCTCCGCAGAATGCAGTGAATGAATGGATTATTTGCACACATGCGCCGAGTGTGAGTCGACTCCTACAAAGGGACTTTCCAGAGTCACGGAGGAGGCTGAATGAAGCATTCTCACCCGGGGGAAGTAAACAGAGGCTGAGCTGGCTTCATGATCCAACCTGCCCTGCTGAGAGTGAGGCAACGCCGCTGCCAGCCACCCCCCGGTGCACCTCCTCACGTATGAGTGCTTTCCTGTTTATCATGCCACTTATGCCAGTACATTTATCTTTGGGGGATTCTTACGCTCGCTACACCGAGAACACGGGTAGTTTGAGAGAAAAACCAAGATGACCATCTACATCCAACTGGAGCACTCAGGCCCCGCTCACACTTCGACCAGGCTCACCTGATGGTGGCTTGGCTTAATGACTCACATGATAAGGGGGTGGGGGTCAGCGGCTCTCAGACCCGCCCGCAGAGCGGTCGGCAGCTTTATCGTGTCAGCGCGTTCGTTCCTCAGAACAAAAACAGAGGCCGGCGTTTTCTCTGGCACTTCAGCTATTAGATTCCTCAGCTGTCAGTAACTCATCAGCATTTCTCTCTGTTTCCTTTCAGCAAACCAAAGAATCAACCGGCCAACTGAGAAAACACTTCAAAACTTCCTACTGCTATCAAACTCATAGCTGAAGAGTCATTTATTGATACAATACAATCCCGATCAGAAGTTTAAGACCACTTGAAAAATGACAAAAAATCCTATTTTGCATGGTTGGATCTTAACAAGGCTCCAAGTAGAGTTTCAACATGCAACAAGAAGAAATGGGAGAGAGACAAAACACAGCTGATCAAAAGTTTAGGAGCGCACCTCCGAAAACACCCGTAAACCCCCAAATCAGAAATCAAAGATCCAGACATGAACGCTGGAAACCATCAGGACCATCAAGGTCACATTTGTTCTCATCAGAGAATAAAACTTTCTTCCATGTCCGGTCATTTCTGTGGCATTCACGGAGACGAGGCCTTTGAAGGCTTGTTACATATTTTAGGGCACGCTTTGGAAATCACAGAAAGGTCATTAATGGGTAGGTCATCGGGTATCTGAAACACTGAGCTCAAATCAGTTCTCTCTAGATGACTAATAAAAGGTCTGAAATACTCCGAGAAATTCACGGTTGGAGGTCTATCCACAGAAATGTGACCCCGGGAACATGATAAGCTGTGACACACAGAGGATGGACGCCTCGAAATGAGCAGGTGCTGATTTTTGTCAGGTGTAGGTACGGCGCTGCGTCTCGTCCGAGTGTCCTTTGTTTACAGGAGCTGCAGCGAGACAGAAGCTCAAAGCTTAAATGCATCTCTGAAAACAGGAGTCGATAACATGTTGTTTAGACCTGTTTGAGAATCGATTTGTGTAACCTTTCACTGGATGTGAGCAGCAGTCAGTAGCCCTCCTCTGCACTCACATCATTCTCCACGCCGCCCTCTTCGCTTTCAGAGCCTCCATTTATTTGTTTCTTTATGCAGCCTTTCCCTGGATCGTCCACGGAGTCTTTAACGTTAAAACTCATGCATGCACGGAGCAAACGGGGTCACCCTGTGCATGCATATTTCTCTGTATAAAATGTTATTGGTGTTTTTATTGAAGACGGTGGGTGATGACTCTGTGTGGAGCTGAAAATCAATGCACGCGTGATGAATACTCGGCTGCTGCTTCACTGAATCGTTAAGCGGCCCCATCGCATTAGCCACACTGACACTTTATGGATCCACATGTCATTTTAATAACACCACTAATGTCTGTATCATGAGGCCAGTCTTCTTACTTTGGATAGCACTCGCTGCTTGATGTCACTCAGCAGTTTCTGATCAAGCAGTGAGTGAAGTACCGATGACACAGGCCGTCCGCGAGGCTGCTGCTCATGTTTCAGACGGTAAAGAATCACTCAGGATCTGCTGCAACAGAAACCACGTGCATGCGCGTCAGAGAGTGAGGTTTCAAGACTGTATAAAAGGGATGGACACAGCTTCCAGGTCTGAAAACACACACAAAGGGTCTTAAACCTGCATTTGCTCTGATGTCCAGCTGGGGGCGACTCCTCTGCTTGTGAAAAGACGTCGGACTGTTGTCTATGAGAAAACGAGCCTTCTGTGCAGCTGACCTCAGTGAACGCTGTCCTGATGAGTTTATGGCCTCAGTCTTATTATGATTTAATAAACATAATCCAGGACGTGCTCATTGGCTGAAGAGTGTCTCTCTCTGTTTATTGGTCAGATCTGCTCTGTCCTGTTTCAGCATACCAAGGCTGGGACTGCGGCTACTTCCATCTTTATATACAGTTCATATAATTATGTATGAGCGCTCTGCAAGATCAGATATTGTCATGAACCGAAGTTCCGAGCGCAGGCAGGACCCAGTAGCAGAACACACACACTAGGGTAGGAGCGAATAAAGAAAGTAATTTTTATTGCAACTAAAGGTGTCCCGTGAGGGTAGCCTGAAAAACAACGTATGGAAACCGAGGGACCGCGCAGGGAACGCCGAGAGCGGGGCTGTGAGAGGCTGTAAAACAAAAAGAGAGACAGATTACTGGGGTGCGGAAAAAAGGCAGCATACGAGGGAAGGTGGAGTGTGCGTCTCACGGTGATAGCCGGGCCGAGTGAACCAGAGGGGGGTGGAGCTCCAAAAAGGGGTCGAGACGGCGAAGCTGATGGTGAACCAAATCTCAGGCGGACAGGTGGACAGGCAGGTGGCTCGAAAACAAAAACACGCCGAGTTGTGATCTGGGTACACAGGGAAAAAACAGTGTTAGGTCCGATAGAGAGTTTGTCATACGAGTTCTTTTCCCGCAGGCGTACGTTACCGCTGAGAGGCGACTACGGACTGGCGTGGAGCAGCAGGTAGGGCAGGATTAAATAGTCCACCTGGTGATCGCCTGGGATGGGATGCAGGTGTGGGGTTAGCAGCCACGCTCGTGGGCGTGGACATCCCAGCAGCACCCCGGACGCCGGGCCGCGGACCATGACAGATATTCTGTGATTCTGAAACCTTCTCAGACCTTTTTTCCACTAAAAGTGAAACCATCCGATCAAAACTCTGGACTGTGGACAGACAGATGACTAGCTGGGATAATAACCTGATTTAAAACAAAGAACCTCCAGAGATTATTAACCCATCTTTTAAATTTCCAACCCAGCTGATGGAAAATCATAAAGAGCATCATAAGGACTGCACAGACGGTCCACAACAACACACACTCACACTATAACCGAGCAAAATATAAGCACCGGTCAGCATTTTGAAGGCGAACATGACCTTAGTTCATATTTAATACACTCAGGGTTTCAGCCTCAGGCGGCAAAACTCTACCTAATGATGGATCCATCTCCCCACACCTGCAGGCACAGCTCACATTACAGTGAAAGGAGAGAGTCAGCGATCGCCATGACACCCACCATCTCTCTGTCCTGGAACAAAGGAAAAGCTACCAGACAGACGCTGCTCGGCCGGCTTTCTGCAGCTTTCTGAATCTCCCTCGATTCCCAAAGCGAACAAATCCTAGAGGCACCGCTGAGAGTTCAAAACATTCTCGGTTGTGTTGGTTTCAGTGGGAAGACGTGACTTTTAATTTGAAGGCGAACGCTCCGTTTCAGGTTTGTGTTGTAACTTCTAGTTCGGAGCGTAAAGTGTGTTTGCAGACAAGCTGGCGTCGTCCTTACAAAATACATCATCAACTCATTTCCCGTGACCCTGTTTAATGACATCACGCATCGTCTTGATGTTTTCAAACAGGAAGTGATGAGTGAGGATGGGCTGGACTGCGTAATCCTCCCAGAATGACTAAAATAGAGAAAATGAACTCAAGTGTCAGGAGCTGAACCCAAAAATGTTCCCCTCACTGCCATTTTCCCAGAAAGTCTTTTCTGGAGCCACAGATATCGCCCCCTGGTGGCAGTGCAGGTTTTAGGCTTTCATGATCTTGTGTTCTGATCCGCGATGTTCCCTCGCTCATTCTGGCTCAGTCCTGTCTGATCGTTTGGTCGTGTCTGCTGAACAACAGCCAGCTTTGCCACACTGGTTTCATGATGAACTGGTAAGTGCATACTGGTTTTTGTCACCATTATATGCCACGCTTGCTGATTTATGGGTAACTGATTATACACGTGGAGCTTGAACGCTGCATATCGCTGCTCCTTTGCCTGGTGGATCAGAAGAATCACAGCTCACAAACCCAAACACCTTTTGCAGATGTAAGGGCTGCAGTGGATTACCCATCATTCTTAGCGTGTGAGCCTGTGTGGTTCAGTCGAAGCTTACAACACAGTTTTCTTCTAGTTAGCGACGAATGATCCTGCTGTGAGGAAAAACTACGGTAAATAAAGACTAAAGTATTGTCCTCTGAGTCTCACTTTTATCCAGGCTAAATACAATCTGGCATATATTTAGGATCTAATGGCACTTTATCAGGTTTCTAATTAGACCGTAAGGTGTGTAATTAGGGTAGGGACTGTGCTGCTTTTTTCTGATAAAGAATGATTTATTTCTAGTTTTTTCTAATGCGAAATAAATGCACAGCTTATTTCCATAAAGTACAGCGTGACCCACAACTGTAATCAGCCAAAATGAAGCCAGTTTAAAGCAGACATGGCTCAGCTTGGTGGAGTAGCTCACAGAGCCCTGAAACGTGAGGATGGCATCCAGCTCCACCCGGCTCTCTGTGCGAGGTCACGGGACGAAAAGCCTCGGAGCAGCTGGTTTCATCTTTGACAATGCCTGCCATTTTTAAGCTCATTATATTACATTTAAGGTAAACTCTCAAAGTGACAGTGACTGCAGTTATTCGCTCAGCTCAGCTGCAGTTAGCATGAAGCTGCCTTTTCTCTGCCTGTCACGTCCATTTATTTGTCTTTCTGCCCGTCTCTGTTTGTGTATCTCTATTGTCTCTCCTCTCCGACACACACACCACCTTCCCTGCAGGCTGGGCTGGGCGGATCAATGCTGCAAACCCACACTGTGTGTGTGTGTGTGTGTGTGTACACGGCACTGATCAATGGTGATTACCTGCAGCCCTCTGCTCTTTGTAATTGGGGAGTGAGGAATGATTGGCACTGTGCCACGGGCCACTGCCATTAGGAATACACACACACACACACACACACATCAATATCGAGCTTACCTGATATAAAATGATTGTTGCTCCTAGAAACTGGAGGTGCAGAATCTGGACTTCCTCGTTACCTAAAACGTTGTTTTTACTGCATTTAGTCATTTTTATTTTTATGTATGTTTTCTACGCTGATTTGTTGCCTTTGAATTTGTTACATCAGGAACAGACAGAAGCTGCTGTGTGGCAGATTTTCAAAATAAAAGTCCACAGTTTCTTAATAGCAGAGTGATACTCTTTAAAAAAATTAAATAAATAAAAGCTCTCTGTTCTTTTTCTGAGAGGGGATCATCTCCTCCTATCCCAGCTTCCTCCTCCATCACACCAGCCCTCTGCATGTCCTCCTTCACTACATCCATCTTCATCACCCTCCCTCCTCTGCACATGTCCAAACCCTCAGCCTCTCCTCTCTGTCCCTCTGATGGACTCATTTCTGATCCATGCTGCTCAGTGAACATCTGAACATCTTCAGCTCCACCATCTTTTGCTGCTGTCCCTCTCTTAGTTGTAGGAATTCATCAGCATGCTTCAAGATTTTATTCTTTTCAGTATAAAATACAAACTATTGTCTGTTTTCGGTGGTTTTAACCAAAGTTTTTAGCAGCAGCAGCTTCTTATTGCTTTTAACAGAGCGTGTCCGACCAGCCTGATCCTGGCTGCTGTCCCGCGGCTCTCACTGGGATTCAGAATTCATTTGAATCCTTCACTGCTCACTAACCCTGGTTACATGTGCTGATGCTGTCATAGCTGAGACTGAAACACAAAGACGACCGTACTTTGAGACCTTCAGTTCAGCTTCCTGTGTTTATTCATCAGATCTGCATCGACTGTGAAGAGTAGAGTGTGCGCGTCATGTCATCCAGCACCATCTTTTTATTTTACCAGCACGTTGTCCTCCCTCCCAGACAGCCTCTCATTATGAACCATGTGGCAGCTGCAGCACTGTGTGGAGTTACAGACCAAAGGCAGCGATCTGAGGTCACTTACAGCCAATCCTCTTACACTTCCCTCCAATCCCTGTTTAACAACTCGACCGCTTAAGCCTGGGCTACTTAGCGTGAGCGTTCCCTGCCAGTGGACAATGCCACCGACGCTTTTTCCTCCGCAGCGTTGCCTTAATTTGATGACTAATGATGGTGTTTGCTTCAGCTTTCACTTAACTACGCTGCTCAGGCTGCTCAAGCGAGCAGTCTTTCTGGTCAGCAAAAAGATTCAAATTCAGCAACTAAACAAAAATCGGCCTTTGTTAAACTTTTATGTTTTAAAGTGAAACTTTTCATTAAAAAATAAAAGCTGTGAACAGTTTGACATCTGGGGTAAAAGAGAAAGAAATCAGGAAGCTCACACCAGTTTGTGTCGGTTCCTTTTAAGTGAGTTTAATCTGTAACCTTTAAAAAAATGAGTGTGTCTGAAGGTGAGCATCACATCAGGGTGACAGCTGAGCCCGACATAAGAAGCGCTTTATCTAAAACACGTCTTTCAGATCGAGTACGTGGGGATTTGAAGGCCTGGGCAGGTTTTCTAACCACATTAACCTTATTTAGTGTTTTTTAACTTCCATCTGGTCACACATCTAGTGTCAGGGTTCAGTCAACGTACGCCAAACAGAAAAGCTTATGACCAAAGAACTAGGAGACCAAAATGGACAGTAAATGTGCTGTGAGAGTCAGAAAACATACAACACAAGCAAACCACAGCTCTAACCCTACACGGTCACCTGGCAGATGTTGGGTTTAATTAATAGATATTAAAGATTAAGATATTAAACCCAACATCCTGAGAGCTGATCCAGCTGAGGTGCTGTGAGAGCATCCTCATCCTCATTTGGAGAAGGAATGACGAGTGAAGCCAGTGTTGGGTTGGAGAGCTGCACAATCTCACACATCTTCATTCATTTAGTTACTTTTTGCACAGTGCTCCGTCTTTTGTCATTGTTGCACTTTTCTGTTGTCTTTCTTTTGTTTGTTGTTGCAGTTTTTGCACACTTGCAGTCCTGTGTGTGTCATATGTAGCACCGTGGTCTTAGAGACACACTGTACTGTACCGCTGCACGTGGTTGGAATGACAACAAAGCCACTTGACTTGACTTGACTTGAGATTTATTAAAGTAGTCAAACGATTTATGCTTATCTGTGGAACACAGCTGGTGAATGCAGGACTTTACCAACACAAATACTTGTCTTAGTACCAAATCTCACAGTTACAGTAACTCTACCATCTGTTGGACAGGAGTGACTACAGCTGCCTGTCGGTCGAAGAGGCCGCTGAGTGCGAGTGTGGGCATCGTGAGTTAAGCTCCTCACGCCTTTGGACACCTTTGGGCTGACGCCTCAGACTCATTTCCCAGACTCTGTCAGGAGCTTTTGCCGATCCGTGGTCCGGAGCGCTTCTTCCCGCGGGGTGAAAGGTAACTGCATCCAATGTGAGGACATGAAGTGTTTAAAAGTGGCTCTTTAATAAAGCTCCTCCAAAGCAAATTAAATACAGCTAAACTGAGGTAAGCAAGTCTGCATCGTGCCACCAGTTGCTAAATCTGAGTCACACAGAGCGAGAGAGAGACTACAGTTAATCTGGATAACTGCAATCCCTTTTAAGTCCTCTTGTTTATAGGAGAGAGGAGTCACAGCTCCCACAGGCAGCAGTGCTGGCAAGGTTACGCTCAGAATGTAATCTGGCCCAGACGACTGTTTATCTGCCTCAAACTGCAGTCAGAAATGTGATCTATGGGATTACTCTGTGCAAATACGCTCACGAAATCACTTCTTCGCTCGCTCCAAGGTCACTGCTAAGATTCTTACGAGTGCAGTCGACAACATGCAACATTTATCTGGAATAAAAAGGGAGGAGGAGAAAGGCAGATAACATCTCATCTCCCCAGGTGAAGCGGCTGGGCGGAGCTGACCTGCTGGACTCGACAGATCAAACGTGGCTCCTCTTAGATTAATAATAATGTGAACTAATATTGTGAACTTGTGTTGCTCGTGCTTAGGTTAGCGAGGACTTGCTCAGTAATCAGCAGCTTATTGCTGTCAGCACTGCTTGTTTTTCTCCAGTTCTCTTTGAGCCAGCGGCACTGACAACATGCTAAAAAGCCTTTGGCCAGCCCCCAGTAGATCATGTGCTTTGAGATTCAGAGCAGGAAGCAGATTCCCAGTGATGGTGCTGAGTCAAGTAAAGCAAAGACCACTGTCGCGATTCCGGAGAGAAAAATGTCCAAGACTTAACGCTAAAGAGCGAATATTAATCTGTGATGTTAACTACATCCAGGTCCACACACCGAAGCACCACCGAGAATCGAAAACAGTCGTCCTCAAGGCGTTATAATAAAGTTCAACATCCAGGTGTCCATGAAGAAGCAGATGAGGTTTAGCTGAGTTAGAAGTCAGCAGGAAGTGAGTTTACTGGTTCCCAGTAGGACATGACAGCTCTGACTGAAGTCTTATTAATAGCTGTGCTGTAACTTTGGACCCAGACAGACAGACAGAGTGAGCGCTGCAGCTGTATGGATGCTTCTAAACGCAGAGTTTCTGTTATTGGTATTTCAACAATTAAAAAAAGTAACAAAACACCTTTTATAACTGAGAATCAAAATCCAGTTTGACTGTACGAGCACCAGTAAAAGCTGGTTTCCAGTCCTCCCAGCAGCTCTCTACGGTGGCGCCTAGAGACAAAGCATGTACAAAACACAACAGAAGTGCTCCAGGACGCTAGGGGCAGTGTTGAGCTTGATTTGCAAAATAAACAGAAAGTTTGTTGCAAACACCTGGAGTTGGATACCAGCGGGAAACATCTGCAAGGACAGAACAACCACGCTTTATAAGAAAGTTAATGTGCAAACTGTTGTTTGTTTGATTTGTTTTTCATTACTATGAACGCTTGGTGTATGGTGGAGTCAAAACTGACATTAGCTGACAGTCAGTGTGCTTTGCTCAGAGAGAAGCTCAACACTGCCCCTAGTGTCCTGGAGCACTTCCGTTGTGTTTTGGAGTTTGTACGTGTTTTGTCTCTAGGGGCCACCGTAGCTCTCTGATGAGCAGATGATAAAACGATGAACTTTCTATAGCAGTGCCTTAAAATCATTATAGATTCTGTAGTCTGAAGAGTCAAAGGAGCTTGCAAAGAAAAGCGTCTGGACTTCTTTAAGTTACTTGAAGACGTTTCATCGCTCATCCGAGAAGCTTCTTCAGAAGATAATAATAATCAGAGATAATAATAATCACTGCAAACATGACTGTGGGATCAAAAAGCTAAAACATGCCTGTGTGTCACATGATATGAGACATCCTCTCACGGTGCAGACGTGACTGATGGATCGATTCATTCGCTCAGTAAATAACATCAGCTAATCAATACAGGCTAACTAATGGAATAATCTGGCTCTGCCACTGATCTATGTTATATGTATCTTTGACTAAAACATCACCGTCATGACAAATTAAATGTGTGATCATCAATCAGTGCTCATTAAATTCAACATGTGTGCGAGGCCAGTTGTCATCAGCCGCTCACCCACACGATCGATAACACGAGGACGTCGGTGAATGTGAGCTGTGATGTGCATCGATTCATGTGTCAGTAATGTCACCTGTCAGTGTCATTACATTGAAATGATGAGATAAATATAAATTCCACATCTTTAATTCAATTCCCTACGTTCCAGCTTTGGTTCGATATTTTCTGATTTTCAATCAGAAAGTTTCATGTTTAGATTTATGAAATATGTGAAATCCAGACGTGTTTGAATAAGTGGAATGAAAATCAGATTATGTGTGAAACTACGTTTCTTCCTTAAATTCAAAAGTCATCTATAGGACTATAATCAAGTCCTTTAACATCCTGGTAACTCATATGATTCAAACATGAATGAAGCCAGGCTGTAGCCAAAGGGCTTACGATTGACTATGATAGGTTTAAATCCCACCATCGGTTCTTATCAAATACAAAAGCTACATTAAAACATCTTCTGCGACACAAAACAACCTTTAATAATGGGATGGAAATCTGCTTGAATCAAATGAAAAGCTGATCTTTAGTAAACCTAACCCAGATTTTTGAATTTCTCCTGTAAATGAAGGTCACGCACAAACTACACTAACATTCATAACATCCACAAGAATTTAGATCAAAAGCTGAAGATAAAAAACTCTCAGAAGAGAAAAAATAAAGAAAGACAAACTGTTGGCTCCCTAAAGGCCAACAAAGGAAGGAGATGAAGATAGATGGAGACGTTTCTCTGACAAGTTCAGCTTTGTTGGCTCTTTTCAAACTGGATCTCAGAGCCAGAGTAGAGCTCCAGTGATATTTTACAACCGCTGTGAGACATCTGGAGACTCTTCTCTCCTCTCTGTGTTACTTTCCCGTGTCCTTGAAAATCTTGCATAAATCCTAAGTGACCACAGACTCGAGTATTTCTCCTTTAACGGCTTTTGTTGCTGATCTTTTTATATCTGAGCTCAAGTTTAGAAACAAGCTTGATTATTTTAAGTTAATTATTTGTGAAATCGTTTGCAGGCGTGCAAATCAAACAAGTGCGGAGTTCAAATACCTCGGCTCTCTGGTGCAACAAAAGAAAGTGGCATCAGCAGCGGAAATACATTCAAGAATTGGTCAAGCAGCGGCGACTTTCACCTCCCTCCGATGGTGCATCTGGAAGAAGACAAACCTCACCCTCACCACCAAAATCCGCCTGTACCGTACACTGGTGTTGCCCATTCTCTCTATGAGTCGGAGACCTGGGTTATCCTCAAACACGACCTCTTCCAAATGCGCTGTTTACATCAGATTCTCCGAGTGTCCCTCCGTGATCGTCTCAGCAACAGCGTGATACGTAGTCAATGTCACCAGCAGCCGTCAACGCAAGAGCTGGTTAGGAAGCAACGACCGCATCTGCCACATGAGCAGCCATCGCCTGTCATATCGCCTCTTGAAGCAGCAGCACCCCACCACTGGAGAATCAAGTGTGATGCACCCAAGAAGACTTGGATCAAGCAAACTGAAGATGATCTTAAACAACGACGTCTAACCCTCGAGCAAGCAAAGGTGAAGGCAAGAGACCACGAGGCCCGGACGAGCATCGTTGATCAAGATGGAAACCCTGCGGCACCCACAGCGACGTATTGGCTTCGTGTTATAACCTCCCTGCCGAGCGCCAGCGAGGGACAAAAGAAGAAGAAGAAGGTTTGTGAAATCAAATCATAGCCTAAGTGCTTTTGATTGGAGCCGTTTTCACACATCTACTTCCTCCTGAACTTTTAGTCTGTCTTTAACCTGACAGCGCTCTAATGAAAACATCTGCAGACACTCCTGTTGGTTTTATTAAGCCTGAGTTTTTAGAAGTGCAACACTTTTTCATGCAAAACATTTTTATTACCAGTGTCAAAAGAGATTATATGGTCCGTAAATACATTTTAAAAAGCACGCATCCTTTCTTCACTCTGATTTATTTATGACAGATTCAGCACAAACTTTCCAGTAACATCCACAGGAGGTGACATTTATGGAGGTTTTTCCTGTATTAAAATATTTTTATTGGCAATGTAACTTCAGAGATCTTCCCAGATGATGTCCAACAACTCGTGGAAGGACGTCCATGTGAAGGATTTAATTCCCACCTCAGAGACTTTATATTGTAAGGAAAAGCCAACAATCAACAGTCCTCTCTGAGCGAGCACTTGGCTGGGAGCTCCGGGATGGAGACAGGACAAAGATGTGGAAGAGAGTCAGAGATTAATAATAACTCATGATTAAAGGATGAAGTGATGGTTCCTGATCCAAGTATCTTAATGTTTTCATGGCTTTAGGGTATAAATACATTTTTTTAAAATTGTATTTGTTAATACTGGTCATTCAAGTGTGCTGCTATTGTACAAATTACACTGAATTAAGTAAACGAATAAAGAAAAGCTCCTAAAAGCTGAAAGAGCAGAAAGGAACTGGTGACAGGAGGACGTGTGAGGCGAGCCGGATACATTTTCTTCATGCAGATTAAGAAGCTGAAAGGGGAGCTGCTCTACAAAGATGTGTTTGCAGTCGCACCTTTGAAGAAGCAACAGATGTGCGCTGGCGCAGACCCTGAGGCATCGCGGAGCGGTGGGCCAGCAGCACTGAAAGCCCTGTCATCCATGGAGGCGAGCCGCTGGGAGGAGGGGAGAGCAGATGGGCCGGGCTGTGCGGGGACGGAGGAGAGTGGATATGAAGGGAGGGGGCCGTACTGTGCAGGGATTTCAAGGCGAGGAGAAGAACTTTGTAGTGTGTGCTGCACCGAAGGCAGAGGCAGGTGCTGCAGGGAAGAGGAGGTGTGCCGCCGGGCTCCCGTGTGATGCCGAAAAATGGAAATCAGTCCGAGCTCTGGAATTCAGCTGATGATAAAACTGCATATTGGCACTGAACAACCGGCAACGATGGCAGAGTGATTAAAAGATACACTTTATGTAAGCAGAGTTTGGGCCGGGGCTCTCGAACCTGCCCAGCTCCTGTGGCTCCTCGTGATTTTCAGAAAAACCCAGATTGATGGAAATGTGAAAAGCAAACCTGTTTTTATGTTTTGTTTTTCATTTTAAACTTTAAAGTTAATTGGTATGAGCCGATGCAACCAGCTGAGCATCCGAACTTGGCCTCTCGCGGCGTGACTAAACATGTCAGTTTGCCAAAAGCAAAGCAGAACTGGCACAGTCTCAAGAAAAGGACTGGAAAGCTTACAACTTACAATAAAAAAGGCAGATTTTCATAAAAAGTGGTAAATTGATAACTTGCAACTTTAGAAGAAAAATCTAGTGCATCGTGCCGCAGTTGCTAAACCTGAGTCACACAGAGCGAGAGAGAGACTACAGTTGATCTGGATCACTGCAGTCCCATTTAAGTCCTCTTGTTTATAGGAGAGAGGAGTCACAGCTGCCACAGGCAGCAGTGCTGGCAAGGTTACGCTGGTGGGTTAGCAAAGTTAGATTTTAAAATACCAAAATTGACAAGAAGAAACTGGCAAATTTATATTAAAAAAACTGGTAAATGGACTAAAAAAAAAAAAAATCTGTCAATCTTACATGAAAAAGAAAGGAAAAGTAAATAAGACATGAAAGAAACAAACACCACAAATTTACCAGAAAACAGTCGAGCCAATAAAACAGTGAAAATCCCGCCGGAGGCTTTGATGAAGCAGCTTGATTGTGCATAATTTGAATATATTATCTAAAATGAACGCGGTGAACATCTATTCATGCTACACAGCTTCAGCATTTGTGGCTGTGCAGCTCAAACTCTTCAGACTTGGTTTGAACGCACGGCGACAGGAAGTGACGTTCTGCATGCAGACGCAGGAATCTGCTGCTGAGAAAACAAACGTGAGATTTGTTCATTTTATACCAACAGCAGGAGAATTTTACACCGAAAGACTAAAAATCCAAGCGCTGAACCACAACATGTTTCCATATGATAGAGCAAAGCATGCTGGGATAAATACTGTGAATAATACAGTGCTGTCCATAGATCACAAAGTAATGGTGCTGTTTGATGAGCTTCTACTGAAATGCAGAGAAATGTGAACAGTGAGATAATTAGAGTCTGTGTTCACAGGCGAAACGCCAAAGCTGAAATGTATTTATAGGAAACGTTCGCTGTATGAAGGATCAACAGAAGAACTGAATTATACATCACGGCGCTCACATCTCATCAGCATGTATGTGTTTATATCTCATCTTTACGCACTCCCTGTATATAATAATGGCTCTATTTTACCCTTAATTATATTTCTTAATTACACCACTGTGAAGAAAAGTTTTCAGGTACTTTTTTAAAGCCATTATACCCTCGAGCGTGGTCTCCACTGTGATTACCGGCACCTCCGTGATGTAGCTAGATGCAAAGCGCAGCCTAATCAGTGATGAATGCCCTCCTGGTAGTTATTGCCGTGCATGAGCACATGCCTCTCCAATCACCTGTGCTCTCATTAAGCAGCCATTGTGGCGAGGCCGGGTTCAGGAGGTGCTGCGATAATTAACAACAGTTCAGGCTGGATTAAAAACTAAAGAGAGAATGGGACCTGATTATTGTGGCCTCCTCCCCATCTTGTAACCTGCAGCACCATTAAGTCTCCATTCATGTCACCACCTTTGTTCCTCACCTTCAAAAATAACAAGCTAATCTGCGACGTATGTGGCTCTGCATAGTGTGTGCGTGTGTCAGACAGAGACGTGGATATCTGTCTGCTACGGACCTACCAAAACAATGCTGATTTGACTTATACTGTGGGTGGAGCTCCACATCCCATCGCTCAGGGGTGGGGAACTCCAGGCCTTGAGGGTGTCCTGCAGGTTGTAGATCTCACCCTGGGTCAGCACACCTGAATCCAATGATTAGTTCATTACCAGGCCTCTTCAAGACATGTTGAGGAGGTCATTTAGCCATTTAAATCAGCTGTGTTGGATCAAAACCCGCAGAGCATCGGCCCCTGAGGCCTAGAGTTGGACACCCCTGCTTTAGACCCGCCCCCTTTCAGCTGACTTTGTTTTGATTGGCTGCCCCTGGCATTGGGTGGGGCCACTTGTTAGTCAACGTTGATTTTGAAGCCTGTAACTAAGTTGCCATAAAGCCTAAGCAATCATTTCTAAAACTAACACAATTTTGGCCACTTTGCCCAAAATAAGGATGATAAGTTTTATTTAAACTCCTACACATGATCAAAGTTTCATAAAGTTCAATCAGTTCAGATCGATAACATAAATGCTGCTGATTCTGCCAAGAAAAAAGTCAAAAAGTACATTTATCTGCCAAACAGACAGCTGAGATCTTCCTCATGTGTGGCAAATTTTTATGTTTAACATTTTTTAGATTCTAATTTGCTGCCTAAACATGCAAAATGCATCTTTGGAGCAAAATTACACCAACCAGACACATGAGATATCAATGGAAACCCCGGGATGTGCTTTATTTAGTACATCAGGACTTGGTAGGGTAGCTCAAACGAGTACAAAGATATAGACCAAAACAAGTGTCAAAAGCAGAGGACATAAATGACCAGGCGGGATCTCAGGAGGATCTTTCCTATCACCTGTTTTCAAGGTTAAGGCTTTTTTGAGTTTTATGTTTAAAACAGGCTCTTGCATAACAATAAACCTGAACTACTATGGAGAGGCTCGAAAGGGAGAGACCTCTTGTTTTTGTTATGACCCAACGGGCCACACGCTGCCGCCTAAGGACATCTTGTCCTGACATCCAGTCTCGGGAACATTTGTGGAAACCATCGGCAGTGCCACGGCTCATCAAGTCCAAAAAATAAAGAGAAATGTTGGTGCCTTCGCTGACGGCCTGAACAATCCGGAACAATCCAGAACAGGAAGTACGTTTTGGATACCTCTGCCCTAAATCATTGATCAGAAGATGATCTGTCATTAACTGTTTTTTTTTCATTCAGTGTTGTGACAAATGTGAGCCTTAAAGTCCCTCAGGTCCTGCAGACGAGACGTTAGGTGACAAATTGTCCAAAGAAGTGAAGGGCAGTGACAGATATACACACAGGCTGCTCTGTACAGTATTTCCACGCTGTGAGTACAGCTGTGTGTGAGTAGTACAACAGTATATGTTACAGTTCAGCTCTGAAACGGTAGGATTTGTCTTGGAATGATTCCCAACAAACCCAAACACAATATCTGCATTTCCCTCCTGAAAGTCTCGAGTTTTAATCTGCAGAGCACCTACCAAACCAGCATATACTAACGAGGCAGGGATGAGACGAACACACTGAAGGTTTGTGCAGCTTCTTAAATGCTCAGCACAGTCGCTCCACTGGGACTCAAACCTCTGACCCTGACAGTGTTACTGCCTCGCTCTGCCCACAGAGCCTCTGCAGAGTATCTTAATAAAGGCTCATGTGTCTAAGACAGAGTATTCCCACCCACACGGCAACACCGAGGTGAAAGCAGCCGCTAACCGAGAAGTGTTTTTGAATATAAAGGTCATATTGTTTGTGTCACTGCTGCTGTTCAGTGGCAGCCTCGCGTTCAAGAAGCTAATAATGGCTCCTGCAGAATTATCTGCTGCCTGATTATCAGCAGCGAGCAGGAAGGCCAAATAAAGAGAGTCCGAGTGACTTATCACCGAGTCTGTGGCTGTGTGTAGGTGTGTGCATGTGAGACTAATAGTATGTTAGTGCAGATAGCTGGCAGCAGGAAGGAGCCCTGAGATTACATATCAGTGGAAATGGGCTATACGGTCAATAGGTGACAAATAGCTGTGAACTCCTAAAGAGCATCGGTGCAGCACGTGCATGCATACGTCAACTCAGAGGCTTTTAAACCAGCTGCACCACAAACATGGATCACGACAATACACTGCAACCCCCCCCCCCCCAAATAAATGATTATGATACGACTCAGCATGAAAGGGCATTGATAGAGTCCATAAATTACTGCTGCATAGCCTTTACTTCTTCAACACACCCACTCTGGACTCTGTAGTAAGAACAGACAAGCACACACTCTGATGCAGGCACACAGCAGAAAGGAATAAATAGGGTTCAGTTTGTCTGGGAAATAGTTAAAGCCAATAAGAGTGATAATAAATCTGCAGCAAAATCTCCAACTTCACTCAATAAGAAATAAACAGTCTGGATTACAGCCTGCGGCCTCTGGTGACACAGGTGGGTGTAGCTGCTAGCTGTCTGCCTACAGTCACCTCCATGGCTGCAGTGAGGTTACTGTGCTACCAGAACGTCCAGTTTCGGTGAAATTCTAGGATTTCGATTGGATGCTGACAAGTATCCATGTCTGTGGTCACCTCAAGACAGACGGCGGCTTGAGGTGACTGTTGTTGTGATGTCGCGCTACATAAATAAAATGGAATTGAATTGTGGATGCTGTTGGATAACCAAGCTGGCATGAAGTAGATGATAACTGACCGAATGTTTCTGATCACTGATCTCACTGGACAGATCTTCGTGCTCAAAGAGAAAAGAAGAAGAAAATGTAAAAGTGTTTCTGACTCTGCTAACATAAAAACAGCAGCAGTGTTCAGTAAGTTGTACCTCTGTCAGAGTGTTCAGTCTCCCCGTCCTAAAAATAAGCCCTGTACTATTATGACTGCTGGGATGTGCAGGCTGAGACACACACACACACACACACACACACACACACACACACACACTCTGGGAGCTGCTGGGCTGTCTAAATTTAACTGACAGAGGTTATCGAGACGAGCTGTTTATCTTTGTTAGGGCGCTGAGGACTTGGTACACCCCAACAAACAACTCTCTGATTCCCACATTTAAACGTCCAGCTAAAGCTCAGCGGCTAAAAGCTAGCAGTAGGGATTCATTATGGACTTTGGATCGACAGCATATACGGCCTCGGCCAAAACCATTAGGCGTAATAAAGTCGAGGAGAGTTAAAGTGGCTCGAGGCCAACCTGTTATACTGGTAACCATTACAGCACCCTGCACACTCCATTAGGGAGGCCAGAGAGACTGTCTTGAGTAAAGTAAGGCTCTGCGTCTGTTTCTGTGTTTATTTATTGCATCGACTCCATTTTCAGACTTTTTATTATTTTGCTTCTATTTCTGTTTATTATTATTACTCTTCACTCTTCTGTGGGTTTCCACAGTTAGCAACAAATTCATGTAAAGCTAAACAAATCCATCTATAATATCATGATGTCATACTGTAACATGTGTTACCAAAATGTTTCAACTTTTATTTCATTTGTCGACTTTGTATTAAATTTGTGAAATTAATAAAGCAACAAACAGGTAAGTAACAGCCTGATGCTGTCACTGGGTTTGAGCAGTGTTTTGAGTTTGCAGTATTAAGGGCGTGACCTCTGTGACTGACAGGTGGGTGGCGACACAGGCGGCTGCAGCCACTTTGAATCAGATTATTTTAAGAGGAAAAAGTAATAAGAGCACTGTACGAAGTGGGATGTGACATGTTTACTGTCGTTTGGTGGCAAAATAATAAGAATAATATCTATCTGAAATTGCTCGAGGTCCTTTTTCACATCCACAAAACAACCACTTCCATTGCAGCCTGCTATCTTCTCTGCAAATGAACATTATGTTTAAATATTAAAGACCGAGGCGATGCACCGTATGTGATGTAGTGCTCTAATTGTCTGGAGCAGTCAGCACGGTGCAAAGGAGAGGCTGTGAGGAAGAGGAGAGGCTGAACAAAAGAGTGAAGAGGAGACAGCGTCAGCGAGAATGTGACTTTGTCCTCGGAGCTCAGAGTGGTTCCACACGGCTGCTCAGAGCAAATAGTTAGGATTATTATCCCGAGTGTGTGTGTGTGTTCATCCTGCAGGACAGAACGTGAACAGAATCATACGTTTACAGGTTCAGGAGTGCATCCACACACACGCTCATATCATACATGTCCTGCTTTTCATATGTGGACCTACCACATGGTATTGTTCCTGTGTGTGTGTGTGTGTGTGTGTGTGTGTCAGGTGCACATCTCGTCCTTGCAGAGGGGGAATTCTTGCCGTCACCCAGAGCGCTCCGTAGCAGCTGTTCTAAATTAGACCAAATCAGTTCTTCTAATTGATATTCCCAGGATCCCCGGCGCTCCCTAATTGGTGTACCTGCGCCCTGATTGGTTACCTGATTATAACTGATTAGTTGGCTCAGCCAGCCGGAGGACACACAGACACAGTGTACTTTAGCAAACGGGCATCACGGACGCGCCTACGGACAGCGGACAGACGCAGATCCGCGGTGAGCCGTGCCACCGTTTAAATTGCAGATAACAGCCTTCCTGACCCCGCCCATCACCGCACATTTTGTGCTGCGATTAGCATGACCAATGAGAGGCCACGCTGACATTTATACCATTTAGCCTTTCGTAACCTGCATAACTGAGAGTGGGAGATTTGATCGTGTCTCTAGGCTCTGCGTATTTTTTCACTCTTGATAAAAATCTGTTATTAGAGCAGCTGCACCGCCACGAGGAGGTCATGTGACCATTTTGGTTTGTTTTTAGCAGGACTATTCAAAAAGACATGTAGGTGTCTGCATGGAAACCTTTATGTTACAGTCCCATGGGCAAAATCACTGTGTGTGCAATAAGCTGGCAGCCTTGTTACCTTTGAGATGGGTGCTTTGACCTGGGGGCCAACAGCGACCAATCACAGTCTGCTGTCATCCTCAAAGAGACTTTGGTGCATCACGTTGAAACAGCGATAAGATGGAGTCGGTCTGCTATCAGTCAGTGAGTGAGTGGGATCAGGTTGGTAATTACATGTAATCTGTTTGTGATAAACTGGTGAAAATAGCCAATCTGACGTCTTCTACATACACAGAAGTTCACAGGAGCTACTTACATTCAGACTCGAGCCAGAAACTCAAATTCAAAAATTGCTCCACAAATTGTGACGCAGTTGCTGCAGGACAGCAATTTACCCTCAAACTGACATAGATGCTAGAGCCTTGCAATCACTGTGATCAGATCTCTTGTGGTTGCCCAGAATTCGAGCTCGCTGCACATTTAATCTCTGGGCAATCAGATAGTTGTTGCAAATACTGCAAATGTATTAAAGATTCACTTTAATTTCTGGCTAACCACCAACATTTCCCGTTTTACCTTGGTGTGACTGAGTGATTAGAGAGTGGGTCTGATTCATTTTTTTAGTGGATCCAGACATTTGTGGGTCACCGTTGTGAGATTTTGCATCATATCTCCACAAATACATCTCAGACTAAGCAGAGAAAAACTGGGAGACATCGTTTGGATGCTTTCAACAATGCTATTGCTAATGCTCAGAAAGCTATCCGGTTGTTCAGTCTGACGTCACTAGCCGTGTCTGGGTCTAAACTCCGCTGCAGGTCCATATATCAAACGATCACTATGGCATTACTGAGAGTTGAAAACTGTCTAAAGTCTTTCATCTTTAATAAAATGATCAGCGTTCTGCTCTACCAGGTGTAACAATTGAGTTTAACATCCAGGCATCCATGAAAACGGAATTTATGACATTTAACGGAGTTAGAAGTTAGCAGGGAGTTAGCTCGCTAGCTTCTATCTAAATACAATATAGCATGTCCTGACTGCGGGGTTTTGGAAACAAATTAAAACGTACAGCTCTGCTATCACTTCCAGCATAAATGAAGACAGAAAACTAAACAGCAGTGACGTTTGTAGGGTTACTGAAGTTTGGCTAGCTGGTATATAATGATGTGCTACGTGACCGCTAGCGACACAGCTATGTTAGCATAATATAAACAAGCTAACTTTTTTTCCACTGGATGAAAGTTAACGTGAGTGTTCTCGGTGGTCAGGAACAAATGTAATCGCATGGCAGGATGCTGTAAAAGGACCAAACTTCAGCCAGGAGAACAACTGAGATAATCCATCCACAATACGAGGTTAGTCATTCATATACTGCTGCATGGGCTGGGCTGTAGCTACATCCTAAGGTTTTAAAAACTGAGCTTAAATAAATGATTAGCGGTAATAAAAGCAGAGGGAGGTCAACAGTGATCACTGACTGTTTTAGGAGCTTTTTGAGATTAAATAGAAGAAAATACAAAACATTAAACATGTTAAAAACACAAAAGCCATATTAAACGCAGACTACTTTAGACCCGGAAGTAGGATTCGTCGTGTCATCACTGAACAACCGGATTGTGGAGACCTGCATATGGATCATGTGATACTAATGGATGAACTTTAAGCCACTAATCTGCAAAATCTCACATTTGCTTCTGATCCTCTCACTGCTGCATGCGATGAAGCTGTTAGTACATGAAAGAAACATGAGATGAAGATGAGCGGGCATCCTGGAAATGAGCGCTGCTGTTTGTACAGTCTATAAATGGATCCATTAATGATAACATGCACATGGATGACAGACACAGAGCAGCGGAAATTGAAAAAGGAGAAGATGGTGATTTTTGTCCACTTAAACAGGAAACTGGACAAGTGTCTTTACATCCCTCCTCATCTGCAAAGCACAGTAAGAAAACTGATATAGTTGTTGTCATATACATGTGATGTTTCTGTGTGAGAAGACGCTCAGACTGGACCTGATGAAGATTACCTGTTACACCCGTGAAATAAATAGATTCACTCGGAAAATTCAACAAAAACAAGTTTCCATGTATAAAAATGTTGCACTTCACACTACAACTCAGATAGTAGTTGGTGAATGTTTGTAGACTCGTCTTAGAAGCAAACTACTGGTGGCCTGCTAGCAACCAGCAGGACTATCCGAGGAAATCTTCCGTGCAGCATCCTTTGTGACTGATTTCACTCAGCTACCACCAGCGTCCATTTCCCAACTGGTCATGGAATATCCAGTTTTCCCTGGTGGTTGCCTGATGGTCATCGAGCAGCCTTCACACCCACGTGACTCAGGATGACTTCGCTTGACTCTTCTATATCACAGCCAAGGTAACAAGGTTAATGATCACATGACTGCAATACTTGGATACATGCCGTGTTTTACTTCCTTTTGAGTGTTGAAGTTAGTTTGGTCACCGTAATTCACTTCCTGCATTCTTAAGGGCCACCAGGGGGCGACACAGTTCCCACAGGAGTTTTTCTCAGTCACTTGTTCTCGGTAACGTTAAACAGAACATGTGACGATTATCCGATTAGGATATACTGAAACTGCAAGACTGTGACAGAAAGCCCCCTCAGATCAAGATGGGACTTCACAAACCAATGGGTGACTTTTTCGGTGACTTCAGGGTAGCCATGTCCACCAGTCTGTGGTCGAGACTTAAAGAAGGAATGTCTGTGAAGGTTCTCAGTCATCCAGGTCATCGTAGTCTAGGTACTTTAAAAAGAAAAGCGTCTGGACTTCTTTAAGTTTCATCCGAGAAGCTTCTTCAGTTCTAGGGTCAGATTTAAGCCCGTGGGAGTGTCCCCCCAAGAGGGTCACGGACCCCCTGATGATCCTCTACCTAATCACATGAGCCAAGGTGTGAAGACGAGTGTAGGTTACAATCAGCCAGGGTTTCAGGTGAGCTCATTGTGAAACCTGGCCCCGCCCTATCATGTGATTTCCTGAGGTCAGATGGCCCAGGATGTGAGTGGGCGTTAAGGCGTCTGGGAAGGGATCTCAAAACTGGATTATAGATGGCAGAGAGTTGGTGTCGTAAGCCCCGCCTCTGTTCAAAGATGGTCGCTCACGGTGGACACAGATGCTTCTTTCACTCCTCTTTCAAACCATCTGTCCTCTCTGTCCAAAATGTGAACATTGGCATCCTCGAGAGAGTGACCTTTGACCTTTAGATGCAGATGGACAGCCGAGTCTTGTCCTGTGGAGGTGGCTCTTCTGTGTTGCTCTTAAAACTGAAGAAGCTTTTCGGAAGAGCACTGAAACATTTTCCAGAATCTAAAAGAAGTCAAGATTTATTTATTTATTTTTTTGTTTCACACATGGTACAGCAGTAATGCATTCCCATACACAACCTTCCTTTCAATTAAAGTAGCACTGTTTCCATGCATGAAAAGGAGCAGGAAGAAGAATAAATTCTTATTGATACCTGCCCCCTATCTGTGATAATACAAGTAGGCAACCAAAATTACACTATGACAATTTTCTGCACATAACAAAACAAAGCAAACAGAACAATATACTCAACAATGAGCAATACCACTAAGTATCAAACTAAAAGGATCATTTTTCTACAATTAAATTCTATTCTTTTCAACTTCTTCATATTGGTTTATCATTTTATTCTTATAGCAGATTTTAAATTGAGAAACATTTATACAACACTTAAGATGATCACTGAGAGAACTCCAGTTTCTTATGCCTGTGACTGTTGGACACATTTGCCTTTGTGTGGTTCGAGCTCAAAATAAAACTTCCTTCTGCCGTCCCCATTCTCTGAACACAATACAAATAAACTTTGTAACTTAAGAAGTAGTGTTTTATTTTTCACCCTAAACATAATAGTTAAAGTCTGTAATTTCACTATGTCTTCTAGTTTTAACAATTTAGATTTTATAAACAAACTATTAGTGTGTTCTCTATATTTAACATTATGCATAATTCGAAGCTTCTGTAATAAATATAATGGTTTCATATCAGTCACGTATGTATTCCCCCATACTTCAACACAATAGCTCAGATAGGGTAGAAACAATGAAAAATATAATATTCTCATTGTCTTGTAACCTAATATATATCTAACATTACCCAGGATATAAATACTTTTAGCCATCTTTTTTTTAACATGTTCAATATGAGGTTTCCATGGTAACTTGTCGTCCACTATTACACCCAGAAAACTGAATTCTGTCACTCTTTCAATGAATACTCCCTCTATAGATAATACTATCTTTTCCTCCTTTACACGGTTTCCGAATATCATAAACTTTGTTTTTTCCAAATTCAGTGATAACTCATTTACATCAAACCATTTTTTTCATTTTTTTCATTTCAATAACCATAATTTTAGCCAATTCTTTCAAGTTCTCTCCGGAACAATAAAAATTTGTATCGTCTGCAAACAAAACAAAATTTAACATTTTTGACACATCACAAATGTCATTTATATATAAATTAAAAAGTTTTGGTCCTAAAACAGAACCTTGAGGGACCCCACAGTCTATTTTCATTCTATCAGATGAATTGCCTAAACACTGCACATACTGAAACCTATTATCTAAATAGCTGCTTAACCAGTTCAATACTATTCCTCTCACACCATAAGTTCTTAACTTAGAAATCAAGATGGAGTGTTGCAGAGTGTCAAAAGCTTTTCTTAAATCGATGAATACCCCTAATGCTTTTCTTTCCAAAAATTCTCCCCATTAAAGGCAAACGAACGCACAGCGTTGGCGTCAGTTCCTTTCATCGTCATGGTCGCCGCTCAGATTCGACACACGTTGATGCTTTGATGCGTTTCACTTCAGTCGTACCAGGAAGGATGGAAAGGCCTGGCAGGTCATGCCTGCACCCAGACATCTACTAAAGAGAGCAAGGAGGCACGAAGAAGAGAGGAAATGTTTACCGGATGAAGTAAAGAAGGCTGATCCAGACACTTCTTCAGTCCCTGCATGTGCACTCGTGTCTCATCTGCCTGACTCTGCCGTATTATATCATCGGTGGTTTGAAGATTTACAAGGTCTTGATCTCATTTTGATCAAATCCAACATGTTCGCCATCCAATTTCCAAACAAAATTCCTCCTTTGAAGTGTAACTAATTGTGACTCGCAGCACTAATTTAGTGCGAGACAATTTTTTTATAGAGGCACCCTCCGCCCCTTTCCCTCTCCGCCTCCTCTTCCTCTCCTCTCTTTCCCTTCGCTTCCTGTCTGTCATCTTTTCTCCTCCATGTTTTCTCCTCTCACCTGTCTTCCAACACATTTATCCAGATGTAACGTTTGTCTTTCCTGCTATGTGGCAATTATTAAGCTTCCTTTGTGGTTGATTCTTTTCTTGGAGCCGTCTCCGTGGATAGCTGCTGAAAGGCAGATGCAAAAAAAGGAGACAGAAAATCGGAGGGAGGCTGTCAGACTGAGACACAAAAGGGGAAAAATAAGATAAAAGTCAAGAGGAGAAAAATATAAAGCACGGGGCTGTCACGGATTTAAAGAGGACAGAAAGAAAAAAGTGGTCTTTATAATGAGCCTGAGAAAATTCCCAGCAGAGTTTACTGCACGACAAGGTATTTACTGAGACTAGTAATGCATTAAATTGTACACAGCGAGACAGACAAAAATGAAATCAAATAAATGTTTTGATATCAAACAATTTTATGCTAATGAAGAGGAATATTTTTTTGTCTTGTAGAAATGATGCAATGAATGGAAACAAAGCTCATGTTAGTTTCTTGTTACACGTCTTACGCGTGCTGCATATTCTTTGTGACAGTGCAATATCCTGGAGAGCTCCCATCTGCATCGCTTTAATCACTATAAGCACATTACATCACTCAGTCGTATTCATTTGGTGCACTTTGGGGTTCATTGCATCCCATTGTCTTTATTACAAACCAGTTTAAATGCTGCTTTTTGCTCATTGCATGGATCAGTAAATATGTACAGAGTGGATCTGCATCCCTGGCTCCACTGTATCCCTTAAAGGGAATTTTCCTTTAGAGGAAGCTGCAAACCTTCTTTGACGGTCTGTTAGTACGATTAAACTCACAGCAGCCATGAAGTCATTAAAAATGCTCCGAAAGGCTCCAAAAAGGTCTGCAGGTCTAGTTCAGGGTGAAGCCCAGCAGACAGCTAGCAGCTACAGCCGTCTGCATCATGGTGGTTCATCAGACTTCAGAGGCAGATAGAGACTTAATTAATACTCTTATCAAGCTCACTGAGCACCTTTAATCCAATACAACAGCTCTGCCATGAATGTCATTTGTTCCCACCATCCTGTGTGCACCCTACCATCGATAATAAGGACACAGTGCCGGGCTCAGCGAAGAAAAGTCAGCAAAAAACTGAAACTGTTCTGAATAAAAGCAGAATTTGTGTCCTGTTTCTAATAAACTGCACAGTAAGTTTATGGTTTCATTTTTATTTCCTGTTTCTTTTCCCTCTCCAACCATCTGCTAACCGACCGCACGACCCCAGCAATGCACCGAAACTACTCACGCTGGCGTTTTCTCCCGCTGTTACCTGCATGAATGTTATGTGTGAAATCATAACCAGAATCCGTGCTGACTGCAGCGCCGTTAAACACGGCACGCGTCACGTTTGGAAAAAAGTTAGCAGAGCTGCGACACAGAGCGCAGCGACCGGGCACGGTTCATCCGCGTGATTGGGGTAATCAAATATTTCTGCCACTTTTTGGAGTTTTAAACAATCATCATCAGCGTTCACCAACAACAAAGAAGGAGTGTGAATCACATCATGAAAAGAGCGAGGCTGTGTGGAGGAGGCAGCAGAGGGCTGTGAACCTGAGGAAGACATTTTCAGCTTGTTTGCGGCAAACTGCTTTTCTTACAGCTTATTTGCATTATTAACAGATTATTTCATTACATTTTCAGTTATTATCTTCAAAACTGAGGCTGAAATCTGCCCGCTGTGTTCCTCTGGGAGTACGCAGATTACAGCTTTGGCTGTTTTTCAGAGGTTATGGACACACATTCAAAAATCCCCCATAATTCCAGCTGTCAGAGCAAATGAAACAGCAGAGAAAGGTCACACAAACGTCTAAAACTAAAAATGCTGAGTGTGTCTGTGCTTCAGCTCATGTTTTCACCGACTGGTTACCTGAGTGGACTTTATTTTTCAGTATTAGCTGCATCATCGGTCGAACTCGTCAATTCTCATTCACTCATGGCAGAGCAGCAGGCAGCCGGCCAACGAGCCTCAGTGCAGGTGTACGTGGTGCAGAGCAGCGCCGTTCACGTGGAGGTGTTTGGACGGAGTTAGAAGACTTTGATGGATTGCACCACTGACGACAGTAAACTGGTTCAAATGATCCCACTTTTTAGATTTAAAACCCAGTTTTTACATTAAAACGTCCCTTTTTAGCAGTTTGTGATGATATTTAACTGGACACACAAACCGTGGCCACAGTGAAGAGCAGCGACCAATGCTTCATCATCATCAAAATCAAATCACTTTTATTGTCACATCACATGTGCAGGCACACTGGCACAGCACATGCGAGTGAAATTCTTGTGTGCGAGCCCCACAAGCAACAGAGATGTGCAAACACAACAACACAAACGAGCAAAATACAAGAATGGCCAACCTGAAACTAATAAATATATGTACAATATATAATAGTGTATGCATTTCTGGATGTGTATACTAAATATTTTCCTACGTGTGTGTGTGTGTGTGTGTGTGTGTGTGTGTGTGTGTGTATACACATTTTTACAAATTAAATAGTAAAAAAAAATAAATAAATAAATAATAATAATAATAATAATAATAAAATATATAAAATATACAGAGTTGAATATGTGCAAAACAGTGGCATTACTGTACAGTATGGAGTGCATAATGTTGAAGTTCCAGTAGTGAAGCTGAGGTGTCTATGACGTGTTCAGCAGTCTGATGGCCTGGTGGAAGAAGCTGTCTCTCAGTCTGCTGGTACGGGACCGGATGCTGCAGAACCTCCTTCCTGATGGAAGCAGTCTGAACAGTTTATGGCTGGGGTGACTGGAGTCCTTGATGATCCTCCCTGCTTTCCTCAGGCACCGCTTCCTGTAGATGTCTTGGAGGGAGGGAAGCTCACCTCCAATTATCCGTTCAGAGCACCGCACTACTCGCTGGAGAGCTTTGCAGTTGTAGGCGGTGCTGTTGCCGTACCAGGTGGTGATGCATCCAGTGAGGATGCTCTCAATGGCACAGTGATAGAAGGTCCTGAGGATGCGGGGGCTCATGCCGAATCTTTTCAGTCTCCTGAGAAAGAAGAGGCGCTGCTGCGCCTTCTTCACTGTTTTGTTTGTGTGTACTGACCACGTAAGATCCTCAGCCAGATGTACACCAAGGAAGCGGAAGCTGCTCACTCTCTCCACAGCAGCGCCGTTGATGGTGATGGGGGTGTGTACTTCTCTGCACCTCCGGAAGTCCACTATCAACTCCTTTGTCTTTGCGACGTTGAGGGTGAGATGGTTGTCTTGACACCAGTGGGTCAGGGCGCTGACCTCCTCCCTGTAAGCCGTCTCATCACCGTTGGTGATAAGACCCACCACTGTAGTGTCGTCCGCAAACTTCACAATGATGTTGGAGCTGTTAGTGGCTGTGCAGTCGTAGGTGTAGAGTGAGTACAGGAGAGGGCTCAGTACACACCCCTGTGGAGCACCAGTGTTCAGTGTGATGGGGGATGAGGTGATGCTGCCCAGTCTGACCACTTGGTGTCTGTCAGACAGGAAGCTAAGGATCCAGCTGCAGAGGGAGCTGCTCAGTCCTAGATCCTGCAGTTTCCTGTCCAGCTTCGAGGGAACGATGGTATTGAATGCTGAGCTGTAATCTACAAACAGCATCCTCACATACATGTCTCTCTTCTCCAGGTGTGACAGGGCAGTGTGTAGTGTCAGGGCTATGGCATCATCAGTGGACCTGTTGTGGCGGTATGCGAACTGTAGAGGGTCCAGTGAGTCGGGTAGTGCAGAGCAGATGAAGTCCCTGACCAGCTTCTCGAAGCATTTGCTTACGATGGGGGTCAGGGCTACAGGTCGCCAGTCGTTCAATGAGGAGATGGTGGAGGATTTGGGTACAGGGACGATGGTGGCCATTTTGAAGCAGGCTGGGACTACAGACAGAGAGAGGGAAAGGTTGAAGATGTGCGTGAACACTCCAGCCAGCTGAGCCGCACATGACTTGAGGACGCGGCCGGGAATCCCGTCCGGACCAGTAGCTTTGCGTGCGTTCACCTTCCTGAAGCACTTCCGCACATCCTCCTCAGACACAGTGTGTGCACTGACGTCATCCGCGGTGCGCACACTGTCCGGTCTCATGGTGTTCGCTGTGTCGAATCTAGCGTAGAATACGTTTAGATCCTCACACAGAGAGGCCGTGGTCTGCGGTGTGCTGGTTTTCCCTCTAAAGTCTGCGATCGTGTTTAGTCCCTGCCACATACTCCGAGGGTTGTCAAACTGTTGCTCCACCCTGTCCCTGTACTCACGTTTGGCTGCTTTGATTGTCTTCCGGAGTTGGTAATGTGCGTGTTTGTAGTCCGATGTGTTCGCGGAGGCAAAGGCGGTGCTCCGTGCCGCCAGTGCCGCGCGAACATCTCCGTTAATCCAGGGTTTTTGATTTGGGAAGGATTTAACTGTTCTGGATGGGACGACATCTTCCACGCATTTCCTGATAAATCCACAGACTGAGTCTGTGTATTCATCAATGTCCCTAGCAGCCACGTGAAACATTTCCCAGTCCGCGTGATCAAAACAGTCCCGCAGCGCAGACTCCGATTGGTCCGTCCAACAGTGCACCGCCCTCCGGGTTGGAGCTTCCTGTTTCAGCTTCTGCCTGTAGGCGGGCAGGAGCAGGATGGAGCGGTGATCTGATTGGCCGAATGGGGCGCGGGGGAGGGCTTTGTACGCATCCCGGAAAGAGGTGTAGCAGTGGTCGAGTAGCCGGTCTCCACGCGTGTTAAAATGGATGTGTTGGTGGAGTTTGGGTGAGACTTTCTTCAGGTTTCCCTTATTAAAGTCTCCGGCTGTGATAAACGCTGCCTCTGGGTGTGCGGTTTCCTCGCTGCTGATCGCGCTGTACAGTTCCCTGAGTGCACGGTCAGTGTCGGCTTGTGGGGGAATGTAAACAGCCGTAATAATCACTGCTGTAAATTCCCTCGGTAGCCAGAATGGCCGGCACTTAATCATCAGGTACTCCAGGTCCGGTGAGCAGAAGGATTTGACCGGGTGCACGTTCGCATAATCACACCAGCTGTTGTTGATCATGAAACATACACCACCGCCTCTGCTTTTCCCAGTAAGATCCTGTGACCTGTCCGCGCGATGCACGGAGAACCCCGGTAGTTGTATTGCGGAGTCCGGTACCTTGTCCGATAGCCAGGTTTCTGTGAGGCAGATCACGCAGCAGTCCCGCATCTCTCGCTGGAATGAGATCCGTGCCCGAAGCTCGCACAGCTTGTTCTCCAGAGACTGCACATTAGCCAGTAATAAACTGGGTAACGGTGGTCTGTAAGTGCGCCGTCTCAGTCGAACCAGAACGCCAGATCTTCTCCCTCTGCGTCGGCGTTTGCGGCCTCCAGGGCCAGAGAACAAAGGTGTCTCAGGTGAGATGAATGGGGGGTCTGCAAACGGAGCGTCCGTGTTGCAAAACTTGAACTCCGGAAAGTTATAAGAAAGACCGTCTTTTATGTCCAGTAAGGTTTGTCGGTCGTACACAAGGAGACAAGTGCTGCTCGTGAAAAAATAAAGGAAAAGTAAAATTAAACACAGAAGAAAGCCGTTGCTTGGGGGAGCTCGCGACGAGGCTGCCATACTCGGCGCCGTTTATATAGCCAGCTGTGAAAAGTTCACGTGGTCTTAATAAAAGACGTTCATGCAGCAGTTCTGTGCTGAAACATTAAGGATGTGCTGAATCTGTTTTTTTCGGCCATGAAGAAGAAGCGCTGGTCTTTTGGTGAATGGTGCTGACAGTCAGTGCTGGTGAGGATGATCCAGTGTGACAGACAACCAGCTCCCCTGCAGGTCTGATCTCAGTAACAGAGCGCGGTCGAGAGCGTTTGAGTAAACCCTGAACGAACTCTTCATTAAAGTTTTCATTAAATACGCAGAGAGAGAGAGCATCCCAGCAGTGAGAGGAGCAAAAGTTAGGGCCTCGGTGTCCTTAAATTATTACTGCGGCCATAAAACAATCATGCAGAGAAGCGAGTTATGCTCCCATGAAAAGCCCAGTTTCCTTTAATACGGCAGTATAAGGGCTAAATATGGAGGAAAATCACCTTCAGCATCCTCAGAAAAATAATATGAAACTTATGATAAGAGCAGTGACGGGGAAACTAAAATCTTAGAGATACACCACTCCAAAAACAATTAAAGCCACAGTTTTAAATCAGAGTTTAGCATCAAGTCAGTTAAACTTGTGGGGCATTGATCTGGTCAGTTTAGTGGAGGAGGGGGTTGTTATTGGTGTTATTGAAATTAACCTGTGCATTAGAGGTTGTTTTACAGGTGGAGGTCAGTGTCACTGCTGGTAGCATGAGGACATACCTGGTCCCTACAGAGGCTGCACAGGTGAGAATGTATGCTGCGTCTCCCAGTACAGTCTGAAGAGCATGGAGGAGACTCCAGGAGACAGGCAGTTCCTGTAGGAGAGCTGGACGGGGCCGTAAAAGGCCTTAAGCCATCAGCAGGATCGGTATCTGCTCCTCACTGCTCATCACCATGGAGCTCAACTAATATTTGTCATAGAATATCATAACTGGCACATTGAGCTTTTCACAGATGGGAGCAAATGTGCCAGGCGTGAAAGGGTTTGGAGAATCGTATCCTGCCTGCTGCATCAGTCAGCATAGCTGGTTGGTGGTAAGTTAGTGATGGTCTGTGGAGGCATATCCACAGAGGGATGCACAGACTTTCACAGGTGACAGCCGTTAGGATGGAATCCCTGGATCTGTCAGACCCCACTCTGGTGCAGTGGGTCCTGGGGTCCACGTGGTACAGAACAATGTCCAGACTGACGTGGTATGCAGAGAGTATGCAGGCAGTTCCTGGTAGACAGAATTGAAACGATTGACTGGCCCTCATGATGGACTGACCTAAATCCAAAAGAACGGCTGTGGGACATTATGTTCTGGTCCAACTGATGCCGTCAGGATGCACCTCAGATCGTCCAGGAGTTCAGTGATACCCCAGATCTGAGAGGAGATTCCTCGGCACACCATCCATCGTCTCATTAGGAGCACTGTCAGCCATGCATACGAGCACGTGGGGGCCATACAAACTCCCGAAGACCAGTCTGAGTTGGTGCAATGAAACTTTGGCAAAATGGACTAATATGCTCCATCGTTTTTCTCATTTGGATTTTTAGGGTATATTTAAATTCAGCTCTCTGCAAGTTGATCTTTTTCATTCATTCATGTGTTTTTTAATATTTTAAGCAGCGTATAAGGCAAGTTTATTTGTATAGCACAATTCAACAACAAGGTGATTCAAAGTGCTTCACAGAGACATTAAAAAACAAAAACAATAAAAAGTAGGATTTAAAATTGATTAAAAAAACAGTAGATAAAATCAGATAAAATCAGTAGTTAAAATGTACGTTTTGAAATTTAAGCTTAAAAGTGTGGATTTGGTGCTTTATTCAAATGCAGCTGAGAACGTACGGTTACGGTGTAACATTGGTTCTCTTAGTGAGAGACTATCTCTCCACCGAGACACGTTCTGATCAAACGATCACCGGTGTCACGTCTGCACAGCTGTTTTATACGTAGCTGTGGGGCGTAGCCGGGGGTGCCGGAGTGTCTTAAAGAAATATCCACACGCCACGACCAAGGGGGGTCGTACCCCGTACATATGGAATATGTAACGGTGTGGAGAGATAGTCTCGATATGCTAGAGAACAGGTGAGTCTTCAACCTGGATTTAAATAAACTGAGTGTTTCAGCTGATCTGAGGCTTTCTGGGAGTTTGTTCCAGATATAAGGAGCATAAAAGCTGAATGCAGCTTCTCCGTGTCTGGTTCTGACTCTGGGAACTGATAAAAGACCGGATCCAGATGACCTGAGGGATCTGGAAGGTTCATACTGGGTCAGGAGGTCACTGATGTATTTTGGTCCTAAACCATTCAGAGCTTTATAGACCAGCATCAGAACTTTAAAGTCTATCCTCTGACGGACAGGCAGCCAGTGTAAAGACCTCAGAGCTGGACTGATGTGGTCCACTTTTTTGGTCTTAGTGAGGACTCGAGCAGCAGAGTTCTGAATGAGCTGTACACAGCAAATTCAAATTCAAATTCAAATTCAAATTTTATTTGTCACGTACACAGTCATACACAGTACGATATGTAGTGAAATGCTTGGACAACTGCTCGTGACCTAAAGAAAACAAAAAAGGAAAAGGCTATGAATAAGATAGGAAATAAATATGAAAAATTAAAAAGGGTAAATTTAACTAGGAAGGAATAAAATATAAATTAAGGTTAAAAATGAAATAACTGTACAACACAAATTAGAATGAAGGGTAAATTTAACTGGGAAGAATAAGATAAAATATATAAATTAAAGTTGAAAATAAAATAACTGTACAACAAAATACACAATATAGAACTATATAAGAATGTATGAAGAAATCTAAATATAAATAAATATATACACAATAACAGCAGCTGTACAAGTATTAACTGGAAATGAAGAATATAGTGACCAGTGTTGTGCAAAACCAATGTCCAGAAAGTCCAGTGTGTGTGTAAGAACCATATGTGTGGGTCAGTACTGTGTGGTGGTGTGATTGAGAGACCGTATCGCCTGCGGGAAGAAGCTCCTCCTCAGTCTCTCTGTGTTGGTCTTCAGGGAGCGGAATCGCTTTCCTGACCTCAGCAGAGAGAACAGTCTGTTGTTGGGATGGCTGAGGTCCTTCACGATCTTCCTGGCCTTGGTCCAGCACCGCCTGCTGTAGATTGAGTGCAGATCAGGGAGCTCGGAGCGGATGGTGCGCTCAGCTGACCGCACAACCCTCTGTAGAGCTCGTCTGTCCTGCATGGTGCTGTTCCCGAACCAGGTTAAGATGTTTCCCGCCAGGATGCTCTCTATGGTGCACGAGTAAAAGTTCCTGAGCACCTTGGAGGGCAGTTGGAAGTCTCTCAAGCGTCTGAGGTGGTAGAGACGCTGACGGGCCTTTTTCACCACGGAGTTGATGTGACAGGACCATGACAGGTCCTGCGTGATGTGAACTCCGAGGTATTTGAAGCTGTCCACTCTCTCCACTGGGCACTCGTTGATGACGGGGGTCTGGTAGTTCCTCTCCTGCTTAGTGCTGAAGTCCACTATCAGCTCCTTTGTCTTACTGACGTTTAGAAGGAGGTTGTTCCTCTGGCACCAGTTCTCCAGATTCCTAATCTCCTTCAGGTAGGCCGTCTCGTTGTTATCAGAGATCAGGCCCACCACGACGGTGTCGTCAGCAAACTTGATGATGGTGGTGGAGCTGGTAGTGGCCACACAGTCATATGTGTACAAAGAGTACAGCAGGGGGCTCAGAACACACCCCTGGGGGGCTCCAGTGCTGAGAGTGGTGGAGGCTGAGACATGTCCGCCCATCCTTACTGCCTGTGGTCTGCCAGTTAGGAAGTTGGAGATCCACTGACACATAGATGAGCTGAGTCCCAGATGCTCCAGCTTGGTGGTGAGTGTGGAGGGAATTATGGTGTTAAATGCAGAGCTGTAGTCTATGAAGAGCATTTTAACATAATTCCCCCTTCTAGTGTCCAAGTGAGTGAGTGATGTGTGGAGGAGATGAGAGATGGCATCGTCTGTGGAACGATTTGGACGGTAAGCGAACTGTAGTGGGTCCAGTGTGTCTGGTAGTGAAGAAATGATGAAGTCTCTGACCAGGCGTTCAAAGCACTTCATCACTACTGAGGTGAGGGCTACAGGGCGATAGTCATTGAGAGAAGCAGGGTGGGGTTTCTTCGGGACAGGAACAATGATGGACTCTTTGAAGCATGTGGGGATCACCGACTGAGATAAAGAGATGTTGAATATCTCAGTGAACACAGGAGCTAGCTGGTATGCGCAGTCTCTGAGGATACGACCTGGGATGCCGTCTGGTCCTGCTGCTTTCCTGGTGTTAAATGTTTTGGTGTTAATAGTCTTCTTGCAAAAGTAGAGTTAATTTTACTCTAAGCAGAGTCACATTCTTTTAATGTAACTCTGAGGTGTAAAATGATAGTAGTTAAAATCGAGTGTTAAAAATGAGTGTTTCTCTGTCAAATCTGGAGGTGTTACAATGGAAACATTAACTCTTGACCTCTTAACTCTGAACTCCTACAGGGGCTATGACATCAATAGAGTGAATTCACAGACTCCGCCCCCAGCATGGCTCCAATCGAAGCTGAAGTGAAGCCGTTTCAGAACATTTTGCTCTACATATTTGAGTTGTTTGCCATGCTTGGTAAGTCATTTTTTCAAAGATTATTTCAATTATTATCATGAGCTTTTACTTCTGTGGCTCTTTGGAGTTGAGACAAAGCTGTGTGAAAGGCATTAGCCATGTTGCTCGCTGATAGCATAATATTCTGTTTTAGCTAGCTGAAAGGTATTGTTTGCGGGCAAATACCACAGCCTTGAAAAAAAGCTTGCATGTGAATTTTCAGTCAAACTTTTGGTCAAATACACCTAAAACAATGTCTAGAATGTGAAATGTTGGTATAATGGTGCTACTTGAAGCCTGAAAACGATCGCCCATAAAAAAAACGAGCAAACAGCAGTAGCTGACGTCCTGACTGGATTCTACGTTAGCATTTAGATCCCTCCAGAGTTTTGTGCACACGGTTTAGGTAAAAATTAAAAAGGTTGAGGTTTTACATTTAGTTCAGTATTACCTGTTGCCTGTGTCCTTGTCTTTTGGGAAAATACTTTACACCAGTAATGGCTCAAAGAGGATTCCTTTTTTTTTTTTCTGTGCTGCAATTGTTTACTGGATTATTTGTGCCATTAATTAGTGTCAACTAATTTTTATTCAATCTCCACACAGGATATGCTTGTGAAGATGGAATATGGGGGAGAGCAGAAGTGCGTTGAAGTTCCACAAAGGGATGAATGAAGGACATGCATATTGTATTGAAGAAATAAGTGATGAGATGCTGTTATTTGCATTTACCATGTCAGACCTTTTGATAAACAAAATTCTAATGAAAGTGAGAACATGTACACTGTTACATCTTTCAGAAAATGTTTTGAAATTGTGGTGCACAGTTCAGAATAAATGTTTTTCAAAAACCATTGCATCTTTTTAGTAAATGTTTATTTCCAAAAGAAATTTCTAGAAGTTCAGAACAGTAAAATTCCTGCTTTTTAGAATGAATTAGAAGATAACTCTTACGTAGTTAAACTAAAATACTCTTTGAGAGTTAATATATAAACTCTTAACACCAAGTGTTAAATTATCAACTCCAGACAGATTTGGTGTTTAACACTAAATCAGAGTTAACGTACCAACTCTCCAAAAAGAGTTAAATTAACACTCTCTGGTGTGGACCCATATAGACACTTTAATAGTGTTGAAATCAAATCCGACAGTGTTAATTTGGACATGCTGGATTTGCTGTGTAGTTGTCTGACTGATTTTTTAGGTAGACCTGTAAAGATGCTGTTACAGTACTAACAGTAGTAAGCGAAATGTGTATCATCTGTGGGCAGGATGAAACTGTCACGGACTTCCCATTTCCAAAAATATTTGCTACGGAGCATTAAGTAAAGCTCGAACAGTGTTGTTGAGACTTTGAGAGTCTCCTCCCACACTGTTGGTGTAGCTCATGGGAACAATCTTTAGGTTTGGTGTGTGGCCCATAGTTTGGGACACTGCTCTCATCATCATCCTCATCATCTGGTGTCAGAGCACCGGCCTCTGGTCTCAGCATCATGCAGTCCGTCTACAGCAACATGAAGAAACAGGAGCTCGTCTTTGATAACGAGCACCTTTCAGCTCCGATGCTGCTGTTTTAAACATTTTCACGTCTTGTTTTCCGTTTTTGTTTTACTCATGGAAACTTTGAGAGCGTCCTCACTTTTGCCTTTGTGCTGGAAAAACAAACTTTTCAGCTGCACTACAGTGTAAAGCATCACCATTATCCGCTGTGCTTTGTGCTGATTTAAAAGAGCTAAAGTAAGGAGCTTTAATTTGTCGATGGATTCGCCTGAGAGAACAAACACTATTGACCTCCGATCGCACATAAAAGCCTTTAAAATCCAGCTGATGGGATTCAGGGCGACTGGGACTTTTCTCTTTTTTTCCTTCTCTTCTGTTTCTTCGCGACTTACTGCAGAGCGATGTCATGCAAAATGTTCTCCAGGTGAAGCAGAAGCCGCCTGATCCCACAGATATGCAGCAGAATCGGATAAGTAAGCGGGCTTTCACCTGGCTGCGTTTCCAAACACCTTTTCATATCTGTTAGCGTGCGTGTGCGCGCTGCGGGGGTTTTGTTTGGCTCTGACATGTAATCCGCTTTACAGCGTGACGAGATACAAGTGCGAGGAAGCCCTGCAACCTGTGGGACTCCACGAGTCTTCAGGTAGCAGCCAGTTCATGAAAACACAGAATTGGATTCGGCCTCTCTTCTTCCGTCACGCTGCCTCGCTTTCATTAAGTCACGCCTGTTTCTGTCCCCTTTGTCTGAGCCTCCATTTGTCTCCCACACCCGCTCAAATGCTCTCCATCCTCCATCCCCATCTGTCCTCCCCAAACCTCTCGTCTCTCATCTGCAAGGTTGTGGTTTCTCTCATTAATAAGGCATGATCGGCGCGCTGACCTGCAGAGGGAGGGGCAGGGGTGAAGTGTGCGTGTGTGGAAGTAAGAGTATGGCAACACAACAGGGTCAGTGCGCAAAGAGACAGGAATACAGAGAGATGTGTGAGAGGAGGAGACACCGCTCATAAATTAAAGAACAGGAAAATGCTCGATGTGTGCTCACCTTAAAATCCCCTTTCTGGCACAGAGGGGCTCACGGGGGCCAAAGTTTACTCTAATATCAGCGTTTCACCGACCTGGTCAAACAGAAGATAATTTAAGTTGAGTTTTCAAATTACAGACTGTTAGATTAAACTCCGCTCAGCAGCGATGTGTCAAAATCGAGTTTTAAGAGCCTGCGGGGTTAAAAAAAAAGCCCTTTGGCACAGCAGTGGAAGTAAATAAGCAGCTCCGGTGTGCCGAAGGGAGGAGTGGGTGGTGAATGGGTGGAGGTGGTGGTGGAGGGCGATCGTGAACCTGGAAATGAGTTTAACTGAAGCTGGCAGTTTTTGGGGGGTAGGGCATTTTTGCAACCGCTGAATGCGAATGAATAATTTGTCCATGTATCAGGGTGTCAAAAACATTTAGATCTGCACCTTCGTCTCACTGAGCCACGATCCTTGGCGTCGCTGCGAACCCACGCCGTCGCTGTGAGCCCACGCCTTCAGCCGTCGCTGCAAACCCACGCCGTTGCTGCGAACCCACGCTGTCGCTGCGAGCCCACGCCTTCAGCCGTCGCTGCAAACCCACGCCGTTGCAGCGAACCCACGCCGTCGCTGCGAGCCCACGCTGTCGCTGCAAACCCACGTCTTTAGCCATCGCTGCAAACCCACGCCGTTGCAGCGAACCCACGCCTTCAGCCGTCGCTGCAAACCCACGCCGTTGCAGCGAACCCACGCCGTCGCTGCGAGCCCACGCCTTTAGCCATCGCTGCAAACCCACGCCGTTGCAGCGAACCCACGCCTTCAGCCGTCGCTGCAAACCCACGCTGTCGCTGCAAACCCACGCCTTTAGCCATCGCTGCAAACCCACGCCGTTGCAGCGAACCCACGCCTTCAGCCGTCGCTGCAAACCCACGCCGTTGCAGCGAACCCACGCCGTCGCTGCGAGCCCACGCCTTTAGCCATCGCTGCAAACCCACGCCGTCACTGCGAGCCCACGCCTTCAGCCGTCGCTGCAAACCCACGCTGTCACTGCAAACTCATGCCTTTAGCCATCGCTGCAAACCCACGACGTTGCAGCGAACCCGCCGTCGCTGCGAGCCCACGCCTTTAGCCATCGCTGCAAACCCACGCCGTTGCAGCTAACCCACGCCTTTAGCCATCGCTGCAAACCCACGCCGTTGCAGCGAACCCACGCCGTCGCTGCGAGCCCACGCCTTCAGCCGTCGCTGCAAACCCACGCTGTCGCTGCAAACCCAAGCCTTTAGCCATCGCTGCAAACCCACGCCGTTGCAGCGAACCCACGCCGTCGCTGCGAGCCCACGCCTTCAGCCGTCGCTGCAAACCCACGCTGTCGCTGCAAACTCACGCCTTTAGCCATCGCTGCAAACCCACGCCGTTGCAGCGGCGTGGGGGCAGGGATAGCTCAGTAGGTAGAGTGGTGGCCCCATGATCGGAAGGTCGGGGGTTCGACTCCACTGAACGGCTACCCTGAGGTACCCCTGAGCAAGGTACCGTCCCTACACACTGCTCCCCGGGCGCTGCACTGGCGGCTGCCCACTGCTTCACTGGGTGAATGGGTTAAATGCAGAGGAACTATTTCCCTATGGGGACTAACACGCACACACACTTTTTGAACCCACGCCATCGCTGCAAACCCACGCCGTTGCAGCGAACCCACGCCTTCAGCCGTCGCTGCAAACCCACGCCGTTGCAGCGAACCCACGCCTTCAGCCGTCGCTGCAAACCCACGCCGTTGCAGCGAACCCACGCCTTTAGCCATCGCTGCAAGCCCACGCCTTCAGACGTCTCCTTACTGTTAGCTCGGTTTCACTGCAAGCTAAACCCAAAAAGTTCAAAATATGTCAGATAACAGATCAGAGGTCTACATCGGAGAACTTGTGAAAAACCCTTGACAGGACGATGCCATCGCCTTTGTTCCATCACTCACTTTTAACGTGATCAGCATAGTAACTAAACCTGAAACATGGCTTTGGCTCCACCCTCGCCTGTTAAAATGGTCACTTTGGATCAAATCTAGATGGTAAAAGCTAAAGTGGAGTCCCTCACGTTACAACACACTGAATTAAACTGCGAATAGTCCCAAAGCTCTCGAGGCTGTGATCAGGCACATTTATGCATGCTAATTCGGTTAGCTGTGGCTAAAGTACGGAGGGCTGCTCAACATGAGTGAGTCCAACAACGAGCTCAATGGTGTTTCCACTGATCACCTGCTGATGGTGACATGAAATGACGGGCTTCCATAAAGTCTTACCACAGGTTATATTTTATGTCTGAAACATAAAGGAGCACAGAGCGCAGCCCTTTCCTTTCTCTCTTTGTTTGTTCTTTGGCTCTGCAGTACTGTTTCTTCATAAATACTGCATCTATGTACTGTTGTTTTGTGCCTCCAGTTTCTACAATTATCAAATAAAAAAGAATTTCTCTCCGGAGTCTGGCAGAAACAAAAAATCCTGAGAATGACCTCCATCTCTGTCTTTGCCAGCCTCATTATTTCAGCCTTTTCTTCCTCTTCCTTTCTTCTTCCTCTGTGCCTTTCAGCTTCTTTCTGTGTCTGTCAGCTCCGGTCTTTATTACCTGTCCTCCCCCCTCGCTGCTACAGTGCCAGGTTGATCCAGTAAAACATCTGTTTCTAAAAAAGCTGGCACCGTAAACGGCCCCCAGTCTCTTGGCCTCTTTACGAGGGCGCTCGGTCTGAACTAACAGTGGCAGAATAGCACTCAGAGGTGTTGTCCTTCCTCCTCCTCCCGCCTCCTCTGACACATACTCCTCATGCTGAAAGGCCAGAGGAACGGGCCTCTGTCCCTCTTTCTGCCTTTGATTTTTCATCCTTCTGTGGCCTGCTGCTCCCTCTGCTGCTCCCATTATTTGTGCCTGTGTTTGTGCTTTTAATTCCCCGTCCTCCTACGGCCTCGCTCCGTCATCCCCCTGCCCTCATGTGCCCTCCTCTCCCCCTTCCTTCCTCTACACTTGTTTATTGTTTTACAGCTGCTGTATTTGGACAAAGTCTGGGCTTTAGCACCTCCAGGACAACAGCTGACCAGCTGTCCTCTTCTACTCAGCATCCTCTCATCTGTTTCTTGTTATCTTTCAATCTTTTTGTGGCATTTTTTCTTATGATTGCTTATGCAGTCCTTCCTTCTTTGTTTCCCACCCCTTTAATGACACCCTCGAGGGACAGATGCCTCCTTTTTGGTGGAGGTCAAGTATCCCCTGCTGATGCTCGTAGTAAAAAATTGATTGAACACAGGCCTTGCAGCGAAAATGCTCAGTGTGCGACTGGAGATTTCCGTGGGTATAAAAGGATTACACGAAGAAAATAAATGTGTGTTTTGCTTCATACATAATTCCACCACAGATACAGCCTGAAGGAAAGATCTGTTTCAAAATACTTAGAAAGTTGTTGTCAGCCAGTCATTTCAGGGACACACGGTGAGCAAAACCATCAGTGAGTGAAAGTGAAATAATCCTGTTGACAGAGCAGAAATAAGCCGGAGTTTTTACAGGAAACCAGGGCGTAAATTTAAACACAAATGATGCACGGATGTCGAATGCTCAACGTTTAACCTGGAGATGTTTTAGGGATTCTTCTTTTTGACTTTTCACTGTTCGGTTTGGACCAAAATGATGACGCCAGCTGTTTGGTTTTTGTTTCCACACCTGCCCATATTTGGACGTATAAGAGCCTTACACAGAGGCAGAAACCTGCTAATCAGTACTGAGTAACAGCCCAATGGCGTCTTAGAATTTCAGTCAAAAACCCTATCACCTTAAATCTTCACTCAAAGACGAGTATCTGTGACAGTGTGTATACAGATGTGTTATATATGAGTCAAATATTGTTCTTTTTAATACGTTGGCATTACTAAATTTGTGTAAAAAGCAAATGTACGAGCTGTGATAACTGTGTCTGATAGAATGAAGAGTAGACTGATATATGAAATATTCCTTTATTGGGTGAGAAAATCAGACCATGTCATAACTGCTGTAAGTCACACAGAATAGACATCAGAGCCTTAAACAGGCTGACGTCTGCTAAATGGGTCAAACTGGGCAGAAAGTCTACAAACACATAACATCCTTATAGAATATGATGTAACACTATAGATCAACTTAGCTCAGAATATATAAAGCATATAAACAATTACAGCAATATGATGCAACACACACAGCAGCTACTGATCCAAAATATGTTTGTTTCCACTGTTAAGTTTTAGTTCAGTGCTTCAGCATCTGGAGGTCCCCACTTATTTCTTTGTTTATTACTATACTCATCATGTTGAAAGTTCCACACGTCGTGCAGTGAAGGTAAACTAACCTGTGACAAACAGAAATAAAGATGCCAGACTCAGACACAGCAAGGTAACAAGACACGGGTGGCAACAATCAAAGAGAGCTAAACCCAGTAGAGACAAGAAACCATCAAAAGAAAACAGGAAATGAAAACCAAAGCTAAAAATGGGAAAGAGCTGACACAAGAGGAACTTAAACTCTAAATCCCAGATTAAATTATATCAGGAACACAGAATAAATAAAACGGGAAACTCAAGCAAACACACAGTCGGACCCGTGATCATCGCTGCAGGTTTTTCCACTACTTTCCACATTTTTTCTAATCATATCTTCAGTGTTTCGGTCGCTTTGGTATTTCAGCCCCAAAGTTTCTTAAACTTTGCTTTTTTATCTGTGCTACTCAAACTACTGAGGAGAACAATGGCGAGCTCCGATTTAAACCAATTCAGCAAAATCTTTTTGGTCCTGAATGAAATCTCCCAGTTATTCACCACATATCTGCTTTTCATGTAATTTAGTTGAAGACATTTTTCTCTTAGCCAGCCTCTCGCTTTATTCATTTTGCAGGGACAATGGCCTCCACTGCTGAATTATATTAATCATTTGAGTCATTCTCTAGCTGTTTCCTTTAAGTTATTGTTTCTGTCCCCGTGCAGTGAAATCCTTCCCAGCGGACAGTGCTGTATCTGCCCCTTTCTCTGCAGAGGATTGCAAACCTTATCGACCTTCTCGGGGCTTCCCGATACTGAAAATCTGTGGAAGCAGCAGCTTGGTTTAACCAGCCTGCATGCAGCCCCTCTGCAGCCGGCGACGTGAAACGCCTGCACTTATTAAACTAAACGACATGAGGAAAATCGCTGGGAGCAAAAGGAAACACAATGCATTTGTCTCAGTAATCACATTAATGTACTTTTGCCTATTGTTCATTCAGATATTCAGAGTCTGTGTGGGTCGTTTTATTCCTTCTCTTTTTGTCTCTCTGGAGCTCATAAATCAAGATGTAAATTAAAGCATGGGCGCTGGGCGTGCCGTCAGGAAATACCATTGTACTATCTGTCGAGTGCTGCTCCATGAAAATGGGAATGAAAACGAGGAACGTGCAGCTCGTGGTGCATTACGGGCACGGCTGTCTGCTCTGTGAAGATAAAATTATATGCATATTGAAGTGTTACATTTGGATTAAAAGACGTTCTCATATTAAAACTATTGTTTAAAGCACGGATATGTGTAATGGATACATGTATTTTCACTTGTAGGACAAAATGTCATATCGCAAGTGTCCTGGTTTGCACATTTGAATGCATATATATTCTTTTTTATGCAGTTTTCTTTCAGTACAGAGCCCATCTTACAGCAGCAGGTTCAAAAGAGTGGGGATGGGAGGCAGAGCCTTCGGCTTTCAGCTCCTCCTCGGTGGAACCAGCTTCCAGTTTGGATTCAGGAGACAGACACCCACAGGCGCTTGCTCAGAGTGGGTCAAGTGATTCAGGCTTCATCTTACCATTGTTATGAATTAATGCTCTATAAATAAAATACATTTTTAACAGATGTATAACAAATCAAGTTCATTAAATATGCGTCAAAATCAAATTGCAAAATGATTTTGAACCAGACAATGATCCTGGTAGCAAACGTGGGTAAAAATGAGAGCTCACATGCTCCGACACCATGAATGCACTTTCTGAAGTTTTCTCCGGTGACCTATCAGAGTGGGAGGCACTGATTCGTCTTGGACTGATGTGCGCGTACACACCACACAATCAGTAACTGACATTAAGTTGTTCTTCAAAATTAGAGGAAGAGAGCAGTTAAAATTTGTGATGTCATATTTACTGCCAAAAATCTGTTCTTCTGTCCAGCTGATCTGTTTAGAATTTAGAAGCATCTCAGTAACTTCAAGTTTACGATGGACTCACAATGTAAAGAAACTTGTGTAAAGTAGAGCTTTTTTGTTCCTCCTGACCAAAAGAAGAAGAAGAAGAACCCCCCCAGAACGGAGTACAACATGATTAAAGGTTCAGTGGGCAGATGGGTATAGGAAGAAAAGAGAGAGGTGTTGAGGGGGAGGTAAAGAAAGGGGGGTGGGAGAACATAATGACCACTGTTGTTGTTGGTTACACAATTCGAAGGCAGGTCTGCAGCTATTTCCATCTCTGGTGGGCTGACGCAGTATGCAAATGTGTCTTCTTCTTCTTCTTCCCTGCTGAGGCTCAAGAATGCAAATAACACAGGAGCAGCATATGTTCAGATTGCAGTAGCCACGACTAATGAGCCTGAGGAGCTAATCACCACGGCATGAGAGCAGGAAATGGAGTGGCTGTCCGCTAATGCTGAACCTTTGGCCTTTGCCTCTCCAACAGGCATGTGCACAGGTAGATCCCAATAAAGCAGAGAAGGAGCTGCGGACCTTTTGCCCTTATACAACCTATATACGCTTGCTTTTACAGACCTGTGTCTTAAAAACTACATCCTGATACAGCAGTATAGCTGCAGCATGTCTTCTCATGCTGAAACAGTCCACATGAGGAGCAAACAGGGTGCTGGAGGAAAATCCAACAAACTTTCATCCAGGACTTCAACTCCCGTATAGGACCATGACTTTCTTTCAACTATAGTTGTGTTTTGACTTTTTCCTGCTGTTTGGATTGTTTTAGGCCCAAAAGGTATCTGATGGTCCAGGACAGAACAATGTAGCTTAGTGCAGTATGTGAGATAACTTATGTAAAATAACATGAAGCAGCGATCGGTCATCAGAGGGTGAATCAGTCACAGATATTCTTATGAACCATGAATGGGTGGGTTTTTTGCAAGTTCCTTTAAATGATTCAAAATATAAGCCTTAAAAAAATAATGAAATGTTTCTATCCAGAAAATTGATGAGGCCTCAGTCACACAGGCCTCGAGACCAGATTGCAACCATCTGGAAAGGAAAATGTATATTTGTGACTGGTTGCAAGCATTTACTGGAAGTTCCGGGCAGTCGCTATGAAATCAGTTGCTAAAGCTCCAGTGCAGGCCTAGAGACCAATCAGAGGCCCACAGGCAAACATCAATATTCCTCATCAATTTGATGAGTAGACGGTGGCTGTTGTTGGCTTATCCTGAGTGATATCGGTTGCAAAGTGATAAACGAATCGGCATCAAAAACTTTTATAGCAACCATAATGAATCACAACCGTCCAGCCTAGAATTAATAAATACATGAAATCATTTTTTTCAAACTTTAGAGATGTTGCACAAATGGAAGAAAGCAGTCCTACATATGTGTTTAATATGTGCGTTGAAGGACATGTCCTGGTCAAAAATGACTCCAAGGTTCCTCACAGCGTTACTGGAGGCCAAGGTAATGCCATCCAGAGTAAGAATCTGCTTAGAGACCATATCCAAAGACTAATTGGTGTGTGTTATCTGGCTTCATGGTGTGGGGATGAACAAAAGTATTTTACCAGCACAATATAATCTGCAGTATGATCATTGCTTTAACAATGTAACAGATAGCTTTAAGATGGCCTTAAGATGTTTATGCATACTGTTATCATATTAACCTTGTATTCCAGATGCAGTTATAACTATTTTATACATATTACATATCTGTGCTTATTTTGAGTTGATGTTCGGTTCATTAAGGGTCTTAAGCTTCACTGGCATGACTGTCCAGGGGATACATGCTGAGGGAAACTAGAACATAGAAGGAATTGCAATACATGCTTACAAAGCACTTATATCAGGTCATTTTTATTTTCGTTTATAAGTTCATATTCTTGTATTAAGCCGTTAGTAGAGATTCTTGATTAAAACATTTATTCAGTAGATGACATATACATAGTTTCAGTTCGGTTATTACATATATGAGAGTGGTTTCTGTCTCTCTGTCTGGTGAGAGGTTAGGAGCTAGTCGGCGAGGTGAAATAAGGTGCAATTGTGGTTAGCACACACACACACACACACACACACACACACACACACACACACTTAGTTAAAGAGAATCATTTATAGGTGAAAGTTTAATCATGTTTTGCTCGGGGTTGCAAAAGAGCAATTTGTCGCAGAACTGCTGCTGATGTATCAAGATGATAAGCGAGCATCCGGCAGTGACAGGAAGTACCTGCCGTGAAGACGAAGACAATGTTCTTTTTAAACTGTGTTAAAAGTCATTGTGGTTTTGATCTGACCTATGTATGAAATGGATCTGACGTTGAGGGGGCGTCATTCAATTTAAGCCCTGATGGTATAAAATATCTGTTTATGCTTTGATTAAGTCAAAGATCAATTGTCAATTGTGATTTAATGCACGCGTGATCTTCCCACGCGTGCATTAAATCATCGTTTGACTTCACCCGGCTGGATCAGTGTGGTTATTCTTCGATTTACATCTTGTACCCTTCCTCAATATTGAACCCTTAACAATTGACAGATAGAGCTGGGTGTCATCTGCATAGCAGTGAAAATGTATGCTATGTCTTCTAATGATGCTGCCTAAGGGAAGCATGTATAATGTAAACAGAATTGGTCCTAGCACTGAACCCTGTGGAACTCCATAATTAACCTCAGTGTGTGAAGAGGACTCTCCATTTACATGCACAAACTGGAGTCTATTAGATAGATATGATACAAACCACTGCAGTGCAGTACCTGTAATACCTACAGCATGTTCTAATCGCTCTAATAGGATATTATGGTCGACAGTATCGAACGCTGCACTGAGGTCTAGCAGGACAAGCACAGAGATGAGTCCACTGTCAGAGGCCATAAGAAGATCATTTGTAACCTTCACTAAAGCTGTTTCTGTGCTGTGATGAGCTCTGAAACCTGACTGAAACTCTTCAAATAAACCATTCCTCTGCAGATCAGAACTAAGGATGGTTTCCCCATGTGCAGAGGGAATGTAATGTTTAAGAAGAGATGAATAGGGTGGTGGGTCTAAAAAGCTTTGAATCTTATGTCATAGACCAAGGTCAGGGAAAGACTGATTAAAGGTAATGTTGACTCATTGGTGGAGCTGTAAACATTTAAATATTCAGCATCAAAATCCTTCATTACTATTTTTTTCTCATTAAGCTGAAGAAAACTATATAATCCTGTCACTATAAAATGTTATTTTAAAAATAAATTGCTGTTGCAAATAAACTGAATGTCTGTTTCTATTTTGAGGAGACGGGGTTGCCATGTGAGTGTGCCCTTGCTGTTTTCTATTGCTTTCTGATGCCAAGTCATAAATCAGCTGCTCAGGATGATTTATGTAGGTCAACTCCACAGTGTCCATTTCTCATATCTTCAGCAGAAATCAATGTCTTCAAGCTCTGACACTTATTCGAGCGTTGTGGAATGCAGAAACGTCAGGTGGGCAAAATGCTGAAGCACTGTCGAGAAAATGAAGACAAAAGAGAAACAGGAGCTTGCTGGGAAGATGAGAGCGCGTTGAATCAATGAATATTTGAGTGGAAGGAATTATTTTCAGGTTGCCTTTCTCCCCACTTTTCTCCCGTCTCACTGTGTCATCTTCACTCTTTAAATCTTTATTAGACAGACGCAGGGGCAGAAATGTGAAGCAGACACATTCAGTTTTGTTTCCTAGCTGTTTACTTGCATTCCTCGCTAAGAGCACAAAAGCAGTAAAACACCTCCATCTGCTAAAGATAGCTGAGCAGAGAAACACCTTCATCTGCCCTTTGTTCAGGTTCTGCAGACAAGGAGCCGTTTATTTACGAACGCTCATAAATATCTGGACGAACATCTTTCCCTACGTGCCGAGAGTCCGGTGCCCACGACCTCAGAGAACCTGTACACCTCTGCCGTTATCTGTGTGATGCTCTCCCCGACGGGCACCAATTAGAAAGAGCCGACATCAAAGGATCGAGGGAAGTCACTTCAAACACTCAGCTTCCACTTTGACTGCGAGGTCGAGCTCAGAACAGTGTATTTACACTCAAAATCAAGACCAAGCAGGAGATTAACAAGTGGTTTTAGTGTCATTATTCGTCTTTATTTCTTAGAGTTTAAACTCAGAGAGCCGAGCCGTCGGGTTCTTTTACTGCAGCGGTTTTCCTTTGTATTGTTGAAACAGCACTTAGCACGTCTCGAGAACTGAGTGTCTGGTAAACTTGAAAGAAAGGTGGAGGTGGTGATTATAGTTTGTGGGGCAATCGTGTTTTGGAGATTATTTATCTGAATTTCAGGAGTAGGACCACGCCTCCAAACACGCTCCTTCCGGTTGCCATCCATATATGTTCCCCCAGTTCTGCAACTGCTCATTCTCGTTTACGTGCCCCACCCTCCCTCCTTTTTCTCAATTCGTTAACTTCTTCATTTCTGTTTAGTACATGAGGATCTGCCCGGCCCGGGACCCGTTGCCAGTCCCCTTCAAGGCCTTCCCCAAACCGCCGCTCAATTCACGTCCACACCTTTACCTAATAAAACACTGTCGATCCAAAAACGAGGACGTCGGCCCAGCTGCTGAAATTGGTCTTCAAAAATTGTCTATATGTGGCACATAAGTCTGATACGTCCACCTTAAATAAAGGGCTCGCTGTGAGATTTAACAGTGGGATAAGTGCCCCCAGTTTTCAAGCCCATTTTTGATATGATGTCATTTCTTATAGTAGATTAAATCTAGTTATCTTCAAATGACCATCTGGCAAATAATTTCGGAGAAATTAAGCAGATTAGAAGGATTTTCGTGCCTCCTGGGCCTCTCACACGAAATCCTGTATTCTTTGTAGATAAAAGAATAAATCACACCCCGTGTGTCTTTAAAGAAAGACTCAGGAAAGTGAGACATATTCTCGCCCGACGTCACCAAATGTTGGGCAGATGCTTCACTGTCCGGTACAAAACAGCTGGAAGAGCTTTCAGCTTTTTCACACGATGTTAACTCAAGAACTCGCCTCAGGTCGCCGACGTCGGCGCTCACGCCTTCAGCAGAACACTTTTGTCACGCGGACCGTGTGCTTCTTACATGACTGACGTATGACGATGCACAGATTACACTGCGCCGTGGTGAAAAAGTGCATTTCACAGCAGGCGGCCTTACGTTGCCTCCCGTCGTCAGCCTTAAATCTTTCTCTTTCCAAAAGCATTCCCAGCATCCGTCCTCCATCAGCTTCTCCCAGGGTGGATTTTTGTGAGGGTGGAAGTCATCAAGTGCAGTCTGCGGTCTGAGAGCTTTTAAGCTTTGTGTATCACCGCCGCTGCTGTAACTAATTGTAGATAGACTGGCTATTGATTTGTTTCCAGACACGAAGCAGATGTTTGCCTGCAGTTTCAGTGAAAGCAGCCGGCAAGTCCACAAAAAGACAAAGGAGCGCAGAGGCTTTTCATTCCTCACAGGAGACACGTCCTATTCTTTCTTGTCTGTTTATGTTGCCGAACAGAAGAAGCAGAAATGTGAGATTCTTGGAAAAGTCAGAGCTCTGCAGAGCAACGTGAGGATGACAGAGCTATTATAAGTTGAGAAAAAAAAAAGACTTTCCTCGAAACTTTGGATTTCTTTGTTGTTGTTATAAGAGATAAAACTTGATGTTCTTCCTCTGGCCTGCAGCTGGTACCGCTCGCTGTGCGGTTAATTCTATTTTACATTTTTTGGGTGAAAAACAAACAGAAAAGCCCTTCAGCGACTTTATCGTGTATCTGGATTCATTGTTCTTCAGGACAATGTGAACCTTCACTCGTGCTGGTTTAGACACTTCAGGTGCAAACTTTAGTGCAGTTTTACAACCTAAGCTCATAAACTGAGTGTAAGGTGGCTTAAAATTGAACACCAACACCAACCAAGTCTAAAATAAGAGTCTCAACATGCTCAGTGATGGATGCTCAATCATCCAGGTAATTAAATCCCAAAAGGTTGATTCTGTTCATCTGGAAGTAGCCGGATGTCACGGCCGGGCGGATTACACACAGTAATTCGGCGTGCCCGTGTGGCGTGCTGGCTAGACCCAAGCGCGGCGAAGGCTAGCGATGGGTTTGGAGCAGACACGCAGTTATTCTAGTAATGACCAGTGCACGAAGCGTGGCTTCGGAACTGTCGTTACAGACAGAGAGCGAGTGGAGCCGGGAAGAGAAAAAGGATTGAAAGGGATTGTCACTCACAGTTGCTGAATCAGGCGGAGACTGACGTCGGCAGAGTTTCGGAGCTCCTGACAAGAAGATACTGATGTCTGAGCGGCGAACAGGTGGGTGGCGTCTCTCTTTTAACCCCGGCCCCGTGATCAGCTGATCACAGCCGATCACCGGCTGACACCGGAAATGTTTTGTCACTGTTGTTCGTTGTTGTGGGTCTTTGTTCAATCATCAGTGGTTGTTAATAATCATGATAATTTGCATATTAATGATCAAGGAACTGACCTCACAGCCCATCGTTCATTCAGTGGTGTTAGTTTCAGTCATTGTGTTTATAAAGTTGGAAACCTGCAGTCAGCTGAGACTGAAGATGTCACCTGGATGAGTCCCACCAGTGTTCCCACCTGGGAATGTAACCCCAATCTGCTGGGTTAAAGTCCAGTGTCTCACATGTGCATCCGCCTTCTGATAAATGCTTTGATTCAAGGCTTTAAAACAAGAGCTCCAAACGCAGATAAAGTCTATAATGTGCAAACATACAGTATATGAACACAAATCAGGTTGGCTGTCGTTGTTCAGGCTCATGTAGACAATCTAAGCTGACTTTAGCTTTTGTTCATGCACTCAGAGGAGCAGGTCTGTAACCAGAAGGATCCTCACAGTGATGCCCACACGAGACCAAAAGCATCTAAAAATCCAGTTAGTACACGACATATGGCGCGCAATGCAGGGGTCTGAGGAAAATGCTTCTCATCCTAAGAACACATATTCATAACTGCGCCAGTCGCTCTTAATTCATCTTTTATCCATAATTCTTCTCCTCTTAAAAGAAAAAGTAAATATTCGTCGGAACGAACAGACGGACGGGGCGACGGCAGCTTCTTCTGCAACATGTTTCAGGGACAGGATGCGCCGTTTCAGCCGATTGGTGGCTTCCACTCATTAATTCAGTCTGTGACAGAATAAAACGCTGACTTCCTAACTCGTTCTCTTTCTGTTCTCACCCACACATCATTAACACTTCTGATAGAAGATGTGTATGCGTAAAATGATCGAGTTATTAAAGACAGATTCTAATTTAAAATGCACCATCAGGCTTCAGTCCCAACAAATGTCCTCTAATGTCTGTTATGAAGAATGAAACTAACGTATGTTGTGTGGTCAGCTCTCGTGGGAAATAATCTGTGTCCGTACAGTAAAGCTTTATTGATCCCAAAAGTCTGAAAGAACTGCAGATGAGAAGCTTTACCAGAAGACGCTCGATCCACTGTGGCACTCCCACTCTGCCTGTCCCATAGGGGGCACTCTCAAGCTCATCCAGCGTGGATGGGGCTCTGTGGAGCTGTAGAACAAAAATAAAACTCTCATGTTGCAAACATCCATCCATCTATTTCTAACTCTTACTCAGTTCAGGGTCGTTGCTGGAGCCTACACCAGCCGTCATGTTCGTCCGGTTTTTGATGGAAGAGCTCAAGGTCACAGATATAACTCAATTTTTAGATGTTTTGGCCTTGCAGCAAAATATCTTTCTGAGTACTGGGGACATTTCAGCACTACAAGCCGGCTCTTTACCTAGATTGGCTTTAGGTTGTTGCTTCAAGAGATCAAGATCTGTTTCTATAAACGGAACATGGAAACGCTTGGACAGAGATCTACAATTTGATATTAACCCTTTAAGACCTACTATAGAACCAAGTCCGCCAGAGCTTATATTATATTTTTACATGCTGTGGAGCCATTTTTGGGAGCATTTCAAGTTGCTATACATCAATACAACCATTACAGCCTAAATTTTTAATAATATGCATGCATTGAGTGCATAGTAATTACATAAATTGCAAAAAAGTGCAATAAACTATAAAAAAATAGAAAATCGTTTTTGTTTTTTAACATATATTTCTAGTTAGAGAAATTTAAGAGGCTTATCCCTCAAAACTGAAAATACAAAAAAGTTGCACAAACTAGTTTCCCACCACAGGAAATTTATTTTGAGTGTCTTCATAGTTTTATTTTTGAAATACACCAATTTTTATATACTGCAGGAAAAACGAAAATAAATATTATAATGCAAATTTGCAAAAAAGCAGCATCTGCATCAAAATAAACTATTTCCAGCAGTGCAATATGAGTCCTCAGCATCCCAGAAACGACACAGAAAGTCAGAAAGTCAAACATAACTTTTAAAAACACCAGTATAGGCTCATGAGGCCTTGATGGTAAAAAAACTACATTTCCGCGAAAATGATGTCACTTCCGGTTTCGGGCAGGACATGACGGACATGCGATAGTTCGTGCTGATGGACGTAGGAAGTGTTACAAACAGCTAATCGGATCGGCAAAGCGTGTTTCTGGAATATTATGTTTTTGTTGCTGCAAGTGCTTTTTATGCAGTTTTTGCAAAGCTATATGTGGAAGGAAACCGTGACCGAGGACAAGCTGATGGCATAAGATGTAAGTACAACTCCTCCGGTTTCATATGCAAAAAAAATTATTGCGCTAGCTTACGTGGTTGCAGTGCTACCGGGATTTAAAAATAGTTACGCAAAATGGAGCGTGCCCGCTCCGACTGGTTTTAAAGGGTTAATGTTCTCAGAGAGTCATTGGCCTCTTTGACTGACAGGTGGATGGCGACACAGGCGGCCGTAGCTGCTAGCTGTAGCTTCACCTCAGTGTCGTAGTAGTTCAGGAGTGTTCGCGTCATTTTGCGCGACCTGCTTTTAGAACGATGTCCTTCTCTGTGAAGCTCCTCACGTTCATCAGTGAGAGTTTTGCCATACTCACCTGACACCATCATTCACTGAACACCACGAAGTTCTCGTCAGTCTGCACTCACGGGTACGTTCGTTCTCCGGTCCCACGGCGCTCTGCAGAGTTTTAACCAACATCTGAGCTGGAATGAGCTCTGCAGTCACGACAGTGATGGAGTTTAAGAGTCAGAGACAGAAGGTATGAAGAGAATTAAAAATGAAACGGCCTACGAGGCAGATCCGAGTGATCGGGGCGCCTTCGGGCCAGAACGTCTGATTAAAGCAACTCAAAGTCAATCAAATGAGCACAAAGACAAGAGAGAGAAAATAAGTAGGGTTTCTGTTTGACTGGAGAGAGGTTAGGGTTCAAATCAAAACTGATTTCATAGGGTCTACAATGGGAACAATGGAGGACAACAACAGAGGAGGGCTGCTCAGCACGGAGGTGCGAGGGTGACCAAACTTTCCATCATTTTTTTCCATACATGGATTTTTTAAAGAGTAAAAAAAAGATTAAATTGACTTCTACCTGTCGCTACTTGATGCAGAAAATGATCCTCCATCATGTATAAATTCTGAGAAACGTCTCTGGTGGAATGAAAAAGCATCTCTGATGCACCACCCTCACAATCACAAAAAAGGATAAATTTAGCTTAAATTGAACAGGAAGAAAATGGAAAAAGTGAAGAGCACCTTAGTCTCTCTGTCAGAAACACGCTGACGTCATTGAACATGTCCAGGTCCAAACGGTCCCTCAAAAGCAGAGTGAAGGGCATCATGTGACAGTAAGACATCACCAAAAATGAACCAAGCAGCCAAGAGAACGTCTGGGATGATCCACGACCAATCACGAGGTTACTCGTTCATACGTCGCTGTGCAGTTTGGATTCCTCGCTGCCCTGAGAGTTTGGTGTCCGTGAGACGTGCTGCACATGGAGACAGCGTCAACACAAATACGATACATCAGAACTTAACAAGCTTGGATGCTCGTCTTCCTCACGCTTGCTCATCATGTGAACAGGTGTGCACCCTTTTGTTACTCCAGCTTCTCTCTCACTCGCCAGCTTGTCTCCGTGTCTTCTTCCCACCCTCTCGTCCAGGCTGCTTCAGCTAATCCCTCCTTCCCTTTTCATCCACCCTACACTTATGCTACGAGCTGTTCCTGCCATCGTTCCCCTTGTCCAATCTGGCAGAGCCAAACGGAGCAGCAGCTCACTGCCCACAGCTTCGCCTCCTTTTGGTTCAGATTGATGCCGAGAGCCGCCGGGGTCAGAATCATCGCCCACCGCTCTTCTGTGGCTCTTCTCGAATGGAATGAGGCAGAAAATGATCGTGCATGTTGTGGAAGTTGTTTCCCATTTCAAGGTTGTGAGTTCAGTTTTCTCGTGGTGATGGAAGGAAGAAGAAAAGAAAAGAACAACAGGAAAACACGAAGTTTGATCTCCCGATCCCTGTTCTTCCACCTCGTCTCTTGTTTTCTCTCTTTGCTTCTCTTCCCCCTTCCTTTTTTATCTTGGCCCTTTTCAATTTTTTTCTGTTGTTTGGTTTGGAGAAGTAAAAAAACAAAACGCTTTCATTTCATCTTTTTCTTTTCATTTTCATGTTTTCGGTTATTTTTCACACGTCAGTGCGGTGTAGAAAACCCAGCTCGGCTGATTGATCTGAATCTGGGAAACTTTGTCACCAAGCAGGGCTGATTTTTACTTCAATACGTGGAGTGAAAACACTCCCACCACAGCTACGCATTAGTGATTACCAACCATCTAAAATGATTTCTTGGACAGAAGTGATTTTGAGATCCTCTTCATCCATTTCACCACTTGGACTGCCAGCTTTTTATTTCCGGTCGCTCAACAGTGTGTGAGACAGAGCGAATGTAATTTCACTCGTACCACTCCCACACCCTTCCTGCCATTTTATTCTTGATTACATTTCACTTTCTGCATTTTATACTTCTTCTTTTTTTTTACCAATGCAGTTTATTTCCTGTCTACTATCATCTGTTCCAATAGTGAAGATTTTATGAAACCAACGTTTCTAATAATGAGCCCAAAGCTCTGCTCAAAACAGTGTTTTCTACTTGGATCTTTATGATGTCAGTGACAGAGGACAGAAGCTCCACCCGCCTGCTGAAGGAGGAGTTACAGCAGCTTGTTACAGAGAGAAGATGAGCTGAAGATTATTTTTAACTGAGAATCACTGAAAGCTACCCTGGCAATAAAACTGTGGGTCACAGGAATGCGATGCTTACTGGAAAAAACCAGTTTATGTCCAAGAAACCCATAACAAGTTAATCCTGCCGTGACTGACTTTAAGGACTACATGAAGGAGCGTGTTGGCTAATATCAGCACCAAGCAAATGCCTGTGTTGTCCCCAGAAATGCTTCACTGTCTCTCAGGAAGGTCTCACGTCTGATTAACCAAAAAACTCACTTTTTTGTAAAATTAATGACAGAAATTACTGAGTGGAAAGAGAGTAGAGGGCAGAGAGGAGCTCGAGTGTCTCGGGTTTTGTTGATGAAGTGCAGCAGGAGACCAAGCGGCTGCTGCAGCATCTGCACTGATGCTGATCTGAGTGTGAAGGGTTAGCAGGCAGCCTATGACGATGGACTATGGGAAGTGATATAATACAGTGATATAATTGGCTGTTCATAAACACCAAAGAAATGAATGATGACAAGATATTTCTTCTTCAGTTTAAGCTACATACTCACTGTGTCAGACACAGTTACAGAGCTGTTAGAGTCACTAATGACACGTCATGAACATTATTAACAGATATGGAAGACATGTCAGTGACCCCAAAGTGTCACTGCAGTCAGATATTTTACAAAAATACGCACACATAAGGTAGACATGATGTTTATAGATACATGTGTGTGTATACAAGCATGTACACACACACACACACACACACACACACACACACACTCTCATGAAAGTGAGAGGAGGTTTGAGCTGAGCAGGAATGCAGAAGAAGGCGCCGAATGCGTTAACTGTGACACGCTGAAACACGTGCAAGCAAGCTGACTGCGACCTGCAAACATGAAATATCTCAGGGCGGCACAAGATTTTACACACTGTTGTCATGTGACGGAAATGCAAACGGAGCCGGTAAATATGGCCGCAGCTGAGTAAAGAGCAGGAAAGAGGCCGCGGGCCCGTTTCAAAGACGGGCTGGCAGACTGTGCCGCGAACCAGACAAAGGTGCTGAGAGCGATACAGAGCTTGTTGTAACAGGTTAAACGCAAAGTTTTCTCTGTTTCACACTGCAAAGCTGGAATATCCCACAGAGCTCATCGGGCACTTTATCAATACCAGGAGGCCCTTTCTTCCCTGCGTGGGTTTTATTACATGTTTGGATGAATAATGTCACACTTTCAGATATGATAACCCGTCTGCCTCTCAGGTACCGCCGCAGCTTTTCCACCAAGCCGCCACACGAGCTGCTGCATATCTACGCAAACATTCCCGGCATACCGATCCCTGTTGACACAACCCACACACGCATGGAGTAGCTACACACACGAACACACACACACTGTATTATCTCAAGCCCCCGGGGCCCATGTACCGGTATGTGCCAGGTGGTTCCTCCCAGCCTGAGCAAATAAAGTTTTTCCCTGCAGGAAAGATGACAGCTCTGCAGAGTGAGAGTCCTGTAGTATTTGCAGGTTGTTTCTTTAAGCAAAGAAAAATAACCGGCAGCGTTAAAGGATTTATTTAAAAAGCATCACTAATGAGTACAATTATTCCTAAAGATTGTTCATAATTTAAACGTTCCTATGTGATTTTACAGTTCTTAATGTTCTTATTATACAGGACGTGATGGTAATCAGCGTGAAGAGCCTCGACCTTATGCTGCAAAGAGCCCCGAGATGACCTGCGCTGTGATTGGCTGCTAAATGAATGGAAATTAAAAATTAATGACTAAAATAAGTGGAACTTGATTTTGAGTAGCTGTATTTTCTTGACATTAATTACTCATAAAGGCCACAACATGCATCTGAAAGCTCTGAGGGGAGTCGGGTAAATGGATGTCCAAGCGAGAATCTTTCGCCAAAGCGAGGAGAGAAAAGCAACGAGGAGAGCGGCGTGTGTCGGAACAAGCCGTCCAGAGTATGAATCAGAGCTGCCGTCGGCTCAAAAGGAGAAGGTTTGGATCAATAGTAGGTTTTTTGTAATGAAAAATCGGTTTTCAGGCTGCTGATTCAGACTTCTTGTATTTCCTGCATTTCTAAGAATTTTAATCACGGACACGTCAAACATTTTCAGTCCGATTTACAGAGCGCTCCTCACAACAACACTGATCTACAATGGAGGTCATCAAGACCCCAAATCAAGGCCCTTTCAAACGCATGGACCTTCTCTCTGAGAGGAATCTGCCTCTGGGTGATTTCAGGGTTGCTGAGAAATTAAAGGAAAAAACAGCCGAGTGTGTCAGTGAGGCGTTGTGTTACTGCAGTGTCCACAAAAGAAAATAGTGCGGACCAACCGCTGCCAAACTCATTTAAACCGCCACGACGTCCACGACGTCACCTCAACAGCTACGTCAGAACCGCCTCCTCACCCGTTTACGTCGAAGGCGTCCACGTTTGTGTCCCGACGAGTTTCGGCGTCCCTCTGTTATGACGCAGTGTAACAGCTGTGAAGGAGTCGGGGTCGACCAAACCTTACCGAGTACTATTAGCGCCAAAACGTTAGTGCCTCATCCTAACCGTCTGAGGAGCTTTGGGGTCTGAAGAACGTTGAAAACCTGCCTTTGTGGACGGCTCTGCTGCAGTAGATGTCTTTACCACGATGACCAATGTGGTAACCAATGATAACCAACACTTCAGTCAACGAATAAAACAAGATGAAAATGTTCTGGAGAGATTACATCCAATCAGAGCGAATCACGACGTGTAGAGAGGCGGGACAGGTTCTGAAGTGTGGGAAGGTTAGAGGAGCTGCCTCGGTACAGCTGGCTGTGTTTGTCATGAAGACTCCAACGCTGGGAGCGAGACGGAGCACACATCTCACAGCCCTGCGAACCTCACCGGTCGAATACAATCTGATGATATTTAGTCAGCTAAAACTTAAAGGATTTAAAATTATGACTAAAACAAAATGAAGACTGATGATGACACACACAGCGAACTGACAGACGCACAACATCAACACAACATGAGCTGGCAAAGACGACTAAACCTGAGATACGAGTGGAAATCACATGCACACATGCACACACACACACACACACACACACACACACACACACACGCACACACACACACAGTTTCACTGATAAGGTTGGACAAAGTGCAAAACAGCCCAACTTGTTTTCTCTGTCGGTGTCTCTCACGGTCGCCGGCGCCTCAGCTCTTTGTTTCTTCAAGGTACCCGTTTATGTGTCGTCCTCTATCTCTCTCTGCTCACTTTGTCTCTCGCCCCTTATCAGCTTCCACACCGGCCTCGCTCCCCCTCCCTCCCCCCTTTTGTTGCTTTCTCCGTCTCCCTGTTTATTTTTACATCTCTTCGTTGGTGCGGCTCATCTGTAACCCGACCCGTGCAGCCAGCAGTCGTCTATCTGCCCGTCAGAACCCGCTCAGCCCTGCCCTAATATGTCGCCCGGCTGGCTGCTCCGCTGCTATTATTAGAACTACAGTAACAGTAGCAGCTAACAGCTTACAGCAAGAAGCTCACATACATGCAGCGTATGCAGTGAGCAACACAAGGACATGTTTCATGTGTTTCATTTGCAGCTCATAATGAGTTTTAACGCTGCCTCATGGTTCCTTGTTTATGTATTTTTTAATTTTTCCAAATATTAATTTTTAATAAAATATTTTAAAGCTTTTTGTCCACGTGAAACTTTATTTTTTGCATTTGATTCTTTTGGTTCTTTCCCGTGGATCCAGCTGTTTCCTGTCTTTGATCTACTCGTCTCTACTGACATTCATCTATCAACACTGCTGAAAATCCCCTGGCTCGGGGGAGCGGTGAGTTCTTGGACTTTCTTCGGCCCTGTTTACATGCACGTCCTGCACCAGGAGGAACCCAGTGCCCTCTGCACATCCTAATATCTGAGGATTTCACCCGGGTACCTGACAGCAGTCGGGGTACTGTCGGCTAACGCGTGCTCCATGCGACGCTCCGAGGAAACGTCTCCCCAGAGCATCACTGACCAACTGCCAAAGCAGGCGTGATGGATGATGTTGCAGGCAGCATAATGTTTGCTGCAGCGTCCTCAGACTCTGAACCAGCTGTCATGTGTGGAGAACGGGGAGCGGTGGCGGCACTGTCAGCGATGGCGTTCTCTGGAGAATGCCAATCAGGCAGCACAGAGCGGTGCTGTGGGCACAGGTCCCAGGAAACGACGCCGGGTCCTCACGGCATCTGTTTCTGACCGTTTGATCAGAAACATGCACAGGCAGCCTGCTGGAGGTCACTTTGCAGGGCTCTGCTAGTGCTTCTCCTGTTCCTTCTTGTACAAAGAAGCAGATACTGGTTCTGCTTGATCCTCTTCTGTGGCCTGATCCGAGTCTCCTGATGTAATGGTCCTGGGAGGCACACAGACCATGTTGTAACGGCATGCATGGATCTGTGTAGGTACCAGTCGGGATGAAGGCACCTCCTACTAATCCATGTTAGCCTGTCGCTGCCTCTCCAGTCCGCCTGCTGTCACTTTTATTCTCACCTGTGCAGGTGAAATAGATTCACAGTGTTCTTTTGCTTCTTAAACAGACAGAAATCCCCCAAAGTTTCAGGTACTTTGTGCTGCTGCTAATTTTATGCAGCAGTGTATTTTCACAGCTTTATTATTGTATTGTTGCTTTTCAGGATGAATCATTATTGCAGTGATGTCAAACATGCAGCCTGGAGGCCAGAACGGCTCCACAAAAGGGTCTTGTTCATTCCACCAGAGGACTTTGCAAAGCTAAACTACACGTTTTCATTATAACGCAGTGTTTCTTTGAATGGCGACGGCTTCCTGACTGCACACTGAACACGTATGAAAGGTCAGAAGGATTTTTAGTTCTGGAACAGAGGTTTGAATCAATAATGTGTCTAAACTGTGGATTTCATGAATGTGGGGGAAACACGCACTGTTTTGGGGGGGGGGGTGCAGTGTGTCGTTTACTTTTAAGGGCCTGAATGTGGTCCACAGACTGTAAGACCACCCAGGCTGGACACCTGGTGTCACCTTCCTGAGTCCTAACACCTCAGATATCACGCTGATGGAGACGCGCAACCTCTAAAAACACAGAAGCAGATGCAGCAGCAGTGTGAGGCAGACGGGGAGAGGACGCATCTCTGCAGTGGACTTTAATGAGCTCAGCACTCAGACAGCAGTTAATAGTCCTGCTAATCTCTAAGCTGCTGCTCCATCCCTCCGTTCTCTTCTTCTATTGTCTCTTTTCCCTCTCTCCTCCTTCCTGTGTTTTTACACTTATTTCCTCGTCTCCTCCACTCTTCCCGCCTTCCTCCTTTTTCATCTCCTTCCATTCTTGTCCTTTGTCTCCTCTCTGTCTTCTCTCGCCTTTGTTTTTCTCCTCTCCCCTCATCTCCTTATAGGCAAGTGCTCCTCAGAGGCCTCTCTGAATCACAGTGTCAGCTCTTCACAGCTCACAGTGTGCGTGTGTGTGTGTGTGTGTCTGTGTAAATATGTGTGTGTGTGTGTGTGTGTGTGTGTGTGTGCACTTCATATACAGTTCAAACCACTTACTGACCTCATTGAAGGCAATTTGGAGGAAAGAAAATGAGATGGATGGAAAGTGAGTGCACCAGCAGAGGAAGGGAACATAAGAAAAGGAGAGAGGAAGTGCTCAGTTTGAAAGGAACTCTGAGGGGTTATTTGTAATACATGCTAAGAGCTTCATGCATATTAAAAGTCAACATGCAGAGTCATTGTTTGCATTGTTTTCTGTTCAAATGCAAAGTACGGAGCGCTGAATGACTCTGAAGAGAGCGGACAAGTGCTGACCCCTGAAAGCAGATTTCACTTGAGTTAAATGAGTTTAACATCATTTACTCTCCTAAATACGTCCTCGCTGCTGCAGTTTGGAAACAGAGAGTCAAACCTCCTCCTTCAAAGTTCACGTCAGGGTCACGTCAAAAGCATCAACGGTTCAGATTCAAACCAGTCGATTCACATCAAAAACCTGAAGGCCGTCGTCCTCTCAGGAACACCACCCAAAAAACTGCAAACTGACACTTAACAGGAGTACTCTTATGAATATACTGTAACATAAAGCCTTGTTTGATCATGTGACCCGGCGGTGACAGGTGAAACCTCCACCCAACCTGGAAGAAGATCTCAGGATGCGTCGTCGGTGGCTGACGGCAGCCGTCGTACGTCACATGGCCTCCTCTTTCAAACCATCTGTCTTTTTGGTCTAAAATGTCAACACTGGCATCCTCGAAGAGTGACCTTTGACCTTTGGGTGCAGGTGTACAGCTGTCGAGATAGCTCTGTGAGGTGCTGCATGTTGTGCAGTGCGTCGGCTGAGGTAGTGGTCAGAGACTGAGGGTGTCGCTCGATCTTCTTTCTCTGGCTAACACAGGAGAAGATGCACGACGGTGTTGTTCGTTGGTGTCGCTCTGGTTGGATCTCACAGTCTTTGTGATAACTGCACGTTTCTTTACACGCATGTGTGTCCTTGTTCCTGAGAGGAAACGTCCTGATCGACCCAACTTTAAAGGTTTGTGACGACCGACCCCGCTCATAAACTCGTGCTTTCAACTTGTTCACAGGAAAAATGTAGTGCACACCTACTCATAAGGACCACAACGGCAGACGTAAACTGTGCAACCGCAAAACAGGGAACCACAGGCTGATGATCTGCTGTGGTCCTGCCACTAAAGCAGCTGTCCACAGAAGAAGAAAGCAGCGATCTCTAGGACTGAAAAACTAACATGCACTTTCTTCACTCGAGGCTCCAAAAGTGAATCCATCTCCAGAGGAGACGTGTTTGCACACTGATCAGCAAACACACCTGATGTCTGCATTATACCTGAAACACATCTCATCAGAAGTTTGAATACAACAAAAATGATCATGAACGCTTTCCTTCGTATACGTTTGGACATCACGCGGTTCCTTATGATGCTGCACAGTTCAAAACACGTTCATCTTACCAAACAGTTAATATTAATACAAATAAAATGATCAATTGTTACTTTGTTCCCTTCCATATTTATCCAAACTGCAGTGTGGAACATTTGAAGCTGAGTCAGTGGCTTCAATCATAGCTTGGTTCTTTATTTGTTCCACTGCTGCATCGATGAATCTTCTTTACAAATGAAGAGAAATAAAATAAATTTACTTCCCTGAGATGAAACTTCTTTAACGACTGCTGTCCTCACAGATGTCAGAACCTGCTGCAGATTACAACGTTATAAAATGCCTTAAATATTAGATAACAATTATGTACATTTCATGGGTATGTTCTCGTACTTTATACAAATGTACATGAAGGAAATGTCATTCTTGATATCCAAACCTGAATGATCTCCCAGCGCTGCCGTGGTCTCAGGCACACGATAAAAAGCCTCCGGCTGCGTTTGTGAGGACTGTGAAGTCCTGACAGAGCGTCAAATGGATTATGAAAGGAATCATTTTGAATTCAACAGACGTAATTATCACTCTGTCTCCTACAAATTAAAAGAAAATTGTTGCTGCCAGAATTAAAGACTCTGGCACGAAATGTTCTCTGACAACTAATTTTCATTTTTCACACTAAGATCCTCTCACAGCAGCTAAAGCAGGAGGAAATATGTTTTTCCAGTATGTTTCTATGTGCATGATCAATGTGCTGCAGAGGCTTCAACTCTTCCCCCATAAAGATAAATATGAATATGGCTTGATCGCCAGTTTTTCCAAAGGTAGCCTCACAGGCAGAGAGCCCCTCACTGACCTGTGAGACAAACCCAGTCACGCTGAGCACTCGGTCCAGAAAAGAGCTTCAGAGCCCCAGTAGGGGTAAAGAGTTCTCCAGGCTTCTGCCAACCTCCAGCTGAGATCCTCAAACCAACCGTCGCACTCTCCTCACATCACGCACACCAGAGCGACTCTGTTCAACTTTAGCATCACCGAGTCCAGGCTGATCTCTGCAGGTCGTCCAGAATCCACAGAGTCGTCTTTTAATTCGTGGAAATGTGTCATTTTTGCATCAATGTTGTCATGGAGACGTCGCTTTTACTTTGACTAAATAAAGAATAAAGTAAAGAACTGATATTTACTGTGCAATGCTAAATAAATCAAACAATTTCTGTTAAGGTCAATAATAATATTAATGATAATAATTGTAAGCAGTTTCTGTTTTGCGATCCCTCTCCTCATAATTTTGTTGTTTCCTCGGTATTTTGCCGATATTATAAATTATGTATTTCAGTGGTTTTGTGGCGTTGGAGACGCCTCTGTAGGATATTTGGTCATTTCCCTCAGTGCTTCCTTAATGCTTCCTTTCATGCCAGTCTCTTGTCTCTGGTTTCTTCAGATTCCTGGAGTGTCACGTCTCCTCCTCTCGAAGTCTCACCCTCCTCTGCCTCGTGTCCTGGTGGTAACAGACTCGGTTGCTGAGTCAGGGCAGAGCTGTCCTCCTCCTCTCCGTCTCTCTCTTCCTACGCTCGCTGCTGGATGAAAGCTGCGTCAGAGAGGGAGAACACAGCTCTGACATCTGTTGGAGGCTTTAATCCAAATCACCTTACAACACTGAATCTGCATGCATTTCACCTCAGGTTGGGCTCCTCGCTCTAAGCTCCACGAGGCCGTGTGGACGGGTTTCGGCTCTCCTTCTTCCTCCACAGTGAGAAGCAACCTGAAGACTGGCCTGAGCCTCCTCTCTCCGTCTCATCCCCCTGGACCCAACTCGACATCCAGCTTTAATCTCCCTAGATATCAGCAGCAGTGACTGAAGCCAATATCGGTCTTTACAGCCTTCGGCCTACAGCGCGACCTCCGCTTTAATAGGTAGTGAGAGTTGACAGCTGGAGGGATTTGCTGCTTGGTGTGAGCAGTTACAGTCTGGGGAGAGATCGGTCTCTCCGATGGAGCTAAACTGGGTTTCCATTACGATAAAACATGTTAAAGAGCACTGACAACAAAATAAATGAGGCTAAGGATCATACTGACCCTTACTCATCAAACAGGGAGGGGGGCGCAGGAGGGCCCGCTAAACGACCCTCAATGAGGGTTAAGAGCGAGCCAGTGATCAGGCCAGACCTGTGTTTGCTTTTGGCGTGAGCAAATCATTCCAGGATTCATTGCTGTGTTTTGGCATCATTGTGTTGCAGAGTCGTTATTAAGCTCCAGCTGAAGCTCCTTCAGACGCACGCGGACCAGGTTTGATGATTTTCCGTGCTCTGTTATCCAGGTGTTCTGCTCTTGGCTGATGGGAGTGGCATACACACTGCATGCATACTGTATGCTGCTCCCATCAGCTAAGAAGGTCTTCTGAATTTAAGGTGTTTTGTCTTCAGAGATGCCCACCTGCAAAGTAGTTATTTGAGTTACTGTTGTGGCTCAAAGTAGTCTGTCCGTTCTCCTGTGACATCAACAAGGTGCTTCCTCCCAGAAAACTGCTGCTCTCCAGATGTTTTCTCCGTTTCTTTGGAAACTCAGGGACGGTCGTGTGGAAAAATCCCAGCAGGTCAGCTCTTTGTGAAACACTCAGACCAGCTCGTTCGACCGTTCTTTCAATTCTGAGGCTCGTGTGAACTTCAGCGGGTCATGTGCATTCAGGCAACACGTCAGTGCAAGTCTGCCATTGCTGCCCTTTGATGACAGATGAACCAAATGAAGAGTTTGCTAAAGGTGTTTCTTCATGTGAATGAACGATCGGCACAGTCATGTTGCGTCACGTGTTGTTGTTCATTTGAGGTTTGAGTTCAAATATTTTAGAGCCTGCTGAGGACCAGATGATTCTGGTTTGTGTCCTGATGCGTGAACTTCCTGTGTGTCGAAGCTTTTCTTCTTCTGTTTTGAACGCGGCATCTAAAGGACGTTTTCCTTCTCTATCCAACAGCTTTTCTTGGAAGGACAAAAACAACAACAGATATTGTGTTCCAAAAATTGGCTGCTGTTAGTATCAAAGATGGTTTCGTGTGAGAGAAAATAACAGGCCATCACAAAACGATTTGGGCAGAGACTGAAGGGCCTCTTTTCTGTCTCCCCCTTCTCCATTTTATCATCGAGTAAAGCTTAATGTCTCGCTGTGCCTTTTTTCCTGGTTAACGCTCTTAATTATCGATGGTGTCTGCCGCCACTCCTTCCCCGCGGTGTACGGAGAGAAGGTGGGTCGTTACATTCAGAGGGTGACAAAGAGCGAGGGATGATGATGCGGAGAGAGGACAGGAGGAATGAATCCAATGAAATAAATATGGACGGAAGAAGGGAGAGAAAACCTGCACACAGGTGGCGAGCGAAGGGGAATGTAATTAATAATCACAGTGGGAAGTGTTTCACAGCAAAGCGCATGTGTTCCTGCCTCACACTGTGTGTGTGTGTGTGTGTGTGCGCGCTCTTCATCTGCATTAGTGAAGACCTATTTGCAGCTGTGCACACAGTTCTTCATATTTGTGCATATAGAATAATAAACACGTGGCATTCAGCTTCTCTGCAGCTCGCTAACCGGACTCAGGTGGTACTGTGGATGGAGAGGAACTAATTACTTTTAGCTTATTAAAAATATTCCCCACAGGCCTGTAATTTAGTGTCCTAAAAATGGTTTTAGTTAAGTCTACAGTTGATCCTTTTGTCAGATTTGCCTGACAACTTTTAACAAGCAGTAGTGGAGCCGTAATCTTAATCCTCCAGAAATGGAAATAAGGAACTGAAGCTGAATAATGAGCAGCGTGTGCACTCCAACGCTCGGCTTCATGCACCAACATGTCTGCTGTTTGCTTTACCTACCTGACACTTTAACATTTGTCACTACAAACATTTATTTCTATTAACGCTGAGTTTTCACATTTGTCTCTTTTATCATTTCTCTTGATAAAACTGTCCCTAAAATCCATCTTTAAAAGTAGAGCGTCAGTATCGCACTCAGTGGTCACGGCTCTGGGACGGTTGGTGAAAGCAGCTGTTCTTAATCCTCTAGCTGGTGACTGAAATGTTTTACAGGAGACCTTGACAATGAAACAAGTCAGTTTTAGGAATTTATTTCTCACAAAGATGGATTTTGAGTCCAACCCCATCACAGACAGTCTGAACTCTGTGTGAAGTAAATTCTTGTAGAGCCTTGAAGATGAGCAACTCCTGAAGATCGCCGACATATATATATTTCTTTTTATTATAAACACTCAAGCAGGTCATGGTAACTTCATCTAACTCTGGCCTTCACATTTTCTTAGAAATATGGATTCATGTCTTTTATTTGATGAGACTTTTTTTCTATAAGTATATTCATAGTTTAGTTACCATCAACTCTTATATATCCTGTTATTAACTTTTACTAAAAGTATATGAAGTAAAAAGGTTAAATTCAGCATTACGGGCTGAAAGTGATGACAGTGTCTGAGTTCACTTCAGTGATTACTTCATCCAAATCATCAGCATGATCTATTAGACCCACCCAATCCTACTGTTAATCATTTTTTATTGATCCTAAAGATAATTAATCTCTCTTTAATAACCAGCTATGTACCACAGGCCTTCAAGCTGGCAGCCACCTCTAGCCCTCCAGTTGTCCCCGCCCACCCCTTTACTTTAGTGTTATGGTCATAATTGCCCGGTCTGTCTTATTAGCTCTTAAATTAGCATAACAAACATTTTTCACCACCAAATTCAGTTCATGGGTCATTCAGGGGGTCAGGGGCTAATAGTGGGGGGTTAGTGGATTCCCATTCATTTCCTATGCTGGTTAAAACACTTTTATATGTTCGAGGTTATAGAAATGTGGTTTGTTAAAATTTTTTGTGTTGATTTAATTTCTTGATTTATCATGGATTTCTTTTCAAACTGTTATACAGCTTATTTATCAATGCTATTTATTTTCTTGGTTAAGGATTTGATTATTTCTGGGGGTGAGGGATAGGATAAGTATAAGCCATAATGCTTCAGCCTATTCCTTTTTCAGTTTCGGTTTGAGTACTTTTATGTAAAATTATAATCTGTTGTTGTTGACTGAAATAAAAATTTCAATTCATTCAAGAGTGCATAGTCATAAGGCCTTGAAGCCATCAGATGTAAAGCACAAGATTTACGAGTGTTTTAAGTTGTAAATCAGTCAGATTTGACCAGAACAAAACAGGAAGGTGGCTGTAGTTAAACCTTTACTCAAAAAGCATCTCTAGACCCAGCAGTCTTAGCTAATTATAGGCCAATCTCCAACCTTCCTTTCATATCAAACATCCTTGAAAGAGTAGTTGTCAAACAGCTAACAGATCATCTGCAGAGGTTTATTTGAAGAGTTTCAGTCAGGTTTCAGAGCTCATCACAGCACAGAAACAGCTTTAGTGAAGGTTACAAATGATCTTCTTATGGCCTCTGACAGTGGACTCATCTCTGTGCTTGTCCTGCTAGACCTCAGTGCAGCGTTCGATACTGTCGACCATAATATCCTATTAGAGCGATTAGAACATGCTGTAGGTATTACAGGTACTGTGCTGCAGTGGTTTGTATCATATCTATCTAATAGACTCCAGTTTGTGCATGTAAATGGAGAGTCCTCTTCACACACTGAGGTTAATTATGGAGTTCCACAGGGTTCAGTGCTAGGACCAATTCTGTTTACATTATACATGCTTCCCTTAGGCAGCATCATTAGAAGACATAGCATACATTTACACTGCTATGCAGATGACACCCAGCTCTATCTGTCCCAGCTTACACAGTCCTGTAAAGTGACAGGACTCTCTACAGTCCACCCAATGATCTGTGACCACCTTGGGTCTCTCATGAACCAAACACTCGTCCCTTCAGCTTCAAAATGCTGTCTTTCCCCCTTTAAAAGTGGAGCTTATCACAGCTACAAGGCGAGGTACAGGTCGCCAGCCTGGCGTTGGGCTTGTTGAGGAAAATTAAAATTTATGATCGGGCCCACAAAACAATAGATTAAAAATGTCACAAACTGCCATGAGACTGAACACGGTTTTTCATCTGTACTCACGTGTGCACATAAAATGTCTATTTTCTACGAGAAATGCCAGAAAAACGTGAGGTTGGAGGTTGAGGAGAGGAAGAGAGAGGCTTCACTTCACACCAGAGATCCAACATTTTATTTATGTGTTCATTGTTAAAATACACGATTAAGTAAAAGTCTGGGTTTGAGGGGTGAAATGATGCCCTCCTCCACTGCCCCTTTTTTTTTATTTAAAAAATTACATCTTCACGGAAATATCAGTAAATCTGAGTAAGGCCTGAGGGAAAGCCGTGCTCAGGGACACTAAAATAATATTGGTGAGCAAATAGATTCGTTTCGGCTGTGAGGCAGGGACACAGCTCCTCGTATTTGTTTTTAACCATGTTTATTATTTTAGCTCTGGGAAAAAATAGCTCATATTCAACACTGGGTATTCATTATTTTTAAAAGGAGTGCAGCAGGTGTTTCTGGCCTGAGAAATATGTGGATTGCAGTAGAGTGCTCGGTGCCGTCTCCCTCCACAGCATGGGAGTCCAAATGGTTTTACTGTGATTGGTCACTTAACAGAACAAAATGTGTTCACATCACGAGCAGCCCTTTCTCAAATTGCTCTGGGCTGCTGTCGCCCTGTGCACTGCCTTTTTCATAGTGGCCACTTCCCATCAACCTCTCCAATGTCTGTCATTTTAAAAAAAAAAGTGCTGGTAATTTAAAAAAGTGGATGATTCTGAACCCACTCCGTCTCTTGCTCTTTTCCCTTCTCCTCTGAGCACGCACACAGATGTTGGAGCACTGGAATGGAGTGATTTTCTGTAGAGGCGTGTGCCACGTGAGTGCATTTATTTATACGTTGCATCACAGCAGCGCTCGGGCCAGTGTGTTTGTGAGTCATTAGAGGGGAATCGTGGTGCAGGTGCATGCTTCGAGTGGCTTTTCACATTTCAGTCCACTTTAACCTCATTTCGGCCAATCGTGACACAAATCAAAGGCTCCATGTTTGCGATGCAACAGCACCATCAGATTAAATTATGGGCTTCACTCACTGCTGCCAAAAGCACCATCAACAACCAGCCAGGGCTGCAAATTCCACAAACCCGCTCCACAGGTTTTATATAGACCTACAGCAAGAGTTGCTCCGCCTCGAATGTCTCACAGGAAAAATGGGAAACAGGTGCAATTCAATTCAATTGTATTTGCAGGGAGACAAATCACAACAGCAGTCAGCTCAGTGCACTTTATATTAGAAGGTAAAGACTCGAGAGTAACACAGAGAAACGCCAACAATCAGACAGCCTCCTAAGTCAGTTTCAACAGGTTATTTAATAACTGCACCACAAAAGGAAAATACCCCATACAATGCAATGACACTTTCTCCATTCGTTCATTAATTTTTCCTCATAGACCCACAAATCAAAGGCTCCATGTTTGCTATGCAACAGGTTAAATTATGAGCTTCACTTGTTGCTGCCACGAGCCCAGACCTCCCCTCTCCCCAGCCAGCTGTCCGGGGGAACGCTGAGGACTTCCCAAGCCATCCAGGAGATGTAATCTCTCCAGCATGTCCTCCCCCAGCACCTGATGGAACATCCACGGATCACCTTCAACCAGCTGCGTTTCTTCAAAGAAAACCAATTTCTGTGACCTCGTTCCCACAATCCAAAGCTCGTGACATAGCTGAAGGTGACCACCCTCAACTCATATAGCACCACTTCACAACAAGTTATCTTAAGATGCTTTCTACTGTAAGGTGCAGACCCTGCAGCAATACAGACAAAATCCTAAGAATGGTGACAGTGAGAAGGAAAAACTCCCTTTTAACAGGAAGAAACCTCCAGAAGAGGGTCAGGGAGGGGCGGGGCCATCTGCTCCGACACCCTTCAGAGAAAGCTCATTTCTGCAGCTGGTGTCCTCGATCTTATGCTTTCAGTCAGTGCTCACGGTCATGACCATGAATGAGGGTGGGAACATTAAAAACAGCAGCTTCATCGGCTCTAATCACCACAGCACACCTCCATCCACATCACAGATGGCGACGTGACCCTGAGACCTACCACACCACGGCCGTGCACGAACATTAAGACACGAATCAAACGATCCAAGTGTTCATTTACAGATGTGTCTTTACAAACTCTAAACTGTTCATTGGATTGAGGGAAGAAACGCTGCTCTGTGCACTTTAAGCACAGATATGTGTGTGTGCTGTGTTTCCATGAGTGTGTGTTTGTGTGTCGGTGGAGGAAGTGCAAGGCTGCAGCTGAAGCGTAATCCCTTCTATCTCTCGAGGCAGACTGTCTGAACGGTGAATATCTCTCTGGGTTCATGCAGTCTATACACACACACACACACACACACACAGGCCAGACTCTACACACACCTCCTCTCGCTGTCTTACATCTGTACAGCTATGCACACACTTGGCTTCTCTGTGCCTCCCAAACCGGCTGTTTTACAACCGTGTCGTCGCTCTCACACGCATGTCCGGCTGAAATACGGCGGCAGCCCGAGGCGGCAAGAGGTGCAGCACGCCAGTGAGGCTGGTGGAGAGAGCCAGACAGACATTAGTGCAGAGTTAGGACGTCTTTGTTGCCTCCAGACAGGATATTGTGGATGAGGTCTCGCAGTGCAGGCAGGTGGAGTGTGGACAGCATTAACATAGAAACCTGGAAACCACCAAGCCGGGCTCAATGCAGCATGAACAGCCATTTTCAAGGCATCAGTTTCTGGATTAAGGCTTAGTTATATAAACTTTCTCAGTGGCAGAGCTGTCCCCGAGCCATGAATAATCTCATTTGTTGAGGTACATCTCAACACGTGAGAGGAATATTGGAAAAGTAACTTTTGGGATGCTTCCTATGTTTGATGACTTTGTGTTGAACACGTTATTGGTCTGAAAAGCTTCAGTTTTCTGTGAAGTGAAACAAAACGTCTTTAGGTAACAATTGACCTCATAATTGATCAAGTAAATAAATAAGAGTTTGTTTGGAAACAAACGAAAACATTTATTTTGATTAAATAAATGTTTAATATGGAGTTCCTCATGACTCATTTGTAGGTCACTTTTCTTTTTAATTGAATATTATTGTTGGAAGTCAGCATACAGCCTTCGTATGGCTGCGGTTCATTCCAGCCTCATCTCTGCAAGACTGTTTAAAACAAACACTGAATGTTGGCTGAGATCAACACCTGACTGTTGACTAGTTTTCATAACGAAGCCAGAAACCAACCTGGGCCCTGTTTCAGGAAGCCGGTTTAGTGCAATTCTGAGTAAGTATACGCTGAGTTAACGAAAACTCTGGGTTTTCGGTTTCACAAAGCGAGTTCAGATTAATTCTGAGCGAGTTACTATGACGACACACTCCGTGAAGCTAACCTGCCCCCTAGCAGGTTTACTTCAACTAACCCTGACTGTCTCCGCCTCTTTGTCAGAAACCTGACTGTAGGAAGTGTCAGACATGGCGTGCTCCTTCCTTGAAGAGCCCTCCGTCTCCATGGTGACTCGCTTAATCTGTGCTCCACTAATCAGGGCTTTATGTATCCTCGTGCGCGCGCTTAACTTGGGGTTAAAGCAACTCCGCGTTGACTGAACTAATTGTTATCAGCCTTTCTGAAACCGAATATTATGAGTTGGACAGTTCGGGATTACTCAACCCTGAGTATCGTTTTTGACTCTGAGTTTTCTAAACCGGCTTCCTGAAATAGGGCCCTGGTCCTGAATAATCAGATTATTAATCTGCACAGCGGCTTTAATTGTATGTGATCAAATATAAAAACCGAGAAAACCAAGTAAATGAGTCTGATGGAAAACATCTTAGCTACATTTTGTCAGGTTTTAGTTGATGGACTCAGGCGCAGACCAGGAATCCTTGCAGAGTTTATTAACACAAACGAGACCAGGTGATACTGCTGGAGGGAGGGGAGGGGGTCCAGGGCTCCGGGAGATGTAAGGGGATGGAAATCAGACACACTCCAACAAATCTCTCTCCTCTCTCCACAGCGGGGTAACACAAATCCACTCACTCGTCCACACGGTGACAGGCGGGCAGGGAAAAGTCTGGGGTACATCAGGGCCCTATTTCAGGAAGCCGGTTTAGTGCAAACTCTGAGTAAGTATACGCTGAGTTAACGAAAACTCTGGGTTTTCGGTTTCACAAAGCGAGTTTAGATTAATTCTGAGTGAGTTACTATGATGACAGCTAGAGAGAACGCTCATCATTTACTGTTGTTTTGTGAAGCTAACCTGCCCCCTAGCAGGTTTACTACAACTAACCCTGACTGTCTCCGCCTCTTTGTTGGAAACCTGACTGTAGGAAGTGTCAGACATGGCGTGCCCCTTCCTTGAAGAGCCAGTAGATCGTGAAGCCCAAATTCTCCGCAGAGCTCTCCGCCGGGAGAGAGTGATCAGAGTGCGTTTGGACATTTTATCATTTCCTGATGATTTCCTGTGTGAACGTTACCGTTTTTCAGCACAATCTATAATTTATTTGAATAACATCCTCAGGCCTAATATTGCTCATGTGACATATCGCGGACATGCTCTCAGTTCATTACATATTATTTGTATTGCACTTCGGTTTTTTGCAAACGGGAGCTTTCTGTATAATATTGGTGACGCTGAGCACGTTTCCAAGGCTACCGTCTGTCGGGCAGTCAGGAATGTTACAGTTGCACTGAAACGTCTCCTGTACTCGTCTGTGGTGTTCCCCGGTCATAGACCCACAAGATTTATCAAAGAGGGATGCCACAAAATTGCAGGTAGCAGGATGAACGAAACTTAATTCATGATGTGGTGATACTTGAACTACTACTTAAATTGTACATTTATTCTCACGGTTCCCAGGCGTGATTGGCTGTATAGATGGCACTCACATTCCAATCATTGCTCCTTCAGTAAATGAAGGAGACTATGTGAACAGGAAGTCTTTCCACAGCATTAATGTACAGGTACATAGTTCCCTGTAGCATTTCAAACTAACAAATTATTTCATTATAGTAATGGATGCTAATTTGTGTTCTCTGCACTGTGAAGATCATATGTGATGCTGCCAACATTATCACAAATGTGGAAGCCAAGTGGCCAGGCTCTGTGAGTGGTGGTGGTGGAGGACCCCCACCTGTTTTTCGGGCCTCCGCTTTTTTTCTGTTGGCTATAACGGGTCACATTTGAGCATACAGAGTAAGCAAATATGTACTTGTAATGTGCTCAGATAATTTCAATAAGTGCTTACAGAGGGGAAATTAATGTAGCCTCTAACTGCAATTGATTTACATGGGACAAACAGACCGAGCACTATGGCTCATAATACAATTACACCTTACCTGTTTGGACTATATTTTTATATTTCATTTTTACTTGCTGCCAGGAACGTTTGGGGCCTGTTGGGTTGCACCTGCGCTCACATCACATCACAAAATAAAATAAAATATAATAAAATAACGTGTTAAATGGGTGGAAATCCCTCGATCAATGTTTAAATTAACACTCACGCATTGACTCTGTTGGCTATGTTTTGCCATGCATGCTCCCTTTCTTTTGCAGCTGAGGCTGTGTTACTTTTTTTCCGTGGAATTTGCATGTTATCAGCACATGCTGCCATCAGAATTTCGGACTCAAGGGCTGTAAGATACACTGACCGCGCCTTATTTCCCTCCGTCTCCATGGTGACTCGCTTAATCTGTGCTCCACTAATCAGGGCTTTATGTATCCTCGTGCGCGCGCTTAACTTGGGGTTAAAGCAACTCCGCGTTGACTGAACTAATTGTTATCAGCCTTTCTGAAACCGAATATTCCGAGTTGGACAGTTCGGGGTTACTCAACCCTGAGTATCGTTTTTCACTCTGAGTTTTCTAAACCGGCTTCCTGAAATAGGGCCCAGTACACAGAAACTAGAGTTAACGACGAGCAGACGGAAACAACTTCTCAGAATTTGACCCACTACCTGCAGAGTGACTGACGCTGATAGCTCAACGATCCAGCGACGAGTGACACAGTGCTGCCGTCTCAAATAGGTCTTGCTCACCCAGATAGGCAGCAGGTGTGGAGATGGCAGGTGCGTGGGCCAGGGGCGGAGCCCATAATGAGCACCGCCCCGGTAGGTGAGAGAGAGACAGAGGGAGAGAGCAAAAACAACAAAACACATGTTGCCTAATACAGGATCAGCTGGTGAGGCACAGGGACACATTTGTCCACAGAGCAACGTGTTGTTCGTTTCAAATAAAAGCCACGTCATCGTTGGGAAATAGCATCTTTTTATGATATTCTTCCACATTAATGCTGAGTTTATGTAGTTTACAAAGTGCTTTGACAGACAGAATATTACATTTGAACATCAAGCCGGCGCCAAAAGTAAAGCACGACTGATCCGATCTGTCAGGTTTCTTAGGATTTGAATCTGGAGATGACGAGCCAGGAGGTTTGTGTCCAACACCATTCATTGTCCTGTTTGTTCATTAATGACTTTAATATAATGTAGTTCGATACTAATGATAATAATAAAAAATCATCTTTGCTTAAAGTTACTTTAACTTTCACAACATCAGCCTCTTTTTTCATTCGTTGGGCTTCTTTGCTCTCAATTAATAAATGAGTGCAGATCTTCCTGTTAGACAGGGCATCACTCCCCAACAATGGCACTAAGAACCAAAAAGCTCTCTATAGTATTATTATCTCTTCAGATCAATCTATTGACCTTGAAGGAGAGGTCAGAGGTCAAATGTGAGATGACATTTCAAATCTTTCTTCATGTTGACAGTACACAGCACACTTGTAAGGCTTTTTGTTATTTTTCTCCCAGTAAATCATGACGTTGAGCTTGAAGTCCTCAGTAGATGTAAACCAGCTTTTAATAGATTGTTGGCAGAATTCATCCTAAACCTTCGAGCTTTTGCGTTTACACGCAAACTTTACTAAAAACACGACGGAGGTAATTAATCACACGGCCAGCAGTCGCTTGGTCCAGATTACCTGAGTGGGAATTCAAGCTTTTGTCACACTGAGATCTTGTTTGGTTATAAAATACATTCAGTTACATTTGAGATTTGATGTAGGTAAAAAAAAAACCTTTTTGTGTGGTTTAGGAACCAAAATGTCTCAAATGGAGCCGAGCAGAGAAGGCTGAGAGATCACTGCTCTTTAGTTACATTTAGTTTATTTTAAGCCACAAACGGGATAACGGCTGTGTGATCGGTGCCTCTGTCGCCCATTCATGTGGACTTTTCCAAACAGGAGCCGTAAAGACACCAGCAGATTTTGACCATCTGGAACAAGAACAGTGTGATATGTAACTCTCTGAAAGTTTGCTTTAATGTTTATGTGATATATAAATAACCACATTCATGTGAAATTAGATGTTGGGGGGAAACACTGGTGATGATGCTCAGCAGAAGCCATCCCCACATGGCTAAAGTTTATTAAGCGCGTCCCCTGAAGCCTCCTGAGGAAAAGGAAATTACAAAAATAAAACAAATTGCAGCTTCTTGAGCATTCATCTCACACACACACACACACACACACACACACACCGCCTCTCCATCGTTTGCCCTCTCAGCTAATCTTCTCCGCTCTAATACGCATGAGGTCATAAAATCTGATTTGCCTCCACTCCTCTACTGAGAGCCACTAATTCCCAATTTTGTTCTTCCTGTCCATGGCGGCGTTCCTTTTCATTAATTGAGATTCGCTTACACACACACACACACACACACTTTTAGTTTTTGCATCATCAAGTGAAGTCGGCCTGTGGTGGCAGGCTGGACGTGCGCTGTCATTATCCAAGAAATGTACGTCGTGAGTCGTGTGGAATGGCAATCAGGGAGGTGACGGGCAGGACGCCGTGCACACCGAGTGGAGGAGAGGTGGAGGAGGTGGGGGGTTAATTTCAGACAAAGTGAAGTGGATCATAGTGGCATTAGCATAGAAGAGAAGTGACGACAGAAAAAGAGGAAGAGTGACAGAAGTGGAGAAAGCTCCGTCAGAGATTCCTGCTGATGAAAGTCCAGCTGTGGTTTGTGTAATCGATCTTTAAAGGTCAGCACAGGAGACACAGGACAATCAAAGGAAAACTCATCTTCATGGGGACCAAAGACTTGTGTGTCTTTGGGATTCATATTCCCAATAAGCAGCAGCACATGAAAAGATCCAGCCTGTGAGCTGGATGCTGCTACATGTACTGTACGCATGCTACATTTGGTAGAAGGTGCTCAATTATTTCTGTCATTATTCATTTAAATAGCTAAAAATTGTACTTGCTCAGCACCTTTTTAGTGTTATTCCCATTATTGGTGTGACGTCACCACCGGTGACATCATCGTAGGCCTGAAACTATTCTGGTTTCAGGTACTCTGACATCATCAGTCAGGCTGAGGTCACAACATGAAGACCCAGAGTTTGTAAATGTAAGGATTGTCCAAATTCATGGGCTGCATCCTCCTGAGGACCCGTCTACGTGGGCCGGGTCCTCAGAAGGTTGGGCAGGCTGGAAGTGTGAGGCTGTGAAATGGGACGGTCTCGCCTTCAGATTAGCGTCACCGCTGTCTCGGAGGAGTTTAATAAACTCGGCCGTCTGCTCCTTGCTATCTAAAAGATAACAGGACACTGGTGTAAACTCTCACACTTCTGTTTAATCAGTTTTCTGTTTGACATTTATTCAGCTGTGTGAAAACCAAGGAGGAACCCACCCGGGGGATTAATAAAGTTGTATTTTATCTAATCTAAGAACTTTAATCTCAGCCAAACCGATTTACTCACGAACAAACAAAACACTGAAAAAGCCCAACAATAACATTTTTAGGTTGTCTAAGTCAGCGGTCCCCAACCCCCGGGCCTCGGACCAGTACCGGTCCATGAGTCGTTTGGTACCGGGCCGCGAGAGTTGAGGCTCAGGTGAGAAATGTCTGGTTTTCAGGGTTTTTATCGGTTTTCAGCATTATTTTGTTATCGTTTTTATCGTTACCCCTACCGACACCATAAAGGCCGGTCCGTGAAAATATTCTCAGGCATAAACCGGTCCGTGGCGCAAAAAAGGTTGGAGACCACTGGTCTAAGTGACATATATATTACATTTAACCTGAGTAGCGAAAGACCGCGGTGATGTGAAAACGATGTGCCGGGAGTTGTGCCGTTCTTGGCGGCACAAAAGTTTATTTTGTGACCCAGAAAGATTAGTAAGAGTAATTTTAAAACTTAGCAGCGATCGCCATTGTTGGAAACTGGAGTTTGGCTGGGCCGCGCTATGAATTCTGGGATAGGTTGGGCCACGAAGGACACACCCGTCCCATCCTTCACATGGAAATGAGGGACTGCATGAGGGACTGCAACATTCTGTGCTTCACGGAGACATGGCTAACCCCCACCGTGCCGGACCAGGCCGTAACTCCGTCGGATTCATTCTTTGTGCTCCGCGCGGACAGAACGGCAGAGTCGAACAAAACCAAAGGTGGAGGAGTGTGTTTCATGGTAAACAGAAAGTGGTGTGATGCCAGGAGCATTTCTACTGTCTCCAGCGGCTGCTCGCCACATCTGGAGTTCCTGAGCATTAAGTGCCGCCCTTTCTATCTGCCCCGTGAGTTCACCTCAGTCATCGCCACGGCGGTCTACATCCCACCCCAAGCGGACACAGGTATGGCTTTGTCCGAATTACATGATGTACTGAGCTCGCTTCAAAACAAGGACCCGGGCGCAGCCCTCATTGTAGCAGGAGACTTTAACAAAGCGAACCTCAGACAAGTCATGCCAAACTTTTACCAGCATGTCTCGTGTCCAACGAGAGGGGATCGGATTTTGGATCACTGCTACACGCCATACAAGCAGGGCTACAAAGCTGTCTCACACCCGGCTTTTGGGAAGTCTGACCACAACGCCATCTTCCTCATTCCCCAGTATAAACAAAACATACGGAGGGAAGACGTGACCAAGAGGGAGGTAAAACGGTGGACTGCCCAATCAGAAGCTACGCTACAGGACTCATTCAACGACGTAGACTGGGACATGTTCAGAGCATGCGCAGTCGACATCAACGAGGTTACGGAAGTAGCAGTATGCTTCGTCAATATGCTAGCGGAGGAGATTATCCCCACTGCCAGAGTCACCACATTCCCAAACCAGAAACCGTGGATGGACAGATCGATCCGCACTGCAGTAAACGCCAGGACCGCCTCCTACAACGCGGGTCTCGCCACTTGCGATATGAGCGCCTACAAAGCGGCCTCATACGGCGTGCGGCGCGCGGTGAGAGATGCCAAACGCCGGTACCAGGAACGTGTGGAGTCCCGCTTCCACCAGGGCGACACACGGAGTATGTGGCACGGACTACGCACCATTACGGACTACAAAGCCAGGGACACTGCGCCGATCAACGCCGACTCTGCATTCACCAACGAGCTGAATCGGTTCTACGCCCGTTTCGAGGTTAGCCAGGCGGCTAATGCTATCTACCGCCTGACTACCGAGGACAGTGACGTCATCAGCGAGAGACCGGTGACCAGCATCGCGGAGCATGACGTCCGAGCGGCACTGAGGAGAGTGAACACAAGGAAAGCGGCGGGGCCAGACGGCATCACCGGCCGTCTGCTGCGCTGCTGTGCTGACCAGCTAGCAGGTGTGTTCACTTACATCTTCAACGAGTCCCTGGCGAAGTCTGTGGTCCCCACATGCTTCAAAAGATCCACCATCATCCCTGTGCCCAAGAACAGCAAACCCTCATCGCTGAACGATTACCGGCCAGTTGCACTGACCTCGGTAGTAATGAAGGTGTTTGAGAGGCTGCTGAAGAACATCATCTCCTCCTCCATCCCAGACACCACAGATCCGCTGCAGTTCGCCTACAGATCCAACAGATCCACAGAGGATGCCATCGCCCACGTCCTACACACCACTCTCAGCCACGTGGACAAGAAACAGGGTAACTATGTGCGAATGCTGTTTGTTGATTACAGTTCAGCGTTTAACACAATAGTGCCCTGCAGACTGTTCACAAAGCTGAGGGATCTGGGACTTAACAGCCGTCTGTGTGCATGGGTGTTGGACTTCTTCACTGGCAGAACTCAGGTGGTGAGGGTGGGCAGGTGCTTCTCCAACAGCATCACCATCAACACAGGAGCACCTCAGGGATGTGTCCTCTCGCCACTGCTCTACTCCCTCTACACTTCAGACTGTGTGGCCACCCATGGCTCCAACACCATTGTGAAGTTTGCTGACGACACAGTGGTGTTGGGTGCCATCTCCAACAACGATGAGGCGGCCTACATGGATGAAGTGAAGAATCTGGCATCGTGGTGCCAGGACAACCACCTCCAGCTGAACGTCAGCAAGACCAAGGAGCTGGTGGTGGACTTCAGAAGGGGTCAGCACAGAGACTACAAGCCCATTATCATCAATGGAGCTCCAGTGGAGAGGGTGCAGTCCTTCAAGTATCTTGGTGTCCACATCTCCTCAGACCTGACATGGGCTGCCCACATTCAGGTCCAGACCAAAAAGGCTAGGCAGCGCCTGTATCACCTACGACAACTGAGGAAGTTCAGGGTCTCTCCAAAGATCCTCAGGATTTTCTATACAGGCGCTGTGGAGAGCATCCTCACACAGAACATGACATCGTGGTTTGGGAACAGCTGTGTGAAGGACCAAAAAGCTCTCCAGAGAGTGATCCGTACAGCAGAACACTGCTGCAGGATTGCTCTCCCCCCGCTTCAGGACACCTACACCAGGAGATGCCGGACTAGAGCAGCGCAGATACTGAAGGACCCATCCCATCCTGGCAACAAACTGTTCCAACTTCTGCAATCTGGTAGAAGGTTCCGCATCTTCCGGGCAAGGACAGAGAGACTCAAGAGGAGCTTCTATCCCCAAGCCATCCGTGCCCTAAACACACACACCCGCCCTCTCACATCATCTATAATTGACTGAGTCAGGACTCTCTTCCAGACACTAAACCAAGGCACAATGTACATTTCAATTCCTTTAATTTTAAATATGTTTATATTGTCTATCCTGTAAAATAGTCAGATGTCTATCCATATTAATGTACAGAATTCACCTGCTTGCTGCTACTACTGCACATTCACCCAGTGTATATACTATATGTATGTATATATATATATATACACATACACCCCCCCCCCCCCCCCCAATTTTTGCACATGTCGAGGAGCGTGTCAGACTACATTTCACTGTGTGTTATACTTGTATAACTATGCATGTGACAAATAAAGAACCTTGAACCTTGAACCTTGAAAAGGAGGACACATTTGTCGGCCGCATTCGGAGGAGTCTACAAATTTGGACAGCCTTTGTCGCGTCGCTGTGACGTAATCGGTCTACAAATGCGGCCTCAGGAGGATGCAGCCCATGAATTTGGACACCCCCGTAGTGTGTTCAAATGAAAGAGGTGGAGCTGGCAGCATCTGGCCAATCAATTTCCTATCAGGCCAAAAGCTACAAATAAGTACCCTGTTTTAGGATATCAGGGCTTAAAGGAAAAACATATTATAAAGTTGCTTCTAAGATCTAAATGTACTGATGCTCATCAGAGGAGCCTCTGACTGTCTGCACTCTGAAGTCTGAGGGAGCTTTTCCGAGCAGCAAAACAAAAGATCTGTTTTCTAGAGATCTGATTGGTCAGTAGGTGGTGATTTTCCAAACTCGAACATGGAGCCCTCGGCAACGCTGAAAACACGGCATTAAACCCAAAGTTACCCTGATAATGTTCAAGGGCTAGTTTATTGTGCAACTCGCTGACGCCTCTTTGTTGACGCAGTAGAGGAACTGGGGTTAATCATGGTTCATCTTCAATGAAAACTACAATCTGAGCTACTGACCCCAGCAGTCAGAAGTCAGTGGTTCTGTTCAGTTTCTTTTTTCATGTAGAAGATCAAATCTACAACTCTAGCATGCAGCACTTGCGTAGCCAACAGTGCTGCCCTTTAGAAAATCACTTTGATGATGTGATCTCAGTAATTTGTTCCACTTTCAGACAGTTTGAGCTGCTGGAATAAATACACAAGTCTCTCCAACATAAATGCATGAAGCAAAGCTGCGTTCATAAGTGCTGTTTGCAGGAGTTTACAGTCTAAATGTTGCAGAGGAGGCGCTCACTTTTCCTGTCTGTGAAAAAGCGTTTCAGACCAGACTCGTTTATCTGAACACGAGACGGCCGGATCAAAAACCTGGTGTTTTTAAAACTTAAAGACTTTCTCTGTTTTCTCCTCTCATTCTGTTTCCGTCAGTGTCTCTGTCCCTCAGTATTAATAAGTCAGCACATGAACCTGTTTGTGTCTCTGCTTCAGTTAGAACGTGAGAACATAATTACAACATTTGGTCGACACTTTGATCTGCTGATGAAGATGCTCAGTCCCTCTGGAAATCCATAATGATGCTTTATTTATACACAATGCTAATCTCTGGCTGCCTCCCTGCACTTTCTACAGGTGTGTCATTTTTCTGGTTGTATAATTGCAAGTTGTAGCATAATCCCAACTGTTTTCATGGAGTAATTGTAAGTTGTTGAGCTGCTGCTTATTGCTTTATGAGGTACTGAAGGTGCTCATCATTTAGTTACAGTATCAACAGCAGTGGACTTATTACAGGCTGATGATTATAGTGAGTGCCTTTGTGTACAACTGAGGGAATCTGTGTTTCTCCCTTTGTGTTTGGAAATGATGCTAACGTCAGGTTTTTCTCCCTCGAAATAATTTAGAAACTTTACAAAGAACCAGCTGTGATAAACAACGCCGAGTCCAAAGCATCTAACAAGAAAAGGAGATAAACATTACAAGGATATTAAAAAAGAGAAACAAAAGTAGAAGCATGTTTATTTTGGATTATTACAGCGGAGGAGTTCAAGTATTTCTGGATCTGTCTAATGAAAGTGCTCATGAAAGTCTTTACCTTACAATGCAACGTACCCTGTGGAGACTGTTACTGAGATTTGGCGCTACATAAATAAAAGTGATTTGAATTGAAGCTGCACGGTGCAGGAGACCGACAGAAGGATGGGTCCGCAGAGATCAGGACCAGTCTGTTGTGGTGAAGAGAGTTTCTGAGCAGAGCTGCTGCTTCACATCAAAAGGAGCCGGTTGAGGTGGTTCAACATCTGACCGGGATGCCTCCCAGGTGAGCTGTTTCTGGCGTGTCCAACTTGGAAAAGGCCCTGGGGCAGAGCCAGGATACACTGGAGAGATTGTGTATCACCTAAAAGAGCTGGAGGCTGTGGTTAGGGAGAAAGAGGTCTGCTGGGCCGATGATCCAGAAGATGGATGGATGGCAACATGCTCTCACCTCAGACTGTCAAAGAGATGCTCAACATGTGAATGTCTGCATTATGCACAAGTTTCCATTTGACTCGCAGCAGTCGCTAATGAAGAGTACAGCTTGCCTCGTTCTGCTTCCTGGGAGTGAGAACAGGTTATAAACAGGACATCACCGTTCCATCTATGATGCAGAATGTAAATGCTGTACACTATGCAGCCAGCATTACCCGTCATGTAATGTGCATTGAGGTGTAGGAGCCTATAGAAGCTCAGCTCGATGCTAAATGATGTTCTGGTGCTTAGGCTGTGCTCTCCAACATCAGACCACTAATCCTGCAGCCTTTAAACTCTCCGTCACATCGGTGACATGTGGTGAATTTCATACATGCTGCACTCTTTCATAACAAAAAAACATCACAGCTGAATTTAAGGCTTGAGTACTGTATGATATGCTCAACTGTCAATATCTACAGCTGGATTGAACATAATAATGTTTTAATATTATAATTTTAACAAAGCAATGATGGGTCATTAGCAAAACAGCAGGTTAAACTAAGTACGCTATAGGTTAAAATGCTAATCTGAAAATGCTGCTTGAGTCTGCCTCTTTAAAAGCTTGCTTGCTGTATTAAACTGTCATCCCCTCTCCATTATCAGCTTTCCTTTCTAACATTAGCAAAGACATGCTAAAGGATGTTAGCTAGGAAAACACATGTTGACCGAGGTGATCATTAAGAGAAAACTTATGCTTAGGCTACGATGACCTTGATTCAGGTCCCACAAATCACATGTTCTTGAGCTCGGTTAAGCCTGTTTGCTTCCTAAAGCTAGTTCTGTTTCCAGACAACGTGCAGTCTGTAGCTGATCTCAGAACAGACTGGTTAGCAGAGTTACTTGTTCAGCATGCTAACCTCCCATCAGCCTCACGTCAAAGACCAGCGGTGTATCCCAATGTCCAAACAACCAGAAAAACTTGCTGAGCTCTCTGCTTTGCTATTGTTAAAAGCACACAGACACAAATTTAGAATCATGCAGAGTTAATCCCACTTCCAGAGACAAGAGAAGGATGCAAATGTGCATGATGATAGAAGAGAGCTCACTCTTGGTACCTTTTAACTGATGTCTTTCTTAAGAATTTGCTGTGCAAAATCATTTTCTTAGAGATTAATAAAGTATTCTGATTCTGAAGCAGTGCCTGCCTTGCTTGCCCTCACAGAACACAATATGTTCTTTGTGTGTCTGAAGTTAATGACCGTGGAGCAATTTATCAGCTTTATTCTTGGCTGGCACAACCCCTGACTCAATATCATTCCCTTCTTATTTTACTTCATAACATGCACGTGGGTGTACGCCTTCCACCACTTACACGGACTTAAATAAGACATAATTTTATTTTACACAAACAAACATCTTCCATGCTTTCATCTGTAGGCAGCTCCTAATATTTTGTACTGTACATATATGATGATGCACCCCAACTAAAAGACTTAAATATTACCTTATAGCATGCTCTCCACGAGACTCGATATGCAAACGGACCTGGAGCTGTGTTGACTGTAGTGGTGTCTCAGCAACATAAGAAATGAATGCAGCTTTATAACAGGACAAGCAGCCACAGAAAGACACAGCGCTGCACTTTAAAGGGTTCCAGGCCAAAACGAGCTGTGTTACAAGGGCTGTCACACAGTCCTTAACACAACAAAATTAAAGCTGATTATTTCACACAGCACCAACCTGAAAAGGGAGTTCTTCATTTCTATAACTTCCACTTCCTGCTTGCTGAGCTCACTCCACATTAGCTTAGTGTGGTCAGCTTTAGAGAAAACTGGGGTTTAAAATGGAGGACTTTCTTCATCATAGCACAGCAGCAAAGGCTCCACATCTTACTGTAATCGTTTACGAGGATCTCCTCACAATGCTTTTTCCAGACATGAAAGTGTGACAGATATGAAGCCGTTACACATGATAAAAACCTAAAAATGGTCATAGTGAAAGACACTATGTCAAACCTTGACTCGGGGCTGAACCCCAACTAACCCCAAACAGTTTCATTGCCTAAACCTAACCAGTGTTACGTTTCTAAATGTATCTGAGGAGGTTTTGGTTAAAGTCCATGTGAGACTTGAACTGTGGTTTCTGTGTGAGCAACACGATGAGTCGCGCAGCCTTCACGTGAACCTTTTCACCCTTTAGACCTGGAAAAATAGACATGAGTGAAGACACGAGCTGACGTAAGACTGCTGTCCGAGTTTGACAGGCACTCGTGTGACTTCTGTTAACCCGGTTTGGAAGCATCGGTCCTCAATGAGGCAGCAGCTACGTGCTGTCAGGTGAATCAGGTGAAGGAGGCGACTGATAACAACTGATAGCACGAGCTTCACTCTGAGTTTACCGCTCGAGTCCAGCTTTGACGTCTCACCTTTAACTGCTCCGACTCAGCTTTAGGTGAGCCAGTACTTTCTTCAAATGGTAATAAGAGTGCATCACTGAAGGATTCTATCCTATAGCCAGTTAAATAAACGATTTTGCACTTGCTGTTGGGCCGGTTCTCTGCTCAACTTATTTTGTCCTGCAGAATTGGCAGATTGGGGAGAATTAAGAGCGGGGGGGGGGAACCTGATAGTCAGCACTGTGGTGGCCAATTGGCTGAACAGACAAAGAAAAGCTGCCACTTAGAAAAGTGCGGAAGCATAGCAGCAATGAGCACTTACAAAGATGTACCAAATAAATTGAAAAGTGGCATCCCACAGATCGCCACTTTTGCTTCCTCGAGCTGTTTATTTTCAGTGCTTCTCTCCCTCCTCATTAAAACTGCCTGCACTCTAAATCGAAGTTACTCCACGGTGCTACCGCTCCTGCTGCCAGTGGTACGTTTTACACTTCCAGACTAGAAGAACTAGGCCAGGCAGCTCCTTAATTACTTCATTAATTTTAATCTGATCCAATTAATTACATTTTTTCAGGCTCTCCCTGCTCTTCGTTCTAGTAGGTTGGAAGTTCCCCTGGATGGCGAGTGCCACTGCGGGAGACCTTGTGTGTCCTCTGGTGTGTTGAAACAAGGTGGGAAAAAATCAGAGCCACCCCTCCCCTCCTAAATCAATTATTTCTCTCCCCTGACCAAACAAAGACCCCCTTTCCCTTGTTATTCTGTAATTATTCAGCCTGGTGCTCTGTCCAATTTCGTGCCTTGACAGCACTTAAGTAGCTCCAATTGCTGCTTGCGAGTTTAACCCCTTTCGACCTCGGGCAGCCACGAGCGGCAGCCGGGCGAGTCGGCGCTGCCTCGCGGCCCTACCTTTTGTCAGAACACACCGGGGGGGGGAAAGTGTGCTTTGTGGGCAAAATGTTTCAGGACAATCAGCAGAAGATGACTCAAAAAGTGTTGCTCGAAGGCATGCTGCACCGGCGCACTGCTAAACTGCTGAGTTACTGGCTGTCATTTTCCTAATCAGCGTTACATTTCTTGGTTTTACAGGTTAATTATGGACCTTGACAGTTATTTTTGCATTCAGGAGCAAAACCTTTGGGTGGACGTTTTGAGCATACTGATAGTGGGATGATGTGCGTTGGGTTATTAGTGCGTGTTCGGTGAGTTTGTGTGTCATGGAGGAGGGGTGAGTTTCCCGAGTTGAAACAAGCATCCGCCTCTGGGGACAAAACTGCAGTTCCTCTAACATCCAGCAGAGGCTCCAGTCAGTCGCCATAGTCACATTATAGAGGTTTATTGGTGTGAGTTAATTAGCAGGTTTCAGTGTGGGTGTGATGCTCCATACAGTCTGTGGATGCAACTTGATAACCACAGTCAAATATCATGTTTTGCATTTCAGTTAGCACGGTGGCACGGTGGTTAGCACTGTTGCCGCACAGCAAGAAGGTCCTGAGTTCAATTCCACCATCAGGCCGGGGTCTTTCTGTGTGGAGTTTGCATGTTCTCCCCGTGTTTGCGTGGGTTCTCTCCGGGTACTCCGGCTTCCTCCCACCGTCCAAAGACATGCAGCTTGTGGGGATAGGTTAATTGGATAATCCAAAATGTCACTAGGTGTGAATGGTTGTCTGTCCCTGTGTGTTGGCCCTGTGACAGACTGGTGACCTGTCCAGGGTGTACCCCGCCTCTCGCCCTATGACAGCTGGGATAGGCTCCAGCGCCCCCCGCGACCCTGAAAAGGATAAGCGGAAGTGAATGGATGGATGGATTTCAGGCTGTAAAGCTGGAAAGTTGGACTGACTCACTGCTGGCACCTCTGCTGGACGTTAGAGGAACTGCAACTTCTGGCTTCATTTCTCATCCTTAGAGTTAACAGCTTTTACATTTTACGTGATCTATCTCTACAGATTATTGGGGGAATTGGGGGATTCCCATGATGCATGATGGGTGTTTCTTCTTCACTCACTATGTGTTAATAGACCTCTCTGCACTGATTCATACTTGTTATTAATCTCTGGTCGTGTCCAAATTCATGGGCCTCATCCTCCTGAGGACACGGCGTTCGTGGTCTATGTGGGCCGGGTCCTCAGAAGGTCGGGTAGGCCGGAAGTAAACGGCAGTGAAATTGGACGGTCTCGCCTTCAGATCTGCGTCACCGCTGTCTTGGTGGAGTTTAATAAACGCAGCCGCCTGCTCCTTGCTGTCTAAAATATAACAGGACACTGGAGTAAACTCTCGACTGCCTCACACGTCTGTTTAATCAGTTTTCTGTTTGACGTTTATTCAGCTGTGTGAAAATCACCCGGGGGACTAATAAAGTTTTATTTTATCTAATCTAATAACTTTAATCTCAGCCAAACCGATTTACTCATGAACAAATAAAACACTGAAAAAAGCCCAACAATAACATTTTTAGGTTGTCTAAGTGACATATATATAATACGTTTAACCTGAGTAGCGAAAGACCGCGGTGATGTGAAAACGATGTGCCGGGAGTTGTGCCGTTCTCGGTGGCACAAAAGTTTATTTTGTGACCCAGAAAGATTAGTAAGAGTAATTTTAAAACTTAGCAGCGGTCGCCATTGTTGGAAACTGCAGTTTGGCTGGGCCGCGCTATGAATTCTGGGATAGGTTGGGCCACAAAGGACACACCCGTCCCATCCTTCACATGGAAAAGGAGGACACATTTGTCGGCTGCATTCGGAGGAGTCTACAAATTTGGACGGCCTTTGTCGCGTCGCTGTGACGTAATTGGTCTACAAATGCGGCCTCAGGAGGATGCAGCCCATGAATTTGGACACGACCACTGTCTCTCTTCCACAGTATCTCTTTATCCTGTCTTCCTTCTCTCACCCCAACCAATCACAGCAGATGGCCCCGCCCCTCCCTGAGCCTGGTTCTGCTGGAGGTTTCTTCCTGTTAAAAGGGAGTTTTTCCTTCCCACTGTCGCCAAAGTGCTTGCTCATAGGGGGTCATATGATTGTTGGGTTTTTCTCTGTATATATTATTGTAGGGTCGACCTTACAGTATAAAGCACCTTGAGATGACTGTTGTTGTGATTTGGTTCTGTATAAATACAATTTAATATTTTAAAAACATCACACAGTGTGAAGGAGCGTTTAGAGACGGACATCACAAATGAATGTGTAAGAAATCAGCTCCTCACCTGTTTTGGTTCTGAGGAGTAAAATAGTACGCTTAAAATTTTTAACTTCATATTGGCAGGACTTCAAAACATAACATAATTCTGCTTTCTTCTTGCAAACGCCATCATCAGTCACTGCACTCGTTTAATGCTGCACTTATCTTCTTACACAGATTTACACTGAAGCTAAAAGTGCAGAATAGGCTGTTGTTATTTCCCAGGTGTCTCCACAGGGATGTGCTTGTCATTCTGTTCAGCTTATCAGAATATGAAAGTGTCAGGATGTGATGGGAAACCTTTATGCTTTCAGTTCGCTGACATTCACCCAGAATTCCTCGGCTGTCTAAATGGTAAACAAACAGATGAAGACGTACTGCTGGTCGCGCGGTGTTTGAAGAGACGTGAACGATTGCTGCTAAACTTCCCTGAAACGCGTCTTTACTTCACGCTATGTTTCTGAGAACACAAAGTCTTGTGAGCAAATGACAAATGAAGAAAACTCACAAGCCAGCGCGCACGAAGCCTCCTGATCGCTCAGTAATTGGAATCCATGTACCAATCACGTAACTGCCTGCTGCTTCAGTGGAGCTACAAACTCTCCACCTCCGCCTCCATCAGCAGCCTCATCCGTCAGCGGTTACTCTGGTATCCTTCGGTGCACTCTCGGTAAATGCTTTATTGGTCTGATCGTGCTGATACAAATGTATTTGCTGTAAAAGGAGCCGAGGAAAAAAGAGATCATCACATAAAGACTATAAACAGGCTCAGGGACAGACTGAGATATCTCCCACACCCACTCGTCGGAGCCGTGTCTGTGCAGCAGAGACTTGAGTAAACTCAAGCCAATGCCAGGTCAGTCTGGCCAATCAGCAGTCCTCTTACTTCTGCTGCTTAACCACAAAGTTAAACAACAGTAAAGCTCTTCCGGCTCCTCCCACCAGAGCATGCTTACCTCCATCTTTACTATGATGTCTGTCACCACGCAGCTTCAGCGCTCCAAGGGTTCCAGCTTCCCATTGGCTCTTTGGTTCCATGTGTTTTTACTGTAAATGCATTTTGTGGATCATTAAAAGCGAAACAGTCATCTGCCGTCATCGCCTCTGAATGTTCCCCCTTCAGATGAAGAAAACCACTGGGATGAATTTATGAATTTAGGTCAGTTTGAACCAGAAATTTGACAAAAAAAACAGAATCAGAGGTCAGATCTGAAATCCATCTCGACACGCCCGAAAAGATGAAGCTGTTATGGTCTGACTGTCCTCCCCGAACGATCTGCCTGCTGTATGTGTGTTTCTCTCCCTTTTCCTCCCCGCTCTTCTGTTTATGGATGGTCGTGCTTCTGGAAGAGCGTCAGCGGCCGGTCTCGGACCCGGAAGCACCTCTGCGCTGAAGCCGGCTCACCTGCGCTCAATTTTCCCGCAAGCTGCCTCTAATCTTCCTCCATCTTGGGTAAAGGTATTTAAAGGTGTGGTCGGGTGACAGTCAGCGCTGGATTATTACTCTAAGCCGGTAGTATCTGTGAGCTCTGTGTTGTAAGGTTGTCGGCTTGGAAGCTCATCAGTCGTGTGTTGTTTCGCCTTCACTAGGAGTCTGGGACAGAGTGGGCAGTTTGGGAGAACCAACACAGTCACGGACAGAGTCGCACCAGGATTTGGGGAAAAGCACTATTTGGACTTATTTTGTGGATTATTGGGCACTGTAAATAAACACACAGTTCTGCATTCTGAGTCCTCTTTTCTAGCGAACCGTGATAGAAGTGAAGAAAAACAACCGCTAAATCTAATTTTTCTAAAACCTAAATTTTATCCAGAATTTTTTGATCACACCTGGCTGATGAAGAAAACTCCCCGAGGTGGTGTGTGAGGAACTGCCACCAGGGAAGTCCACGTGGGCACAAACCAGACGTCTCCTCACAGACGTACCACGGCTCCAAGCAGGTCTCACTGCAAAAAAGCAACCATGAAAAGATCAAACGCATGAACTCTGAGGGAGTTTCTTTCCTCACCCCCGGGGTCAGGGGTGGGGGCACATCAAAAATACACACACACACCTAACCGATGGGATCATATTCCCGACAACAGCAGCAGCTTCTTATTGATCAGACCTGAAGGTGATACATTCGTCTTGAAAAGCGAGGAACGTTTCAGAGAGACACCGAGAAATGAAAAGCTCATTACTCAGTGAGAAATGTAGCCGAGCTTCAGTGTCGCTGCGTGGAAAGCTCACCGTGGGAGGTGTGCTGGCGTGACGAGAGAGAGGAGCTGAGCTGAAGTCAGAGAACCTGATGCTGCATTCACGCAACACGACAACCAACAGGTGTTGAAAACAAGACGTGAAAGCAGCACGAGGAATTACAACAACCTAACAGTCAGGAAGCACAGACGGCAGCCGAGATACGGTCACATTTTAAATATCTCAGGGTCGCTGTCGCCCACCTGTAACTGGGCAAAAAGTCAAAAATGAATTTCCTGCTTTGCCACGAATCAAACGTCAAACCCAAAGCTTTAGAAGAGTTCCTCCCCTGAAGATGTTTAAACTCAGTCTTCTTAAAGAGTACATCCATCACAGACTGTACATTGAAGATGGACATAGCCAGTGTGACATCACTTGTTAAAGCTGGCACTTTGGCTGCCAACACTTCAGGAAACAAGTTATCAGTGAATTAAAAGGCTGATTTCGGTTATTTAAACACTCCACCGCTCCCTCCTACTCTAAACTTTTGCTTCTTCCAGGCGAGCGCAGGTCCTAATGAGCCCCTCAACCCTCCATGATGTGCTGCCTGAATTTACAGCTAAAACCGAGACTTGCACCAAGCACATTTAAAATAATACAAAAGCCCGGAGGCTTTGCAGATCTATTCTACAAAACTAGCTAAACAGATGCCACGAAGCAGAGCTCAGGTGTCAGCTGCAGTTGCTTTCCCCATTACCCATTAGCATCCCCATTTGCAGACACTACACCAGCTCGACATGCACTTACAGAGCTGACAAGTAGCACATTTTTAATAACCGCCCAGGAAAGCTGTCGTAGCCGGCAGAGACTTGTGCATATACACACCGTTTCCCTCGTTTAACAACTACAGTGTGCATCTTAAACACTTTCCCAGCCCTGATTTCCCGGCCCCGTTAGGGGTTTATACTGGCAGCCATGCAGTAACAAACCCAGCTTTCTCCCAATTAACCCCAAATGCACAATGATGTGCACGGTGAACAGCAGCCACAGACACCTGCTTCACTTTTTATTCTGGATCCCTCACGGCGGGAGCACGAAGCAGTAAAACAAAGTTCAGATGAAGGAGACTCGCCTGAGCTCCCGCCCTTCCTGCATTTCTGTCACGTTCCATTTCCTGTTTTATTCAATCATTGTGTCAGCCCACCAGTCAATAAGCTCCATAATAAAAACTTCAGACTCCAGGTGGGTGTGGGACTCCTGCATTCCTTCACAAGCCATGCCTGTGACATTTTTAATGATATTCATGCAGTTATTGGGGGAAACTATTAAATAAGCGCAGACGAGCGAGTGCGTGGGAGAAGGATTATGCATTTCAAATTGTCCTCGGTGCAACGAAATAAGTGTATCCGACACCTTGAGGAGGAAACTGATTGCTTCTGTTCATGTGGGTAATATTTTTCATGTCGACCACGGCACGGCGAAATAATTACTGAAAACTATCTCCTTCCAAACCCAATTGCTTGCTCTGCATTGCCCTTGTTGAGTGTGTACCATTGTGGTGGAGACAGTAGATCAGAGAGAGAAAAAGACACTGTGGGGATGGATTTGTTTGCCTGAACCTCGCTGTGTGCACCCTTCAGCTTCCCTTTAATGTTGAAGGGTCACTTCCTGTAATTGTAAAAACATACCCAGTTTTACACTAATCAGTGTCAGATTATTGTTTCCAGCTAAAATAATTTCAAAGAAAACATTTTCAGGACTGTGAGGACCGTCGTGCTCGAGCATGTTCCCCTACCATATCTTCTGTATGTCACAGCAGCAACTGTATACATGAATATCACTGTAATGGCAGCAAAGCTCAGCTGGACGTACCTCTCAGTGTCAGATACTTGCTATGTAGCTAAATTACAGCTAGCTGACTAACAGCCCCCATGTTAGCTGTTACTGTCATCCTCCTAATATATAACATAGCGTTACCTGGGTGTGTACTTTAGTTAGGAAGCTGATGTTGTTGTCACTAGAGCCAGTAGTGTTACTGTGTGACAGTACATACAAATTATTATCAAATGCTTCGCTGATTCATAAAGAAAAACGCTTAGGACCTATCCCGACACGTGAAGAGTGTGTCGTTTCCACAACAAGGAAAGACTCTGGAGGTCCCTATAAATGTCTGTAAACTTGTGTGAGAGTGCACCCCTTATGTGAAAGGGCCTTTACTGCAGAAGGAAGCTAGCTGTGTTACCAGCCATATTATGATTTGCTAATAAACCGAAAGAAAAGGTTGGACCACCATGAACCAAAAGTGTTGCTAATGCTAACTGTAGTGTTACCGTGTGACTGAATGGGCTTCATTAGCTAAAAGGTTGACTAATGGTAGCTTATCTGTATTAATAGCTAGCTGGCGAACATTAGCTCACTTGCTAACATCAGTGTTAGTTTGTGTTGGAATCTGCTGAAGCCTGATTGTTCCTCCTTCCTCGCATTCAGCACCATAATTTCCAAAATAAAAACCATGCTGAGTTCATTATGACTCGAAACCCACAAAACATCCCATAACTCCATCAGGAACGTGCTTCTCACTTACTGGAACATTTGCCCGGTTAGCTGTCATTTGTTATTAAAGATGGAGTCTGTGTTCAACTGTTTGGTTTAGGGAAAAAAGCTGTGGAAACTTCTCCACAAAGACAAATGAATAGAGAAAAGTCAGGGGAAAAGTTAGTTCTTTGCATTATATGGGTCATCAGCCCCTTTGGAAAGCAATAATGAAGTGTAATAATGTACAGTACTATTACAGCTAATTTTGTATTTAGTTCTGCTTTATTGCTTCCTTTGTATTAAAGTCATCAATCACAAAGAACTCGACTCTTTCTGAAGGTTAGCTGCATGTGCCGGGGCGCTCGGGACACTTCTTGTCATTTCTTGTTAACGTGCTGCGCGTATGGAAGTGAGCGGGCTTCGGCGAGTGTGCAGTTTGCAGGCTGTGCAGCTTAGGAGGTCAATATCATCAATGATCAGCATGATTAAAACTGAGCTGTCGGAGAATTAGGCCCTGATTAGCTGGTGTTTCTAACAGCTAAGCGAATCACAGGAAGCGCGTGGCGATGCCTCAAACTGCCACCAGACAAAAGGCAACTTACATATATTCATCAGCAGAAACCAGCTGAGTTTGATCTCCTCTGTTTCTTCTTTCCAGCAAACCGGCGGGTCCAATTTGGACTACTGAACGGCTTAGTTTAGATTAAAATGCACTGATGGTGAAAAGCTGCATGACGGTGTAGTTACACAACAAGGAAACAATGGTTGGAGGTCATGCCATGACCAAAACGATCTGTGTATCATTAACACGTGTTCTCTAGCATATCGAGACTATCTCTCCACACCGCCACATATTCCATATGTACGGGGTACTCCTTGGTCGTGGCATGTGGATATTTCTTTAAGACACTCCGGCACGCCCGGCTGCGCCCCACAGCTCACGTATAAAACAGCTGTGCAGACGTGACACCGGTGATAGTTTGATCTCCACTTGTGTTGTGTGTGTGTGTGAGTGCCTTGAGAGTGCTGTATGTATGTGGCAGTTAGGTGCCCTGCCTCCCAGCATTTATGGTCCCCTGCCCACAGTTGGTTGCTGCCGTGCATGCCGGGAGAAGTTGCCTCCACGGCCCAGGCCTTGCAGAGGGGGCCGTGGAGGTTGATTATCGTGAGGTGGAGGTTGAAGAACTTCCATCCCCTCTGGCTACCACTGGAGTGGGGCCCAGATGGGTGAACCCATGTCTGGGTCACCTGATTCCGGGCCCCTCCCACAGCGTTCCCTCCCATGGCCCTGCCTGTGAGGCCTGGGCTGGTGGACGTTGATTGTCAGGAGGTTGATGTTTATGACACTTGGCTCTGGTCAGACGACCAGGGATGCCTGATGGGACTGCCTGTCTACACTGCGGCCACCTCACTGTGAGGAAGCTGGGGGGCCTATGCAGACGTGTGAAGATGGCCGTGTTCAGTTGAAGCGGGGAGGACCCGGAGCCAGCTGTCCTCCAGCCGCCCTCCTCCCTCCTGACATCCTTTGAGTTGGGTCTAATGGCCAGCACTGCTGCAGGCTGTGTTCTCCTGGCCTATTGCTCACGCTTCACTGGTTTTACACACCAGTCAGACCTCGCTGCTTCTGACGGCTCGGCCAGCGGTTGACAGTTCTCCGGCCTGCGGCACTGGCTCTCTGTCTGGCACATTGCCCAAATGTTGCGGGTCTACGTGGCCGGCAGGACCTGCTCAGTGAGCTGACACCACGGCGAGTCACGTCCTTGGCTGCACTGCAGCTCCAGGCGATCTTCTCCTGGCGTGTTGCCTGCATTCGCAGACTTACGCGCCAGTTGGACCTCTCTACGGCAATTGAGCGTTCTCCAGCCTATTTTAGCCTGATTGTCTCTAGCATATCAGCTGCAGCAGCTCCTGGCTGTGTTCCCCTTGGTGTATTGCCCACATTCGCCGGTTTACACAAATTCGCTGTGTCTGATTCTTCACCCGGCGAGTGAGTGTTCTCCAGCCTGCAGTGCTTTGCACAAGTGTCTTGTTCTGTTCAAAGTTCACTGTTGCTGCTTGCCTGTCTGCGGACTGCGCTAGCGACCGCTCAGCCCTGGGGCAGACCTTTGGGTTAAGTCCCAGCTTGGCCTTCAGCGGGCTAGACCACGAGACCCCCCATCTGCAAATGTCTGGGCGGCTTCGTGACTGTGTGGATGGACCCTTCGGGTTGCATCCCTGCCTTGACCCTGCATCTTTGCAGCTGCACTGCTGCTGCAGGCTGTGCTCCCCTGGCGTATAGCCCGCGGTTCGCCGGCTCACACGCCAGTCGGACCTCGCTGTGTCTGATATACCAGCCAGCGAGTGAGTGTTCTCCAGCACGCAGCGCTGGCTCTCTGTCTGCAGCAGGTGCCCGCTCATTGAGCTGCCACTTCCCGACTGTCCGCTACTGTCTCATCAGGCCCACTCTTGCTGGCCCCCTGTGTATGGATGGCACAGAGTGACTGCTATGCCCTGGTGAAGCAGGCCTCGCTGTGTCTGATATGTCAGCCAGCGAATGTGTGTTCTCCAGCATCCTTTAGCCAGTCTCTGCCTGGCACATAAGCTGCTGCGGCTGCAGGCTGTGTTCCCCTGGCGTATTGCCCGCTTCGCCGGCTTACACGCCAGTCGAACCTCACTGTGGCAAGTGAGAGTTCTCCAGCCTGTAGCGCCGACTCTCTGTCTGGCATTGCCCGCATGTCGTAGGCCTATGCAACCAGCGGGATGCCTCGCGGTTCTCGGGTTGACCTGAGCGGCCGATCACTTGCAATCCTGTGTCCTGCACGATCGGTTCAGGCCAGTCTGGCGTCTGCAGACTGCTACCTCCACCCCCTGGCTCGGCCTTCGCATTGCGAAGCCCTGACCAGGGTGGTGTCTCCATTGGTGCATTGTCACTGACTCCCTGCACCTTCACTCTCGGCGTTTCGGTTGCACTGTCTCCTCGCGGGGTGTCTTATAGAGTTACACCATACATATGGAATATGTAACGGTGTGGAGAGATAGTCTCTCACTAAGAGAACCAAGGTTACACCATAACCGTACGATCTTGTTGTTTTTAAACGGTTCCATTAAAGATGGGAACCAGAAATCCAGAGTTCAGCCATTAGCTCGGCTTTTGGTAACAGATCAATTGAGTTGTATGCGCTGGTGCAATCTGTCTGCTTTTATAACTTTAGATGGTGTGAAACAAGTGAATATCCTCATCTGTGCAACCTGACTCATTGGATTCCATCACTTCCGGGTAGGTGACGTCTCATCTTCCTGCCAGTCATGGTCATGAGGGTAGGGTTTGTACCTTATAAAGTGAGTTGCCTTGAGGTGACTGTTGTTGTGATTTGATGCTAAATAAATTAAATGTAATAAACTTGAACCATCCTGTGGGCTTTGTAGAGACACATTCAGTCCACGTGCTTCAGGGGTCTACTGTAAATACATATGTGGGTAACTACAGTTAGCTCGCTGCCAACTTTCAGAGAAAAAAATGAGCAAAAATGGAACAGTTTAAACTGAGGGATGAAAGAGATCCTGCAGTAATGCTAAACAATGCTGTGTATTTTAGCATTAGAGCATGCTGCTCTAATAACCCCTCAAAATTAAATGCAACTTTACCAGATAGTGAGAGAAAGGCTCCCTGCGGGTTTGGTGAAACTTTTTATTGCTTAAACCCAACAGTTGTTCATTTTCAGCCGATACATCGTGAATCAAACTGACAGTGAGTCCAAAGATGGACCACAGCTCGTTGTGTTTTAGCATGGAGGATGTGTGTAATCTGCTTAATAAAGATCCAAAACAACACAATGGTTTCTGTCAAATAAGGAAACACAGATGCCTGATATAGTCACCGAAGGAGTGAGCAGTGCTCCCACGGCCTTTTTTAGCCTTCTGCTATGTTTTCATGTGGGGAACCTTACAGAGGTAGAGACGGGCAAGTGAGCATGAGCTGACCCTAAACAAGTCGCAGGAGACGCAGACGATGGGCAATAAACAGTCTGTGTACGAGCTATCATTAGTGAAGACAGGCGTGACATCCTATTATGGATTTCTATTGTGTCAACTTCTTTCTATTTAAAGTCCACGGGAGCAAAAACAAACCTCCTGCTGACAGCAGAGTTATTTTTTCCCTCCTGCTGAGAACGTCTTCATCTGCGGTCGAGTCAGAAACAAACAAAAGAACAGAAAATCTCCAGAAAAGCTCGAGTGGGCCTCTATCGTTTCCACGCCAAAGAAACAGGAGGACTTGTGCATGTGTCTCTCTGTTAATTAGAGCGAGCCAGTTGGTTAATTGTTTGGCTGATATGGGCAGAGGAGGAAGAGGAGGAGAGAGGGAGGACGACGAGGAGGCAGAGGAGAAGGGGGGCGCTTGATTCATGACAGGGAACCGCAAGTTTGAAGGGTGTCGACAGATAAGACTGCAAGGGTAATTAACAGAAAGAGAGAGGGATGATGAGAGAGAGAGAGGGAAGTGCCAAGAAGAATAAATGTCATAAAAGTGTCCCAGGATGCTATAATGACTTCAAAAAGAAAGGAAAAAATGGAGAGCTGGTGTGTGGGAGGAGGGAGATAAAGACAGGAAGTAAATGAGCGCGAGAGGGCAATGATTAAGGGCATAATTCCATTTTATTAGACAATACTGCTGCAGAGCAGGATGCCAACTGGGCATGAGCAGTGCTGAGTACATGGACAATTAACTTTTATAAAAAAACTCTCCAAAATACAAGCTTTGATGCTCCTCAGGGTCAACTAATGTCAAGGAGGAGGTGCAGGAGGAGCACAGAAACAGCCTCAGAGCAGCTCGCTAGAGCGTTTCTTTCAGGGAGCAGGAGGAGGAAGACGAAGAAGAGGAGGAACGATGGATTACAGAGGAGGGGCCGTCCTCACACCCTGACGGTCTCCAGAGGGTCTTCATTTTATCCACCCAGGTGCCTGAATTCAAGTGTTCTTAGAGGAAAAGAAACATGTAAAAGTTTTAAATAAAGTTTGGTTAAAACCACAAACCAACGCTCTGGTCACCGAGGACGTTTGTTCACAGACTGGCAGACTGAGCGATGGTCTCTGGGGGTCGGTACAGCTCACTGTCTCTGACATTTTGCACCATCGCTGCTGCTCGTGTTACTGAATCTCATTTTACTGTGTGCAGTACTGCAAATATGAGCTTGGACTGCAGGTTTGACGCTGCCTATCTCAATGAGTCGAGTCGAGTTTTAAAATCACAGCTAAAGTGTTTTCATTCACAATTAACAGACACTGCTCAAAATTGAAGGAACACTGGAAACGATCACACAACCCACAAAACGATGGTTAATGGTTTAACCACCGACACTTTCACCGACTCGTTTTTACTGACTAGGTCATATATTTGGCTGAGGTCAGTGTCACTGCTAGTAGCATGAGGTCATACCTGGACCCCACAGAGGTGGCACAGGTAGTCCAATCGTCAAAAGCTTTGCTGTGCCAAATATTCTTAAATCTGCCTAAACTGTCTGCCAGTGGGGTCAGCAAACCAGCAGATGAATCCTTCTGCTGCATGCCTTTAACGAGACACAACTATCTAACATGTATGCTTAATTGAAGAAAATTTGGCTTATTACAGTGAAATCTGATTTCTGTTATTTAGAAATTCTTTACCTAAAACGAGTATAAATTGTTGAACAAGTTGTTTTCAAGAAATTTTTGTTTTCTTTAAGATCTTACACCTTAATTTTGATTTTCACATAAACACAAGACAAGCTTCTGTGTCACTGATACATGTCTTAAATTCAAAAATTGTTTAAGTGGCCTTAGTCTTGAAATAAGAAAAATAATCTAATTCTTATTGTGCAAGTTCACCCAAACCATTGTCAAACTCTGTAACTGGCAAATAAAGCTCAACATGAGCTGAAACAGCTTATAGATAAACAGACATATTTTCCTAGGACGAGCTTAATTTTCTCGTGCAGAACTTGTTTGTTCAGAATATGTTTTCTTTTTAGATGAAAAATACAAAAAAAACGTCCATAAAGGTTTTTTTTTAAAAACCTTGTCACTCTATAGGAGAGCTGGACAGGGCCATCGAAGGCCTTCGCCCCATCAGCAGAACCGGTATCGGGATCAGATACAGAGTGACTCCAGCTGGTGTGGATGTCTCTGACCAGACCATCGGAAACGGACTTCGAGCAGGCCCTGTGCTCGGTGCACCGTGGAGCCATAGATTACCACCAGAGCAGGTTCACCCAGAGCACGTGTGACAGACGAGGTGTGGGTCAGTGATGGTCTGTGGAGCCAGATCCATGCAGGGACACACAGACCTCTACAGGGTAGACAAGGGCACTCACTGTCAGACTCGACACTGGTGCTGTGGGCTTTAATACTATTAACACATTACCCAGGTCATATCAGTATAGATACACTAATTGTTTTCCACTGACGTGTTTTCAAAGTGTTCCTTTAATTTCTTTGATCAGTGAATTTTAAGTGTTGGTTTCGTGCAGCAGATGCAGTGTTGACGATGTCGTGTTGAAGCGAAGCTGCCAATTCAGCTGTAGGCAGTGCCACAGACAGAAGCGGTGGACCTGAGCTTCCTCTTTCCCTTAGAGATGGAACGTGGTCATTTGGGAGGAGCTCAGATTTGAGCTACTGTTCCTCCATATAAAAAGACACCTGTATGAGCTGGGTTACCTCATCTGGGAGATGCCTCTTGGACACCCCCTAGATGGTGTTTGGACATGTCCTACTGAGAGGAGACCTCAGACCGCAGACATGCTGGAGAGATTACATCTCTCATCTGGCCTGGGAGAGCCTAAGCGCCCCCTCCCACCCCTGAAGTAGCTGGAGGAGGTGGCTGAGGAGAGGGAGCGTCTGTTCGGACTCCTGTCCTGACGACCTGGACGCAGATAACCACCAGAAAATGAATGGATGGCTGTTTCCTGAGCAATGTTTCTACTTTTTTACCATCTCTATTCACAAAGCACTATTTGACCTTGATATTGAAAGGTATCATGTAAAGAACTTTTTTTGGACTTTTGTTTTAAACCCAGACTTCTTCAGAGGAGGTGGCAGCAGTTCTGTCAGCCCTGCATCTCTCAGTCTCACGGCTGCATGCAGACCTTTGCCAAGATGTTAGGGCAGTCAGTCTGATTTTGCCTTAGAGGCAAAACCTAAAGCAAAAACAAGTGAAAAGCACTTTCTTCTGCTCATTAAGCTCCGATGCTGTGAGCTCCTGTGGTAATAGATGAGGGCGACTCAGTCCCCCTCAGTGTGGGCACGGTCGTTGTCCAAATGATTTACATCCACATTAGACCTCGGTGACACACACAACATGAACACAGCTCAGTCTCTTCTTACTGTATTTTCACAACAAGTCTGTGCATCACAGCAAAGATCTGGAGAGGATGGAGACATAAAACAATTACATTTAGCTTTCAGTGCAGGACTCCTGAAAGAATCACAGCTTCAGACCTGTGCTCAGTTTGAGCACAGCTGTCACCACACACCTGCATGAGTCCTTCCTGACTTTCTCCCTGTAACCACCTGCTATGGCGTTATAATGGTTTGTTTTTACTTGATAAAGCCACGTGGGGACACGGATGCTTCCACAAAGAAGAATACAAGTCAGACACACGGCGTTCAACTTAAAATAGATTTTTTTTATAACCAGAAATAAATAATTCACCTAAAAAGCAAACTGAGCAACAATGCAGGTGTAGCCAAGTACAGGATAGGGTAGGGGAAGTTAAAGTGGAGAGAATGGGCCAATAGCTAGATTCGTAGTAGGGTCAAGGTGAGTGGCGTGGAGAAGAATGACTGGAGCCACAGGTAAAGTGGCTTTCAATTGTGTTGAACTATCTAGCAACAATTAAACAGCACTTCATAAACAGGAATGAAAACATAAAATAAAATACAATGACAGCGATAATAATAACAACCAGAATCCTATCTGGGCTCAGATATGTCAGTCCTGTCCGTGTTCAGTCAATTCGAATCCAAAAGGTCAAAAGTCTGTGATTGGTGCGATTTCGTCCTACCGCACTGTTGCAATTGTTCGTGAGGGAAGAGCAACCTGCCCTTCTGGGCCAACTCGGAATGGCTGTGGTTCGGTTCAAAGGGAAATCCAGGTCTCACGATCCCACAAAAAAAACCTAGCGTGTAAACAACAGAGCTATTACTAATTCAGTTCACACACTATAGTGATGTATATGGCCATATGTGAAAATAATGCAAAAGCTTTAACAAAAACAAGCACAAAACATTAATTCTAATTTCTAACTACAGTCTGTACAGTGCATCTTAATCATGAATGCAATCTTTAAATTGTAATCAGCTTATTCTATCATCAAGGTGCACATTTCTATCAGAAATAAACCATGAACTATAGTAGATTATTTTTTCCCAGTACTGCCCCTTTAACTGAATTACAGGAGCATTGCTTTGCACTGCATAGCAATGAAGCAATATGTTAATTACAGTCAATGTACAGAATAAAATTACCAAAAAATATACAAAAGCCCACAGGCTGTAGTTCTACAGTATGTGGTAATGTATCAGCACAATAAGAATATGCAGAGACATCTATACAGTGCTGCTCGAGCAACAAACGTAACAAAAAATAAAATAGATTCAGAACCTTTAAGATCAAAATTAACTAATCCCATCATCTTATTTTAGTGCATTTAATATTCAACATGTAATACTAGAACATCATCAGCACACAAGCTGAGTGCTCAGAGTAGCTGAACTCCGTGAGAACCCCCGTGTGTTCTCCCACAGTGAAAACGTGGTCGGCTCCAGCTACAGCTATGAGCATCAGGCTAGTTAGTAGGGGTGTAAAAATACTCGTATCGATATTGAACCGTTCGATACAGTGCTTTCGGTTCGGTACGCATATGTATCAAACAATACAAAATTTTTAATTTATTTTATCAACTTTCCTTCTGACGATGCTGTCTGTGTTGAGCGCTCAGTGGATCTGCGTTCAACTACTCTGCCTAGGCTGCACTGTCGAGTGCAGATCCACTGAGCGCAGGGCAAGCTAGCAAGACAGAAGCTAAGCTAGTTGCAACATGGCAGCTGCCTCAACGCTACCCGAAATTGAACCTCCCCCACCCTCATTCAGATCTGGCGTTTGGAACTATTTTGTTCTTCATGTGAAGTATGACCCTGAAGGTAAACGTGTCATGGGCAAAAGTAAAACAGTATGTTGGATGTGCCACGCAATGCTCAATTGGTGGGAACTAGTGCGTTAGCGCAGTTAGCTTTTTAACGTGTTGACGCCGTCCAGCCCCACGCACGGGGCGATCCGCGGTAACTTGTTGCCGCGTTATGGCGTTAATGTCATTTTAACGAGATTAATGCTACAAACTTTACCCGAGTCATTTAGACAGCCGTTAGCACATGATTCTCCTTATGGGGACCTGATATGTTTAATATGCTGCTGAGAATATAGCCCAGAAGAAGCGGATAGTATAGCTTTTATTTTGGAAAGAGCCATTTCTCTGTAATAAACTCTCTTTTCCAAAGATGAGTGATTTCTCAATCAGGTAGATTTATTTTATTTTTTAATTATTTTGTTGTTTCAGCAACATTAAATTTAAAAACTGTACGTTTGAGTTAAAATATAGATTTATAATTTTAATAAATGACAAATTAAAAAGACATAAAAATTTTTTGTATCGAAAAAATATCGAACCGTGACACCAAAGTATCGAACCGAACCGTGAATTTTGTGTATCGTTGCACCCCTACTAGTTAGCTTTTCAATTAGCCTGATTCGCCCAGTCCCAGTTTAACTCACCAGCACGCTTCTAATGTTCAACTCTCAGGGAGGATCTTGTCCGCTTCATCCGCACCCGTGCAGATCTACAACATTGAAATTGGGCCATTATATTCACCATTAACTTCTTGTTAGCTTTTTAGCTTCAAGGTTAGCTTAACAGCTTCTGACGCACCGCGATGGTTCCAAAGTCCAAAATGTTCTCAACAAATCAGGTCCGTTTCTCTAAGGTCCACGCAGATCTCCAGTATGGATATTTGCTCAATTTTTCAAGTTTATAGTTATTTTCCACCAACAAGCTTAGCGCTGAAAATCAGCGACGGTCTCGTGCGGTTGATCTGATATCATCGTGTTGGTGTTGTTCCTGGAACAACATAGTAAATGTTGATCTGAGAACAACACCAACACCACGATATCAGATCGTGCGTCTCGTGCACCCCATCTCTCTCTGTGTCTGAGCACATGTGATGGTACAGAGCAGGGGAAGGCGGGGCTTGTTCCTTCCTAACCAGTAGGGGTGTCAAATATACTCTTTGGGGTTTAATTCTAACATTTATTATTTATCTCTTATTATTGATTTACTTTAGATCAACTCAGTGATTAACAGAGTAATGATGAATCACAATTAACAATAACAATGTTGTATTGCATTACTGAGTCGTGTAAACTCACTGGGTTACACAGGTAACAAGTGAGGCTGTCTGTTACTCAGCTGGATCCAGCACCCAGCTCAGGGACTCTGAGACAGCCTCAGCACCCGGACAGTTTTACGTATCTTCATTTCTCAGAGACTCTGCAGCAGAATCAAACAGGAAATCACGCTTGTGCCGCAGATATTTGTGTCTCTGAGGTGACAGGTTGCATCCAGGTGGGCACACCACTTTACATCCTGGAGTTCTTTAGACAAACGTGATTGGTTGAGTCGTTAAAAGTGCAGACAGTTTAAATTCAGTGTTCAACGAATCCTGTTCATGTGTCTCTGTGTTTCGTGCATTTCAAACATCTGAACATTTGCAATGATTTCAGTTACGCTCATTCTCCTCAGTTTCTCCTCATGTTTAATACTACTGCAGTGTTAGTTTATGGTTCAGTGAAACATCTGGATAATTTCACACACACATAATTTGACTTGATGTCATCTCAGATAAAACCTTTTTTTGGATAAAGTTGCACGCACTGATGTCCACGCAAGCGAACAATGTGATTATTTCCACTGTGTTCTCACCTGGGCCCGTTTAGGTCATGTTTAAGAGAAGCTGGTGTTTCAGATTTAAACAGCTCAGTTTAAAAACCTGCTGTCGCTCTGCAGGAAAACAAGTGAGATTTTAATCAAGAAATCAAATATCTGGTTCTGGTCTACCAGCTCGTGTTTGCCCCGAGGCCTTTTCTTTTTAATCCAGCCCTTCTTAAAGCACGCAGAGCATTTAAAACTTTTACGGGAACAAATTTTTAGGCAGAAACACCAGACGCAAACACTCCCAGTGTGTCAGTGACGAGGGGAGAGGGGTCAGGTGAAAGAGAGGCGGCACAGAAACTGAAAGAATGTGGAAACAAAGCGAGATGGCCCTGAGCGGAGCGGGAAAAAGGCCTGCGCTTACAAAACAACACGTAACCGAGACGAGCCTCCTTCCCCGGGGGGAGGCCCGTGTGGGAAGGCGGGGACCTTTATTATCTTTCGGTAGGCTTTGACCTTTGACCCAGACCTGCTCAGTTCACAGGGACCAATGGGATTTGGAAGTATGGCAACAACCCTGAATATAAAGCGGTGCGGGGGCACATTCCTCAACCAAGGTCAAAGCGGCGGCGCTCTCTGCGTTGATTTGTATCACCATGTGTCGCTGAGTCTTTGCTCTCACGTCTCTGTAAAGTGGGAACTGTGGACAGAGTGACCTCGGACCAAACGAGCACTCACATAACCTGGAAACTTTCATCACTGCGGCGTTTCCCTTTATCGCCTTAGATTCTTCGGGTTCCTTTTTTCTCTCTTTGACCTGAAACCCTTCATTACCACAAGCTCTCCCCCTCCCTCCCCCTCCCCTCTGTCCTTTCATTATTTCTCAATGAGAACTCAAACTAATCTCTCTCTTTCTTTCTCACTTTCCTTTGTGGCATCTAATCAATCAGTGGCTGCTCTTCTAATCAGCCTCCTTTTTGTTCTTTTCCCACCATGGATTCTACTCCTCTGGGAACGTTTGGGGATTCAGCAGTCAGAAACGGGTCCAGGTTCGTGTTCCACCTGAAACTAGACATGACAACAAGCTTAACAGACCTAACACGTGATGAACGATACAAGAACTCAAACATAGAAACCAAGGAAACAACAGGAATTCGCATGATAAGGTGGAGCCAGGTTTCACAATGAGCTCACCCGAAACTCTGGCTGATTGGGACCCACACCCAGTTTCACACCTTGGCTCAGGCGATTAGAGGATCATCAGGGGGTCCTTTTGTCCCTCTGTGGGGGGTCACTCCCACTAGGTTTATATCTGGGACTCTCCACCATTTGACCTTAGAACTGAAGAAGCTTCTCGGATGAGAGGTGAAACGTCTTCAAGTAACTTAAAGAAGTCCAGACGCTTTTCTTTGCAAGCTCCTTTGACTACGATGACCTGCATGACTGAGAACCTTCACAGATATACCAGAGGGTTACCTAGGCAACCAAAGGCTGGACTCTCTAGATGCCGCCAAGCGTCAGCTTCAAAGCAACGAGCGACCGCTGAATCGTCCTGTGTGTAAAAGCAGCTTTAATTTGCCCGATTTGTGGGAAACTCACACTTTCTAGCAGACATACCTGCAGGAGGGGTGTATATTATTCTCCAGCCCCCCGGGACAGTAAAATGACCTGCTGGTCCTCAGGGCACTGAAATGGTTAAAACTTTGATTCATTAACAGTGAAGTGATTTAGGAGTGTTTAATAACTGAAAGGACCCATTTCTAGAAGCGTCCAGCTGTGCGTGCTGTTCAAGGAGTCTGAGCAGCTGATAAACCAATCAGTGCCTCTGCAGACACATCACAGCAAAGGGTTTTCTCACCTTCGGGGAGCTTGATAGAACAAGCTTTCACAGTGGACAGCAGTCTGAGGTGCAGCTCTGTGTCTTTGTTCCAGTCCTGACATTAAATAACTCTCCTTGTTTTTAGATCCTGGCTTTACCTTCGACCTGTCAGAGTCCTCCAAAGCTCAGTGAACGGCACCAGATATTACATTTACCTGGAAGCTGTGTTTGAATCTAAATGGTTTCATTGGGCCTGTATTCCTGTGCTCTTCAGTGAAACTGTCAGTACGGAGGTCTGAGCTGTGAGGGGCATGCGTTTGTCTACCCGTGGATTTGATGAAGTTAGCCTTTCAAAGGCTTCTTATCTTAGATAAAAGATGCTGACAGCTTCGAAAGAAGGAGAAACAATGGTGAGAATGGGACGGCCATGGCAGCGCCGACACTGGACCAGTTTCAGAAAAACCTTTCCTGCCGTTCATTACCTGCATCTTTACTTTCTTCTGACACCATTAACATAACTCGTTATTGCTCAGCACGTTCAGCCTCCAGTTACGCTTTCTGCACCGCTTCTCCCAGTGATTCCTCGGGTTCCTTCAGTAACTCGGTGCAGTGAAACATTACAGCGGAGGTTGAGCAGCTAATTGGTCTGAAATGCAGGGGGATCTGTTTGCAGTGCAGCTTTAAATAAAAACGGCAGTCAGCAACGACTTCCATCTGATTTATTGCTGCAGGCCAGAGGACTGTAACAATTCAGCCGCTCCTTCTCCTCACTCCTCATTACTCACCAACTCAATCCAGCAAGAAGAATGAAGCAATAAGAGACCCTGTCTTCTTTTGGAGATGCCTCTAAAATCATTTCTACACAGAGAAATGTCCCCAGCTTGTTGTTGTTTTGGAGCATCAGATTCAACATTATGCACACTGCTGTTTGCTTCTTCAGAGACAGAATGTATTTGTATGAGAGAGTGGCGAGCGTCGAACACATGCGTCCACAGACTGTATGGGACCATTGCACAAACCTGCTAATCAGTGCTCAGTAAAGTCCAAAAAACGCGACTCCAATATTGTTGGACAACAACCTCACAGCAGCCATGTTATTGGTCACCAACATCACAAACACGGTCCAGAGATCAAGCTCAGGTGAAGCTAGCAGACAGCTAGCAGCTACAGCCGCCTGTGTCGCCATCTACCTGTCAGTCATAGAGGCCACGCCTCTAATAATGCAAAAAGGTGAATTCTTCCCCCGAGGGACTCCAACATGGTTTCCAACATGGGCGCCTGTGGGGACCGACTCACCGTCGGAGCCTCTGCTGGACGTTAGAGGAACTGCATCAGCCATCAGCTGCCTCTCGTTCAAAGCACGGAAACTAAAATGTCAGTTTTTAAAACCAAATGTTTAAAACAAGAATTCCCGATTGTTGAAGGTTTTTAAGTGAAGTTGCATCGGCTCGATTTCTTACATGAACCACGATGATGACGTGTTCCACGTCTGTCACTCGTGATCCAGCAGCATCTGTGCTCAGCCTCATCACTTACCAGCTCTCAGCTTTGCAGTCTGTTTGGGTAACCTGGGGATATTCAGCTCAGTGAATCAGCTCCATTTTTCAATCTACAGCAAGATGCAGAGAAAAGAAACTGAGACGTTATTACACGAAGCACAAACACCATATGTCCATCATGTTTCAACTTTTTCTTCCGGTTTGAGGCTCTTTCTCTTAAATCTTCTGCCTCTGCAGCGGTTTACTGACACCGAACGGAGCTATTCAAACCGACTCCTACTCACACAGCAGCGGTGGGTGGAAGTGGGCATTAATTATCATTCCTGTGCAGATTTTACTGAAATTTGGTGAAAATTTGAGCTGCATTTGGATGGACATCAGGCTGGAGATGCTCTTCAAAAATGAGTCGATATCACTGTGTCATTCAGATAAATATTCATCCACTTCCACATTTTTAAATAGATTATTGGGGAGGCTCACGAGGAGGCCAAGAAGCTAAGAGTTAAGTGTAAGTCAGAAGGTTTGAAAGTATTTCCATCCAAAACGTTTGCAGTTGGGCCTCCATGCGAAGCTGTGCACCAAAGCTGATTCTGCAGGGTCACGCTTATCAGAGAAACTCCACGTTTCTCCCTGCAGGTCCTCGTCGTGAGAGAGAGGACGTCATCTGATGTGGAAGCAGCAAGCTGGTAGTGCTAACACCACCTACATCAAACCCTCAAAGAAATCTGACAAATGCTCCCAGCAGACCTTTTTTTCTGACCTTGTAGAATTGAAAACAGCATAAACAGTATTTAAAGCGAGGAACAGTCTGCTGCTCAGAGGTGGCAGAGTGCAGATACAGATGTGTGTACGTATAAACATGTACAAAAAAGTTGATCGTGCTCGTTTTCACCTCAGTGTTTCTGTTCTTTTGTGTCCAAAGTAAAAATGTACTCCCACACATTTTGTGTACAGGCGGGTAGAAAATGTTTTAAATTTGAGTGATTAGATTCCAAAAATGAAACGTGGTATCAAGAAAGCACTTTTCTATGACATATCCTACAATACTGTACTCATGAAATCATGGGTGATCAAACTCTTTCCCCCCACCCCTTTGTGTACTTTGTGACAGCATGAAGGTGAAATGTCGCGTGGCTCCATTGAAGACACTGCACTTATCGTACAGAAACAAAAATCCTCTGATTGGCTGAGATGACACGAGGATGATGACATCGTGTGTGCTCATAAAACTCTGGAAGGAGCAGCGTTCACACCTGTGCGTGAAAGAGCGACATTTCCTACACTGACATTAAACATTAAACAAGTTAATCACGAGCTGCATGCGCGGTCTGTCAATCTCTATTTCCCGTCTGCAGGTTTACGCCATGATTGTTTGGAGGAGAAGGAGGCGATACGTGACGTGTGCGAGGAAAAAGAAGCTGTCCTGTTGAGATTGGGGTTTATGTCTAAGTGCAGCTCTGAGTGATGTGAAGTGATTTGGAGAATGTTGCAGCGCGTAAAGCCCTCATCGCCAGGACTTGAATTTATTCTCCTTTGGTTCTCCCTCATTGAGCACAGCATTACAGAGGAGTAATCTCTCCCTCTCACCATCCCGCCGTCTTACTCCAAAGCTCGGCGCTCTCGTTCTCTCCCTTTTTGTTTCCTCTTGACCACTTTTTCCTGCTTTGTTGTTCATTTATTCTGTTAGATTTCTGTTTATGTTATTGTCTTTCTGGTTAGACCTATTAAAAAGCAATTTGATCCTGCACAAGCATTTCCTGCAGCGTTGTGCGTCTATATGATAATCACAATATGAGCTTCAAGTTCTGCGGCTGTAACAATATCATCGTCTGTTCCGGTCACACTCTTCAGATCAGATATTTTTAAGTGTGTATGACTGATTTTAAACAAGTAGCTTTACTCAACAGAAGCAGTCCAGTGAAATAACAGCTCTGAGTCCACAATCAGTTAACTCTCGAGCGTTAGCAGCTAAATCGATTCGTTTCTCCACGAAATGTGAGACTGTGATTCCAGAGTTGTAGCCAAAGCACAGCCAGAAGGTCCACGGTGGGCCTTTCTGTGTCGAGTCTCCTCCCACAGTCCAAAGACGTGCATGAGGTTACTGTGGATACACAGGTGTTGATGTGAACATGGATGATCATGACCAGGACATGTCCTCCCTCTGGCCCTGAGTAGATGCGTGGGTTTGCACTACCTGGTTGCTTCCAGTATTTTCCAGCTTGAAAGTTTTGAGACTGACTTTGTGAAGCTGAGCCGACACCTCAGACCTCCCTCTGGGACAGTGCAGGTCATCACGCACACAAAGAAGGACATTTCCTTTGTGCTGAGCTCAGAGTGAACAGGGACATAATGTTCAGCGTTCGCTGCCGTGTCCTGGTTCAGGTGTACACCGCTGGCATCGATTAGCTCTCTGCTTTTCCTTAAAGGCGGAGGATTCCTGGAGCCGCCGCAGTCTTCTCTGGCTGTAATCTCGCTCATCCGCCGACTCTGTTTTATCTCATTTTTCCCCTCCACCTTTTCATCCCTCTCTTTCTCTAAATCCTGCTATATCCCAGGTAGGTAAGTAGAGCTCCTCTGTGAGCCTAATGAGCTGAGGAAGGGGCCTCGCCGGAGAAGACCGGCGTGATCACTGCTACCTCTGTTCCCATTTAGGGCCAGGTTTCGCTTCACAGGACACACAGGGACGGAAAATGGAGAGGGAGAGATTTTAACAATAGCAAAGTAACACCATCCACCTGCCGCCTGCCTCATCTCTTTCTCCTTTTTCTCCCCCTCTTCATCACCCGCAACTTCATCATAATTCATCGCCATCCCTCTCATCTCTCTCAGCAGCCGCGCCACAATCACCGTATCTCTGTTTTCTTATGTGACTCTTCAGGATTGGACAAGCTTCATTACCCCCTCTTTGATGTATTTCTTTCTTTTCCCTTTTTTCTCCTCCCTTCTCCATTTCCCCGAGCTACTTTGTGCTCTCGGGTTCGCGGCTCTAGAAACTCGATCTCCCTGCGAGAGCCGTCTGATGTTTTTATCTCGTTTGTTGTGGTCTGATTTCTTCGCAGGTTCACGATAGTTTGGATTCATCGAGTTATCCGCGTACGTGCCGCTGACAGACCGCATGTGGAAAATCTGATCGAGTAGCTCGCCAAGACGAATTGAGACCAGAAATCACGAAACGAGTTTAAGAAGAGAGCGCAGAGATAATTTACCTCCTGACTAAACAGCTTTTCTCTGTTGTTGTTGGTCTGTATTTGGTGCTATGTAAATACAACTGTGTGGTTAAAAAAGGAAAACAAGCCTTCAGCTTTGTTACAGCGCATCAGTCATCTCCTCGATGCATCAGTGTGGTGGCCTTCTTCTTCTTCTTTTGCCTCTTTTCTGGTTTTTATGCATGTTTGTCATGTTTTCTTTACAGGCGACATTGTGCAGACCACAAAGGGGCCTTCTTGGGCTTCGTCGCCTGGAGCAGAGTCTAGGCTTTCAGTCACATGAATGAGTGCATGTAAACTCTGCTGCTGTCATCATCGTCTGTCTGGAAACAGGGTAACTGGAACCTGACATCTCAGAAAGTGGATGGTTGTTATACGTGGGAGACAGACGGGAAAGGTGGGATTACACAAAAGTGCAGCAGAGCTCCGTTATAAGTTCTGCTGATACCTCCACAGAGGTTTTGGGCATGAAGTCGATATCTTTAGTTTACAAAGATTTACAGCTGGGACCTTTAAATACTGCATCAGGAACTCAGGCCGCACATTCAGCCTCGTGTTGGTAAAAACACCAAATAAAAACTGTGAATGTTACCGTCTTAGCTCTTGTGTCACTGACACATTTGACTCAGATCGCATGTCGCTCAGTGCACAGCAGGGTTTAAATTTGGCATCCTAATCAACATTTAGGTCATCCCTAACGGAGCACGAGGACATGTCACGCTGTGCGCCGTGGTTTGGGCCCATCACTGATGCAGCAGCACACCAACACACACAGAACCATAAAACTCGGAGTCAGTGTTGATCAGCACAGATGCATTTCTACTGCATCGAAGAAAAAGCTAAATGTGTGAATTTAGTATAAGACACAGAATTCATGCAGAAATAATTTGTTCATAATCGTGTTTTCTCCTCTTTTGTATAATTCGATTCAGATTTATTTGCATCGTGCCAAACCACAACAGCAGTCTGATGGCTGAGGGCTTCTTGTTCTACTTTTGGAAACTCCAGGAACCACCGAGAGCGAGGAGGACAGCGTGATGCTGCGAGGTCTTTAAGCTGTAACAGGGACTTTAAGGGCAGTGTACATTCACACCTCACAGGCATACAGCACGTCCACACAGCAGCAGGGTACGACTGCTCCTCAGGCCCTTCCTTTGGCCCACTCTGACCACGATGATGGTCGTCTCTCAGAGAGCAGCTCTGGGACCAGTTTGAGTCTTCAGCTGATTATGAAAGGAGATGGCCACAGGCCCTCTCTTAATGATCTTACATCAGCACTTGTGATCTTGATAAAAGCAGGCCATTATTACCCCACAGTGATGGTTACACAGAGGTTCCTGTAATAAAGTGCACACAGCCCCTTAAATTCCTCACTACAATGTGAACTTTGATAACAATCTATAAATGTATTTATTTTTCCCTCCATATAATCGAGCATGTTGTGCTTATGAAGACTGATTAACCTTCGAACATCCACTGGGTCACCTGCGACTCATCCAGGGTGGCTGGATTAACTCTGCGAGCCCCTCAGGGGAACATGGAAAGTCACAGTGCACTCTGGGAAACATGGTTAGTGTGCGGCTAAAAGCAAAGCAACCCTGAACAGGGTTCATTGTTGTGGATTGACGGATTCATACAGAACACTTGTAGCTGTTTCAGTTTGAACTCTTCTCCGGACTCAGCAAACATTTTCCTGCAGTTACAGCTGAAAGTGAAGAAACTCTCTTTGCAATGATAACAACCTGAAGCTGTGATCCTGGACATCGTAATGAATGCAATTTTTAACTTCATCTTAGTCTTCATCAGCGACGAGCCAAACCTTGAAAAATGTGAGACCGTTGCATCTCCTGAAGAGTTGGAACAAGCTTGAGAAGCACTCGAGTGCATGAAGGAAGATTGCAGAGGTGTCTCTTTTTTCATTTCCCATTGTCCCAGCAGCCTGAACCCTCCCTTGGTTTCCATGGGTATAATCATCATTTCAGCGAGAGCTTTAAAGCAAGTGTCTGAATGTTTCTGATCCCGACTAAGGATTCTACAGCTTATTTAAACATTCATCATCTGCTGCTCATCCTGATCCAGGTCCCGAGAGAAACACCCAGACCACCCCAGCCACGTCCTCCCGCTCTGCTAGGAAAACGCTGAGATGTTCCCGAGACGGCACAGAGACAGAGCATCTCCAGCAGGTCCCGGATCTGCCCTGGGACCTCCTCTAAGCACACTTTGCCCATTTCACTTTACCTAACAAGATGCTGAACCACCTCAGCTGCTTCTTTTTGATGTAGAAGAGGAGCAGCTCTACTAAAGATTGAGTTCTTCCCCTCGTTTCTGAGGTTAAACAATAAAAACACATTTGTTTGCACATCATCCTAAACTAAGAATCCCTTTTGGTGTGCTCAGATAGCCCATCAGTAATCAGTAATGCTTCCAGAAGGCCATCTTTAGTGCCAGGACTTTAACTGAAAAGATTTAATACACGGGCAGGACGGATACTCCTGTGGGTAAAGTGCAAGACTGATAACATCTCCTATCTAAATGTGATCTACAATCTGAGAATAAATGCCTGTTTCTTTGCCCTCCCTCGCCACAGCGGGACGATCAGGCTGCAGAGCCCAAACATCACCCAAACAAGATTTTTCATCAGTGGCAAAATGTTTCCCGATCTGACAAATCCTGGAGTCGATCGCTACACGCCGATGGCCGGCCAGCGCTGTGAATACAAATGTCCATCCCGCTGTCACTGTGGCAGGCCGGCCGCGGTGCTGAATCCTTTTTGGAACGATCTCAGGTCGCTCATTTCCACTGAGAAATACTTGAAATATGCCAAAGAAATATGTGGCAGCATGCATCTGCATCATGACAGTGGCCTGAGTTTGCCCCTGCAGCACATCCCTCCATCTCAAAGGTATACATACAGTATCTGACATTTCCCCTTTCATGGTGCTGATCGGTTCAACCAGGAAGGCTGAGTATGTGACAGATTTTCACTGCAGCTTTATGGAAACCAATAAATTCAAGAAAATGATGGGATCATCATAGCTGTGATGTGAAAATGAGTTGACATCGTCCTGAACTTTCCATTCGTGGTAACAGCACCAACAAACTTAGACCAGCAGGAACAAATGTTCTGTTTAAGGAAATGTGGTGAAACTAAACCAGCACCAAGCTGCAGGGACCCAGCCAGCCCATAGAGCAGGGATGTCAAACATAAGGCACGTGGGTCTGCCAAAGGGTCCGAGCCAACCTGCCAGACAGGAGGGCTTACATGGATCTGATGGGTTGGGCTGATGTCTTTAATAGGGCTTTGGAGCATGGCCGCTGAGGCGCCATTTTCGCAGGCCAAACAAAGGGCTAAAGGAGCGAAAGCATCAGCAATGGCTCGCACTTGCTGTGTTGTCGGTTGTAACATTAGATCGCAGGATCGGGATGGGAATAAGCTGGAAAATGGGCTCTCTTTTTATTCTTTCCCCACCTGGAAGCAACGTGAGGGAGCTCGTGTATCGGATGTTACCAAGAGAAGGCGTCTAGCCTGGATAGCAGCTGTGAGATGAGCTGATATCTCTACCAGCCACAGATATCTGTTGGTGCTCCAGACATTTTCATTAAGGTGAGATCTAAATAAGTTCATATCACTCTTTATAGCCTATTAGTTTTATTTTCTTATGGCCAACCTCTGGCTGTATCTTGGTCATATTACCCAGCAAAACCCAGTATGCAGGTTCATCTGTAACAGTCCTTGTGCCACGGATCCGCACTGTTGCTTCTACATTAAACAGAAGAGCAGCGCCATGGCTGCAGGTCTCCACGACTCCGGCCATACAGCTGCAGTGGGCGGCTTCAACCTTCCCTGTGATGCTCACAGTGACCCATGGCTGCAATGCTGGTTCATTCAGTCTTTGAGAGTGCAGGACCTGAAACACACACAAAGTTCATTTAAAGACAAGAACTTTAATGAGCCAAGACTGACACAAATGTGTTTAATCTACTTTCAAATCCATTTATCACAAATATAGCAATGAACGTGTTTACAAAGTTAGCACACACATGTAATTTTTTAAAATCTTTTTATGTATCCATCTATACAACGCTGCATGTTATATCCTAAATCTGCCTGTTTGTTTTTTAAATCTGCCAGCAAAAAATGAACCTAAAGTATGTCATGCAAGGATATAATCACTTCAAGATGGAGAAAGCATAAAGTTCGACTTTAAGTGACAATTATGAATCATTTAATATGATAAGGAGATTCTGCAGGTCATTAATCAATGTATAAAACTAAAATCGAATGTATTTTTAGTGACACAGGACACAAACAGGGAAGCAAGTTGTGTAATTAGGATTATTTATAATAAATATGAATTAGTGCAATTTCTTTAACCATGGAGAAAAACTAAATCCTTCAGGACAATGTCACATCACTGAACTCACGATGTTATCCATCTAACAGAGCCTCCACATGTTCTCACCAGTGTTGGTCAAGTTACTTGGAAAAAGTAATCAGTAACTAATTACTGATTACTTCCCCCCCAAAAGTAATCCTATTACTTTACTGATTACTTATTTTCAAAAGTAATTAGTTACATAGGCTACGTTCACACTGCAGGCGAAAGCCCATCAAATCCAATTTTTTTGACCCTATGCGACCCATCTATCCGATCCTGGTGTGACAGTGTGAACGGCGCAAATCCGATATTTTCAAATCCGACCTGGGTCACTTTCGTATGTGGTCCTGAATCCGATACATATCCGATGTTTTAGAAAGCAACTGCTGTTTGATGGTCACGTTGCATTAAATCCGTCTTTTACGTCACTGACACAAGACAGACGCCAATTATCAGCGCTGGAGAAGACACCGCGAACGCTTCCTGGACATCCAGTGTAGATGTCCGTGAAACTGTTGGGAAGACAACGTTGGAGAAACGTGAACATTTTCTTTGTTCTGTATAATCTACAGATTCTGACAGAAATCTGCAGCTATCCTTTGCAGCACCGCTCCTCTAAAACAGCAATAAGGATCATTATTAGGTTATTTACATTATTATTACATTATCATTATTATGTGAATAACAAAATAACTTAAAGCAAAAACTGGGAATCGTAAAGTCCGAAGTCTTTATATTAAGGCCATCAGTCAAACATTGTTTGGTCTGGGTCTAAACAGAGCGCGTCGTGTGTGACGTCTTCTTTTGCGCATGCGGCCGCTTTGAGCGTTCACACTAGAGCGCGTTTGCTGTCGCATTTTATTTGTAGTGTGAACGAGCAGACAAAAAAATCGGATTTGATCAAAAAATCTGAATTGAGCTTTAAGACCTGCAGTGTGAACCCAGCCTTAGTTAAAAACATGATTTACAACCTGAATAGGTAATAAAGCAATAGATCTTTTTTTGTCACTTTTTACAGAATCAAACTCAAAGTAAGGTCAGTACTTACGCTTTAAACGCTGCACGCTCATACTCTCTGCCGCACTCGATATATTATCTATTGTTGATCTGCACACAACTGTTGCCACAAATGTCGCACTCGCTTACGTCATTGTCATGAGACACTCTCACAAAAAAATCACGGCTTTAGTAAGGCCGTAACGCAGCATGCTTACGGGAAAGTAACAGTAATCTAATTACCTTTTTTGCAATAGTAATCCCTTACTTTACCTGTTACTTGAAAACTTGAAAAAAATGCTTGCACTAATCTGAATGTTCGAAGGGAAATCAAACACGTTTTACAGCAGTACTCAAACTGACTTACCTTTGTTTGAATGAAGGCGAATTCACAACGTGGAGTCTAAAAATAGCCAAATCTTGTACCCAATCCTTGGTGAACTGGATGTGAGCCTCCAGACATTTATAACTGCAAAATTGGTTCGGCTTGTACACGCTGACTCCAGAGACAAGGTACGAGAATATATCAGGCTAAGTCAATAGCGGTAGGTCTTCGGGGTATCAACTCCACGGCCGTATTTCATACGGGTCCACATTTCCAACGCACGCTAATTTTTGCAAGTACCGTCTCTTTGCATTCGGACGCAATCTGTCTCTATAACGTCCGTTTTCTTTTGAGCTGCTTTTAAGCATGATTAGTAGCAATCTTCCTTCCAACACAGTGTGTTTGTTTTGATTCGTGGCCTGCTAAAATGGTGCCTCGCTCCCACAATGCATTGTAGCGTGACGTCAACTCCAAAGCCCTATAGCACAGACTGGAGGTATGTTTAAATTCTTTGTTCTCAGTGTGAATCAGTTCCTGCAGCGCCTCCACTGTCCGAACCTCAGAAACCCTCAGACCCGGCACCGCCTCCTCCAGCCTGGGTGGAGCCTCCAGAAGAAGCATCGACTATAACTTTGCATAACTCAGTGCTACATGCTGCGTTATGTTGGGCTGTTCAAACTGGGCCTTCACCTACATTACCTCAGCCATAGCTCACTTTGATTGCAAGTTCATGTCGTTGTTCTGCTCTCCAGACTTTGAGTCTGTGCTGGAACAGCAGTCAGTCTGAGGCGGCTCCAGTTCACAGCTTCCTGGGTTAAAAGGAGATTCTCAGTCATCCAGGTCATGGTAGTCTAAGGAGTACGAAAGAAACGATTGGACTTCTTCAAGTCATTTTGTTTCCAAGCTCCTTAGACCAGCGGTCCCCATCCTTTTTTGTGCCACAGTTTGATGTCAGACAATATTTTCACAGACCGGCCTTTAAGGTGTCGCGGATAAATACAAGAAAAAAAAAAAGATACGACCGAGACAAAAACTGTGTAATTCTGTAACTTTATTAGCAGCGTCCTCCTGAAATGCACCAGCAACACTGAGAGTAACGTCTGCCTCCCTGCCCCTTAATGCTCTCTGGTCGCTATGGTAACGTGTAAACATCTCTTTCAAAATAAGACACACAACTACAACACGGGAAAAGACCCAGGGAAACTGAGTTAACGATAAAAACCCTGAAAACCATAAATTCCACACCCGAGCCTCAACTCTCGCGCCTGGTACCAAACGGCTCACGGATGGTTCCGGTCCGTGGCCCGGGGGTTGGGAACCGCTGCCTTTGACCGTAGCAGCTAACAGGAAAATCACGCATAGCTTCATATATGATGCTTAGTTGCTATTGTACATTTTACACTATGGTTGCCCAGGTAACCCATATTATATATAACATGTCAAAGTTATCCTTCACTCTCATTGGTCGTTGCTTTAGTTGGGGAAAGTCTGGAGCTGGTCACTTTGTGTTGACGGCGGTTATTTCACCTGAACATCATCGACTTTAAACGCGTTTCTGGACGCCACGTTGCTGCTGGTCACTTCCTGTGTGGATGCCCAGTTACTTGTTCAGTGCACAGTTTCAGCAGAATTAGACCACAAATTGATCCTGGAGGTTTACCTCAAGGGCTACAAAACTTAGCAGCACATAGATTTATCTGATAGCCATCACTGGCATCGGTGCCTGCAGTTGGGAGGCTACAAGCTTTTGTCTTACTTTCAGATGAAATGCTAGAAAAATATTGTTTTGAACTAAATACTCCCTCGTATAATATAAAGTAGGAAAAGATGAACAATTATTCAAACAGTGAAACAGGAGCAAAGAGATGTGTTTGCAGATACTTTTCAGATTGCTCCGTTGGTGGTTGCAGACAACAGTGTGATGATCAAAAATCCACCTGTGTCCAGTATTAAAACACTGCTGGTCATTAATTAGAGAACGCTGTGTGAGAAAAACAGCGTGCACAACAAAGAGTCACAATGATGGCCCACATTAACGCTTTAACACAACAACACATCCGCTCGCGCTCTGTGTCGAGTCATTCTGTGAGGAACTGTAGAGATAATTAGGCTCGAGCCACTTATGGCCACTTATTAGAGATTTCTGCAGATTACTGTGCACAAACCGGTTCTGTGTAGTAATTAGGTCACGCTAATATTCAGCATTCAGGAACACAGCCAAGAAAAACACTGTGTTATTAAGCAGCAGCTGACCACTGTACTGTGTGAAATCCCATCCTTTAATCTGCCTCAATGTTTAAAAGCTTTCTCGCAGTGTAAACCTGAGCTGCAGCACAGCCCGGCCTCAGTGTGCCTCACACCTTCTCAGTCTCATGGATAGAAAACGTCTCATCTGAAGTGGAGTACATTTGTCATTTAGAAAGCTCTATCTTCATATTTTGGTTCCATATAAAGAAGGTTGTCGGTATAAGTCTGATGATTTCAGATTTGTTGATCCAGCCGTGACAAAGATGGTCCCTCTGAACTAATCAGTAAAAATGGAGTAGTCTGTGACTTTGCGCTCATCGAAACCAACCATCAAACTAATTCACACGCCGCGGTCTCAGCGCAGGCTCAGGACCACCTTTCATTTGTTGATCAGTGTTGCTGGACACAAATCACGAGTCCAGTTTTATTTTTAAAGCGCCAAATTACAACAACAAGGTCATATTATAATCTAATGATCACACCACAGACACACGTCACACACGTCACACACTTTAATTATTTAATTTGGTTCAGTTGAGATATTAAAACCGGGTCAGATTTAGATAAAGATCATAATATGAAAATACAACAGGAGCTTAGTCTGTTAAGGCTTTGTTTTCTCAGTTGCTATGGTGATGCCTCACTTCCTCTACATGAAATACGCACTTCTGACACAAAGTATACTCCTACTGCTGTACAGCCATCACTCATTTGTGCTCATTGACAGGAAACAGGTGGCAATGGAAGTTTAACCTCAGCGTCCTCAGTGGGAGTTCGTTTACATCCACCCATCGCTTTCCCACAGATGTGGAATTTCACTCTGACTTCATGAAAGGCTTTTTAAACATATAGAAAAGCTGAAGTGACATCATGTAGTACAGTTCATACATGTTTTAGCCTCCTGATGACTTCGGACTGACTCGTCTGAGGACGTCAGAGCTACAAATTGGACTTCTATGCTTAAAAAACGATAAAAATTCAGCTTTAAAGAAACAGATGTTCACTGTGCTTTACTGTTTTGAATTATGTCTTCATGGTGTCCTGCTTTGTGTAATGACAAATGCAATTGTATTGTTTTTATTTCTTACTCAAAAGAACTCTGTATCTTTTTCTAAATGTGACCTTCACTGGCATTGATTTTCCCCCCACGCAGGAGCAGCCAGTGTTCAGTTTTGCAGGCCGATTTGTAAAGAGCTAAATAAAAGCTGTCAGTGGTCAGGCCTCGTTTTGATTAAGAGTTTTGCTGCCGAAGCTCAGGGAGGAATGAATATTTGATGTGAGAAACAAATCTAATAATAGATCAGTCAGGTAGGCACCCGGTGACCCCTGACCCACGCCTTTATGCGTGTGCACACCTGTAAACAGCTGCCGTCCAACATCTGTGCATGTGTCGTGTGCAGGCTCGCACTCCGGTGCACACGTCTTTGTGTGAGCAGAGGAAGAACGGGTAAGCAGGGAGGATTTGGGGCTTTTGGAAAAGCTAATGCAATGAAAAGCCACTTTGCCTTTTGTTTGCCTTGCATGACGGGGGACAGAGCGAGCCACAAGTGGGGCTTAACATTCCACTTGGCTGAAGGAGAGGAAGGCAGCTGGCACTGAGGAAAGGCCACACCGTGAATCTGTGGACACACCAAAAGGCCCGGATTGGGTTTCTGAGGCCACAAGGAATGCATGGGAACTAGAGTGGGGACAAGAGCGGGGGTGCACTCGCGGGGGGAGCTGGCTGAGCTTTGGGGCTGGGGAGGTTTTTTTCTTAACTCCTTTAGTGCTGTCCTGGGAAACAGCGAGGCCGCACAGACTCGTGTCAATCCTTCAAGAAACATTCAGCTCGTCTCAGGTGACCAAAACTCCTTAAGTCTTATTTTAACCACCACTGCAGGTGTTTAAAGAGTCCTGTTGTCATGAGTGGATCCTTGTTTTGCACATGAACCTCCACACCTGAGTGACCTAATACACATCGGCTGATCTACAGGTTATGGTTCACAGTGTGCTGTAATTCATGAATGAATACAGACGTTTGTTCATGACCAGCACTGTGCATGTCTGCTTATGTTTTCTTTGACATTTCTTGGTAAGATAAAGTCGCTGACATCATGATACTAACCCAGGTTGCTGATGTTAACCTGCTCGTTTAGTCTGATCTCGTTAACCCTCCTCTCTCCCTCACCTCCCAAAGATCGATCAAACTCAGAGGCTCCACTGAGACTTGAAAATAGTCTGAATTTTCAATAGAGTTTCAGTAAAATGGTCTGTTCTCAACAATACAGTTTAACGTCCAGGCGTGCATGAAGAAGAGGATTTAAGAGGTTCAGTTCATTTTCATTTCATTCCATTTATATAGCACCAGATCACAACAACAGGTGTCTCCAGGTAAAGACTCGACAATACAGAGAAAACTTCAACAATCAGACAATGTCCTCTGAGCAAGGACTTTGGCGACAGTGGGAAGGAAAAACTCTCTTTCAGCAGGAACAAAGCACAGGGCCATCTCGGTTGGATGGATGGATGGATGGTTGGATGTATGGATGGATGGATGGTTGGATGTTGGATGGATGGATGGATGGTTGGATGGTTGGATGGATGGATGGATGGTTGGATGTTGGATGGATGGTTGGATGGATGGATGGTTGGATGTTGGATGGATGGATGGATGGATGTTGGATGGATGGATGGTTGGATGTTGGATGGATGGATGGTTGGATGTTGGATGGATGGATGGATGGATGGATGGATGGATGGATGGATGGATGGATGGATGCTGCAGGTAAGTAGTGCCAACGAGCACAGGCTGATTCAGATTAATTGTTGGTAATCTGTCTGCATTTATAAATGACCTGCTAACTTTTGCCACCCTGTCAGAGTGAGGGGTCAGGCAGTGCCAGTTAGCTGTATTTGTTTGGTTGCCCACCACCAGGTTAAGTTGCTGACCTCTGAGCAACCAGTTTGGTCTCCAAACTACTTTCATTCTGCTCTGAATAAGACTCAGTCCAGTCTCTGGGTAACCACTAATTTGTCCTATTTGCACAAGGGTTACCTTATTTTTACTCTTGTGTGCCTGAGGCGTAATATGTAATGCTGAACTACACAAAATCCTGAAACAAGGCCCTCCTGCAACAACTACTTAAATGTAAAGGCTGTAAATGAATCCACAGTCTGTAGATAAAAGATGGATAAACCACATCCTCACCAAAACACAGAAACCTGCTGATGAGGTTTTGTTAGTCCTGTGGCAGATTTGAGGCAGAGATTTAAATTTCTGCTGTGTTCTGTTAGAAAATGTGTGACAGGAAAACGTGTTGGTTCTGATCGTCGTGGACCTCCTCGTTAAATAATGACGGACACGCCTGCAGCACTCGGGCACTTCGATGCTGCAGACACGCTACGACTGTGTGACTGTGTGTGCGTGAGATGAGAGGTAAACACAGAGCCGGCACAGCTCCCATCACAGCCTCAGAGCAGATTAATGGACCTCAGCCTTTTGTGTTAAGGCTGACGAATCCGCTTACACCACACACACACACACACACACACACACACACACACACACACACAGATTGGGTTTACGCCTCTCCTGTCAGGCTCCTCCCAGCCTCTCCTTCTAATCTAATTTGTCCATCTTTCTGTCGGTCTGAACCATGACATATCATTTTAGTGAAGCGAGGGAGGAGATAAAGAAGGGAATTAAGAGCAAAAAGGTGAGCGAGAGCGAGAAACAAAGGGAAAGTGAGAGAGAGAGACTGCTTCCCATCGACTTACTGAGGTCGCTGAATGAAGGGAAGAAAACAAATTAGGGTGAGAACAGCAGAGGATAAAGAGGGACCCCATGTTGATTAGCTTGGACCAACATGAATACAAATGAATGGAGTGTGGATTAGTATTGCACATGTAAATCTTTCAGAAAACCCTCTGGAACCTTCTCCCCTCTTATCTGAACTGTGGGAGGATTACTTGACGTGCAAACACTCTGAGCTCCACACTCTGTGCCTGGTCGTCATCTTCACGTCGACAAAGATGAAGGCTGAAAACATCGAGTGTATGCAGTCAGTTAAGGAGGAAGAAGAAGATGTCTTGTGTTGATTAACTTTGTCTGAGGTGGAGTTTTCTCAGTGTCCTCGCAGCAGCAGCAGTGCCTCTCTGTCCCCTGAGGAATCACTCAAGAAGTGCACATTGTGTAGTGGAAGCAGGAGGGGATACCCTGTATTGATTAGCTCAGACTAACATGAATACAAATGGAAGATTAATGGCTTAGCTTGAGGCATCCGAGTCCCACTGGAACTTTCTGGCCTCTCAGCTGCTCCATTATTAGTCTACAACACGGCTGAGCTGGATCAGCTGGATCCAGTTGTTGCTAAAACGTAGTAAAAATGTGTTCTGGTTTTCTAGTTTTCTCACATTTGGTGGAAAAGAAAAGATTTAGCCTTTTGTCACCAGTTTGGTCAAAGAAGTCCAGAACGAACTGACACGAGATTCAAATAGAGTCTGTTACACAGGCTGTATATAAAAGATGGACATCACCACCGTGATGTTGCCCATTACCCAAAATTACTTGAGTCCCGATTTGAAGCTTTTGATGATGTTACTCTGCCTGATACTTTGAGGACAATCACCTGCAGACCCACATAGCATGCCCCGCCCACTTCTTCATCATCTCCAAAATAAAATGCATTTTTTATTCAGTTAGACCTGGAAGCAGTGACTGACACCATAAACTCACCTGGAAACTGTTTATCAGTGATTGGCTGAATGCTGAACTGGTCTAGTATTATATTCTGATATATGAGTTTTGTGGTTTGCCTTCGTTATGATTTATTCCCTGAGTTTATGCCAGGTCTCTCTTGGAAATGAGATTTTTAATCTCAATGAGATTTTTTACCTGGATAAATAAAGGACTAATAAAAAAATAAAAAAAATAAATTTATGTGTCGCCCTCGTCAGTCTGCCGTGTCTTTGGTGTTTACGTTCACCTGCATGTCTCTCTCACCCTCTGTGTCTTAGGCCTGTTTCCTGTTTTATTTTGACAGTCTCGGGTTCCATGTTCAGTGTGTTTAGTTTTGCTTCCAGAGGTTGAGGCTGCGTTGTTCTCAACATCTGGGTTCCCTTTCGTTTATACAGGCTTTTGTTTCTGGCTGAGCTTAAACGGAGAGTTTCATGTGGATGTCTCGTGTACTTATGATATTACAATTACAACTTGTCGTTGTGTATGACTGACGAGCTGAACTTTGAAAGTGACGGCAAACTGACTGTGAGCTTCATGTTTAACTATGACTTCACTCCCACAGATACTGTAAATGCTGGAAGATGTGTGTGGGAGTGAATACATACATACTTACTTACATTCTGATCTCATGTGGTTTAGATCTGATAGACGGAAAGCTGCCGTTAGCAAAACGTGTCCTCGGGGTTAAAGAAAGCCAATAATGTGCGATCTTCCACATCAGCAGACGGTCCTCAGAAGCATCCTGCTGCGATGACCTGAAGATAGAAATGGTGCAAAATGAAAATATTTCTCTGCTCTAAAAGCCCATTATCTCAAACACAGAGTGGGCTGCAAGCTGCCACCATATGTCACATTAATTATCACCTGGACTCAAACTCTCACGTGCCTTTTCCTTCAGCCCACTCATGTAATTTCAGTAAATAAGAACTTTGATTTTTTTCATGCTTCACTCTTGAAATATGCTAATTACACACTGCTCTGCAGTTGCAGCATTACAAAGAAGATCTGGATTGGAACAATCTTTACCGTATTTATCACCAATAATCAGACCGCATCAACTGGACGAGTCAAACTGAGCGTGCTCGTGTTAAAATGCAGAGCTGCTGCGTGAAACATTTGTACCCCATGTGACCCCTTTATGTAACCGTATATGTGTGTGTGTGTGTGTGAGTCCTTTCTCTCAACCAAGGAATCAAGATGTAAATTATGGTGCACGGCAAGCGCAAACAGGAAATATGAGGAAGCTGCTGTTGCTCTCTCTGTAATATATCAGCATATGAATCAGAATAATAGATGGATTGTGGCCTGAGCCATTTGGGAGAGCGCTCGAGTGCTCTGCAATCAATGGACTCTAATTATACCTGTAAAGGTTGGCCGTTCGCTCCGTGCATCTCGCTCCGTTTGACGCTTACTCATTTTCTGATGTTTTTATCCAGCGACGTCCGTCTGTCTCGTTCCATCTGCCCGTCTCTCTGAATCCCATTCAATCATGTTCGGGTTTCTGCTCACTTCCAGATTCTCCTCACCTGATGTGTTTGTCAAACAAAGCCAAAGTGATGTCAGCAGTTTGTTTTGGACTCAAGCTCCACATCTGCCTTTTGAGCCTCAACATGTCTTTTTTCTTTCTTTTGAGTTATCCACGACATCAGCTAATGCTGGCTAGCATCACACAGACACAAATACACAGCAAATCCAGCATGTCCAAATTAACACTGTCGGATTTGACTTCAACACTATTAAAGTGTCTATATGGGTCCACACCAGAGAGTGTTAATTTAACTCTTTTTGGAGAGTTGGTACGTTAACTCTGATTTAGTGTTAAACACCAAATCTGTCTGGAGTTGATAATTTAACACTTGGTGTTAAGAGTTTATATATTAACTCTCAAAGAGTATTTTAGTTTAACTACGTAAGAGTTATCTTCTAATTCATTCTAAAAAGCGGGAATTTTACTGTTCTGAACTTCTAGAAATTTCTTTTGGAAACAAACATTTACTAAAAAGATGCAATGGTTTTTGAAAAACATTTATTCTGAACTGTGCACCCCAATTTCAAAACATTTTCTGAAAGATGTAACAGTGTACATGTTCTCACTTTCATTAGAATTTTGTTTATCAAAAGGTCTGACATGGTAAATGCAAATAACAGCATCTCATCACTTATTTCTTCAATACAATATGCATGTCCTTCATTCATCCCTTTGTGGAACTTCAACGCACTTCTGCTCTCCCCCATATTCCATCTTCACAAGCATATCCTGTGTGGAGATTGAATAAAAATTAGTTGACACTAATTAATGGCACAAATAATCCAGTAAACAATTGCAGCACAGTAAAAAAAAAAAAAAGGAATCCTCTTTGAGCCATTACTTGTGTAAAGTATTTTCCCAAAAGACAAGGACGCAGGCAACAGGTAATACTGAACTAAATGTAAAACCTCAACTTTTTTCATTTTTACCTAAACCGTGTGCACAAAACTCTGGAGGGATCTATGCTAACGTAGAATCCAGTCAGGACGCCTGCTACTGCTGTTTGCTCGTTTTTTTTATGGGCGATCGTTTTCAGGCTTCAAGTAGCACCATTATACCAACATTTCACATTCTAGACATTGTTTTAGGTGTATTTGACCAAAAGTTTGACTGAAAATTCACATGCAAGCTTTTTTCAAGGCTGTGGTATTTGCCCGCAAACAATACCTTTCAGCTAGCTAAAACAGAATATTATGCTATCAGCGAGCAACATGGCTAATGCCTTTCACACAGCTTTGTCTCAACTCCAAAGAGCCACAGAAGTAAAAGCTCATAATAATAATTGAAACAATCTTTGAAAAAATGACTTACCAAGCATGGCAAACAACTCAAATATGTAGAGCAAAATGTTCTGAAACGGCTTCACTTCAGCTTCGATTGGAGCCATGCTGGGGGCGGAGTCTGTGAATGTACTCTGTTGGTGTCATAGCCCCTGTAGGAGTTCAGAGTTAAGAGGTCAAGAGTTAATGTTTCCATTGTAACACCTCCAGATTTGACAGAGAAACACTCATTTTTAACACTCGATTTTAACTACTATCATTTTACACCTCAGAGTTACATTAAAAGAATGTGACTCTACTTAGAGTAAAATTAACTCTACTTTTGCAAGAAGACTATTAACACCAAAACATTTAACACTTTTGAATTTGTTGTGTACCTGCTGATTAGAGCTAATTATGACCAGTGTTGGTCAAGTTACTTGAAAAAAGTAATCACTAACTAATTACTGATTACTTCCCCAAAAAAGTAATCCCATTACTTTACTGATTACTTATTTTTAAAAGTAATTAATTACTTAGTTACTTAGTTATTTTTTAAAAACACGATTTACAACCTGAATAGGTGATAAAGCGATAGATCTTTCAGCCCAATTCTACTTTTTCTGCATAATCCATCATACAAAATGTAATCAGATGGAAAAGTCTCTTTTTAAAACTTGTTTTATTAGTTTTAATCTTTTAAGGCAAGGCAAGTTTATTTGTACAGCACAATTCAACAACAAGGTGATTCAAAGTGCTTTACAGAGACATTAGAAACAAAAACAAATAAAAAGCATGATTTAAAATTGATTAAAACAAGCAAATAAACTAACTAATTAACAAACAAACAAACAAACAAACAAACAAACAAAACAGTATGTAAAAAAAAAAAATCAAAACAGATAAAATCAGAACAGTAGATAAAATCAGTAGTTAAATGTAAGTTTTGAAATTTAAGCTCAAAGTGTGGATTTGGTGCTTTATTCAAATGCAGCTGAGAACAGGTGAGTCTTCAACCTGGATTTAAATAAACTGAGTGTTTCAGCTGATCTGAGGCTTTCTGGGAGTTTGTTCCAGATATAAGGAGCATAAAAGCTGAATGCAGCTTCTCCGTGTCTGGTTCTGACTCTGGGAACTGATAAAAGACCGGATCCAGATGACCTGAGGGATCTGGAAGGTTCATACTGGGTCAGGAGGTCATTGATGTATTTTGGTCCTAAACCATTCAGAGCTTTATAGGCCAGCATCAGAACTTTAAAGTCTATCCTCTGACGGACAGGCAGCCAGTGTAAGGACCTCAGAGCTGGACTGATGTGGTCCACTTTTTTGGTCTTAGTGAGGACTTGAGCAGCAGAGTTCTGAATGAGCTGTAGTTGTCTGACTGATTTTTTAGGTAGACCTGTAAAGATGCTGTTACAGTAATCAAGCCTACTAAAGATGAATGCATGGACTAGTTTTTCCAGGTCCTGTTGAGACATCAGATCTTTTATCCTTGAAATATTCTTGAGGTGATAGTAAGCTGACTTTGTTATTGTCTTAATGTGTTTTTCTAAGTTTAGGTCTGCATCCATCACTACACCCAAATTTCTCGCCTGGTTTGTGGTTTTTAGATGTATAGATTGAAGTTCTCTGGTGACCTGTAATCGTTTTTCTTTGGCGCCAAAGACTATTACCTCAGTTTTGTTTTTGTTTAGCTGGAGAAAATTGTGGCACAACCAGTCATTGATTTCCTCAATGCATTTACCAAGAGCCTGTACAGGGCCTCGGTCTCCTGGTGACATTGTGATATATATTTGTGTGTCATCTGCATAGCTGTGGTAGTTTATTTTGTTGTTCTTTATAATCTTTAACTTTATGCATCAAGCAAAGATTTAATTATCTGCAACATTCTCTGACTGGAAGAAATTAGTTTAACATTTAAACCTATTTTCTGCACATTCCAGCTCATAAAATAAAATATTTTTTGTGTTTACACTCAGTCTTTCAAATAGATGCAAGTAAAACACAGCAGAAAATAAATAAAGTCAAAGACTCAGCGGTCCTGTTGCTCTATTTTCACCTGTAAAGCAGGAGCAGGGTAGGCGGAGGGTTACCCTGGTGCAGGTGTGCCGCAGTCAGTTGAAGAATCCGTGAGTTTCTCTGTGAGTTTCCCATCACGTCGTAGCTACTCAGTGCTTGTTTAGTTTTCTTCCCACGCACAGCGGACACTAATGTTTTTGTCACTTTTTATGGAATCAAACTCAAAGTAAGGTCAGTACTTCCACGCTTTAAACGCTGCACGCTCATACTCTCTCTGCACTCGATATATGATCCATTGTTGATCTGCACACAGCTGTTGTCACGAACGTCGCACTCGCTTACGTCACTGTCGTGAGACACTCGCAGGAAAATCACGGTTTTAGTAACGCAGTAACGCAGCGTTCCTACGGGAAAGTATAATCTAATTACCGTTTTTGCAATAGTAATCCCTTACTTTACTCATTACTTGAAAAAAGTAATCAGATTACAGTAACGCGTTACTTCCCATCTCTGATTATGACTTCCAAATAAAAGTTCACTCAGCAAAACTGGAGCTCAGACTTCCTTTATGCTGCAGTCACACTAAAGAAAACAGTGGTCGGAGACCTGCAGGATGAGCAAAGTTTGACCTTTTGATCCTGTTACCTTTGACATGTTCACGTGAAGGACGGCGACGAGCTCTTCAAACCGATGTTTGTGCACCAAGATGAATAAAATGCCAATCAGATGGAGTCAGTCTGCAACTCAGTGTCGAGCTGAGATATGCAATTTGTGTGTGATTATACAACAATTAACTTTTGCAGACTACATACACAGACATGTACATAAATCCGAGCCACAGGGTGGCTCACAGATTAACACTTCAATCTGCTGCAGATGGTCCTCTGCACAGAGGGGTTACCACACCAGGGCAGGTCCTCACATCATATAAATTCAGTGGAGTAAATCAAACATTTAATGGTATTAAAATGTGGCATCCATCCTATCATGTGTGCTGTTAGATGAAACTTTTATTCTTATACATGAATCCAGTTCAGCTTTATGTATTCATACAGCACCAGCATCACATCAGCAGTTGCCTCAAGGTTCCTTGTATTGTAAAGTAAAGATCCTGCAGTAATACTGAAATGAATAAACTGTTCTTCCTCCTCCAGCTTCGTTTTATCTGCAAACATTAATTAAACATGCATGGTAAGCTGTAAACGTTCATATGAGTGAATCTGCCAGTTTTAATTAACTGTATATGCTGTAGAACACCTACATCTCCACAAAGAGCTCCCAGGAAGACGAAGCTTCTGCAGATGCTGACGTCTGCGTGGACGTGGAGGAGCCCGGGCTGAACGCTTTCGCACAGTTTGCCTCGCCGTAGACGTGAAACTTGACAGAAGCTTTGTTAATATTGACTTTCTCAGAGTTTCTTTCACTGGAAGGATCATCGGTGCGTTGGAAGATGAGCCGTGTGCCGCTCCCAGCTCCTCCCACACCAACTGCTGCTGCTTTAGTTTGTTGTTCCCAACGTCACGTTTCATTATTTGCTTTATTTCTCTGTGCATCGATGTTTGTTTGCTTCGCTGCTTCTCTTCTGCTAATGCTCACGTAATGAAGCAGATTAATGTTTTACATGCTTTAGATAAAGATGCCATACAGCTCGGCAAAACTCTGTGATCACATCTCATTGCTGATACCTGAAATGTTTAAAGCTGGATTAATTTTGGCCACTAGGAAGCAGAGAAACTCTGACAGAGAGAAAGAAATGCCAACTTAAATAAAACCTTTCCTAAACGTACTCAAACCAATTTAAATAAGTGAGAAAAGTACTGCTCTCAGTTTCTCTGCTTCATCCACAAACACACGCTGACTGTCTCCCACATACCCACGCACAATAAGGATGCAGTGTCTTGCGAGTGTTAAGCCTCCTTGCACCTGTTACTACTGATACGAAGCACTGTTAGCCAAGCTGTTCACACCCGTGCCATCACTACTCTCTCTGTGTGCGAGACAACGGCATTCCTCACACGGGCTCTTGAAAAATGTGGCAATTATACTAATACTCTGATATAAATATTCTGACTTTGAAAAAGAAAACAGAACGCAGATGTTCGGCGTGATGGAAGGAAACAAAGAGCTGAAACAGGACAAACTGCAAGCACTTAAAAAGAAGCTAAAGGGGAGACGGATCAAGAGGAAAATGGAGGTGCATTAGAGAGATGATTCTGTCATGAAGAGGAAACGAGCACCATCTGTGGTTTGTTCCATCTGATAAAGCAGCAGGAAGCTCCTGACGTTAACACCGTGCCCCTCGCCTAACCTTTATTTAATCCAACACCGCAACAGTGACGAATAAAGTTGAAGCACAGATGCCGACATCCACCTTAATTGAGGTGGAAGCCGTTGGAGGTGGAAAGAATACTTCAAGGAATCTCCAGGGATTCTGGGAATGCAGGCGATGAGTCACCCATCACCGGGGGTGACGTTGCTGACGGAGTTAACAGCACTCTGGTGGCCGGGCTGCTGGGGTGGATGTTGTGGAGCTGTGTTTGCCAACATGAGAACATCTGTGACATCGTGTGGAAATCGTGCGCTCCACCTGGATGGACCACACTCCTCAGCCTCCCTGGGAAGGTCTCCATCAGAGTCCATCCACCAGCTGAAGCTCTGATTGAGGAGAACGAGTCAGTTTTCATCCTCTCTTTATCTCAGCGGTCTGCAGAAAGCAGAGACGAGATCCCGAGCCCACTGACCCACACGTCTCCAGGTGCACAGATGATGTGGTTTCATCAGAGGCAGTTTGCAGACACACGTGAAGCAGCTGCTCGTACGTCCTGGTGACGAGCGCACTGGAAGAGCTCAGAACTGTGCTCATCCACGTCGAAAGGACGCAGGCGAGGTGGATGCCTCTGAGAAAGAAGCCGTCTAACTTCAACACCACCCAGTTTGTGTTTTTCTCTGAGAGATTGAGTGCATCGCAGAGGCTGCAGCTCAGCGCTTCATTATTCCTTCAATAAATTATTACTAAGACAACAAAATGATTTTCGCATTTGCTTTCTGGAATCTGTAATAATTGATGTTCTTAATTGATGTTGAAGCAACAAATGACTCATTTATTTCTTAGTATTTCTGTTCCTTCAGTTTAAATGTCAGATTCTGTCAGTGTCTGTGGCAGAAACACACATGCATTATTTGCACACGTGGTGAGAAGTGAAATTCAGCGCTCAGTATGAAGTAAATAATGCAAATATTTAATCAGTGCAAGTATGATAATCTGAGAGGTACGAAGAAGCAAATTTGAGAATCGCCCGCCGGCGTCACAGTAAACGCCCTCTGTAGCCCTCTGTCCATGAGGAACAAATGCAACTTACTCTGCACCGATTATTGCATGAGATCATGAGCTCCCTTATTCACGCCAGGTGTTTGATTTAGCAGTTTTTATGCCGGATGCTCTTCCCCACACGACCCCAGAGGTCATTTTGTGTTTACATGTTGAATAACTGACAGCTTTTCTGTCTAGTCTTGAAATATAAAGCTGATGTCAGAGATTAGAGCTCAGGTTGCTCTGAAGCATCGCCTGGACGTCCTTTTTGTTTGAGAATTCTTGCATATCGTCCTTTTAAAAAAGCTTCTATCTAAAAACAGATACATCTATCAGAATGATCAGGTATCCACAAACACACATAACCACACAAAGTCTATACAAGAAGAGCTAAATTGTCAGGGCTCTGTGTGCGGGCAGCTGGAGATGTGGATCCAAGTGCAGGACTCTGAGACAGAAATATAAGTGAAAACCTCAGCTTTATTGCTGGCACCAACAAAACAGAAACCAAACATGAAACCACTAACTGGCTCACACAGACAGGATCTGCAGGTACAACACCACACCAAGCACAGGAAAACACAGGGCTTAAATACACAGGGTAGTAATGAGGGAATGGGCAACAGAAGGGAGACACAGCTGGGAGAGATCAGGGCTAACGAGACGGGGGAACCAAGCTGCACACACTAACATAAGACAAAGACTTTCACAATAAAACAGGAAACAAGAAACTAAACAAAGATGCAGACACGACACAGAGACAGACTAGACACTTAACACAAACTGCAATACACATGAGAACCCAAAACCTAAGAACTGATACCTCACCAAGAATAACTGAAACAGATCTATAATGATAATAATAATAATAATAAACAAAGCACCAGAACATCAGAAAATAATCCATAAACCAAAATATAAGAAACTCAAAATGCTGGGCCAACACTGACCCAGAACCATGACATAAATGAAACTAAATTCAGGGCAATCCTGTTAGTGGCTGCTTGGAGAAAGTGACGAGATTTGTAGGACTTCACAGTAAGTCCTGAAAATGTGTTCCTGTAACTTGATTCAGCTTTCAGCTGAACTTCTCGTCCTCTTGGCTGCCACGAGGATTCACATTCATGCCATGGACACAAGCTAAAATAACACTGTGTGTTTGGTGTGAAAGCAACATAATAAAGTCAAGGAAACACCACAAACCCCGACCTCTCACTTTACTTTCATGGTGTCGTGGAAAACTCACACTCCTTCAATGTCCACAAACTTAAATGTAGTTACTGGGATTTTATGTGACAGACAAACACAAACTAGTGTAAAATTGCAAAGTGGAAGCAAAATGATTCTTTTACAAAGAAAAGTCTGAAAAGTGTAGCAAACTTTTGTTTTCACCCCCCTGAGTGAACTCTACTGTAACCAGCTGCCTTCAGAAGTCACCTCATCAGTAAATAGAGCCGAGCTGTGTGAACCAACTCAGTACACATCCAGCTCTTCTGTGAAGGCCTCAGAGGTTTGTTAGAGAGCATTAAAGAACAAACAGCAAAACCGAGGGAGGAAAATGACACGTGGTGCTATCATGGAGGAACACAGCAGAGGTCAGAGGTCAGAGAGAACGCCGTGGAAGCTGAAAGGACAGGTAGGTTACACAAACACAGCTCTGTTCAGTCCATCGTCCCAACATAGAGAGACGACACAGAAGGAAGGTGCTCTGGTCATATCAGACCAAAACATGTCAAATGGAAACCTCTCATTGCCCATCAACCTGAACCAAGGTTATTGTCGTTAACGAAAACTAACGAAATAACGAAAACTAGAAGTGAAAAAACATTTCCGTTAACGGAAATAAAAATAAAAACAAAAAACTGTAATGAGTGTTCACAAAACTAACTAAAATTAACTGAATTTATAGCAAAAATGTGTTTAGTTTTCATTGATGTGTGCGTGTCCTACAATAGTCGAGGGTGAAAATGAAGTTTAGTTTCCAGATTTTTTCTTGCCGTGTCTCATTATGCCAGCAGGTGGCAGCACGTTAGTCGAGTCGTCTGTGTTGCTGCTCCGTCCACGCCAGAATCATGTCAGGAGAAAGCGCCAATTTGGGATTACTTTGAATATGACTGTGTTTTGGATAAAACAAGTGTCTTGTAGTGGAAAGAGACAAATTATGAGGGACATTTCTAAAGGGAAAAAATCCCACAAACCTTAAAGTGCACTTGAAAAGCTCACACAAGAAGGCTAACCTAGCTTAGCTTGAGAAGGGAGCACACTCAACCCTCATCCCCAGAAACAGAAGCTAACCCAGGCAAGGCAGCGTGATGCATCCCGAGACAACAGGACGGGGACATCTACACAACTGTGAGTCAATTGGCTTCAAAAAGTTTATCAATTCACTTGAACCAAAATTACGAACACCCGGTGCTGCAAGACTTATGGTCTCATTGGGGCCAAGATATACATTTTATAGTTGCCTGGTATCAATGGTTGTTCACCTGCCTTTATTTATTTATTTATTTATTTAAAGAACCCATAGGTGGGAATGTGAGTTGTCTGTCTCTGCGTGTTAGCCCTGCGACAGACAGGCGACCTGTGCAGGGTGCAGTATGGTAGCTGGAATAGCAACATACCCAAGGATGAGCAGAAGAGCATGACTGATATGATGAAACTGGGATTTTGTTACACTTAATTATTACAAACAACTAAAACTATAACAGAAACTAATCAAAACTAAACTGAAACTAAGGATTTTCAAAAAAATGAAAACTAAACTAGCAAACAAATGATAAAAACTAATTAAAACTGATATAAAATTGAAAATCTGAAGTCAAAACTAAATAAAAATAAAAACTAATGAAAATTGCAAAACTATTAAAACCCTGACCTGAACACGCCGTCCCATCCTGAAACACGGTGGTGGTGCCATCATGTCGTGGCAGAGATGGAACTACATACAGGGCCAGGGTGAAGCAGAGCTACAACGGAGTGGTCTCATGTGTTGACCCAGTCAGAGTCCAGATCTAAATCCTGCTGAGAATCTGAGGCGAGACTTGCAGACGCTCTCCATCCAGTCTGACTGCACTGGAGCTATTTTATGTTGCAGTCTGTGCAAAGCTGGAGACACATCCCAACAGACTGCACCTGCAGTGAAAGTGTTGGGTCTGAACACAAACGCACGCCACACTTTTAATTTGAACACTTTGTATAATTTTTCCTCCACTTCACAATTATGTGCTGCTTTGTGTTGGTCTCAGATAAAAGCCCAATCAGATGCATTTAAATTTGTGGTTGTAACGTGGGCGGTATGAAGACTGTCAAGGGACTGTATGTTAATGAAGTTAATGAACTGACGATCAGTGAATAAATACAGACATGAAAAAAAGAGAAAAGGACGTAAAACAGCCAGAAAGACTTCAGAGACGTGAGCTGGAGGAGCCGACAGAGCGTGAGGACGATTTGTGTTGTAGGAAGATCAGCTCCACCGCAGCAGCTGCTCACCTTCCACTCATAAACAAAGACAAGCCTGCGACGGGTCATCATGTGACATCCACCACGTGAGCGTCACATTTGGGAGGCTTTTAGAAGATCTGCATCAACTTGAAGTGTGAAGTGCTCTCTGATGTTTGGAGTGTGAGAGGAGCACTCGAGCGTGGATAAAACCAGCGAACACAAAGATCTCTGCAGATGATTAAAACGGTTTCCAACCACACAGAAAACACACTCATCACTTCACTGCAAAACGACCGTGGAGGCAACGACCCCATTCACACTTTTCCTTTTAAGTAGCTCACATCTACAGTTGTTGATTTAATACAGCTGTTTTTAATTCTCTGTGTACAATCAGAGATGCCAGATTTTTATCCACATTACCACGGTCAAAATTCAAAAGGTTTCAGGATGTATTTCTGAGTACTGACCCAGAATCCAGTCACTGAAACACCGGGGCAAAGCACACATGGTCTAAGTAGAAGTACAGATACGGATATTTGGGATTCAGCTCTTCTAATAGTGAAAAGGTACATCCTCTGAGAAGTACTCAGATTACTCAAAATAAGAAGGTAAAAAGTAGCTGAGGGAGGAAGTCTCTAACATCTGTTTCTGTGCAGAGGAAACTGAAAGTTGTTGCATTAATATACTAATGAAATCATAGTAATAAACAGGAACATAAACTTTAATAGTATTCAGCTGTAACACCTGTTATAATGAACATTTTCTGTGAGTTCAGACACTGATGAGCTGAGCTGGAGCTGCTCAGATATCAGCTGACGAGCTTTTATGTGTGTCTGCTACGCACTATAAAGCTGACGTAAAGCTGGAATTCAGTGAGCAACTGCAGCCAAAATTCAAACTGATGTCTGCTGCCCTCCACGTAACCTTGCACTGTCCATAAACGCCACACCTGCTCTGCACGTGTCCAACACAGAGCTTCATGCTGCCCTCTTTCCGCCATCTCTGAGTGAAAATTCCCTCAAATGTCAAACGACGAGTCAGTTTACAAAACGAACCAGACCAGAGGTCAGTGCTGAAGTGCCAACAACTGCAGTTCCTCTACTGTCCAGCAGAGGCTCCAGTCAGTCCCCACAGACTCCCATGTTCAAACTTTACAGCAGAGATAAACACATTTACAGCCCGAAACACAAACTGTTTGGTCTCGATAGCAAATTTACTCCTTCATAATTCATTGTATCAAGTGTAGTTTGCATTATTAGGGGGCTGGCCTCTGACTGACGGGGAGATGGTGACATAGGTGGCTGTAGCAGCCAGCTGTGTCGATCAACTACTTGTCCAGAGGTTGTTCCCAACATCTGGGTTCCCTTGCTTTTAATTCAGGTTGTTGTTTTTCATCCCTGAGAATTTCTGTGGATATCTCGTGTACTTGTGAAATTAGCAGGGCTCGAAAATAATAACAAAGCACTAAAATGCAACTCGTTTATCTGCAGCTTCTAGCTGTGTATGACTTAATTAAATATACTGAGGTCATTGTGGAAAGTAAATGAGCTGATTTCTAAATAAGCTGCAGCTGCTAGCTTCACCTGAACTGGACCCTGTTGGACCCTGTTGCTGCTGGAGCCTTTTAGAGCGTTTAGTACAATTATCTGACCAATAATGTGGCTGCTGTGAGTCCAAGTCTGCAGTCCACTTCTAGTGAGTGTAATTCTAGGACTCTGATTGGATGCTGCTAATTAGCAGATAAATGTCTGATCGTCCCATACAGTCTGTGAATAGATTATTTAGTTTTAGAGGGATTCAAAGACCATCGCAGACTCAGCTGTTACTCTGTATAACATTTAATTATTATATAGAACGAGTGGGTCAGCATGAAACTTTGCTCCAGCAGCGGGGCCAGGCTGTGACTCAGCCAGCTTCACTTGGTCCTTGATCGCCTAATGCAAAGGTTTTTCTGCATTTGTTAATTTTTACATGACGAGAATGTGACTAACTCCGCGGTGACTAACCGTTCAGGCCCACACTTTGTCCAATAGGTGTTTTATAACCACCTGCTCGAGCCGAGCTCTGCAGCGCGTCGGTAAGGACGCGCTGCTGACAGCTCAACAGCAGCAGGGGCGGTTATAATGGCACATTTAAAGAGCATGAATGAATTTTATTGTATCAAAGTTGCACTCCAGACAAAGGCGCACCGACTTTTACAGAAACTTTGAACGAGCCGTACACATTAGCGTCTTTCCCGGCTCCCTCACCATCTGCCTCGTCTCGCTCCTTCCCTCGTTGCCTGTCTCGGAGGCAGAGCCAACGTTTTCCCTCCTCTACAAACCACCGTGCAGGCTGACAGAAAGGCTGACACACCATCTCCAGTATCTTGACACTCCCTAGTCTCCATATTCCTGCGTGTCAGCACATCTTCAGTTCCCTCTCTGCTGCCTTCCTCTCCAAAAAGAGTGAATTATCAAAGCGTGAGACACTGATTCCTGCTTATCACCAACAACGAGGACGGCTTTGTTTGAGACAACCAGCAGAGCAAATGCTGTCACTTAGACTACATCTGCTCACAGTTTCCAGCACATGTATTCCCCATGTTGAGCTTAAATGTATAAATCTTTACTTACGCGCTGCACAGACTTCCTCAGACGCAGGCAGACTTGAAGGAAATCTCAGATACTTTGATTCCTGAGTAGAAGTCAAAGTTTTAGAGAAACAACATAAAAATATATATTCATTACATTCAAACTGAGCTCGATTTCTGAATCTCTGAGAACCTGCAGAGTGAAGCTTTCAGTGAAATCATGTTTGGCACCTTCTCACTGCAGACAAAAGCTTGGGCATAATTAAAAACATTAGTAAAAGCCTCATTTTTGTGCCAGCGCCTCGTATTCAGTTTCAAATGGCTGCTGTGAAAAGGAAAATTCACTCTGCCATTTTCAGGCTTGTAATCCAACAACAGCTGATCCATGTGATTCATTTAGGAGTGACTGATTGTGAAGCCAACGGCAGGAAAGTTCTACATCCAGATACTGAACTCATAGTTTGCTTTTTATGCTTAATTTCCACAGACTTTTACTTTTCACACTATTAAGAAGTGAAAGGTTTTTGTCTTGTTTCTGAGGCAACGCGACCTCAGACCTGCTGTAAATGGTGAAAAGTCATGTTTGCTAACCTCTGTGAGGTGGTGCAGAGGGTCACCTGTGACCGCGAGCTGTGGGCAGACAGAGGCAGAAAGAAGGACTTTCTGCCCAGTCTGTAGTGTCACCTGCGTTTGGATGTAGTCGTGCTTGTCCCCTGGTTGATTAAACTGTTCTAGTGGAGGTTTGTGTTGAGGGTCTCTCACAGACAAACACCATAATAAGACAGGAAGAAGTCGCTGAAAAGCCCAGAGGCTGCATTAGTTTGTAAAAACTGATCTTAAACACACGCTGCACGAGAAAAGTGATGATAAAAAGCTGACGAGGCCGATTCTTTTAGGGGTTTGATATCTCATCACCAGTGTTGGTCAAGTTACTTGAAAAAAGTAATCAGTAACTAATTAGTGATTACTTCCCCAAAAAAGTAATCCTGTTACTTTACTGATTACTTATTTTCAAAGGTAATTAATTACTTAGTTACTTAGTTACTTTTTAAAAACACGATTTACAACCTGAAGAGGTGATAAAGTGATATATCTTTCAGCCCAATTCTACTTTTTCTACATAATCCATCATACAAAATGTAATCAAATGGAAAAGTCTCTTTTTAAAACTTTTTTAAATTACTTTTAATCTTTTAACTTTATGCATCAAGCAAAGATTTAATTATATGCAACATTCTCTGACTGGAAGAAATTTGTTTAATATTTAAACCTATTTTCTGCACATTCCAGCTCATAAAATAAAATATTTTTTGTGTTTACACTCAGTCTTTCAAATAGATGCAAGTAAAACACAGCAGAAAACAAATAAAGTCAAAGACTCAGCGGTCCTGTTGCTCTATTTTCACCTGTAAAGCAGGAGTGGGGTAGGCGGAGGGTTACCCTGGTGCAGGTGTGCCGCGGTCAGTGGAAGAATCCGTGAGTTTCTCTGTGAGTTTCCCATCACGTCGTTGCGCACTCGGTGCTTGTTGGAAGTTTAGGGGTTTTTTTCGCTGTAAAAAGAAGTTTTCTTCCCACGCACGATGGACACTAATGTTTTTGTCACTTTTTATGGAATCAAACTCAAAGTAAGGTCAGTACTTCCACGCTTTAAACGCTGCACGCTCATACTCTCTCCCACAATCGATATGTGATCCACTGTTGATCTGCACACAGCTGTTGTGAACGGCGCACTCGCTTACGTCACTGTCATGAGACATTCTCGCAAAAATCACGGTTTTAGTAACGCAGTAACGCAGCGTTCCTACGGGAAAGTAACGGTAATCTAATTACCGTTTTTGCAATAGTAATCCCTTACTTTACTCGTTACTTGAAAAAAGTAATCAGATTACAGTAACGCATTACAAGTAACGCGTTACTGCCCATCTCTGCTCATCACACAACAGCATCAGGACCGGTCTGTTATGAAGTCGGAGTTGTGATTAGACTTTAAGTGAGATGGAGCTTGTTAAACGTGTTGTCTGGTCTGCAACAAGTTTTTATTGCAGCACGGTGAGGATCCCGCCCAGGCCTGAAAAGGTCAGACGTCTTACACGTTCTTACACTGCTGCAAACCCGAGTCAGCATCCTTCATTACCACCCACTTTAAAACTCATCCAGCGTTTTTCTGATTCGAGGACAGAAAGATGTTTAAAAAGCAACATTCAGCCGCCTGCTAATTAGAAAATGTCAGATTTGCATTTAATGAGCAGAAAATAACAAAAAAGCGCAACGTTCCTGCTGCAGCGCCGTCATGGATTACCATTCAGAGTTACATCTGCAGGCATTAAATGACAGTTTTCAGATTTTCCTGCATCTGTTTGATGACACGCTCGTGCACGTTGGGTCATGTTTAAAGGAAGGAGAGGAAATGAGCTGTAGGCTGGGGGCACCGAAAAGAAAGACGAGAAAAGGCGAGAGCAAGTCTATTGACACGAGTCCGTACAAGGCAGAACGAACTGTAATTTCTCATACGTACGCTCATCATTTATCAGATATGGTATCATTTCTTTATGTGTCACAGTTGGGCGATAGGCTTTCCAGTCAGCTGTGAATGAGAGAGGCAGAGAGGGCTGAGGAGAGGAAATGAAAAGACAGGCAGGGAGATGAGGTGAAGGATAGAGCCGCGGCAAGAACAACAATAACACCACGAAAACAATCAAAGTGCAGGGAGTTGGAAAGGGAAGCAGAATGAAGGATTACGATGTCAGTAAACACGAGGATGACGTCAGGGAACGAGATCTGCACGTAAACTCAAGGTTCACCTCACAAAAGGCATTCAAACGCATCTTACAGCAAACTTTTTCCTTTGGGCTCGTCCTCTTTGTGAAAGCAAAAGACTGTCAAGGATGGGAGGCTGTGTGTGTTTCTGCTAAACAGCGAATGTGTGGGAATGTGCTAGAACGGTATGCGACAATGTTTTCATAACAAATACCGATTCTCCGCATTCAAGGCGACGGAACGGGCGGCGAGGCGTGGGGAGGAGAGAGGTGTAGGAGGACGGGAGGAAAGTTTCAGTGCTCACGGAGATATGACGGCCACGGCGAGCTGCGAATGAAAGCTCCTTTGTGTTTGGCCAAGGTCGGTGAAGAGATTAGTCAGGTCGAGATGCCCCGATGGAGATCCACACATCTGCATTCACAAAGTCTCTGAACACAAAGAGTTTGTGGCTGATGTCGCGCAGAAAGACGTCAGATGTCTGCAGCAGGAAGGCCAACGAACGAGGGATGAAGAACTGAACTTGTCTTCAGTGCAATCCCCAGGTCGGAAGGAGGTCGCTGTCCTGTTGTTATCCTACTGTGTGAAATGAAGGATTCATGGTCCTGTTAGCTTCCGTTTGCACAGCTTTTTCAAGAATTATGGGAAGTGAACAGGCGTCACCCCTTCCACGGAAACATGAAATTTACCCTCCCGTTCATCCGTGTTCATTGGAAGAACCCAAGAGCGCCACCTGTTATTCACTCACAATACCTTTCTGGGAAACAGCACTCCTGCCCTGGCTCAAACCTTTCCTCTGAGTTTGCATCATCTCTGCTTCATATTTATGCTGCCGGTGTCCCGTGTGAGCTGCTGAAGTCACGGACACGCTGCTTTATGGTTCTGGAAGCAAACGGTAAACTGTGGCTGTAAAGGGACGCTCGGATCAGCAGCCAACTGTGACTGATTGGTGTTAAGAGGCCCAAAGTGTGCCAGGAAAACATTTCCCACACCATTACAGCACCAGCAGCAACCTGAACAAGGTAGCTTGGCTCCATCCTGAAATCATGCAGCGGAAACTCAAATCCATCAAGCCAGGCTGGTCCTTTCCATCCAAGCTGCTCAGCTCTCCACCTGGGAGGACCTCCAGAACAGAACCGGGGCTGCTGAAAGGAGGCGGTGCTGCATATTAGAGCCAAAGCACCTGATCAAAGATCTTTTCCTGCCATGTTCAGGCCAGTCAAACAGCCTCAGTAAAGACTGTTAGTGAGCATAAAAACAAAATTGAGATCTTGTTACGTATTTTGTTTTAGTAAATGCTCCACAGCAGCAGCAGCTGTTAAATTCATCCCAAAACTCTCTACTGGACTGAGATCTGTGGCTGCGGAGGCCATCCGAGTACAGTCAACTCGTCAAGTTCAAGAAGCCAGTTTGACAGAATCTGATCTTTGGTACATGGAGCGCTGTCCTGCTGGAAGCACAATCAGAAGACGTTGGGATGGACATGGTCGGCAGCAACACTCAACACTGAGAGCAGCACCGTGGCGTGGACGGGCTGCTCTTTCATCCATCTTCTGATGCTCGGTTTGACCTTCAGCAGGTCGTCTATTCCACATCTGCGAATCTAAACGAGTTGCTGCCACATAACTCGCTGAAAAGATTTAAAATTGTTAACAGGAAGTTGAAGAGCTGTGCTTAAAGAAGTGGCCGGTGAGTCCAGTCCCACCTATGATATGGTTTTGATTTCCTGGTGTGGTTCCCAGTGACCAGCAGGAAACATTAAAACTAAAACAATTGTTAGACCTGAAGGTTCAATCAGCTCCAAACCACCCACACACACACACACACACACACACACACACACACACACACACTGAACCGAACAAGCATCCCAGCCCTCGAGCGGGGATCATCTTGACATTCTGTGCGAACACACCCGAGCTCCGCGTTCCATGTTTGTAATATCAGCAGCTCAGAGAATGTTGAGGGAACGTTCGATGCTAATCTAAATTAGATTGGGGCGGATTAGGGAGGCTGGAGGGAGGCAGCACGCTCATCACTCCCTGGCAGTGTTTTCACCGGCACGCAGAGGCCGCCAGACAGAAACACGGAGTGGGAGACAAAAGTGTTATCACAGAAGTTCAGCTCACTTCAGCTACATATAAACGCACACAGCATCTCAGCGGGTACGAAACAAAAGGAGAAACTCGCAGCACAGTGAAGACTGCGATGGACAGGCGAGACACACAAACACTGCTGCACTCACACCTAAAAGAAACTGTTAAGGCAGGAAGTCGACAGCACTTCTAAATTTATGAGAAGGTGAATTCAGGAGATCGAGGTCACCATTCGTGTCCACATTCACAGCTACAACCACTAGTGATCCTGGCCTCATGGCGTCATGCACAACTTTGGACTGCAGGAGGAAGCTGGAGAGAGACATGTGCCGAGCACAGAAGGAAGAACCAGCAGGTCAGTGGATTCAAACCATTTCCTTCTGTTTCCATGGTGATAACCAGCACATCGCCATGCCATATGCCTGTACCACCCTGAGAACGACCAGCCATGACTGATTTCACAGGATCCAGGACCTTCCTGCTGAGATGCAGCAGCGCTACAACCACTGCATCAGGGTGCCGCTGTGCTCTGTAACATCCAGATTAAACTCTTCATCCTGTTATTACAATCAAGTGCTCAGCAGCCACGTGATTGGTCAGATGATGTCATTAAAAGGCTCCAAAAGCACAAACATGGTCCAGAGGTCCAGTCAGGGACTCCAGCAGACAGCTAGCAGCTACAACCACCTGTGACACCATCCACCTGTCTGTTAAAGAGACCACGCCCCTAATTATGCAAATTTAATAACATTTAAACAGGTGAGTTATGATATCTAGAAACCAAAACAGTTATAATATCAGGCTGTTGGACATTTGAACACGGGGCCATCTACGAAACACAAAACAACAATAAGAATAAATGACATGCATGACGAGAGATGATCCGTCAGGTTCGCACTGGTTCAGTTTGCTCAGAGTGAAACGTTTAATGGAGCCGTGACAAATGTGTGGGGGGAGAGGTCAGCTGGGTGTAACTGCAGACGGTCAATAGACTGTGCTGGAACTGAAAATTAAACCTGCTCACCATCAGTCAACTTAACATTTTCTCAATCAGAGACAACGTAACTGCCGGAGCACACAGGTAAATAAACCACAGCTCGCTCAGAAGAGGGTGCCATCATTCTCTTACTAATTATTACATCACATTCATTTCTGCTGAATATTCACCGTGTAAGTGATCATGTTTGGCACTCAACTGGTACCAGTTACAAGGTGTTCACAGGGGTCAGGGATCTAATGGGAGCATGAACAGATCAGATACCCTCAGCCAGAGTAAAAGTCAGCATTGGATCAACACGTGTCCATGTTTCTGTTTGAATAATGAAGCTTTTAGTTAGCTTTTAGAGACGTAGTTTCACCTTGAGTCTTGGTGCTAAACTGAGTACAGCTCCCACTCACTTCTTCTCAGTTTTGCATTTTCGAGTGAGAGTGATGACAAAGACCTGAATACACAACAGGATGGGATTCACACGATTATTTTGAGTCTGCATCAATCACACCACTCTGGAAGACCTGAAGCTAGCTGCTGCAGTTCCTCAAATGTCCAGCAGAGGCGCCAGCGCTGACTCCCATGTTACAAGGTCCAACTTTACAGCAGAAATAAAGATGTTTGCATCATTTTATTTTTCTCTCACCATGAAACAAACAACAAATGAAGCACCAGGGACTAATTTACTCAAACTCGGTGGAGCACAGAGGACAGAAACCACTGGAGCACTTCCTCCTGGTCAAGGTTGGTTATACTGGGTGAGAATGGGGAGCTGTCCTGGTGTGGTCAGTTAAAGCTTTGATGAACACATCATGTCCGCGGATCAAGCTCACCAGAGAGGATACCAAAGCAAACAGGTCACTGTAACGGGCTCACAGAGCAGGACAAAACTGTGAACATTAAAGTTTAAAGAAACCTCCACACACAGATGAGGACCTGCAAACGACTGCAACACAAACTTCAGGTTATCAGGAGCCTGTCAGCAGGCAGGGAACATGAAGTCAAAGGAAGAACGTCCAGCATTACCGTTATGGGAGTCGAAGATGCACAGGAAGGAACCTCAAGCAGCACAATCTCTGAGGACGTCCATGGACTGAGAAAAGGAGGACATGTATGTCCAGTGTGAACAAAGCTGCAACACTACACAGTCCTGAGATCTCCCCCCTGAGCGGTGAAAGAAACTAAAGCAAGTCGAGTTGCCTTCAACTCAAACCCTTTAAGCTCGAATGACTCGAACGACCGAGAACCTGTGCAGACATTTTCACCTCATGTTGCATTAGCTGAAGTGAGAAGAAGTTCAGCCTCAGTGCCAGCCCTCCAACGAGGGTAAAGTAAAAGGCCTGCGAGTGTGGAAGAAAAATCAAAAGAGAGTTCTGGACATTTCAACACACGGATTAGCTGCAGGGGTGCAAAGCTTCATTTCAGGAAGAATGATGGCCGCCACATTTTCACACATTTTTTTAAGATGTTGTCTTAAACTCTGTGGTGTTTTTAAAGATGCCCAAGCATCATGGCCCAAGATGGCGGCGCGCACAGACGCAGCGGCCCGGAGCTCCTACACTTTTGCACTTTTGGTGGGACTGTGCTGCGGACCTGGCGGACGTCTTCACCTCTATATATAACACCTCGTTGTCCTGTTCACTGGTACCATCCTGTTTCAAAGCAGCAACCATCGTTCCCATCCCAAAACAGTCAAATGTCACATGTCTGAACGATTTCAGACCTGTGGCACTCACCCCCATTCCCGCCAAATGCCTGGAGAGACTGGTCATTAAACACATCAGAGCTGCTTTTCCACCATCCCTGGACTCGCACCAGTTTGCATACAGGGAGAACCGGTCAACCGAGGATGCGATCGCCACAGTGCTGCACACATTACTGAAGCACTTGGAACACAGGAACACCTATGCACGGCTCCTCTTTGTAGACTACAGCTCGGCTTTTAATACCATCCGGCCATACAAACTCCGTCCCAAACTCCACCAACTGGGACTTAACTCCTCTCTGTGCAACTGGATTGTGGACTTCCTCACTAACCGCAGACAGAGTGTCAGAGTGGGTAAGAACACCTCTTCCACCCTTGTGGTCAACACCAGTGCCCCTCAGGGGTGTGTTCTGAGCCCTCTGCTATACACTCTCTTCACCCATGACTGTATTTCCTCCTGCGCGTCCAATCTCATTGTTAAGTTTGCCGATGACACTACAGTGCTCGGACTTATATCCAACAACGATGAGACAAACTATAGGACAGAGGTGCAACAACTAGAGTCATGGTGCCACGACAATAACTTGGTCTTAAACACCAAAAAGACCAAGGAGATCATTGTAGATTTCCGGAAGAGGGGTCATAACAACCATCTGCCTCTCTTCATTGGCAGTGAGGCGGTGGAGAGGGTGAGCAGTTTTAAATTCTTGGGGGTAACTGTGACCGAGGACCTGTCCTGGGGCAACCATATCACCTCAGTTGTACGGAAGGCCCAACAGCACCTCTACTACCTGAGGAGACTGCGGAGCGCACACATTCCCAGATCTCTGATGTTGAACTTCTACAACTGTGCCATCAGCAGCGTTCTGACGTATGGATTTCTAGTGTGGTTCCCCAGCTGCACCAAGGCCGATCAGCAAGCACTCCAGCGGGTGGTGAAAGAAGCTGGCAGAATTATTGGAACAAGTCTGCCAGAGATCAGTAATATCTTCCCCACTCGCTGTCTGAGGAGGGTGCACAGTATCCTGCGGGACCAACATCACCCTGCGCGCCACCTTTTCCATCTGCTGCCCTCAGGGAGAAGGTACAGGTCTATACAGGCCAGAACATCCAGACTGGCCAACAGCCTGTATCCACAGGCTGTGAGGCTCCTGAACTCTCTGCCCCCCTCTCACGGACAATAACCATATCCAACTTCTTAATAGCAATGAACTGGTCTGCATTGGTGCATCATATCTTTATTCTCTTCCCCCTCCTGCCCCCCCCCCCTCTTTCTTAAATAGATAACTATCATATCTGATATCATATCTCACAGTACAATAATATTGAATGGGTTGCATTGTTGTATTTTGTCATGTTTCTCAGGTCTTTGTCTGAATTTCTACGAACATTATTGCTAAGGATTGTCTTATTGCATTGGAGTCACACTGGGTTAAATATGTACACTTGGGTTTTAAGGGGTATTTATTATTTTCTTCTTTTTTCTGGGTTGTATGGAAGCCCCAAACGCAATTTCATTGTTCTTGACAATGACAATAAATAAATAAATACTAAATACTAATACTAAAAATGAGAATATTCCTTTCAAATTGACATCATGGCCAAATGAAAGTTTGACGTTTGCCCATCTTGGCTCAAAGTTTTGTGGAATTTCTTAATTTTCTACAAATGATCTCAGTGTAATATCACCACAGGGCTGTACTCCAGCCCAGCGTTCATTTACAGCACAAACTTCCTCTCATTAATGGTTATTTCCTAATTTAAACTTGATTATTTAGCGTGTCTCTGAAAAGGCGAGCAGGCACAATCCAATAATAATATTTCACATCTTTATTCGTCTTAAGAAGAAGACCCTCAGACACTTTGATGTTCCCTGTGATCACAGGGCGAGGAACGGAGCCCTTAAAGCTTTAATGAGATTTATCCTCAGAGACCGGGGGCCACGTCGGGGTCTGATCCCCTTAAAAAATCTTAAAGGGTCGTCCGAGACCGGCTGAATGCTGAAAGCAAAGACCTCGAGGTCAGAAGTTCACTCAGCGAGCTGAAACTCTGCCAAAGTCCATTTTAATCACCACAGAGGAGAGCTCATTATGTCTCTGTGTTTGCACATTTCATATTCCTGAAAGAATATTAATAAGAATAAACTCTGCAGGTTAAGATGAGCTGTTTTGCCAGAGTTCCACTTATACTTCATTATACAATCTTTTTTATTATTATTTTATTATTTGTGGAAGCCACTCAGAGTCCATTAGTCTCCCACTGTGTCAGATATTACTCCTAAATCAGCAGGCTTAATCAAACACGGGAGGTCAGGACAAAGTCAGTGTATGCAGCACAAACATCTCTCCCAGCTCCACCACTCGCAGTCCTCAGTGACGAATCACAACGTCCCCACGGCCAATACCAGTAATGCCATCAGGATTCAATTCAATTCAATTCAATTTTATTTATATAGCGCCAAATCACAACAAAAGTCGCCTCAAGGCGCTTCATAGATACAGAGAAAAACCCAACAATCATATGACCCCCTATGAGCAAGCACTTTGGCGACAGTGGGAAGGAAAAACTCCCTTTTAACAGGAAGAAACCTCCGGCAGAACCAGGCTCAGGGAGGGGCGGCCATCTGCTGCGACCGGTTGGGGTGAGAGAAGGAAGACAGGATAAAGACATGCTGTGGAAGAGAGACAGAGGTTAATAACAGATATGATTCAATGCAGAGAGGTCTATTAATACATAGTGAGTGAGAAAGGTGACTGGAAAGGAAAAACTCAATGCATCATGGGAATCCCCCGGCAGCCTACATCTATTGCAGCATAACAAAGGGAGGATTCAGGGTCACCTGGTCCAGCCCTAACTATATGCTTTAGCAAAAAGGAAAGTTTGAAGCCTAATCTTGAAAGTAGAGATAGTGTCTGTCTCCTGAATCCAAACTGGAAGCTGGTTCCACAGAAGAGGGGCCTGAAAACTGAAGGCTCTGCCTCCCATTCTACTTTTAAATACTCTAGGAACAACAAGTAGGCCTGCAGAGCGAGAGCGGAGCGCTCTAATAGGGTGATATGGTACTACAAGGTCATTAAGATAAGATGGGGCCTGATTATTTAAGACCTTGTATGTGAGGAGCAGGATTTTGAATTCAATTCTGGATTTAACAGGAAGCCAATGAAGGGAAGCCAAAACAGGAGAAATATGCTCTCTCTTTCTAGTCCCTGTCAGGACTCTTGCTGCAGCATTTTGGATCAGCTGAAGGCTTTTCAGGGAGTTTTTAGGACATCCTGATAATAATGAATTACAGTCGTCCAGCCTGGAAGTAATAAATGCATGAACTAGTTTTTCAGCGTCACTCTGAGACAGGATATTTCTAACTTTAGAGATGTTGCGCAAATGGAAGAAAGCAGTCTTACATATTTGTTTAATATGTGCATTGAAGGACATGTCCTGGTCAAAAATGACTCCAAGGTTCCTCACAGCGTTACTGGAGGCCAAGGTAATGCCATCCAGAGTAAGAATCTGGTTAGATACCATATTTCTAAGATTTTCAGGGCCGAGTACAATAACCTCAGTTTTATCTGAATTAAGAAGCAGAAAGTTAGCGGCCATCCAGGTCTTTATGTCTTTAAGACATTCCTGCAGTTTAACTAATTGGTGTGTGTTATCTGGCTTCATGGACAGATAGAGCTGGGTGTCATCTGCATAGCAGTGAAAATGTATGCTATGTCTTCTAATGATGCTGCCTAAGGGAAGCATGTATAATGTAAACAGAATTGGTCCTAGCACTGAACCCTGTGGAACTCCATAACTAACCTCAGTGTGTGAAGAGGACTCTCCATTTACATGCACGAATTGGAGTCTATTAGATAGATATGATACAAACCACTGCAGTGCAGTACTTGTAATACCTACAGCATGTTCTTATCGCTCTAATAGGATATTATGATCAACAGTATCGAACGCTGCACTGAGGTCTAGCAGGACAAGCACAGAGATGAGTCCACTGTCAGAGGCCATAAGAAGATCATTTGTAACCTTCACTAAAGCTGTTTCTGTGCTGTGATGAGCTCTGAAACCTGACTGAAACTCTTCAAATAAACCTCTGCAGATGATCTGTTAGCTGTTTGACAACTACTCTTTCAAGGATTTTTGATATGAAAGGAAGGTTGGAGATTGGCCTATAATTAGCTAAGACTGCTGGGTCTAGAGATGCTTTTTGAGTAAAGGTTTAACTACAGCCAGCTTGAAGGCCTGTGGTACATAGCCGATTATTAGAGATAGGTTGATCATATTTAAGATCGAAGAATTAATTAATGGCAGGACTTCTTTGAGCAGTTTTGTAGGAATGGGGTCTAAAAGACACGTTGATGGTTTGGAGGAAGTAATTATTGAAGTTAACTCAGAAAGATCAATTGGAGAAAAAGAGTCTAACTTAACATCAATGGTACTAAGAGTAGCTGTAGATAATATTACATCTGTGGGATGATTATTGGTAATTTTTTCTCTAATGATAAAAATTTTATTTGTGAAGAAGTTCATGAAGTCATTACTGGTTAACGTTAAAGGGATGGTTGGCTCAACAGAGCTCTGACTGTTTGTCAGCCTGGCTACAGAGCTGAAGAGAAACCTGGGGTTGTTCTTATTTTCTTCAATCAGTGATGAATAGTAAGATGTTCTGGCTTTGCGGAGGGCTTTCTTATAAAGCAGCAAACTATTTCTCCAGGCTAAATGATGATCCTCTAGATTTGTGACACACCATTTCCTCTCCAGATTACGAGTCATCTGCTTTAGGGTACGTGTTTCAGAATTATACCACGGAGTCAGGTACTTCTGATTTGAGGCCTTAGTTTTCACAGGAGCTACAGTATCCAGAGTCGTACGTAGTGAGGAGGTGAAATTATTAACAAGATAATCGACCTCTGTTGGGGTAGCGTTCAGATAGCTGCTCTGCTCTGTGTTGGTACAGGGCATTGGAGATGATAACAGGATGGAGATACTGGTGCTCCGGATGCTGCTGTGTCTTTGTGGAGTTGTGTAACTGGTGTTTTTCCTTTTCCCTGTTTTTACCTGAGGAGGTAAAGAGTGAGAGTGCACACGGCCACCCACACCTTACACCTACGGAAGATGCCGGGCCGTGGAAACCATGCCACGAAGCTCCCGGCACACTGTTTTTGTTCTGATGTTGATGCTGCAGGAGGTTTGAGGCTTGGCAGGTGCTGAGTCAGCAGAGCGTTGGCGGCTTTAATGCACCGTGCGCCTCTCTAACTTCATGTGGCTGAACTGCTGTGGCGCCTGAACACTTTCACTTTGTAATAACTGGCGGCGGGGGGAAGACTAATTTCCACAGCTCAGCGTGCCGTCCTCGGTCATGCAGAGAAGGAGGAAGGAGTCGTATGTGAGCACGATCCAGGGACACGGTCGTCTCCTCGGGACGTTTAAAGTGGACCCAACATTTTGACACATTTTCTCAGGCTTAATATGCGATATATCTTCCGTGTACGGTAGGTTTACTTCCACACAGGAGCCGGTCATCTTCAGACTGTGGTTTGTCTCATGGGAACAAAATCTGTCACCGAGGGCTGAAGCCCAGCAGAATGACACCAGGTGGAACCAGTGCATGAAAATGCGACGACCAAAAGTGTGGCTGACCGGGCATCAGCATGTGATCAGCACAAAAGCAGCATTTCCCAAATGCGGAGACACAAAACATTTCACAAACACAAACGTGAAACGTTGCTGCTAAATTTTGGCTTTTGTCATCGAGTCTTCTGAAATGTCGTTTTAAACCTCAGAGCTGGATGGGCTGAGGATTCGCTTCCACGGACATAAAGCTGCCATCAGCGTCTCTGCTGGAGCTCTGACGCACATTTACGTTCCTCCGCGTGGGTTCCTGTGTGATGAGGCTCGCCCCGTGCATGTTCCCGTGTCACTTCATAGCTGCAGTCATGTGGTTTATCAGGGGTCACATTACTGTACTTCAGCCTGAACATCTTGTCAAGCTCCCGGTTATCAGCCGGGCCATGTGCTGGCGTTACTGCCTCTTAGGGTTGCCAACTCCCTGAAAAATAAATAAGGGACACCTCGTGGCCAGGGCCGGGCGACCCAGTTGTCTTCACCCTTCCCAGTGTGGTGAATTTTCTAGCTCTTTTTTTGTGTGTGAAATTATTTTTTTAACCATTTGACTTGAATTTGATTTAAGTAGATGTGTATTCTTTGTGATATGAACACATGTGAAACAAATGATCATTTAGCCATTTATTTTTAGCTCAAAATGACAACATTAACACATAAAACAGGTCTCTTTCTTAAACAGAAGCCTGTCATGCTTAACTGTTGAGAATATAAGTAAATCTTTCTTTAAAAGAACTCTGTCCTGCTTAACTTAAAATAATAGAAAACAATAGAAAGAAAAATATTCTTGTAACAGTGCACATTTAGTGCATTTAGTACAATTGGCTTCAGTTGAGGTATTATTTCAGCTTTTCTAATGCTAATCAGCTGCTCCTGTTTGTAAACCCGCTTGTTCCCATGATTACGCATCATAACTCATCATCATTATTCATCTATGTATTACTTTTATGTATTAGTCATCTATTTGTTGTAATCATCTATCCTTGCAGTTGTTTATTACACAAAATAAGTTATATTATCACACTTCTGGCCACATAGCGCTGATATTCACTGCACATGCCCATATTAACTTTTTCCAGCCAGGTGTTTTCCTTTTCCCATTCTTCCCTTTCTCTGAGGGGAACAAACATTGCTGCTCTAATGCTGGGCTCACACTGTGCGGTTTTAGGCCCATTTTGAGCCGATTTTTGAGTGATCGGACCGATTTTGGCCTTCATCGTGCGTCGTGTAGTATACGTGGGGTAACGAGAAGTGATTAACACCTCACGACCAGCTCCCGATCATCAATCGCTCGTGAGCCACTCACACTGCTCGCGCGCAAACACGTAAACGCCGTGAAAAAGACGGAGCAGCACGGCTGTGCAGCGTGTGATCTGGACACAAGCGATGGAGGCACAACTTGTAGAACTTTGGAAAGCTCATCCGAGCCTTTTCGATGTGGCATCACAAAATTATCACGACCACAACAACCGTGAAAATAGTTGGATTTACATGCTGCTCAGTCACAGCTGCCTGATCATGTTTTTCATTAGCAATTTAGCAAAGTTGATGGTGGTGGTGTGTCTGTGTGAGTGAGAGACAGAGAGAGGGAGCGACAGATTTTCTGTTATAACCTTCATGTTATGGAGGCACAGTGTGAGCACTCAGGTCGCATCAGAGCATCGGGCGGTATAGTGTGAGACCTGCATCGTGACCTATGAACTTCTAACCCCTGTGAGTCAATCGTACAGTTTGAGCAGGAGCTGAATAACGTGACTGAAAAAATCGCACAGTGTCTGCCCAGCTTTAGGTGTACTGTCGTCCGAGACTTGCACCGCCGTGTCGGCGTTTGTTTCCCTGTTGGCCATGCTTCTTGTTGTGGTCATCTGTTGTCTTCCGGTATTTTCTCCGTAAGCGACCTTTCCTCGACCAATGAGATGAGCGGTAATCTGAATTGTCATACTCGAATTGTCATAAGTGTGCTGTCAGCTCATTGGTCACAAAGCAGGAGAGGGGCTGGGAATTATGTTTTCCAACAAAGCGTTAATTCCATTAACATTTATAGACTACTTTTGATTCTCACTGTATTACGGGACAAAGTGCGTCCCTTATTAGCTCAATACGGGACGTGTACTTTTGTTTCTAAATACGGGACGAGTCCGTTTTTTAAGGGACGGTTGGCAACCCTACTGCCTCTGCAGAGAAATAAATTGTATTCACTACACTGTCGGGTTTTCAGCTGTGTTTCTGCACAGGTAAGCACAAACGCAGGAGAGACGAACCCGCTTTTGTTTTCCTCTTAAGGAGTTTGTTTCGTAAAATCATTTCATCAACTGCAAACAATCAAACTTTTATTATATAAATGATTTTTGACCCTGATCTCCGTCTTGTCAGTGAGGCAGACACTGTTGTTCAGGCTGTTTTCTATAAATCTGTAATTAAATGGAAATATTGATACATCTTTGTGAATAATTTTAAATTTATAAGCAGAAAATCAAGCTGATAATAATTTGTTTTACTGAGCAGCACCAAAAGATTAGGTAAACAGTTTGTGATGCAATTAAATAATTCAGTTTAATTCACTTAATTATAAGAAATAGTAGAAACTGGTGAGAGTCAGAAGACTTCAAAAATGACAGGAGCCAAGAGGACGGATAAACATACTGAAAACACAACAATGTAAAATTATCTCTGCTTGTATTAAATTATTGTTCACCAGTGTAACGGAGTACATGTACCAGCATTACATACTTAAAATACAAAATATGAGTAACTGTATTCCGTTACAGTTACCGTTTAAAAAGGTGGTATTCAGAATACAGTTACTTTGTTGAAATAAATGGATTACACGGCGGTCTTTTCCTGTTTCATATGCTCGGCTGTGTCCTCTCTGTTTTTGGTAATTCCAGGCCGGTGGAAACCCAAACAAAACACACATTAAGAGGCTCTGATGTCTGTGTCTTAATATCACGGCCCATGTCTCCTCTACTTGCTGCCCGCATAATGATGTGAAGAAATATTTTTTTAAATTATTGTTCAAAAAATGATTTAATATGAAGGCAACAGGCAGAGTTACAGGCATCGCCCCAAAGCATGCAGCCTGATGGGCAGTGTAGTGCGTGCTGCAGGGAGAATGGACTGCCGTACCCGTGATGTGTCTGTGAGCGAGGGAGGGAGAAAAAGGAAAAGTACGAGCTGTCACCGAGCAGAAACAGGAGCTGGACGCATGTAAATATAATAATAACCACTGCAGCCAAGAAGAGTGCCTGACGAGCCCAGCTGTAAGTAAGCTGTTAAGACTCGACTGTGTTCGTGTTTTCCTCTGAAACAATAAGTTCTGTTGAAGCAGCCTTTCAACGCCTCTCTCTATCTCTCACTAGCAAAGTTGACCCAGACAACAAAGTAAAGCTAGTTTTCAGCTATGAGCCGACACGAACCCGACGTATCAGCCAGAGGTCCCTTTACTACGGTTCGGAGCCGCGGACCTGTTTTATATACGCGTGGAATAGTTTTCTATACGAGGTCGCTGCAAAAAGTGCAACTTTACCTAATGTCCACCTACTGTTACTCATTTATATTAAGATTTAAACATCTGGTTGGTGTTGGTGTGGAGAGTAACCGTCAGTAATAGTAATGAATCACACAGCAATAGGACATTAATGTAGTTGTAAAAAGCATGATAATATATTAAGTAATCCAAAGTATTCTGTTACGTTACTCTCAATGAGTAACGTAACAGAATACGTTACAAAATACATTTTGGGGCATGTAATCTGTAATCTGTAGTGGAATACAACTGTGTACATGTTACAGCCAATAAACCAGAAGGATGCACACGCACATGCAAACGGGGTGATCTGAGTCCCTGATATTGGCTTCAGCCTATTAGTATTATTAATATTCTACTTTTCATTTTTAAATCGGTATCTAAGGAATTCAAATTTCACCCACACATTTCATAGTAAAACACAGTGAAAATAAATGAGTTACAACATCTGTTGGACTCCAGTGACAGGCAGGTACTGACAGAAGCAACAACTCAGGTGTGAGAGGAATTCGATGAGGTATTTCAGTTGGCCTCTTTTTCTCAAGTACTGGATTTCTAACATAGCACACTGTGGAAACAGACCTGAAGCATGTTAGAACAATGTCCAATCTCTTTTTATTTATTTATTTTTTTTTGGCCTGTCCCGTTTGGCTCTTTTGCATCAGAATTGTTGTCTAAAGGCAAAGAAAGATGCCCAACGGATTTACTTTACCAAACTGACCATCCCAGCCTTGCCGTAATGGTCCATTTGATTCACCTTTTATTGTTTATTTTATTTTCACTTACTGAATACGGGACAGACTTGACTGGGGGAAAGAGAAACAGCTGAGAAGAGGGACGGGGGAGAAGGGCAAAAGACAAAAACCAACAGAACGGGCAGAGAAAAAAAATGCATATATCAATCACCTGGATCACCTGCTGAGAAAGAAAAAAGAAAGCAAGCAGAAGAGAACAAGAGTAATAGAATAAACAACATCACAATGATATATGGGAATATGACAGTAAATACTAAATATTAAACATTATTGTGCAGCACATAAGATCAACAGAACACAGTGTGCTTTGAGGTAGGAGCCAAAAAGGGTGTAGTTTGTGGGTGTGATCACCCGTGTGTACACCTGTGAGCATGGACACGCTTGGTTTTTTTTTTTTAAAAGGTTCCTTCATGTAATAATCTGCTAGAGGGTGTGGGGGGGCCACAGCCCCGTCCTCCAGGGCGTGAAGCAGGTGTGGAGGAGATCAAAACTCCAGACATCCAGAGGCCCCCAGAACACAAGAGACCAAGGAAGACCAACAGAGGGGCAGCCGCGCCACTGTCCCGGAAAGAGCTGAGGAGAGTCCCAGATGAGGGCTCACTCAGCAGCTGCGGAGCAGAAGCCAGGGGGAGTTGCAGTGACGCGCCCGTGAGCTCCGCCGGCAGCCAGCCGTGCCTGAGTGACCGAGCCCCAGGCCCCGAGGCCGGGGGCACCCCACCTCCGAAGTGGCCCGAGCGAGCCCCAGGCTCCAGGCCCCGATAAGCGGCCGCCAAGGAGTGAGCCGGTGTGTACCTGGACGCCCATCCCCGGACACAAAGAACCACCAACGCACCGACACCTGAGGGAGTCCGCCACTGGCAGGGGAAGTGGTGGTAGGGGGAGATAGGCCTCCAAACCTTGGAGGGCCTGAGATGTCCCCAGAGAGGTGGCGCCTGATACCCAACCTGACATATAGACACAGACATACAGGCACACACAGACACAAACATCCATTCCCACCCTCATGCTCTCATATGCACTTACTCCACACTCAACCAACGTGGAGACAGACATAAAGAGACGCTGTACACACGATCACACTCCCCAAGCGTACTCTACAAACCGGGTCTAGGTGCCCTTACCCCTGGAGGGGGGAACTGCACCCAGACCCAGGTGGTGTTTCCCTTTTCCCTGCGGTGGGGGGAGGCAGACCGCCCCGACTCCGCAGCAGCAGGAAGGCTCCACACTCCAGACCGCAGTCGGACGGCCAACTCCTCCTCCTAGTCCTAGCCCCCCTGCTCCAGCAGGTCGCAGAGAACGGGGGTGAGAGAAGACTCCAAACCTCCCTCCACCCGCTCATTGTAATGTTGATGCATGTGTGTTCTAAGGTGCATTTAAAACCCAGGAGGGCATGGAGCTACCTGCCAGAGAGCAGCAGGTAAGCGCATGGTCCCTCCTGCTAGCCCTCAATGTCTACGTGTATTTAAAATTGAGAGGTGGGCAACGATGCCAGGGGTGGGGTGTACACCCTGATGGTAATTTGGACTCCGTGTATCGTGCCCACCCCCAAGATCCTATATGTATGTGTAATGAGAGTGTGAGTAATGTGAATGTCTAAGTTGTGGGATAAAATTGAGGCAGAGGCAGCCAGAAGGGGACAGAGGGGGGGGTAGCCTCCTCTGCACCCTGGTGACATACCCCTACTCCAAGGCCCTGCATGTGTGGGTGGTTGTGGTGGAGCGGGAAGAGGGAGGCAGCTGGAGATGGGGAGGGAAGGAAGGGAGGGGCAAGTGACCTCTCCCTGGGGCCAGCTCCCCCGCTGACCCCAGTAGGCACCCCCATACTCCGCGACCCGCCAGGGAAAGGGGGCCCAGGCCCATCCAGACCGGGCCCAGTGCAGCAGCGCCGCCCGGCCCCACAGAGCCCGGGACAGTCCACCCAACCCCACCACAGAGAAAACTGCACCCACCCCACCATCCACTCATCTTCCAGACTACATAAGACAATAAACACCCAGGCTGAGATCTTCCTCCACCTCTCCTGTATCTCCCCCTCCTGCAGAGGCAGCTCCTGAGGAGAGGAAAGCTCCTGCAAGATGTGACCATCTCCCCCACCAGTTGAAGAGCCCCCCAGGTGGCTCGACGCACCGGCGGCACCCTGCTCCAGGGCTGGGCCCCCATGCACCCACCCGCCCACAACCCCGGCAACACACCAACCAGGACCCAAGCCCCCGAGGCCCGGTCCGGGTCCCAGCCCAGAGACGGAGCGCCCCCAGAACCTCACGCCCATCCCGGACCCACCCAGGGGCAGCCAGGCTACCAGGTCAGTAACCCACGTCCGTCAGTACAGACCCTCCCCTAGCCCCGCTGCACGCAGCCGCGAGGCAACAGTCACCGGAGAGCCAACAGAGCTCCTAACCGGACATGACCGCTACCCCGGGTTGAGCCCCCCAAGGAAGATGCCTCCGGGGAACCCCCCGACGCCCTAAGCCTGTCCCTACCCCCACACCAATCACAACAGTGAAGGCGGGACCAAACTATGAAACACTGATATATTTGACATATTCTGTGATACAAACAGCAGCTTGTTTCAAGTAAAGAAGTAACATGAAGGTTTACATTTTTTCCCAGCACAACCTGCAAATAGAAATAGAAAGCGTGCTTTTGGGGAGCTAATAAATTCTTTTTCCAGTTCAAGTTGAGCTGAGGGGCTACATGAAGAGCCAGCATCAGAAACATCTTATTTTTGATCATGCAGAGATACTCTGAGTGAAAGTGTGGAGCTGGAAATGACCACAATATCAAAGTCGGTAACTGACTCTCCAGTATTTTTGTTCCTTGTGATGGAGTCTGCAAACCCAGCAAGACCTGAAATATTACGAAAACTAAAGTCGTGGAAAATTGTACAGTTATGAAGCTTATTTACAAAAGTGAGATTAAGAGGCAGAGATGATGCTTCAAAAACAAAAACTGAGAAATGACTTTAGATGTTTGCCTCAGCAGATCTCCCCTCAGGTAAAATCTCCATCTAAAGCATGCTGTATGACTTCTGTCCTCTCTCCCCAGGACAGTCTTCTGTACCCCGAGGGCTTCAGTGCAGCTTTTATTGCATCCTGAATATTAAAACCAGCTGACATAAAGGAGCAAAAGTAAACAAATATGTTCAGGTTGTCTTTGTTTCCTTTTCAAGTTGTGATTGCTTCAATAGGTTTGGATAAATGTGATCAGTAACCAGCTGTCTGCTGAGATAACTCTGAGCACGGCCCCCTCGGCGCTGATCACGCTGCTGTGATGCATCTGCTGAATCCAAACGGAGACTTTATGTTTTTGTGACCGGCGCCGCTGTGGTCCTGCACGGAGACGGGCTGCTGCAGATTAAGCAGCTGTGATGTCCTGTCGGCATGCCAGACGTGAGATCAGGACCAGAATGTGACAGAACATGAAGTCAGCGAGCGCCGGTGCAGCGTTAACGATGCAGCTTTACTGCAATAATTACAAAGGTTCCAATTATTAATCAGCGACAGGACCAACGGTTTCTCTGGTTTGGCACAATCGGTCTTCACATACAAATGTTGCTAACGCCGAGGCCATTCTGCACTTCCTGGCACCCTGTTTGACACTAATGAGGGTTAGATGGTCAGTTAAAGATGAAATATGAAGCAAAGGGACCACTCAGGATGGATTGGAGGCTGAATGTGACCTCTTCCCACATCGTTCCGTCTGATGACTGAAACTCAAACGAGTGTTTGCACTTTGGCTCATCGCTCTCATCTTTAAGATTTTTTTAAAGTAGGCTGTAATATGTTTTAAAGCACAGTACAAATGTCTATGGATGAAAATGTTCGGCTAATTATGTTCTACCATCGACTCAGTAATGACAAAACAGCTTTAAGATGTAGTTTTGGGATGTCTTAAAGTGAAATACAGTCACTGATCTTATTATGAATAATTAAATATTAAACTGAGCTTGTAGGCCACTGAGAGCTGAGCAGCTGGTAAGTTCATATTTACCAGAAACCTCTGGCTGTAAGTGTTCCTGCTGCCCACTAAAGCTTTTATCACCAGTGAAGATGAGGACATGATGAAGTTGTTAGGTGTGCCGTGTCTCAGCAGACTTCTGCACAGCCTGAGGAGCTGCATGAAGACCCAGGAGAAGATGGACTATTTTAATCATGCTAAGCTACGCTACAGTGAGACTGATTTTACGTCTGCTTCGTCACATCCTGACACTCGGTGTGGACCAGCCTCTCGTCACACAGCATATATCTCTAAAGTTGTAAATCTTTTGACGCGTTACTCGGGTTATAAAAAAATACATAAATACATGTAACAAACTGTAATGAAGAATTTATGATGGACATAAACAGAAAGGAAAAGTGTAGACGATTAGTTACTATTAGTTACTATTAGTTACTATTAGTTACTAAATAGTGGAAAGGGGGTGGGGTTAAGTAAGGTCATGCTTCTTCCAACTCCTTTTTGAACAAGTAAGTTATTGATAATTATCATTGTTTTGTTTTCCTTTGTTTGTTTGCCTCTTTTTTCTCTGTTGTTGTTGTTTTAACATTTTAACGTGTTTAAAATAAAGATGCAGTACTTTAATGCAAATGGTTAAAATGCAACATTTTCACTCGTGGTAGAAAGTTGTGGGTTTTTTTCCAGTTCCAACATTGTTGTAACTTCATGAGTTAAACAGGTGATGTGCTAAAATAAAAGCTACCATGAGGCAAAGTTCTGCCATCTTCAGCGTGCTTTTCAAGCATTTCCTTCGATATCGTCCATTTCCATGACCACACATCCTGCAACAGTGCCAACAAATGCACAACCTTCAGATTGTGTGTCTCTGTCAGAGTAGAAAGAGGGAGGAAACACCTACAGGAGGCAGCCGGCCAGGTTTGATTCTCGGCTCTGTCGGGCTGCGCTGTGAGGGCGAGATCACAATCCCATATGTCTCACCACTGTCTCACCATTTTTCATCATATGGGGACTGCGCCTCATGTGGACGTCCAAGGAACTGCAGGTTTTAGCTCAATTTCCCAGTTTAACAAATACTTTAATTTATTTCTATTTATTCATGAATAATCATTAAGGCCAGCATCCCTTTTAAGCCACGAAGATGAGTTCCAGCATGAACCTGCATCCCGGTTTGACGTCTCTGAGGTCGTCAGAAAAGAATCTCAACTTTCAGATCAAAGAAAAACACACATCCAAAGTCCAATGAAACCCGACTGATTGTAGACGGTTTAATGAAAACATCTCTGTGAAAGTCAGCGAACGGCAGCTTTGATTTACCGCCGTTCTCCTCCTGTTCCACTCACATAAATATGATATATATCTTCAGCTTTCTTATCACCAAAAAGAGCGATAGAACCCTGGAGTAAAGGAGTCAATCAGCAGTGTTTACTTAGCGCTTGATTAAGCTGACTTTTCGCTGTGAGCTAAAGACAGAAAATGTGCTTCGATGAATCAAAGCGGATTTAAGAACAGAAGCTCTATTCCCCGCGAGTATTCAAGTCCTGCCAACTCGCCTCTTTAGACATTCCTCAAACTTGTTGTTTATGCCCCGCAGTTACTGGCCAGCTCCCAAACATCTGATCTGGAAGAGCGAGGGCAAGAATGTGAAGTGAAAGAAAGGCATGTATAGGAAGACAAACACACGAGCATCAAAAGGAATACCCTGAAGCACAACGCTGCCCAGACCACCCAAACACACCCGACTGAGGTGTGAATGCGCCTCCCGTGCCTGGATTAACAGCTGAACATTAAGACACACGACAGCTGACCGGGCTGCACCTGCACTTCCTGCATAATTCATGGACGTGGAAAAATGAGCTCATGTGGCGTCACCACCATAGGCTGATGACAAGTGGTCTATAATTAAATGTCCACACAAAACAAGTGTTGAAACACACTGATTTAAACTAGCGCATGCACACACTTATACAGGCAGTGCAGAATTATTAGGCAAGTTGTGTTTTTGAGGAATAATGTTATTATTGAACAACAACCATGTTCTCAATGAACCCAAAAAACTCATTAATATCAAAGCTGAATGTTTGTGGAAGTAGTTTTTAGTTTGTTTTTAGTTTTAGCTATTTTAGGGGGATATCTGTGTGTGCAGGTGACTGTTACTGTGCACAATTATTAGGCAACTTAACAAAAACCAATATATACCCGTTTCAATGATTTATTTTTACCAGTGAAACCAATATCACATCTCCACATTCACAAATATACATTTCAGACATTCAAAAACAAAACAAAAACAAATCAGCGACCAATATAGCCACCTTTCTTTGCAAGGACACTCAAAAGCCTGCCATCCATGGATTCTGTCAGTGTTTTGATCTGTTCACCATCAACATTGCGTGCAGCAGCAACCACAGCCTCCCAGACACTGTTCAGAGAGGTGTACTGTTTTCCCTCCTTGTAAATCTCACATTTGATGATGGACCACAGGTTCTCAATGGGGTTCAGATCAGGTGAACAAGGAGGCCATGTAATTAGTTTTTCTTCTTTTATACCCTTTCTTGCCAGCCACGCTGTGGAGTACTTGGACGCGTGTGATGGAGCATTGTCCTGCATGAAAATCATGTTTTTCTTGAAGGATGCAGACTTCTTCCTGTACCACTGCTTGAAGAAGGTGTCTTCCAGAAACTGGCAGTAGGACTGGGAGTTGAGCTTGACTCCATCCTCAACCCGAAAAGGCCCCACAAGCTCATCTTTGATGATACCAGCCCAAACCAGTACTCCACCTCCACCTTGCTGGCGTCTGAGTGGGACTGGAGCTCTCTGCCCTTTACCAATCCAGCCACGGGCCCATCCATCTGGCCCATCAAGACTCACTCTCATTTCATCAGTCCATGAAACCTTAGAAAAACCAGTCTTGAGATATTTCTTGGCCCAGTCTTGACGTTTCAGCTTGTGTGTCTTGTTCAGTGGTGGTCGTCTTTCAGCCTTTCTTACCTTGGCCATCTCTCTGAGTATTGCACACCTTGTGCTTTTGGGCACTCCAGTGATGTTGCAGCTCTGAAATATGGCCAAACTGGTGGCAAGTGGCATCTTGGCAGCTGCACGCTTGACTTTTCTCAGTTCATGGGCAGTTATTTTGCGCCTTGGTTTTTCCACACGCTTCTTCCGACCCTGTGGACTATTTTGAATGAAACGCTTGATTGTTCGATGATCACGCTTCAGAAGCTTTGCAATTTTGAGACTGCTGCATCCCTCTGCAAGATATCTCACTATTTTTGACTTTTCTGAGCCTGTCAAGTCCTTCTTTTGACCCATTTTGCCAAAGGAAAGGACGTTGCCTAATAATTATGCACACCTGATATAGGGTGTTGATGTCACACCCCTTCTCATTACAGAGATGCACATCACCTAATATGCTTAATTGGTAGTAGGCTTTCGAGCCTATACAGCTTGGAGTAAGACAACATGCATGAAGAGGATGATGTGGACAAAATACTCATTTGCCTAATAATTCTGCACTCCCTGTATGCAGGCAAGTTTATTGAAAGATGGAGGGATGTGACGTGTCTGATTATCTGTATCTGCTGTGTGTTTTTAGACACAGTGAACGCAGCTATTTAGTCACCAGCTGTTCCTCAGCGCTGCTGCGTTTCACTAAAATATGAGTAAAACACAAAGTGGAGATCAGGAGAAAAAGACCTAAAGCAACAGTCAGGCAGGCGTGTTCATAAAAGACCTTTCAACAGTCAGTGAAACAAAAGGCTCCTTCACCACTAGGGGGCCTTCAGATCCATCTGCTGACCTTAAAGGAGAGGTCAGAGGTCAAATGTGATACGATAGTTCAAATTTTCGTACTATGCATTCTATTAAACAAACATATAGAATGTTATGAGGCTTTTTGTCAATTTTCTATCAATAAATCGTGAACTTGTAAAACCCAAGGAGACGGACCCCACGGAGTTTCATCAGAATTCATTCAAAACCTTTAATGAATTTAATGAAACGTCATCCTGTGAAAAACAGAAGCTCCACTGCAGAGTTAACAATGGCTCTAATATAAAAGTCACCCTGAGTTATAGTTGGGTCTGTTGGTGATACAGGGCACTTCCTCCATGTGCTGCTCATCAGGGTCGTCAGACTGTTGTGAGCTGGAGCAGAAATAAAACTGAATCCAAGTACCAGACTGAACTGAAATGTATGATAAACAGATCATCCAAAAAGTTATTTAAGTTGGTCTGAAGCCCCCAGGGAACACAAACACACTGCTGTGGGTCCATCGACCTTTCCTCCACAGTTAGCAGGAATGTGTAATATTTACACTGCACACAGAACAGCAGGACACATGGAAAGTAATGTGGCGAGTACCCGGCACCTCCAGGTACAGCATCTAAACAGTTTGGGACGTGTCCTCCCTCCCAGCTTCACCCCCTCTGTAGCTCTGCCAGCTGTAAATGAGATTAAAGTAAAGAAGAAGCATGCAGGACCCGCAGCCATGAAGCTCAGATGACGCAAAGCTAAGAGCTGAGGTGCATGGTGCGTAAACGTTATCAGATCACCTGACAATCTTTGTCAGACGTTTCCATCCATTTTCTCCCACTTATCTGCGTTGTGGGGGCAGCAGCCTAACCTAGGATTCCCAGACCTCCCTCTCCAACCTCCTCCAGCTTCTCTGGGGGAAGATGGAGGCATTCCCAGTCCAGCTGACAGATGTGATCTCTCCAGTATGTGCAGGGTCTGCCTCGGGCCTCCTCCCAGTGCCCGAAACATCCCCAAGAGTCATCCTTATGAGAAGCTCATACCACCTCTTTTCGATGTGGAGGAGTAGCGTCTGAACTCCTGATCCTATCTCAAAGGAGCCCAGCCACCCTTTTCCAACACTTGTATCCGCAATCTCGTTCTTTCGGTCACTACCCAAGGTCGTGACGATAGCTGAGGGCCAGGACGTGGACCACTCGGCTCTCTCTTCACCACGACGGACCGGTGCAGCGTCCGCAGCAAAAATCCATCTGTCAACCTCCGGCTACCTTCACTTGTGAACAAGACCTCGAGATATTTTGGGGCATTCGTATTAATACTGAGACACAGCAGACCTGAGAAATCCATCCTGTTTGTGCTTTGAGATTCTTAGAGCCACAGTAGAGTACGAGGCAGAAAAAGAGCTAATCACTGCTGTGCTAATCACACAGTTTATCTGCTTTTGAAATAATATTCTGATGATTGTTTCTATTGGATTTCTAATGGTTGTTTTTCATTTTCCATTCCAGTCATTATTTGTTCAAACCGCTGAGAGACCATTAGTTACCCGCTGTGTCAGTTAACCCTCTCAGGCCCAAATTAAGTCCTGCAGTGGTACTTCTGAGTAAAAAAACTATGTATGTGGGGTAATCAAGTTGTGAGTTCTTAACTGTTGCAAATCTGCAACGTCTGCCTGGAGACTGTTAATCTGAAATCAACAAGCCTGATGCTGAAAAACAAATGAAAAAGAAAAAGTGTGAGAGAGAGAATTTAAAAGAAAATATCAGCCAACAGTCCAAAAGTCCATGAAGACACAAACACGGAGGGGAGCAGAAGCTTCATACGCGGCTTTGATCTTTTACAGATATTACACGCTCTGCGGGAGGTTGGTCGATACAGAACTGACAGCAGCTCCCAATAACCCGAAACGGCTTCAGAAACACTCGACAACTATTCAGCTGACCACGTACGCACAACGCCTGAGCGGCCAAGGCCACCCAGAGAAACTCCTCCTCTCATCATCCTCGTTAGATTCGGGGGGTTTCTTGCTCCCCTGCCTCCAGTCTCCTGACATCAGTTTGGTTTTTTAGGTACTTCCTGTTTTACTTAGACAGTGAAGACTGTTTGGCCATCTCGGGAATCGCTTCCAAATACCTTTTTTGAAATTACCACCTGAATATTTGGTACCAGTGTTGACATTTTTGATAAAGTCCAGACAGCAGCGACCACCCCGAGGCAAAGCGTTTAACCAGCACGCACCGGGAGAGGGAATTTTCCCCCTTTAACCGCTTTGCATCCCAGTGTCACTGTAAATATTGGAGGGAATCACACACGCAGCGGGAATCTCGGCATCACTCGGGCACCACTGTGCACGTGTGGAAATGAGGTTTGCAGCTCTGTGGTGGAGGCCGCGGTGTTGCCACTGCACGTGGAGAGTTCCTCCCTCGCTGTCTGTCCGTCTGTGACTCAGTCCTTTGATGTGTCGTCTCCGTTTATTCATCGTCCATAAGGACGGCTGAAATGAGGCTTCCACACATCGTGGGATTTTATCACAGCTTGCTTTCAGACGCTGTAGACAGAGTTGTATTAAAGGTGCAGCAGCTGGATTGAAGTTCTTTCCACAAGCTAGGAAGGCAGTGGATTAAACAGAGAGCTTCCACCTTAATACGTTTGTTCTGTCTGCTTCTACCTGAGCTCAGGTACAGAGGGAAACCTGCACTGACAGAAGATGTTAAGAATCCCGAGAATCCCCCGCAGCTGCCTCCTCTTCCTCCGCCCAGCCTGTCTGCGTCTCTCTGTCTTACCTGCTGATTTATGGATCGCACACACAGACACGTACTCGTCTCTCATGCTGTGCAATACCGCTGTCAACAACAAGGACCTGCAAGGTTAGCAGATAACAGTAATCCATATAACCTGATGCTCCCTGTAAACATGATTAGAGCTGAAAAATTAGTCATTTCAATAAGCTCTTAAAAGAAAAACACTATCCATCGAGTCTGAAGCTTTATCCTTCTTCCTGTGTCTTCCTGTGTCTTCCTGTGTCTTCCTGTGTCTTCCTGTGCACTCTCGTTGGGGTTGATGAAGGTGGAAATGTGTGTCGGAGACTAAACGAGTTCAGGTTAACAGATCCAAACACAAAGAGGAGTTTCAGGTCTGCTCTGCCACTGAAGGTGAGGTGCTATCATATGAGCTAACACGAGCTAGCTCGGTTATTGCAGGGCAGCCACAGACTCTATGGGAGCATCACACACATACAGATGCTCAGTAACACCCAAATAAAATCCTACAGTTTCACTCATAGCCACCACAAACACGGCCCAGAGGTCCAGTTCAGGTGAAGCAGGCAGACAGCTAGCAGCTACAGATGCCTGCTCTTCCCTCCATATGAAGAAAGAAATGAGTTATAGGTTTGTTACAGCAGGCTGCATAACTGAGACTCACATATATAGAACATATAGATCACTGGATTAAAGCAGTGTCAGTGAATGTGTGTGTGCAACTTCTAAACTTCATGCAGAAGCATGCAGCAACATTTTTCCTCCTTGCTGGGTTTAGTTTGGGTCAGCTGTTATTAACCGTCGCTGCAGGTAAAGTTCAGGTGCACAGACCCTGTTTCAGCGACCAAAATCAAATCCACACATCCGCTCAGACACGTTAAGGCTTCCTGCAGCGAACTCAGTGCAGGATGGAGACAAACTGGGAGTCTGTCTGATGTGTCATGTCAGGTCTTCCTCCGCAGCAGGAAGGAAATGAAGCAGGAGCCTGGAGTAGTAAACATCAATTCACATTTACTCTTCCTGTGCCTCCAACAAAGCAGTGATCTCCAGCGCTGACAGAGAGGCTACGTTGTAGCACAGAGGACTGAAAAATTGTGTGTTAACGTCTTTTTGGTAATAACATGCAGATAACATCTCAGAGTTTTTACAAAGGGCGTCCATGTTTCATGTTTTGTGTCCATGGACGTTTCTGCTGAACAAAACATTCGCACATTATCAAAAGCGTCCTGCTGTGCTGAGTGGCTCTTCATCGTGTTTTTCATGTGCATGAGTAATTGTTCCACAGCTCTGACAGAATGCATAAAAATGTTTTCCATAGCGGAGATGGTCTCTCTTTGTGGGAACATCGCTGAAGGAATAAATGTGCTTGAACTGGTTTTCAAAACATGTATTCTATTAATCATATTTGAGTCGACTAACTGCGCTTCTGCTCGAGCGGGACTTCTTGGTACCAAAAATAGAACTTCTTGGAGTACAAAGTGTGGTTGAAGTGAAACTAAGCGCATGTTTCTTCTGAAATCCTGCAGTGACAAAAGTTTTTGTCGATTGTGGCACATGATGATGTGCTGAGAATGGATTGCAAAAAGATCAAAATCTGATCATTCAAAGATCCCAGAAAGTGCAAATACAACTGTGGGAACGCCAGAGGTGGCAATTAAAGACAATTAGCATACCAGCCATTGAGATCCTGGGATTTCCGTGGAATTTCTGCCTAAATCCACCTGCAGGAACCTGTGATTCTTAGCTTGTGTTGGCTTGTGTGCAGCCCAGAGGCTCATTTTAGTCATTGGACCTGTTGACCTTCAGTGAGCCAAACTATGAAAACTATGGTCCGATAACCTAAAAAACACCTATAAATTATTTTAGTGTAAAGAAGCATGGCACATTGTCTTTATGTGTGCCTCAGTAACCTGAATGAACCAAAGGAAAAAACACTATTCTTGCCTAAAACTCAGAGTTCAGAGGAGGTTTTAGTCATGTGATCCAAAAGGGTCCAGATCATAACCCAAAACACACCCACACAACAGTCCCAGCAAGTTTTACTAAACTCTATAAACATGCACATGTAATAAACCAGCCTGATGATGTTAATTCAATTAAAACTTTACTTTGAAAAAAAGCACTTATTTCACTGAATACTTTTTGTTAACTAAAATCTTTCATGGCGTCACTTCTTTACTTTGTTTTAGTCCAGCAGGCTCTGCGTGAAGAGTCATGTGCTTCTTCACAGCTGTCAAGCTTTGCAGAATCACTCAGTGGGCCCGACCGCATGTGGCCATCCAGCTCTGGCCCACGGGCCACATTTTTGACATCCCTGCTTTAGTGTGAGACGCCACGTTAGCAGAGATCCATGCACAGAGATGACACTGAGGTTATTCAACAACTCCCCGCTGCCACAGATTCTGCGCAGGTCGTTTCAGTCGTCACAGACAATCAGACTAAAAAGCCCCACAGATTCCAGCTGCAGGAGGCTGTATGTACACAGTGCAGCCTTCATAAATGACCTTTACCCTCTGCTTCATCAGACTCTATCACTGCACACAGCATTCAGTCAATAAAAACAATTATCGTATAAACCTCTCGTTTTATTATGGGGACACTGCAAGAGTCCCAAAGGCCTACCTCATGGGCAATAACAGCGAGACAACTGCTACGGAAAAAAAGCTAAAATATGAAATCTGGAACAGCTGATGGGAGAAGGAGCGTGGCGACAGTTTAAAAACAAGAAAATGCTGTTGAAAAATGATCTGATTGAAACTTTAGGACAGCAAATATTTAGTCCTCTGCTTTAACCCACAGCTGTAGCTCTCTCTGATATGAACTAAGCATGAACTTGTTTGCTGGGATAAAAACAGATGTCAGGATGACAGTTATGATTTTACAGTTATTGAGAAAAATTGTGTGTTTTTGGAGAGTGCGACTAAATTTAGTCTGTCTGCTGTTGCATCTTTAATGCAGCGAGACTGCAATCAAAAGGCGGATTAGCATCAGCAGACTGTCAGCGTTTGATGGCTCGTCTTCACTGTTCTCCGGGTTAAATGTTCGGCACAGCCTGACATGTTTGGCTTCATCAAAGCCCGCTCTTACCCATGGCTTTACTTACATGCAGTGTGTTGCTGCTGCTTTAATAAAGTTTAAATGAGACAAAAGAAAAGAAAAGCATCTCCTTTTCTCCTCATTAAGCCACACTCTGACTGATCTATTAAACCTTTGCTTTTCACAATCACGCTGCTTTCATTACTCTGGGACAGATTGTTTCTCTTTCATCTTCCTTCTCCTTTGCTCCGTCCTTTCTTTGTGTCGCTCTGCTGTCTTATTGTCTATTAAAGATGTATTCTGTGAGGAATGACAGATCGGGGCTGATGAGAAAATGAACAAACGTAGGGATGAAAGTAGGAGCTGCATGTGCTTTAGGATGTGTGTGTGCACGCTTTGTGTACAGCAGCGTTACAGAGATGGTGACGCAGATTGTCTCCCTCGTGTTGAAGCACGACGTGGGTTTCCAGAGACTGCCAACCCCCTCAGCCTGACACACACACACACACACACACACACACACACACACACACACACACACACACACACACACACACAACATTTGACTCAGAGTGTTCCTGCATGAAGTTGATGTGAAAAAGTGCCATCAGCAGCACATGAGACGTCTGTGAAAGGCAGACCTCTGAATCTGTTGGGATCACTGAAGCTTGATCTATAATTATAGTCACAGTTTGTTTCATGTGCAAACATTCATACCTGTTTACAAAGATCACGTTTAGTGTGCCAGAAAAGATCTGATTCCCTCACAAAGGTTCACAGACACGTCGATCAGACGCTGATTTTCTCGTGTTGTCGCCCGATCGTTTCTCCTGCAAAGCTCGAGTTGTTGGCGACGTGATCACGATGGGAGTGTGACTTACTGATTTGTGATATATGCTTAACGACAGGTAAGACTGCTTTGATATGCGTTTGACTGGATGTTCATCATCATGGTTACAGTAATGAACAGAGGTTATACTATTCAGACCCTCTGAGCCCCGTTTTTCCTTAATGTTGACCTTGGTCCACGGGAGAAGTGCAGAACTCCGTTTGCTAAAGATTTAGGAGTGTTTCTCGATAGCTCTTTCTCATTTGAGAAACAAACCCTAAATTTCCCCTTGTGGGGCAATTAAAGGATTATTCTATTCTATTCTATTCTATTCAAATAATTTCTGCTATTAAAACCAGCTTTTTCCAGCTGAGGGCCGCTGCAAAAACCAAGACCATGTTGTCATTTGCTGATTTCGAGAAAGTGATTCATGCATTCATGTCATCTAGGCTTGACTACTGCAATAGTCTCTATTTTGCTATTAACCAGACCCTACTCTCTCGTTTACAGCTAGTTCAGAACGCGGCGGCCTGACTCCTAACAGGCACTCGCAAATTTGAACATATCTCCCCTGGCACGTTTGCACTGGTTACCAGTACGTCGTAGAACTGAATTCAAGATTTTGTTGTTTGTTTTTAAATCTCTGAATGGATTAGCTCCATCTTATCTCTCGGACCTTTTAACTAAAAACTCCAAGCAGAGCTCTTAGGTCGGCAGATAAGTTGCTCCTGGATATCCCCAGAACCAGACGGAAAAACCGAAGTGACCGAGCTTTTCTGGTTGCTGCCCCAGGCTGTGGAACAGTCTAACATTAGGTCATCGCCAACACTTGACATTTTTAAAACCCGTTTGAAAACGCACTTGTATTCTCTAGCTTTCACTTATGACTACTCTTCCATTGTATTTTCTATGAATGTTTACTGTTTTCATTATGTACAGCACTTTGGTTCAACCCGTGTTGTTTTTTAAATGTGCTTATAAATACATTTGATTAGATTTGAGATGTTTATGTTATGGGATGTTGATTCCAAAAAACCACAAGTAATGTTAAAGTCACATTTTTCCCATGGCATGCTAACTTGGGGGCTGTCTCACATCGCTGCACCTCTTATGTTTATGGCTTTCAGACATTTATTTTCCTTCCAGCCTGAAACTTCAAGCTCAAGCGAGAAAACTGTAGTTCCTGTAATGTCCACCAGGGGCCGGCTCCTCTGCTGGTCAGGCCCACAGACTCAAGTTGAAACATCGAGATGTTTACAGGCTGATACAAAAATACTGGATGGCTTGTATGAACAGGTGATACGGGCATGTTGAATAAAGTACTTGCTGTCTAATCAGACGATGTCTAACATCAGCCACTGATCAATGCATTAACTTGAGGTTGGCATCTTTCCGAGGATATTCGGCGTACAGACTGGATCAGCCAGCAGTTGAACCACCCCCCTTCTGATTAGTAGATGACCTGCTCCGCCTCCTGATCTACAGCCGACCCACGATGTTTTGGTTGTAGTTAATTTTGCCACTACAGCTGAAGACAAGCTGAGGAGATGTTCACGTCTCAGCTTGGGCGTCTCCCAAGATGATCTAGAGGACGTATCTGTGGAGACGGCAGTCCGGGCATCTCTGCTTACACTGCTGCCCCGAGACTCAGACCCAGAGGCATAGATGAGATCATGCTGATGCTTTTACGCTAATTTTTGTTCAGTCCCTCTTTGTTAATGTTTTATTTTTCTGTTTTGTTTCACTTTTAAATTTATGTGTCTTTAACTTTTCTATAATTCTCCATTTAATCCATCTGCTTCCATCAGAAAGCCCCCGGTCTCCATCTGTTGTTTTAATGTGTTATTTGAATAAAAGTAAGTGAGTTTAGGCAGGTTGACAGTGTGTGTGTTTCAAGCAAATGCCAGCTGACAGTGAAAATTGAATTTCCCCGGTTTATCTGATCCACCATTTCAAACAGGCCAATTTAAACCTGCGAGGTAGGAAATGTGTCACTTTATGTAGACATTTACAGTCTATACAAACGGTACAGAAAGCCAAGCAAGGCTTAAACTGTAAGAATGATTACTGTGGGCGTTCAGCTGTCAGATTACAGCCTCATCTTATAAAAAAGTCCATACATTCTTAATGAAAGTTGTGAGAAGTTTTCCCGCTGAAGCCTGCATCTGCTGAAGGCGTGCTGAGAGCTTTGAATAGGACCCACAGAGGCCTGCAATAATGAACCTGATGCAGCTCAAAGCAGTGGAAACAGGCAGCGAGGGAGACGGAGAGGGGAAAGCAAACGCAAAGAAAAGTCTCTGCTTTTTCACTGACACGGCTTTCACATCGAACGCCATTCGGCAGGAAGTGACCTTTAACCGCCTTTCAAACTGATATCTGTCATCCCCTTCTGATGGGTTTTTAATCAAGTCTGTCACCAACGCAGATTATATGCTTTCCTCGATCCCCACATAACAAATAATCTTCCAGTCATGGCATTTCTTTCCTGTTTTATATTCTGTCTGCAGCAGCAGATGTGAAGCAACATTCATGTCTCAGCACACGTGATAAAAAGAAGAAATCTATCTTACAACTGATGTCACTACTCATTAGAGCAGAAATCTTTCATATTTTATTCAATTATATAATATTTGAGAAACACCAGCAGAATAGTCGAGTATTTAGTGGAAAATGTTGTCAGGGAGAGCTGTGACTGCTCAAAGTGCAGACATGCAGCCAGGACTGCATTTATAAATGGCTTCATCGCTGTATCTATGGTGACACGACAAAACCGGGAAGGCTAAGTGGCAGAAACTAAACACACATAATAGGACAGCAGATTTAGCACAGGACACACAGCAAGAGGACGATCATGACGCTGGACGGACGGAGACGCAGACACTAAATACAGAACAGAGAGTCAGGACAAAGAGTCAGGACAAAGAGGAAACACCTGGAGATCATGGCTGGCAGCAATCTAACAGGTGAGACCGAGGCAAGCAACACTGAACATGACGTAGACAAGACAACCGGCTTTCAGAATAAAACAGGAAACACACGCGAGAGAGCGAGGGACAAGAGAGGGCGAGAGACAGGGAGGGCGAGAGAGCGAGGGCCCTGAGAGGGCGAGAGACAGAGAGAGTGAGAGAGAGAGGGCAAGAAGGGGTGAGAGAGAGAGAGAGAGAGAGGGACGTGAGAGGACGAGGGACAAGAGAGGGCGAGAGACAGGGAGGGCAAGAGAGCGAGGGACAAGAGAGGGCGAGAGACAGAGAGAGTGAGAGAGAGAGGGCAAGAGGGGGTGAGAGAGAGAGGGACGTGAGAGACAGGGAGGGCGAGAGAGCGAGGGCCCTGAGAGGGCGAGAGACAGAGAGAGTGAGAGAGAGAGGGCAAGAAGGGGTGAGAGAGAGAGAGAGAGGGACGTGAGAGGACGAGGGACAAGAGAGGGCGAGAGACAGGGAGGGCGAGAGAGCGAGGGCAAGAGAGCGAGGGACAAGAGAGGGCGAGAGACAGAGAGAGTGAGAGAGAGAGGGCAAGAGGGGGTGAGAGAGAGAGGGACGTGAGAGACAGGGAGGGCGAGAAAGCGAGGGCAAGAGAGCGAGGGACAAGAGAGGGCGAGAGACAGGGAGGGCGAGAGAGAGAGGGCCCCGAGAGGGCGAGAGACAGAGAGAGTGAGAGAGAGAGGGCAAGAGGGGGTGAGAGAGAGAGAGGGACGTGAGAGACAGGGAGGGCGAGAAAGCGAGGGCAAGAGAGCGAGGGACAAGAGAGGGCGAGAGACAGGGAGGGCGAGAGAGAGAGGGCCCCGAGAGGGCGAGAGACAGAGAGAGTGAGAGAGAGAGGGCAAGAGGGGGTGAGAGAGACAGGGACGTGAGAGACAGGGAGGGCGAGAGAGAGAGGGCAAGATAGCGAGGGACAAGAGAGGGCGAGAGACAGGGAGGGCGAGAGAGAGAGGGCCCCGAGAGGGCGAGAGACAGAGAGAGTGAGAGAGAGAGGGCAAGAGGGGGTGAGAGAGAGAGAGGGACGTGAGAGACAGGGAGGGCGAGAGAGAGAGGGCAAGATAGCGAGGGACAAGAGGGGGTGAGAGAGAGAGAGGGATGTGAGAGGACGAGGGACAAGAGAGGGCGAGAGACAGGGAGAGCGAGAGAGAGAGGGCAAGATAGCGAGGGACAAGAGGGGGTGAGAGAGTGAGGGATGAGAGGGCGAGAGAAACCAGACACACAGCGAGCACAACAATAACGACTAAACACGATTTAAAAAAACATGAAGGCAAACAGTGGGTCAGCAGCCGAGGTAACACAACAGTAACCTGAAGAAAGTGTTTGCTGCTCAAAATTCAACAAAGTTTTCCTTCAGTCACAGGAGCACGAACAACAACAAGACTCTGACTGGCAGGTTGTTACCATGGACGGGTATCATATGGCACTACAAGCTGCATTTTACCCACACACACACACACACACACACACACACACACACACACACACACTGATGGATGGATGCAGTTTGCCTGTGGACACTTGGACACGCAGACTTGAGGAGTTTGAATCAGAAACTTGCCAACGATTTCACTGCAACTTTCAATTGTTCATCTTTCATATCCCGTTGCACAACAACAGCCATCTCATGACACTAAAACACTTGTAAGGGAACCCTAACACAATCCTAACACAATCCCCTTTGCAAAGCACTCGGCGACAGCGGGAAGGAAGAACTGTCTTTTGATGCAAATGACCTCCATTAGAACCCGGATCGCCCATCATCTGCAGATGAAGGCTGAGCAGATTCATCAGTTTTTCAGCATTTTATTTTGTTTAAACATCAACTCAGCAGAAGCACCAGTCGTCACGCTGGGTGTCACGCTGATGCCGTGGCCGCCGTTGATGTTGTTTTGGGACCACACACTCATAAAGAGGGGCGTAACTTCCAGCTCGGAAACGTGAAGATGATGGAGAAGTGCCTTAAACCTGTACTCAGGACAAATTTATCAGGAAAAAGAGGCCAAAAAGAGAGTTTTCTTTAATCACGGATCAATACTGCTTCATGTTTCAAGGTCAAGCTGGAAAGAAATTCACATATTTGAACTTCTGGGATCAATAACTCATAAGAACACCAACAGCACCGCATTGCAATGATGTAATTACAGCACAGAAGAAACAACGAGCATAGTTTCATTAAACCCGGATGACAAACACCGGCCTTTTTTGTCTACACTTCAGTCGCTTTAGCACGCCGTGGTTAAACATGGCCCTCTGCCCTGAGCTCTGCGATGTTTCCTGATTATACTGAGTAATAGTTTGAGCCTATTTTAGACAGTTTGGTCAGAAACAAGATTATTTACGGTACAGTCATTGGCCATAACTTGTGATTGACAGGCGGCATCATGGTCAGTCGCATCCCTTGATTGACGGCAAGATGGTGAAAGTGAAAGCGCTCATCTACCTTTTATACCATCTTTGTTTCAGAGTAAAAAATGCAGAAAGAGCACACAGAAAACCTCGGTGCACTGATTTCACCCAGAAATGATCCAATAGGCCAAAAGACTCGGTGATAATTTGGACTTTTTGAGTTTACATGCTGCAGTAGCAGCATCCCCACGAGTGTCACCTCAGGCAGGAAGCATCTTTGTCCTGAAACAATCTCCATCTGAGCACGGCAGCAGCGAGTCACACTCACATTTTTCCTGCTAACACCCAAAACAACAAAGAAGCTTCAGCTGTGCGACGCCGAGCGCTTGTGTGTCTTTCAGCCACAGTAAAGCTTGTGTGTCTGCGTGTGAGAATATTTTCCTCTGTGAAGAAGAATCAGCTCCCGCTCCACAGCTGTGTTGACAGAAGCAGCTCATTCTCCTTTCTCCCCCCTCTCATCCTACTTCCTCCGTTTATCCCACACAGACACACACCTACATCCACGCACACACAAACACTCTCACCGAGGCTCGGCAATGAATCTTGTCAGTTTTAATAAACGGTTACATCTTTCAGGCCGCTGACGTCGCAGCGAGCGCCAGATCAGAGCATGGGTGGAGCGGGGACGTCCTCCCGCTGAACAACCTCAAATCAAACTGAACTCTGACTCCTCTCCGAGCTCCGCGGGAAGGTGCACGAGGAGGGACCGCCGGTGCACGGATGCTTTGTAATGCCCGAGAGACGGAGTGACAGTGTGAGTGCGATGAACAGATTAGAAGAAATGAGAAGAAACAAACGACTCAGCAGTTTCATCATGTCTGTGATGTGTGTGCTCTTATCTGTGTGAGAAGCAGTTTCAGCCTGGCTTATGTTTGTTGGAAGGGGTTAATCCTGTCCCGTCGGATCCTGGCAGGTTTTGATTTACAGTCCAGTGTCGTACTTCCAACGCTTCATGTGTGTTTAGTGTTGTTTCCCAGCCCAGACTTGAAATCTAAGAGGAAAAGTTCACAGGAACAAATCAGGGTTTTCAAGCTGTCTCTGTTTATTAGTGTCAGCGAGAATGAATATGTAATATGATGTGTTTGAAGCACAGATACTTCTCACACAATCACGTGCACATGCGCTCTAGTTTTCCACCATATCACATGTGATACAACCACTGTGGGAAAAATGTGAATGAGTCTTGGTGAGCGTTCCTCAGACATTTGCCCACCAGCAGCATGCAGGTGGATGGAAGACGTGGACCTCTCTGCAAAAACTTGCCTCTGCCCTCTTAGTGGTAACACGAAAACAGTGAAATGCAAGTTGGAAACGCAGGATGTTTGCTTTCAAAGAAAAAGCTGGACCTCAGCTAGAGCTGGGCGATAGAACGATAACGATATGTATCGCGATATAACTTTTTCTCGATAGAAAAATTCAACTATCGCGATAGACCTCGCCGCTCTTGTCCTCTTAAAAAAAAAAAAAAAGAACAGCCAATCCAAATTACGTAGCGCAGAGCTGAACCAATCACAGCCGCAGCGTCACGTCAGGTGACTTGTTACGTACAGCACAAGTGCCAAGCCGCACATGTGTATTTGTTTGGGAAGCAGCCAGCCACCGTACTGCCCGGGTAATGGAGGAAATGAGTGTGCCGACTAGAAAAATCAACCGAGCGTGACCGAAGGTTACCGAAGAGAAAACAGATGATGGTTCCAACGCCGGAGAGATTGTCGAACGGAAGAGCCACAGAAGTTCCGTAGTGTGAAGGTATTTCGGCTATTTCAAGTCTGACAAAAAACAGAGTAGCTGCACTGTAAATTGTGCCGAAAGCAAGTCTGGAAATACAATAAACTGGTGCATGCGCTACGTCCACACGTACCCGGGTATTTTTGAAAACGCAGATTTTTCTATGTGTTTGCACCTTTCGTCCAAACGTAAACGGCGTTTTTGGTCACTGAAAGCGAAGATTTTTAAAAACTCAGTTTTTGCATTTACCGGACTAGAAAAACGGAGAAAACGCAGCGTCAAAGGTGTGCGCATTTTTTGACGTCACACTGTGCGCCACGTTATTGTTTCGGTGAAATGAATTTCTACAATACTGTTAATTCTACTCTCTGCAGTGTTTAAATGCTTACATATACACACAGTTACTGTCCCTCCACACATACGACTCGGTTCTGCTTCTATGCCCCAGCTTTGTTTACTTTTTTCCCACCGAGGCTAGACTTCTGATTGGCCAACATTTCTGCACGGTTAGGAATCTAGCGCCACCTGCTGCTTTGGCATGTTCATAGCAGCGTTTTCCTTCATTTCTGCCTTTATGTGTGGACGGGATTATTTTTTAAAACGAAAACGGAAAATCTCCGTTTTCAAAAATACCCGTGTACGTGTGGACGTAGCCTCAGTCTCTGACTGGAAGCGCTAATTCGTCATTCGGCTTTTGTCAGACTAAAGTAACTGTTAAAACTGTTTGAAAAGCTAAGCTATACAACAAGGAGAGATCGAGAATTTCCTTTTAGTTCTCAGTTTATTTGATATTGACAAAAGTTAGTCAATTTTGTCTGTTCTTCTGTAAAACAAACTAAGATTTATTTTTAGAATTAATATTTTGTTTCTAAGTGGAATTGACAATTTAGTCTGTTTCGTTTGTTCTATTTTGAAACTTAAACGCTTTAGCGGCTGCCTTTTGTGTAGTTTGCAATATTTGCCTTTATTTACCTGAAAAAGTCTCATGTTCCTTAAGTACATCTACCCTGTTGAACTTATTATGGGAAATAAATATTTAAATCAAAACAAGCTGCTGATTATTTCACATTTTACTTGTGAGCAACGGCACATTTAAATCTTACAAATATAGTTATTTGGCTGATATCGTGATAGATATCGTTATCGCCTGAAATGAAAAAAACATATCGTGATATGAAAAAATCTTATATCGCCCAGCTCTAACCTCAGCGCTGCAGCCAGCATGGTCCAAACCTGACTTTAAAAGCTTTAAAAATAGTTTAAATGTGCAGCCACAGATCAGACGGACCGGTGAGCCAGCAGCAAACATGAAGCACAATTACACATCCAGACTGGCCACCGTCACGGAGGTTCAGCAGGCAACAGGCACAGTCTATGAAGCACATCACTGACAGATGTTTTAGGCTACAGATGTTTGTCATTTGGACGACGTAAAGAATCACAAGAAAAGCTTAATGTAAAGTTAAAGCAACCGCTGTTCTTTTCCATCTTCATATTAGGCTGAGCTGAAGGTTTAAGTTCAGATCCATAAATAAGTGCTGCTCAAGAATAGTAATGGATTACACATTACTCATTACTCTTTTAATGTAATCAAATAAATTACTTTCTCAAGGGAATAATTAAGTAACGTTCTTACTTTTGCACCTCTCATGTGATGACCGTGGGGCATGTGGCGTGTCTTATGATTAGCAGTTAACAGCAAAACCTTCAGGCTACAGTCGCACACCGAGACAAATTACAACCCTAATGAGGACACACACGAGCAACAGACTGCAAAGCTGAGCTCTGACACAGAGCAGACACGTACAGGTAGAAATGAAGGTTTCAGTCTGCTCATCACCTGCTGCAGGTCAGGCTCTGGCTGCTGGACTGGAGTCTGCACACAGTCAGCTTTAACATCACTGCTAGTTTTGCATTAGCAGCACTGGAGCCGTTTCAGTCCTGGATGCAGTCTGCACTTTTACTGTGCAGTAGCAACATAAGCAGGGTCCTCATCTCCCTTCATCAAAAGTTTAAGACGCCACCATTTCCCTGCAGATGAAGTGAAATCAGGTCCAAGTAGCAGAAGAAAAAGAACGCCGTCTCCATCATGCAAAGAGGTTTTGGTGTTTGTGTTTAATATTTTAATTCTGTGACATATTAAATGCAACAAAAAAGCAATGAAAGCATCAGAGAATTACATTTAGCCTGCAGAGAGGTTACATGCGGTTAAAGACTTCGAGTCACACTGACAGGCTGTGCCACCTTCATTATAAGGCTGACATATGTTCATCAGCTCATGCAGTTTTTTACAGGCAAAAAACAATAAACACCAGTTCATGGAGCAACCTTAGTAACAAAAGTAACAACATGATTGTAACTGTAATCTGAGTACTGATTTTAGTAGCGTGTAGTAAGTATTGAAGATGCTACATCAGTCATCAGGCCCAGATTATCACCGTGTTCACGTCACATGAAGCTGCAGCCTTAATTTCAGAGGAGAGCAGACTGTGAGGAGACAGAGGACCGAAACGAGTGGAAGTCAGTGTAAAGTAATGTGAAGTGATGAGGAGAGGATTGTGTGTGTGTGTGTGTGTGTGTGTGTGTGTGTGTGTGTGTGTGTGTGTGTGTGTGTGTGTGTGTGTGTGTGTGGGCTGACGTCAGCAGCTCTCGGCTCACTGAGTTGCCATGGTGACCGGTTGGCTGTGTTTCGGATGCCCTGTGGCTCGGCGCTCTTCTTGGCTCGGTCCGAAAGCCCGCTCTCTGTTTACTACATTTACAGCCCGCCATTTTATCCGAGTGTCCCACTTCTGAGGCCGTAAATGTAGGTGGATATTTATACTGCCCTAAAAATAAATCCACGGCAGGATACAAAAAGAAGCACACAGACACAGTTTCTGTCAACCGTCCTCTCCCACACCACTAAACAAGCATCTCCTCTGCTCAGAGCGAAGCAGCTCGAGGAAATGAGATTCGTTCCAGAGGCCGAGGCAGAGCGATGGAGACGCTTGCCTCTCCGAGTGCGCCTCTTTCTGTCTCTCTCTGGAGCTTTAACCTTTCAGTCTCATATATATGACAGTTAAATAATTATTGGAACAGGCAGAGCGGTTTTATTCCGAACACTAGCAGGAAGTGATGGTGGTCAGAGCCGAGCCGGCCGACCGCGTCAGAAATCCAACGTGACGACAGTGACTCCAAACGGCCGCACTGAAGCTGGACATGGAAGAAAGGAGGGGAAGTCACGGCATCTGAGAATGAAGACAGGGCTGCAGATTTCCAGACCGTCTCTCAGGGAATCTTCAAGGCTATGAAAACTGTCACACTGTAGACTAACAAATGAAAGTAGTGTGAAAAAGGAAAGGCCAGGCAGCTTATCACCAGCACCATGAAGTTAGCACAGCATCACCGATGAGCCTGCGAGCTGTGAAACTGACAGTATTTCCTCAACAATATGAAACGTGTGATGCGACACACTCATCATTATTCACTGTGAATGCTAAATGCACATATACAAAACGAGACCTTCCTCTGAGAGTCTGTGTTCACACCGCTGTGTGACGTCTTCATCAAAGCTCGGAGGATCCGGCTTTCTCCTTCTGTTCCAGCATCAACAGTTAGCAACATGAGCTAGCATTAGCTTAGACACATCCAGTCATCACTAGCATCGGCAGCTGGTCATTTTTCAACATGAGCCTTTAGCTAACATTAATCACTAGTTGTCAACATTATTTTACAATCTTTTGTTAACAAGCGTATAAAAAGAGCAGAATCGAATATCAGCAGGTGAAGAAGCTTCAGCACCAAAAACTCTGAATTGTCCCTGTCGGCCTCATGTGAACGTTCTCCAGTCGGTAATCAAACACATGATTATGGAGCACCACACAGTCAGTGTGCGAGTCTTATCAGTGCCTCGCGAGGAAACATATCCCCTGAACCTGGGAGCACGGAGTCAGATTTGGAGTATTTAATGGTCACTCAGATCGGGGTAACACGTCAGCAGTTTAACGTGTGTGTGTGTGTGTAGGTGTGTGTGTGTGTGTATGTATGTGCCCTGTCACAGGGCTTTAATTATTTTCATGTCTAGGTTAAAATACTGTGTGGTCTGCAGTGTTGGTCAAGTTACTTGAAAAAAGTAATCAGTAACTAATTACTGATTACTTCCCCAAAAAAGTAATCACGTTACTTTACTGATTACTTATTTTCAAAAGTAATTAATTACTTAGTTACTTAGTTACTTTTTAAAAACACGATTTACAACCTGAATAGGTGATAAAGTGATAGATCTTTCAGCCCAATTCTACTTTTTCTGCATAATCCATCATACAAAATGTAATCAAATGGAAAAGTCTATTTTTTAAACTTGTTTTATTAGTTTTAAACTTTTAACTTTATGTATCAAGCAAAGATTTAATTATCTGCAACATTCTCTGACTGGAAGAAATTAGTTTAACATTTAAACCTATTTTCTGCACATTCAAGCACATAAAATAAAATATTTTGTGTGTTTACACTCAGTCTTTCAAATAGATGCAAGTAAAACACAGCAGAACATAAATAAAGTCAAAGACTCAGTGGTCCTGTTGCTCTATTTTCACCTGTAAAGCAGGAGTGGGGCAGGCGGAGGGTTACCCTGGTGCAGGTGTGCCGCGGTCAGTGGAAGAATCCGCGAGTTTCTCTGTGAGTTTCCCATCACGTCGTAGCTACTCGGTGCTTGTTGGAAGTTTAGGGGTTTTTTCGCTGTAAAAAGAAGTTTTCTTCCCACGCACAGCGGACACTAATGTTTTTGTCACTTTTTATGGAATCAAACTCAAAGTAAGGTCAGTACTTCCACGCTTTAAACGCTGCACGCTCACACTCTCTCCCACAATCGATATGTGATCCATTGTTGATCTGCACACAGCTGTTGTCACGAACGTCGCACTCGCTTACGTCACTGTCATCAGACATTTTCACAAAAAAATCACGGTTTTAGTAACACAGTAACGCAGCGTTCCTACGGGAAAGTAATGGTAATCTAATTACCGTTTTTGCAATAGTAATCCCTTACTTTACTCATTACTTGAAAAAAGTAATCGGATTACAGTAATGCATTAACCCGTTACTGCCCATCTCTGGTGGTCTGGCCTGTAGGAGAGGTCTGCTTTGCTATAGAATACACACACACAGACACACACAGACACACACAGACACACACACACTCTTCAAGGTCCCAAGGCTCTGATCATGTCAGAGATATGATCAGAGGCCGTAACTGTTGATAATGAATTTGACAAACTTTAGCGTCCATCAAAGTGAAAAATCACAGTAGGACCCTGTACTGCTTTGGGCTCCGCCTCCACAAAAGGACGCCGTGCTGCTGCTGACGCTCCACAGGAAAGCAGACCGTCTTCAGTTTCTTCTTTTTTGAATTGAGAGTACTGGTAAAATCTGATATTTCATATTTAATATTGAAGTTAAACAGTACAGCTGCCCAAGTGCTGCATAATAAACTGCATCTTACAAACACAGTAATACTATTTATAAGTTCTGAACCTGCATTGACTGTATAAACGTCACACTGACAGTGGTTATAACAGGTCTCAGAGGATATATGACTGAATTATTTTCATGGGGACAGAGAGACAGGAAAACACTCTGCCCTGCTTTCTTCCACATATCACACTCAGACGTATGACTGACATTTAACTTCTGCAGAAACAGCCACCATGGGGGCGGTCAGCCAGATATACCTCGGCTACACAGCATGCGTCTGACATTCATCACGTCAGCTTTGTCACCTTCAGTCCATGTAACAGCCACAAGTGTCATTATTAGAATAAGCTGTCATACAGTGTATTAAAACAGGATTTCGTTTGGGCATCGCCTTCGAGTTTTCATAATTAATTTAGATTCTTTAATTTTTTTATTCACATAAAAGTCCCAAAAAAAGAACTTTAATTTGAACGATTTTAATCCAATCGTGAAAAACAAAGTGAAATAAAATCTTGTACGCACAACATAACGACGTCGTCGATGAGAAGAGGAAACCAGTGTTGTACATCGATCAGTTCCTCCTAATAAAACAATCAGAAAAAGAACTCAGTTATTTTTTTGTATAATTTAGAACAAAAATTATGAGGATTTTAAAATTGCAAAAAGTGCCCAAATTCTAATCAGACACCATGTAGGAAAAGTTAAGACTGAGTTAAACTCACTTCTTTGAATTCTCGTCTCATTCTTTTCCCCCACAAGCTCCCACTCAGCTTGTCTTTCCACTGTGTTAGGCTCTTTCCCCTGACTGTTTTTTAAGTGCCACTCTGAATAAATAAATGCTAAATCGCCCTTTCTCGATGTGGTAATTCAAAGCATCGAGGGCCCGAGTGAATTTTAAGGAAAGATGTGGAGGCACAGACTTTCTCACGGATCCAGCTCCAGGCAGAAAAACATGATAAACAGCTCCAAAAAGTGAGATGTGAAATGTGAAATTTCTAACAATCAGGAAACAATGGTGCAAAAAATACGTTTCCTCAAATTATGCAAAGTAAAGCAAAAGATAAAATTCCCCGAGAGCAACAGGAGGAAACAGATTCACGGCCCACACATTGAATATGTAAAGGTCAACAAGAAGCCCGTGTTCGCCATATGATGGACAAATTAATGGGTGTTTATACACACAGGAGCATCACATGGATATGCACAGAAGACAAAGTTACTGTATACAGCAATGCACACCCACAGCATGAAGACAGCAAGACACTCATGAACTCTGACATCAATAAACTCCTATACTTTTCTCCGTTCAGGAGAGAGGGGGAGTATTAATGTGCGTACATGAATATATATGTGTGTGTGTGTGTGTGTGTGTGTGTGTGTGTGTGTGTGTGTGTGTGTAAGAATTGAATTTATATTCCCATAGCAATCAGAGCACTGGGGGCAGTGACGCCCATGCTGGGCGAGTGGCTCCAGGAGATCCCAGGAACAACATCCCAGATCCCTGTGCAGAAGAGCGCAGTCCAAGGAACAGCAAAGATCCTCAAGCTCCCAGCTGAGTATGTGGGTCATGAAAAACTTCAAACAGCTCATTCTGTTATCGGCTCTGTCATTTATTAGATCGGATGATCAAAGTCTGAAGAAACAAGACATATTCAACAGGGATGTCAGCAGCACGTGGAAGAACGTGGCAGCCTGGCGCCTCCTCCTCGTGCTGCTCACCAGCAGGTCACACGCTGCTGTGGGACGGCATCACATTTTTCAACCTTTGCAGATCAGCCAGTGTGGCTGTGCTAGTCACTCCGGCATGAACGGGATGCTAAGATGATCCCAAAAGTGTTCAATGGGGTTAAGTCAGGATGGCAGGCAGGCTATTCCATCCTCCCCCCTCCCAAATTCTGAGACTGCTCTGTGGGGGCAAAAGTAGTCTTCTTGGATGTTCAGATACGGGAATGCCACCGGTTGCAGAATCTCATCTCGACATGTTTCTGTACTGAGATTACCTCAGATGATGACGAGCCTCGTTTTCCACTGAGGGAGATGCCCCCACTAAAAGCTGTTACCCTATCAGCACAGCAATCAGCCACACCTCTCCACATCCTTTCCACAGTTAGACACTACAGTCCAACTGTGAGCTAGCTGGCTAACTTAGCTACCTGGTGCTAGCTAGCTTAGTTACCTAGCTGAAACACCCAGACACAGATTAGTGATGCGTGAATCATGAACGAATCGTTCAATACTCGAGAATCACTTTACTGACTCATGAATCATGATTCACAAGCCCAACTGACTCACTGACTCATCCCTGTTGCTGTTAGCAGCAATGTATCTAGCTTATAATTAAAATTGTGGAGAAAAATACAACATCCAGTATCTTAACAAAAAAATTTCTTCTCTGAACTGGAAGAAAAAACCCTGAGTAGAAGCTCACATCAAGAAAATAGCTCCTCGGTTCACAGTAGCATCGCTCTGCTAACATGCTAACAACACATTTGAGCTACTCACCGCCTCCCTTCCAGTGCTGAATCGTAAGCGTAAGCGAATCACTCACTCACCCCCTCCCTCCTGGCTCACAGCTGCTTCTTCTTCTTCTTCTTGGTTGGCAACCAATGTTAAGGTGCATTACCGCCCCCTGGCTCACAGCTCAGAGGACATTTAGATGAGAAAATATATATTCAACACATTTAAGGAAAATACTAATAAAATAAAATAAAAAATGTTTATTAAGCAATTTTGATAGGAAATTGCTTAATTTTAGAAATGTTTTTGCTCTTTTTTGCTCTATAAAATAGTTGTTTTCTTTTAGAATCATTCATCTTAGCAGTAGGATTTACATGAAAAGAGAAACAAATTAAGTTTGAATGAAAATGTACATTTTTTGCACTCTCTGGTCGACTAACTCAGTGAATCAAATCACTCAAAAAAGCCGATTCACTTTGGTGAGTGACTCATTAAAACTCGATTCAGTAAAAAGAATCAAATTTACCATCACTAACACAGATATCTACTAATTAGTGCTCAAGAGCTTTTACAGACTTCCTTGCTTAATACAATATTTGTTAGTCTCATTCTTTTGATTCTTGAAGTGCAAAAAATGAATTTCCCATTACAATTATTTACAGTCTGAGTCATTATGCTTGAAACCAGAGAGAAGAAAAAACTGTTTTAAATATTTATTCTCTTCCATCAAAGTATACGAATAAATAATACTGTTTTTGACCCAGAAATGATACGCTGAGTGTAAAGACCAGTCTGCAGCCTGCCTTACAGGGATTACTGCACATACACTGAGCTCATTATCAGAAACTTTGGCCAAGATTCAGGATAAATAAAAATAACAGGATGAAAACAATAAGAAAGAGATGAATGTGGAGACGAGTGATGGAGAAAGATCTGCAGGATATTCCTCCTGGTTATCCATCGGAGATATTCTGTTTAACAAAACGCAGCAACCCAAAATCGATAAGCTGACATTTCCAAAGCAAACGGTGAACACATTCACTCAAACACACACACACACTTTTATGTATTTGTTTCTCGAGCCGTCGCAGCACTTTTCACCCCTGTGTAGAAGTGGAAGGCCTGTGCCCTGATATGAGTGGGCAGGAGCTGAAAATCTGCGATGCATGTACTCAGAGAGCGAGAGCAGCAACACAAGCCAAACAGATTAAATACCCTCGTAGTTACAGAGCAGCAGGTTTACCAAAGAAATAATATGTTTACATGCAAAGCAGCACCGCAAACAGCTTTCAGCAACATTTTAATTACGTTTACACGCTTCCAAATCGAGTCGCTTCTCTTAAATAACCCTTTTATACTTTGTTTAATTTATAATTAGCCTCATGCGGGCATCGCACCGAGCCACGCTGCCTGCTTTCACATATTTGTCACCTTTGGCACGCTGAGTGTCAAAACAACTGAAAACCGATGTGTAAAGCACTTACAGTCGCACTTAATCTAATGTAGGCATGTTCTAAGCACGAAAAGTGTGGGAATAAATTCTAAAATGTCTAAAATGTTAAATGCACACCTTTCCAAACCAAACCGACACAAATAAGAAGTTCTGTCTTCACTGAAATACAGAAATGATAAAAATCCTTTATTGGATGCAGGAGCACAGACAATGTCCGCTAACCACAGCTGTGTCCTCTGAAAGTCTGTCATCCTTTTGATGGCGTAATAATAGATGCAACAGTTTTAAAGAGTGACCCACAGAGGTGTATGACGCATGTCAGAACACCTGCATCCATTGTTTCCCGCCCTCCAGGAGAAACCTGATGGCTGTCAACACGTCAGGCTGAACCTCCATCATTAGACTCTCAGAAAAGCTCCAGTCTCATTAAATTTGTACATCCCAGCAAATGTTCCCTCAACACTTCCTGTTTCTGTAAACGAGTTTTGTTTGTGAGGTTCAGCTATGCAGCAAACCATCCCGCAGAGCCCACAAACACTGGACGTCAGATAGACGCGTTTATAGTGGGTCCGTTGGTCCATCACCAGGTCTGGACATCTATACAACGTCCAAACTAGGTCCACAATTTGGATGTCCAATCATGACCCAACTTGGACGTCAATATGAGGTTTAACATTTAGACTGCGTCATTTTTTTGATGTCCATGAACGGTGGAGGGAATTTACATGATCAATAAATGTAATTTCTTTAACCTCCGAGGACCTGGCGTCCACATATGTGGACATCACATTTTGGGTCGTCTATGGTAAATGGTAAATGGCCTGTATTTATATAGCGCTTTACTAGTCCCTAAGGACCCCAAACCACCCATTCACACACACATTCACACACTGGTGATGGCAAGCTACACTGTAGCCACAGCCACCCTGGGGCGCACTGACAGAGGCGAGGCTGCTGGACACTGGCGCCACCGGGCCCTCTGACCACCACCAGTAGGCAACGGGTGAAGTGTCTTGCCCAAGGACACAACAACCGAGACTGTCCAAGCCGGGGCTCGAACCGGCAACCTTCCGATTACAAGGCGAACTCCCAACTCTTGAGCCACGATCGCCCATCTAGACCAAAATAAAAAAATAAAATAAATTTTGCTCTACAAGGGCCTGATGTCCACTTACAAGAGCATCATACTGCCACTGTTCTATTGAAATTTTAAACACATGCCTTTATCTCATTTTTCTCAGAAACAAAAATCAGGTAAAAAAATAAATAAATAAATAAAAATCTGGTAATTCTTTGTTTTTAAATTCATCAGGGCCCAATCAGCCCAAATAGCAAAGAGAAATTAAAAATGCTGCCATGAAAGAGTTTGGGTCTTAGGAGGTTAATATACAAATATCAGTGTTGTTGTCATCATCGTATGAATATGGATTAATAATAATAATACTGTATACTTTATTGATCCCCGTGGGGAAATTCCTCTCTGCATTGAACCCATTCACTCAGTGAAGCAGTGGGCAGCCACTAGGCACCCGGGGAGCAGTGTGTAGGGACGGTACCTCGCTCAGGGGTACCTCAGGGTAGCCGTTCAGTGGATTCGAACCCCCGACCTTCCGATCATGATCACTGCTTTCCTTCACACAAAACTGTTTCTGTACATTAAACATGTCATCCACCCTCTGGAGACACGGCAGTACAGAGCTTATAGAAGCATTATAAAAACGACATCCACAGTGAGTCAAAGTTTGACACTGAAAATAAATATAAATAGCCCGTACACGGAGGTCATACGGACGTCAACACTAGACGTTCAGCAGACGTTAGCTGGCGTCACAAAACAACCTTTCAGTGGACCAAAATCGTCCAAAAATGCCTTTTAAAAGACGTCACTCGAACGTCACTGTGCGCACTGGGAGGTTGTGTGTGGTTTGGTTGGAAGTAAAAAGTAAAATGTCACAGGTAAAAAAAGAATGCATTTTCAGCTAAAGACAGCAGCAGTGCTCTCTGTTCCAGCGGAGCGCTCTTTTTGACACCTTCAGCTTTTATTTATTACTTCTTCGATCAGCATGAAGTACCAGCGTCCACATTGTGAAACTGTAAAAGGGGACATAACAGTGACAAAGTGAGACAAACACAGACAGAAGAGAAGGGAAGAGAAAGGATGAGGGAGCGAGGAATGGAAGAATTAGCCCTCTGGGCAAAGCAGCTATCATTGGCTCTCAATATGCATCTGATGGTTTATTGATCGGCCCCTGCACTGAGCTCTGTGAGCCACAAAACACTGACAGAGAGGAAGACGGAGGGATAAAGCATGAGAGGGAAGTGTAAGCTGAGAGAGACAGAGAGTGAGGGTGATGGAGTGAAAGGCAATGATGGGGGTGACAAGAAAAGAAAAAAGGACAAATTAAAAGAACTGTACGGATAGATGGACAGACAGGTGGAGGGATAAACATCCTGAACTGCAACGCGATCGCTGACATTTCAATCATAGGACTCACTGTTGTTAGAACACATTTCCTCCTTCTGTCTCTGGAAGCTGCAGTAAAAATGAAGAAAGTGCCATAAAGTTAATGGAGAATGATACCAAAATGTTAGATTTTGCTGTATTGTCTTTGAGACATTTCCTGTCTCTAACGCAAAGGCCATGGAGCGAGGAGCATCCCGAACATGTGACATCGAAGCCGTCCACTGAAAACGTTATTCTGTCCTCTTAGACTGTGAGAACCCTCCTTAACCCTTTAACCACCACTAAAAACACCAGAACAGCAAATATCAAACCTGCAGCAACAACACATTCAGATCAAGCCTGGCATCAGATTCATTACCAAAAACTGCAGGAGTGAAATTCAGCTTTACGAAGCACTGATGCAGCAAGGTGTTTGCAGGTTGCCTACAGAAAATAGTTGGGCAGTATAGAAGAAGCTATAGAAGAGGATATAATCTCGAGACTAAGATCTGGTCATACAGGCTTGAATAGCACACTTAAAAAGATGGGTAAACATGACACAAGGAATTGTGACTTCTGTGGACAAGAGGAGACATTTGAGCATGTAGTGTTCGAGTGTGATAAGTACAAGTGAGAAAGGGAAATATTAAAGTTTGAGTTGAAGGAAAATAAAGTTCAGCTAAGGGTAGGGATGGGTATCGTTTAGGTTTTATCCGATGCCGGTACCAAATCGGTACTTTTGAAACTGTGCCGGTGCTCAAACCGGTGCTTAAAGAATGGAGAACACAAAATGGGTCCAAAAACCTCTCATGTTCAGCTGTTTTTTTGTAAAAAGATAACAATGTTAGCCTTTTCTGCAGCTATGGGGCATATATGGTATCACTCTTGGCTGGAAGCAGTGCTTAAACAATGGAAAAAACACAAACTTTGTCCAAAAACCTCTCATGTTCAGCTGTTTTACACTTTTTCTTTGGTCATTTTAGCCTTTTTGGCCAGGGTGAAGGGAGTATCTGCCATCAAACAAGAAGACAGCCGCATGTAGCTATGATGATGTTTGCTAGTTCACCTTACATGCATTAATGTAATCACGTGGTTAGTCTACTCAACGTAAATTACACACGAACAACATTAAGCTACTCACGCAGAGAAGAACGGCTGCTGCTGCATCATCATCCTCATCATTACTGCTACACTGGCAGGGCTAGGGGCCAGGACTCTCCTCTTCGGGTTCTTGGGGGATGTTGCTAACTCCGGGTCCGATAACAGGCACCACACCCGCAGTAGATGTGCTCGGTGTGAGGGCTCGCAGCAAGCTATCAAATACGGCGCATTTCTCGGCTTTTAAAAAACCCGCTATGCGTCGCCAGGTGTTTCATCGGATTTGAGGTGTTACCTCCTTTGACAGTATCACAGTATCAGCTTAAAGCACTTGTTGCTGCTGAGTTTGCATCTTTTGCTGTGAAGTACAGCCAGACTTTTGACCGCTTCGCCTTGGGCATTTTTAATCTGTAGCTCTGCTCTAAAAGAACGTACGTACCTGGCCCCGCCTACTATCCTCGGAAACGTAAAATGATTGGCTAGAAGTGTATCACAGCTCAGGAAAAAAAAAAGCGACAAAATAAAGCACCGAAATGTGCGCTGCTTTTCGGTCTGGTTACTACCGTTTATGTCAGAACCGGTACCCATCATGGCACCTGATACCGGTACCCATCCCTAGCTAAGGGTAAGACACATATTTCAAAGGAGTGCTGGGGATGTAATTTATAGGGCATTTATTGGATTTTTAAGAATGACAGGTGTTTATCTGAGATTGTAGGTGGAGGAACTGCTCCGACCCACACTCCCGTCCAGAGGGTGGTGGTCATGCACCTTAAAGTTGTTTGCCAACCGCCATTAAAATGTAGAAGGAGAAAAAGATAAGGGGCCGTTATGGGAAGTTGCTTTCTGTGTGTGCAAGAGACAATAAAGTAAATACTTCAGTTGGGACAGAGTGATGTCTGATGTTTGCCTCACCACACCTGGTGGTGAGCCTCCTCTTCACAGGAATCACATTACAGTTAAAATTATGTCAGTACTTTTATAAAAGTCCTTCAGTTATATGGACAACTGGTGATAGAAAGAAAATAACCAAACAAACATGTTTGTTCTTCCTGCTCACTCTCGCTACCATCAGCTGATTTCAGTTCGTGAATGAGAGGAGGAAAATGGTGGAGCGGCCCACAGCTGAGATATGAGCATTACGTTTAGTTTGACTTTATGAAAGAACACGTTCACTACAGTAAAATGCAAATCTTGTCTAGGACAGAGACAACCACGTTATGCTGCTAACGGAACATATGCTAGCATCTGCACAGACGGCATGCTAACGCTAAGCTAGCCAACTTTTGATAAAGCTGAGGGTACGCAGACTCCAGCATAGCAAGCAGCCAGAGCCTGAACTTCAAGCAGCGTTGAGTCTTACTTACTAATGTGCATTTCAAACTGTTTTTTGTCATTATGTTAACAAAGTTTGTCAAAATGAAGAAAAAAAAAGATTGTAAAAACAGATGTGTGAGGTTGTGCTGAAAAAATGACACAAATGAGGAAAGTAAACGGTTTGTAAGGAAGGCAAAAAAGAAAACCTTTTTGGTCTCTACAGATCATTTCCCCACTGTACAGATAAGATAAGATAAGATAAGATAACCTTTATTAGTCCCACGCGTGGGAAATTTGTTTTGTGGGACTAATAAAGGTTATCTTATCTTATCTGTACAGTGGGAGAATTTTCTTAGAACTTGTGTGATTCATTTATATTAAGGTTTAAAGTTTGCATTATTAGGGGTGTGGCCTCTTTGATTGACAGCTGAATAGTGAGCTGTAGCTGTTGTGGTTCGTTACTATTAGCTGTAACCGTTAACGTTACACTCCACCTTCTGAAAAAAGGAGCACTCCTCTTCGCTGAGGTCAGGATCAACTTGCCTTTGGTTTACTTAGAAAAGTGCTTCAATTTTACTTCCCCTCCCCCCATTTGTATCCAGCTGAAATCAAATCCTGGCAGGATCTCGCTCCGTGATGACAGACAGACAAACAGTGATGACAGACTGATGCCAGGAAGTTATCAGTGTGAATTTATGTGGACTGGAGACGAGGCTCGCAGCTGGCAGAAAATCGGTGAGAACAGGAGTGGAGGAGGGCTGCCAGAGCAGTGCTAAAACTCAGGGTGGCACACTGGCAACCAATCAACTCATCCAGTCCCAGTATCTGGAGTCTTGGCTCAGGTGAGACGCCGTTTCCTATGCAACTGTTGTGCAGCTCCTGCTTGGCGCTGAATGGCTGTGAAAGATTATCTTGTACGGAGAGACGAGCCTGTGGCTTCAAGTTATACACACCAAACATGCTGATCAGGACAGGATGGAGGCAAAGCTCCTCTAAACCGAGCCCAGTGCAAAGGCTTTTCTACATGCACCTTTTTCCTCATGTAACACGATGACTTCACAGGAGGATAAAGAGGCTGTTTATCGGAGGGGAGGGTTTGTTGCTTCACTGTTGGACATCTGAGGCCACATGACATGAAAATGATGTAAGTCAGAGTAAGGAATCGCCTTCAAATCAAAAATACTAGTATTAGCTAAATTTGAATATATGTTTTTGAAATTTACATTTTAATTAGTAAACATGTTTGTGGTTTTTACATGTTTTTGGTTTTTAAACTTTTTTCCTACTCTGTTCTGTTTGTGTGTGATTTTAGGTCCATGGTGTTAACACAGCATAAATACTGCAAAGTCAGACATGCTGAAACACAAACAAGGCAAGTTAGACAAGGTAAAGTATAAAGATGGCTAATAATAGCTACCTTTGACCCCAGAGGGTTCAATAAAACACGATGGTCCCATCAGGGTCACAGAGGAGCAGGAAGCAGGGCGGGTTCAGGCGGGGCTGCCTCGTAATAATTACTCTCGTGGTATCAGTCATGTGTTTGCTTTCAAACGACACAACTGAAGTTATTATAAATGAAACACAGCAGCTTCAAACATCATGGATTAGTAGTTGTGGTTTCTACATCGGAGCTCGAATTTGGAAGGATTCCTTGGCTTTGTGAGATGACGCCGACGCTCAGGAAGCCATTATGTTCAGAGATCTGTACTGTACACTCCTGAGCCAGAAAGCAAAGCCAGCTGTTTCCAGCTGTGCGCATCTTCAGACTAATATTCTGTGGATTTGTAGCGTTGCTGTGGTGAAATATTCCCACAGCAGGAGGATTTGATGTAAAATTCAGTGGCCGTGTGAGGGAAAGCCAAAGCGTTGTGCTGCTGGCAGCCTTAAAGTCTTGGACTTCCTCAGGCGGATGTAGCATTGTGATTGCACCATCCAGCTGTTAACAACTGCATCCAAGGAAGAAGACTCTACTCACACCTTCAGCAGCCAGTGGCTTCATTCAAACCAGCCCTGGAAAACCAGAGCACTGGGATCAGATCTGAACAAACAAACTCCGCGCTCTCCCCTCAAAGCCTCCACGTTGAAGGCGTGAGAGGAGCCGGTGGAGATATGGAAGCTGACGTGTGCTCAGGGCAATGAAGTGTCGATCATTTACAGAGCACCACAGAGCCGTGCTTCACTGGATGAAAGTGAGGAAATTGAGGCGTATTAACTGACAGAGTGACAGATGTTAAGCCCAGGCGGCAGCTAGCAGCGAAGCCTCCGGCAGCGTGGAGCTGCAGGATGAAGTTTCAGGTGTGGCCAGCGATGATCACAGCTGCCCTGCATGAAAACCTGCAGCAGCGATCTCTGCTTTTAAATATGAAAATATTCCACCGAGCACATCACGGCTGGTTTAAATAAAAGTCCTCCCAGCATGACGTAAGCAAACAGCTTCATCTGTGAATGAAAACCACACGGAGAACTTTACTGGAGAGGAACAGGCTTGTACACTTTTTTTAGATATTATCCTACATCTGTAACGGCTCCATGTGATAAATCACGACTCTAACGCTAACGCAAACAAGGTTTACACGAGTCTTAATGAGCGTTAGATAGTTTCCATTAACAGTCCAGAGCTCTACTTCAAGACTCCATCCATTCACCATCCACCTGTCACTCAAAGAGGCCACACCCCTAACAATTTAAACAGGTGAGTTATAAAAACATCCTCCCCCTGTACAGCTGTGATGAAGGAGGAAATGATCCGTAGAGAGCAGCAGGCTGTAAAGCTGAAGCTTTTGGTTTTGTGCACCTCCTGGCAGGTGAGGACAGGTGAGGTTTAGATATTCATGGATCCCATGAAACCAAGATGAGCCCTTTTAAGACATGAAAGGATTATTTTCATGGAAAATAACCTCTGAATGAGTCTTTTTGATGGACACAGATGAGGTGTGAGGAGAGAAAAATGAAACTATTTAGCGTCAGTATCACTGAGCATCAAACCGCAGCTGCTGCCCTGCTGATGTCTGTGTGCCACCAAAATACAGTCTAATTGTGCAGAATCGTCACGTAACTGTGGCTCTGTCGCGTATTATAAAGCCTACATTATGTCCACAGGACACAATCTGCAATCATGATGGCTTTCCTTTGTTTCTCCAGGTTTTGAACACCTTGTTGACGGATTTCAAAGCCAGTCTTCCGGTTTCCTGCCAAATGTAGCGCAGCACAGCTGTGTACCGACTGCCTTCGATCCCCGCTGCACAACCACACAACGTTTAGACCGAGAGTGCTCCTGATGAGGATAATCATACCTCGTTTTTTGGGTGTTTTCAGGGGAAAGCTTTTAAATTTGAATAGCGTCATCAGGTCACTGGAGGAAGCCTGCGAATCTTTCATGTACAACAATTCAAATATCACCCGGTGTCCTGCTTAAAGGAAACGAGCCCTGTTTTCCACGCAGAGATTATGTAAAGAAGCAGTTAACACCTCCCGCTGCTTCCCTGGCGTCTTTCTCCTTGTTCTAAAATATTTTGAATGCTCTGAATAAGAGTAATCATGTTTTTAAGAGTCATTCGAAAATGAAATTCTGCTTCTTTTACAAAGATTTGAGTTTTTTTCAGCTGAGCGGGAAACAAACTGGAGTGATGGTATTTCTGTCACTTTATGTGGATCCTCCAAAGTCCTGAGCATATATTTAGGGCTAGGATTTCTGTGGCCCTAAGCAAGATTTGAGATGTAGCTCCAAAACACTTCCAGCACCAGCAGATCACACACACTGCTCATGAGTAGATGAACACGTACACACAGGCCTGTGCAGGTACAGTCATGCCAGGGGACGATGCACAGTAGAAACCTGCGGTGCTTCGGTTGTGTCTGTTGCTTCAGAAGAAGCTCCAAAACACTTCAGCAATGCCTCTGAAATGTTATATATACATATAGGAGAGAATTACATGGTTACATGTATCAGGTCTATACATTCAACACACAACAAATGTAGTTTTTACAAAATAAGCAGATTATCTAATAACATCAGTCTGTCCAAATATGATCTGATGCAAAAAACACGGCTAAAGCGTCAACCTGGAAGACTTTGGACAGATCACGAGTTTTGTGTTAAAATAATAATTTAAGCAGCACTTTAAACATCGGTAAATGAAAATCACATTAACTACAATGAATAATAAATTCATTATTTCTGGCTGAAAGAAAATTACTGAGGTTTTATTCAATTTAATTTGTTCAAACAACAACTTGCAAAACAGAAACAAGAAACTAAAAAAGTCATCATCTAAACCTGCTCTGTCTTCCCAGCAGGTCCGGTTAAAATTAACTGTTTCCTCTTAAATATGTTCAAACACAACTTTGATGGGAGAAAATCAACATACTAGTTTATTCACAGAGTCAGGAAATACAACATTTGGTTTATTTTCACTCTGTCCAATTTTCTTTTTTGTCCTGGAGTAAATATTTTTAGGAGTCATTTAAGCATCATCAGGAATCAAAGTGCAGTTCGAGATGCGGTTGTTTGTTATGACGGAGCTGTTCTGATCTCGCCGCCCTACGGAGACACTGGGGCTAACCCGACGTTAGCTTCCCAACCCGCCAGCAGATTCTCAGGATTTAAACTCTCCTTGTGTGAACTACACCGCAGCTACAGTTTAAATACGACCATCTTTATTTATATGTAAAAGTAGAACAACACAGGAAGTCATGTGCCCCCCTAGTGGTTGTGACCCTCAACGACCACCTGGACTGTGTATAACAGGGACCACGCTGCATCCTCTCAGCTTTAAAGCTGCTTTTTGTAATCACCCTCTGTAGACTTTACCTTACACCACCAGGGGGCAGTGTTTGTGTCACGGGGTGGAAAGGGACAAGTTATCTAGGGTTTTTTACTATGCATGTTCTGCTGTGTTTTACCTTTTTAATATTTTAATATTGTACACTGGTTTATTTTTATGAGTTTTACTGCATGTTTTTCTGGTATTTATTTGGTGACTTGTCCTGGAAAGACTCCGCCCCTACCTGATTATAAACCTGATCACACCTGGGAGGTCCCAGAGGCCAATAAGAGGGCCTGGCAGACCACAGAGAAGGAGGCTTGAGGGGAGCTTGAGAGACGGGCAGGAGTGAGTGGTGTCGGGCGGCGGCGCCTGCAAGCCCGGAGGACTGGGGGAGCTTGGTGTCAAGCAGGGCAGGAGGATACAGCGTCAGCGACGCGGAGCGGAGCGAGTGGTCCGACTGCTGCAGCAGCAAGGGGGAGGAAGATACAGCGCCAGCGACCAGGGACGCGGAGCAAGCGGTTCGACTGCTGCAGCAACAGGAGGCCAGATTACGCGTCTGCGGGAAATTAGAGGTGACGGTCCGGTGCCGATTGGCGGTTACAAAGCGTACCGGGGCGCGGAACACGGAGAGGAAGGCAAGAACGCCGCCTGGTTTCCCTCCTGCACCGCCTCACTGGATTTTAAATTCTTAGTTACTCTTATACCGTGGCGAACGCCACTGGACTTTTAATGTTGTGTTTTATTGATTTTTACTGTGTTGTCCCCCTGGCCAGGGTTGTTTTAATTCATTTTATATTTTTAACTATCTAGATATAATAAATTATATTTTAACAATACAGTTTTTATTCGTGTGCTTTCCCTTGGCGGCTCCACTGCTCTGTCCGTTTGGAGGAAGGTTTCCCTCCTTTAAAAACACTGTGGAAATAAAACCATCACCTTCGCTCCGGTTACATTTGCCAGTCAGTATGTTCAGATGTCTTCACATGTTTGCTTCTGCTCTATTTAATAGACTATGTGCACGCTAGCATATGCTACTTCCGGCGCGGAAACTCCTGTGGGGAGCTGTGTTTCCGGTGTCCTATTCGCGCCTGGTTTACGGTCCAAAACAAGTTAAGCAAATGAATGAATCAAGCGGCGATTTACATTTCTATAGATGTCTCAGGCATTTACCCAACATATCTGTAAATGATGTTCGATATTGTCGATATTTTTCCCTGCGCCTCAGAGCAAAAGAGAAAATGGATTCAGATGTTATATGTCTCAGCTGTCCCTCGTTTATCGCGGGTGTTATGTTCTAAAAATAACCAGCGAGAGGTGAAATCAAGCAGCCAATTTTATTTTTTGACTGTGCAAAACGTTTGGTGGACATCGTGGACATACAGCACTGCACTTCAGTCACACTGCTAGCATCGATGCAGCGATTCTGTACTGTACAGGAGAGACGGAGGAGATCGTCTGCAGCGATCAGGACGCAGGACACAATGTGACGTAAAAAAATAAAAAGCGTAAACTTGCACTAAAAAATCTGCGAAACAGCGAGGTGAAAGGTGAAGCGCGTTATAGCGAGGGACCGCTGTAATTTTGAAGGTAAGTCACAACATACCCTTCGTACATACTAATGTATAGAAACCGTTACCAGCAATCATTCATTTTTGTGTGGCTTTTTCTCACAGTTTGTTAACATGCTGTGTAGGTGTGTACTTGACGAGCTGATCTCGACATAATGGGGAAACATCTGGTTTGACTATTCTTCAGCTGTAGTTTGAATGCTGAACATTTGCCTGTTTAAATCATAAGACCAGTCACTATACAGAGATGTGCTTCTGAATGTGGACGATGTGTCTTCTGCTGCAGTGATGCAGTTCTGCTTGTGTTGAGTGATGTAAACAACTGATCGATCTAAATGCTTTAAACGTCAAAATTGATCATTGGATTTTTTATGACACAGCAGCGGTGAGTGTTCCCACCTCTGCTCTTTGTAACTTAACGCCATCTTTCTGTTTTCGAGTTTTGGACATGGTTTTGGAGGATATATCTTCACAGTAGCGATTGACCGCAAAGTAAAGCTACCGGAAATGTACAACCCCACATCCGGTCTCAAACCAGGAAGTTAGCATTTTCTCGTGCACAGGGTCAATTTCTTATATTTTATCTTTTGCCCTCCTTCATTAAGGGGCCTTTAAACCACCACGGTGATGGTCATTGGGGTTTTTCAGTGGATGTTTGGAATAAATCTTTTTTTTTTTTCATATTTTCTGAGTGCTCCTCATTTCCATTTCCTGTTTTATTCTGGTAAATCCTTGTGTTCCTACACTTCCAGTCCTTGACGGTCTCCACCTGTGTCTGATTTGACCGTCTGCTCTGCCTCATTAGTTTCACCTGTTTGTTTGTCCTCACCCGTGTTCACCTTTCCCCTCATCACTGTTGCTGTGAAAAAGAATATACCGTTTCCTATTTATTGATAAGAATGGATAATAATTCAACCTGGATAATTATGGAAGTGACGAGAGACGTTTAATGAGCTGAAGATACTTCTACCACTTTATTTGACAGTTATTCCAAAATATCATCACCAGTAAATCCTGATTTATCCAGTGAACATACTGAAAAAACAAAGAACTGCTGAACTAAATCATCCAACAGGAAAGGTTATAGATGATTGTTAAAGTGGACCTCTTGAGCACTTTTCTCTGGTTTCAATGCTGGATTTTCATACTAAACGTGGCAAAAGTTTCAGATAATGAGGTCAGCCTCCAGTCATGTGAAAAAGAAAGTTTTCAGTGCATCGAGTCCTGTTAAAACTTTATTTCTTACCCTCTGAATTCCTATGGAAGCAATGAGTACAAGCCAGCTGTTCTTAATCATCATCAGCAAGTGTGAGCGTCTCCCTAAGAGTAGAAGTTTGGCGGTTTGCTGCTCAGGTGGGTGTGAACGCAAAGCCATTATTGTCCCAGGTCAGAGCGCGCAATGTTAAGAAAACTTTACCAAGTGAAAGGTCAAAGTTCATGACAGGTTTGAACAAAGCCTCTTCTCTCTAAACAGAACACGGCAGCACGGTTTGCCCAACTGCATCTGAACAAACCAACAACAAGACTTCTGGAACAGAACAGACGAGGCCAGGGCGGCGACGTTTGTCCACAAAGCAAAGAAAACCAAACTAACTTTATATGAAAGGATTCTGGAGTCAGTGTGGGGCCGTCTGTCCCACAGCTAAACCTTGGGACGGGACAGTGATCCGAGCACAGCAGCAAATCTGCAACAGTGGAGAAAGAAAAGAATCGAGATCTGACTGAGATGCTGTGCATGATGAGTGCTGCAAAAACAAACACATTAAATGAGAGGAAACAATTTTTGGTTTCAGGAGTGTGAAACTGAAAAGTCTTCCTTTGTGGTTCGATTTCGATTAGAACTGATTAAAAAAGAGAAATCTCTTCACAGATCACAGAGACTGTCACACACGAGGACTCGATGACCCTGTTTGTGTTTTTTAACAATCCTGGAAACGTGCCGTCTTCTCTCTCCATCACTGCTTTCTGTGCCGAGCTTTTAACGGCACACATCTGAAGAGTCAGCAGCACCACCACATGGACTGCTCAGTAACTCAGGCTTCATCTGTTTTGTTTTGGCAAAAACAGGCAGCAGCGTGTGATTCTATGACAGCTCCATTATCATCTCTAAAGCACTCGCTCAACTATTCACCACATCGAAAATAGAACACACAGCTACAAGGCTGGCTCTTTGCAAGTCCAAAGGAAAAATCCACCGAAAGACAAGAAATCAGAAAGAATTAGCCTGACAGACACGAACGAGGCCAAAAAACCACAAGACGAAACCCAATCAAAGCAGAAGGAAACCGACGCTGGTGAAACCCAATTCAAGTGCACGGCTTTAAAAGGCCAAGTGCCCTGAATAATGTAACAGCCTTTATCCTCTCCCCCGGCTAACAGGGCACTTCTTAACATTCTTAAAAGATGCTTTTCAATTAAGCCTGACTCGGTGGTGGCAATGTGTATGCTAATGTCCGTGTATGTGTGTGTGTGTGTGTGTGTGTGTGTGTGTGTGTGCCCGCGCAACAATAAGAAAGAGAATAAGAGAAACACACAGTGAGAAGCAGGAAGCCTTGATTTGAATAAAATTAGCACTTCTTTATTTGAACACCCAATGGCACGAAAGAGACTTTTTAAATCAGCATAAAGATAAGAAGGTCCACACAGTCTGAAAGAGCTTCGTTTATTTTGTTTCTACCTTATTTAAAATGAATAAAAGTGCTTTTATCTTAGTGTTAGCAGCCTGTAGGTACAGCACACTCAGACTAAAAACAAGATTCCTGCAAATGGGTATTTTCTGGAGATTTAATTATGTAAGAGGGCACCAAACCTGCAGTTCCTCTAATGTCCAGCGGAGGCTCCAGCAGAGAGTCAGTCCCCATAGACTCACTGTCATGGTCCTGGGTCTTTTGACCCAGCGGTTTGTGTTTTTTATTATTATGAGCTTGTGTTCTTGTTTTCTCCGATTGTGTACTGTGGTTCAGACCTTTTAGTTCTTTGAGTTTGATTCTGTTTTTCCTCTGTTTAGTGTTTGTACCATGTCTCTGTGCATTTCCTGTTTTATTTTGAAGCTCCACGTCTCTTGTCAGTGTTTGTAGTTTCGCTTCCCCTTGTCTCGTTATGTTTGTGTGCGTCATTTCCCTCCGTCGACCTGTGTTTTTCCCTGCATCTCTGTTTGCTCCCTGTGGATAATATAATCCTTCATAACAGCTGTTTAAATTCTATCAAGGCTTAATATTTGCATTATTAGGGTCATGGTCACTTTACATGAGAACCGGCTGCCGTGGCACATGTCTGCAGAGGTGCATGTCTTCTCTCAGGAGCACACACAGACTCTCCGACATCACAGATCACATTCGTATAATTTGTTTTAATTCAGCCTGCAAGGTCACCTCCCGTTTCTGCATCTGGACCCTTAATATTTAAATCCCCAAAATTAAATATTTCGATACAGGCTCATTTGAGACTAACAATGTGAAAGGTAAGCGAGTCATCCTGTATGGTCCATGATTTTTGTTAGTAAACATCGCACAGCTTTAGCAACAACCAGCACGCTGTGTTACTCGAGTTATACTTTGTGGCAAAGTGTCGGCAATGTCAGAAAGAGTTTGTACAAACGACTCAGACAGCATCTCATATCAGCACACTCGAGTTTTAGTTCTTTAAGAGCCGTGTGTGTGTGTGTGTGTGTGTGTGTGTGTTTTATGCTTCATGCATAGCGTTCATGCTTCATTGTTTTCTTAAGCTTTGCCAATCGCTCGTCTCTGTTTCCGTTTTCTGGCTCAGCCTCGCTCTGTGCCTGATCTTATATCTAACAGTGTGTGTGTGTGTGTGTGTGTGTGTGTGTGTGTGTGTGTGTGTGTGTGTGTGTGTGTGTGTGTGTGTGTGTGTGTGCATGCATGTTTTTGTGTGTCTCTGTGCAGAAATCCAATAGTTTCTCTGGAAGGCAGCCAGCCAGGCTTCTGTTTAGTACATTATCTGTCCCAGTGCTGCCATGGTGCTGGTAACACACACACACACACACACACACACACACACACACACACACACACACACACACACACACACACACACTACAGCTCATTCGATTGGCTGCAGTCGTATCGATATACAGAACTAAATAACCGTTTGTAAGACATCTATGCTTTTGTGAGTTCATGATTGTGAAGGAAACAGTGTCGGTTGTCGTCTGTCAGGGACTCATGTGCATACATGTGTTCACGCGTGTGCGTGTTTGCTTTAACACTTTTAATGAGGAACTAATGCAGCTTTTGTGGTTAAATGACTGCAGTTCCTGAAAAGAAAGTATGTCACGGGTTCAGCGTGGAGGCGCCGCACAGCGTGTGGTGTTTTGTTGTTAATCATTAAAAATGAAAAAGCAAAGATGAAAAGCTTGGAGAAGCTGACTGAGACCTCCAGTTATTCCAGATGACTCATTTAAAATTAAGAAATACCTCAAAGAGCCGGGACGACTCACTGAGGTTCCTCTCGGCACAGATTATTGGACGACTGCTCAGATATGATGTCATCAGAGGTGGGAGATTTCCAAACAGGCCAGATGAGAAAGCTGTGGTATGGAGAAGCGCACCAACAAGCTTACAAAGGCAGAAAATTAATATTTTCTTTGAGTTCAGGTCATCGGTGCTGCCCTCCACTGCAGTCCCAGTTTCTCATGCCCCCCCGGGGAAAATGATCTCCCCATCATGTTTAAAATCAGGGGTGGGCAACTCCAGGCCTGGAGGGCTGGTGTCCTGCAGGTTTTAGATCTCACCTTGGGTCAGCACACCTGAATCACATGATTAGTATCATTACCAGGCCTCCAGAGAACTCTGGTCGTGTCCAGATTCATGGGCTGCATCCTCCTGAGGACGCATTTGTAGACCGATTACATCACAGCGATGCGCCGAAGGCTGTCCAAATTCGTAGACTCCTCTGAATGCAGCCGGCAAATGCGTCCTCCTTTTCCCCGAATTTGAAGGATGGGTCGGGTGTGTCCTTCGTGGCCCACCATATCCCAGAATTCATAGCGCGGCCCAGCCAATTCCAGATTTAAACAATGGCGACCGCTGCTACGTTTTTAAAATTAGTCTTATTACTCTTTCTGGGTCACAAAGTAAACTTTTAACATATTGTCAGGCGAGAAAGCAGCTGTGTAAACATCAAATATCTGCTCGGTTTATCAAGATATCGCATATTTACAAAAGTGCTCCGACGTTTTCAGAGACGTCTGTTACCCACCAGCTCGATAGCTCGCCGGGAGCTCGAGGGTCGCTGAGAACGGCACAACTCCCGGCACATCATGTTCAGATCACCGCAGACTTTCGCTGCTCGGGTTAAACGTAATATATACGTCACTTAGACAACCTAAAAATGTTATTGTTGGGCTTTTTTCAGTGTTTTGTTTGTTCGGCTGAGATTAAAGTTCTTAGATTAGATTAGATAAAATAAAACTTTATTAATCCCCCGGGTGGGTTCCTCCTTGGTTTTCACACAGCTGAATAAATGTCAAACAGAAAACTGATTAAACAGACGTGTGAGGCAGTCGAGAATTTCCGCCAGTGTCCTGTTATATTTTAGATAGCAAGGAGCAGACGGCCGAGTTTATTAAACTCCACCGAGACAGCGGCGACGCAGATCTGAAGGCTGGACCGTCCAATTTCACTGCCGTCTACTTCCGGCCTACCCGACCTTCTGAGGACCCGGCCCACGTAGACCGCGAAGGCCGGGTCCTCAGGAGGATGCAGCCCATGAATTTGGACACGACCTTTGAGACATGTTGAGGGGGTCATTTAGCCATTTAAATCAGCTGTGTTGGATCAAGGACACATCTAAAACCTGCAGGACACCGCCCCCTGCGGCCTGGAGCTCCCCACCCGTTGTTTACAATGATCAAATGGCACCAAACCAAAGTCTTCCAGTATCAGACTGCAGAGAAACACCCCAATCCAAAAACATGACTCCACTGACACACTCCAAGCTGCGTTTGGTCTCCACAGTGACTGTAGCATTACAGACAGACACAGCCACTGTGATGATGCCCAGTGTGAGGTCCAGCTTTTAAAAGCAGACGTCAGGCAGGCAGAGGGGCTCTCACACAGAAACAGAGGGAAACTGCACCGAATCCCTGACAAACAAGTTAAACCACATTCACCTGCACAGGTAAACAGACATGCAAGCATTCAGGTATCCTGAGGACATACTTGCACATCCTTGACATGTGCTGAAACACACACAGACTCTTTCCTTCACAATCATGGACTCACAAAGACTCACAAAAGCATAATGTCTTACAAGAGTTCGGGATATCGATACGACTGAAGCCAATCGATGTGCTGTGATGATATCTATGACTCAGAGCAGCAGGGAGCGTGTGTGTGTGTGTGTGTGTGTGTGTGTGTGTGTGTGTGTGTGTGTGTGTGTGTATTCATATCTTTGTGGGAACCAAAATGGGGATTTGTGGATTTAGTGACAGGGTTACAATCGAGTTATGGTTAGATTGAGGGAAAGCATTATGTTAGTTAGATGTCCCCACAAGATATGAATACTGACATGTGTGTGTGCACGTGTGTTTGCTTTTACACTTTAATTGAGCAGCTAATGAAGTTTTAGTGGTTAAATGACTCTCGACTCTCACCAAGTCTTGTAAAGGTTTGGTGAAATCAAATCTACAGTAGCACTGATGATCCTGTTTCTCAGTGAAAGTACAAAGATTTCTACGTGCACAGCGTAAACAGAACTTCATGGATTGGGACCAAACAGCTGTGCAGCCTTCAGAAAACCACGTATCAGTGACGCTCATTTGAAAAAATACTTATACGGAGCATAAAAATCACAATCTGGAGCAGTGGAAACAAGCCACACTCCAAGATGATGCAGGATCCTCTGGGAAAAAATGTGAAGGCCTGCTTCAGAGAGCAAGACACATCATTTTCAAACAGAGCTTAATCCCATGGAGAGCTTTGGGGATGTGCAGGGAAACGACCTCCGTGGTCTGAGTATCCCATCATCGATGCTAGAGCTTTGTGAAAAGTACGACTGTGGATGGAAGTAAGTGTCGTAATGTTACATAAGCTTAATGAAATGATACCACGCAGAATGTGTGCCATCATCAAAACTAAAGGTCCAACCGTCAAGCCTGTGTATTCCCAGTGAAGCGGTCCCAAGCCTGGAGAAATGGGAGTGGTGCATCCAGAGAGCATGTCCATCAGCTTTGGTGACCTTTTGGGGAAATAAGCAAGGGGCTGCATATCCCATAAATTCAGAAAGAACTGAAAAACTTGGAGTGTGTGAAAAACTGATTTGGTTTCATTCAATGTGGATCTCTCCTGCACTTATGAAGATACAAAGGAACAAAAATGAAAAACACCAGATTTCATCCCGTGCATACCTGGAGCAACTCTGAAAATACTCGTAGCGTGACGCTAAAAGATTTGCATGGCTTCATGATTTTCTATTTACTTTCTTGAGAACTGGTTGAGTTAATTTGGAATAACAGAATTAAAGCTGGAGAGGTGGAGAATGAAGAGGTTTGGGGGGGCTTGTGACAAAGAAGCGCAGCACATTAAAAAGACGAGAGCCATAAAAGAGACACTCGGACTGATACAGCAGCAGAATCGTGGGCACAACGAGGGCTTTGTATAAAGAGGTGTGTGTTTGTGTGACGGGCTCAGGAGGTTTGTTCCAGCTTGTAGCTGCAGGCATGCAAGCTTTAAGACAGCCAGAATCATACGAACCACTTCAGACGTCTGTGTTTACATTCCTGTTTCCAGAGTCACCTGGCACCTCCTTCACAATGACATCAGCGCGCTGTGAAAGCTTCTCCCTGCCAAGCTCAGTTTATAGCCCTGTAATTAAAATGCAGGTGGTGTCTCAACAGTAACACGATCGAAAGGCTGGAGGATCATCTGTGTCAAATCCACTCGAGGAGTTTCTAATAGCGTGGTACCAGACTGTATATAAAGATGGATCTAGCATGTGTCTCTCTATCATCCAGCAGGGGGCGACTCTTCAGACTGTGAAACAAGCCTGATTGTACAGACGTCTTCACGAAAACAAGGCTCCAGCTCATGAGATACTCTGTCCTGATGAGCTTATGGTCTCAGTTGCTACTTTCAGGTCTGACTGAATAAAACATGGAGTTTGGAAATGATGGTGCCACTAAAGTGACAAAGAAGCAGAAAGCAGGATAATGGCGTCATTTCGTTGTGTTTGGGAGTCACAACTAAAACAACCTTCCTTTTGTCAGGTTTATTAAGTCACACATACTGTGGTGTTAAAACAGTTTTTTTACATTTGTCATACTTAAATGTTTCAGATCAACAAATGAATTTAAATATTAGACAAGGACAGAGATGGGCAGCAACGCGTTAACCTGTTACTGTAATCTGATTACTTTTTTCTTTTTTTTCTTTTTTTGGCCTGTCCCGTTTGGCTCTTTTGCATCAGAATTGTTGTCTAAAGGCAAAGAAAGATGCCCAACGGATTTACTTTACCAAACTGACCATCCCAGCCTTGCCGTAATGGTCCATTTGATTCACCTTTTATTGTTTATTTTATTTTCACTTACTGAATACGGGACAGACTTGACTGGAGGAAAGAGAAACAGCTGAGAAGAGGGACAGGGGAGAAGGGCAAAAGACAAAAACCAACAGAATGAGCAGAAAAAAAATGCATATATCAGTCACCTGGGTCACCTGCTGAGAAAGAAAAAAGAAAACAAGCAGAAGAGAACAAGAGTAATAGAATAAACAACATCACAATGATATATGGGAATATGACAGTAAATACTAAATGTTAAACATTATTGTGCAGCACATAAGATCAACAGAACACAGTGTGCTTTGAGGTAGGAGCCAAAAAGGGTGTAGTTTGTGGGTGTGATCACCCGTGTGTACACCTGTGAGCATGGACGCGCTTGTTTTTTTAAAAGGTTCCTTCATGTAATGATCTGCTAGAGGGTGTGGGGGGGCACAGCCCCGTCCTCCAGGGCATGAAGCAGGTATGGATGAGATCAAAACTCCAGACATCCAGAGTCCCCAGAACACAAGAGACCAAGGAAGACCAACAGAGGGGCAGCCGCGCCACTGTCCCAGAAAGAGCTGAGGAGAGTCCCAGATGAGGGCTCACTCAGCAGCCGCGGAGCAGAAGCCAGGGGGAGTTGCAGTGACGCGCCCGTGAGCTCCGCCGGCAGCCAGCCGTGCCTGAGTGACCGAGCCCCAGGCCGAGAGGCCGGGGGCACCCCACCTCCGAAGTGGCCCGAGCGAGCCCCAGGCTCCAGGCCCCGATAAGCGGCCAAGGAGTGAGCCGGTGTGTACCTGGACGCCCATCCCCGGACACAAAGAACCACCAACGCACCGATGTCTGAGGGGGTCCGCCACTGGCAGGGGAAGTGGTGGTGGGGGGAGATAGACCTCCAAACCTTGGAGGGCCTGAGATGTCCCCAGAGAGGTGGCGCCTGACACCCAACCTGACATATAGACACAGACATACAGGCACACACAGATACAAACATCCATTCCCCCCCTCATGCTCTCATATGCACTTACTCCACACTCAACCAACGTGGAGACAGACATAAAGAGACGCTGTACACGCGATCACACTCCCCAAGCGTACTCTACGAACCGGGTCTAGGTACCCTTACCCCTGGAGGGGGGAACTGCACCCAGACCCAGGTGGTGTTTCCCTTTTCCCTGCGGTGGGGGGAGGCAGACCGCCCCGACTCCGCAGCAGCAGGGAGGCCCCACACTCCAGACCGCAGTTGGACGGCCAACTCCTCCTAGCCCCCCCGCTCCAGCAGGTCGCAGAGAACGGGGGTGAGAGAAGACTCCAAACCTCCCTCCACCCGCTCATTGTAGTGTTGATGCATGTGTGTTCTAAGGTGCATTTAAAACCCAGGAGGGCATGGAGCTACCTGCCAGAGAGCAGCAGGTAAGCGCATGGTCCCTCCTGCTAGCCCTCAATGTCTACGTGTATTTAACCTTGAGAGGTGGGCAACGACGCCAGGGGTGGGGTGTACACCCTGATGGTACTTTGGATTCCGTGTATCGTGCCCACCCCCAAGATCCTATATGTATGTGTAATGAGAGTGTGAGTAATGTGAATGTCTAAGTTGTGGGATAAAATTGAGGCAGAGGCAGCCAGAAGGGGACAGAGGGGGGGGGGGGGGGGTAGCCTCCTCTGCACCCTGGTGACATACCCCTACTCCAAGGTCCTGCATGTGTGGGTGGTTGTGGTGGAGCGGGAAGAGGGAGGCAGCTGGAGATGGGGAGGGAAGGAAGGGAGGAGCAAGTGACCCATCCCTGGGGCCAGCTCCCCCGCTGACCCCAGTAGGCACCCCCATACTCCGCGACCCGCCAGGGAAAGGGGGCCCAGGCCCATCCGGACCGGGGACAGTCCACCCAACCCCACCACAGAGAAAACTGCACCCACCCCACCATCCACTCATCTTCCAGACTACATAAGACAATAAACACCCAGGCTGAGATCTTCCTCCACCTCTCCTGTATCTCCCCCTCCTGCAGAGGGAGCTCCTGAGGAGAGGAAAGCTCCTGCAAGATGTGACAATCTCCCCCACCAGTTGAAGAGCCCCCCAGGTGGCTCGATGCACCGGCGGCACCCTGCTCCAGGGCTGGGCCCCCATGCACCCACCCGCCCACATCCCCGGCAACACACCAACCAGGACCCAAGCCCCCGAGGCCCGGTCCGGGTCCCAGCCCAGAGACGGAGCGCCCCCAGAACCTCACGCCCATCCCGGACCCACCCAGGGGCAGCCAGGCTACCAGGTCAGTAACCCACGTCTGTCAGTACAGACCCTCCCCTAGCCCCGCTGCACGCAGCCGCGAGGAAACAGTCACCTGAGAGCCAACAGAACCCCTAACCGGACATGACCACTACTTTTTTCAAGTAACGAGTAAAGTAAGGGATTACTATTGCAAAAAAGGTAATTAGATTACTGTACGGTTTTTTAACTAAGTTAACTACCTTTAATTTAGCAAACTCCCACCGTAAGGGTGTGTTTTAACTGATGAAACTGTGTCGTACTCAGGCTCGGACATCTGATTGCTGCCTTTTATAAGTTTATTCCACAACCATAAACTAACACCACTACAGTAACCGTGCCTTTACAGAAGCCAGGTAATCAACTGAAAGACATAAAATAAAACAACCATACAACATTAACAAAGCAACACTATTAATGACAGTACAGTTTAGTAATAGTCATATTTATAGCTTTAACACGTTACTTGGTTAACACAGAAACTCACCAGCTCGGCTTCATCAGTCATAACAGCGATATCAATGAAAAGAAGATCCGGCAGGTAGGATCTATGAGCGGCCATTAACACGTACCATCCCAGACTTAGATAAATCACTCCGTCTTAAATAAATTTGTCATTTAAAGCAAATATGAGTCCGGCTGATAATAAATCACAACAAACAAATTGGCATGTTAGTAATATGGGAAAAAACCACACACCTCCCACTTGGGCTACGTGCCAGACTAAGTAGGCCACAATAACCAGTAGCAATAAACACTAATATAGAAAAAAAAAATTCTTATAACAGTGTTTTAAACAGGTTGGGCCTGGTCCCCACACCCAAGAGTCCCCAATCTGCAAGTATCTCCTGGGTACTCAGGGGGATGAACCACGTTCCTCTTGCTCCTCTACTGGCAGTAACACCACCAACCTCCTTACGTCCCTGTGGAGAATGGTGGAATGGCATGGTTCCCAGTCCTTCCTTGCCTGAGACCAGTTGATGGGACGACTACAACAAATCCTTACTTTGACATCTCGAACAACACCTAGGTGATCCGGATCTGCCTCCTCCACGCGGCCCAGCTTGAAACAACCCCTAAGTGCGTTCTGATCTGCCACCCAGACAAGGTCCCCAACAGAAACATTTCTCGCCGGGGCATGCCATTTTTGCCGAACAAACAGGTGCGGCCCGGCCAACTGACTCCAGCGTCTCCAAAACTTGTCCACTTCCACCTGGACTGCACGTAGACGACTGAATGGGTAGGCAGGGAACTCAAAACCCATGTTGTCGCCCCTGGGCCCTGCCCGACCCAACAACAAAGAGTTTGGTGTCAACACATCTACAATTTCTTCCTGAATTTGAGCTCTGGCCCCGATAGGCCTCTCATTGGTGAGGTTGGCCGCCAAATAGAGGAGGGTTTGGAATTCCAGAGCAGTCAAGTTTCCCTCCTCACCAACGTTACTCAACGCCCTTTTCAGCACGCGAACAGCTGCCTCTGCTGCTCCATTCCGGTGTGGGGAGTCCGCTGGACTAAACTCCCACATCCAGTCAGACCCAACTACGGCTGCCTTTCTTTGGATCTCGTCTTTGTCGATACCCGCAAGGAAATCATAGAGCTCCTTCAGCGCAGGTTTAGCTCCCACGAAATTGGTCCCCTGGTCAGACCAGAGTTTCTTGGGGTGACCCCTCAGGGCAGTAAACCGCTGGTATGCCTTCAGGAAGCCCTCAGTTGACAGATCTTCAACTATGGCTGCATGAACTGCTCTTGAGGCCATACAGCTAAAAACCACGCCCCAAACGTTCTTCTTCACTCGTCGTCTTACTGAGTCTCTGACAAAATATGGACCAAACAAGTCCAAAGTAGTGTACTCAAAAGGGGCTGCTGGCGTAGTACGTACGGGAGGAAGATCACTCATCACCTGAGTGCATAGCTTGGCCCTGCACTTTCTGCAACTTACGCACGAATCAATCACCTTCCGTACGATCCTGGGACCTTGAACTACCCAGCCCCTCTTCCTCATCCGAAGAAGGGTGGCAGAAACACCTTCGTGGTTGACAAGATGGGCGTCCTCAGCGAGGAGAGAGCTTAACCGACACTTGTAGGGGATCAAAGGGACCCTGGACCTCTCCTCCTCAACGGATTGAATCCGGCCATAGCACATCAAGAGCCCCGTTGTTTTATCCCTGCGCACAACCAGGCGGTTGAGCGTCGTCGTAGGGAAAGTCACACCTGCTTGGGCGGCGAGGCATAAGTCCTGAAACGCCTCTACTCGCTCCTGAGCCGTGGGCACTGCCTCCCATTTTAATCCTACAGCAGTTCGACCCCTGCCAGATAACCAAAAGCGCAAGGCTCTGTGGACAAGTCAATTTGGCCTTGGACTCCACGAGCCGAGTCTTAACCCCTCCAGACGTTTCCCAGCGCAGGTAGAGGACCGCTCCGTATGAGTCACAACTTCCATCAGAGAACGTGATCCCCCAGGGTTTACCCACCCAGCCGGATGGTGTAATACTCCTGGGAAAGGTGATGGTACTCAGCCGCGCGTACTCCTCAAAGAGCTTGATCGCTCTCCCACGTAGTTCACTAGACAGCGGCTTATCCCACGTATCCTTAGTCAGTATCCCGGCCTCCTGAAAGGCTCTTCTGACAAGAATAACACCTTTCTGCTTCAGGGGCGTCGCCAGACCAAGGGGGTCATAGAGCCCTGCTACCTGACTTAGAAGCAAACGGTGGGTGAGGGGATTTGGCGTCTTCTCCCCTATGTTCTCCTCAGTGAGGTCTACTTGAGTACGCATCTTTTTCTTTCTTGCGGAGAAGTTAATAGCCACCATGAGGAAGAGCTTGTAGCTCAGGTGGTAGAGCAGGTCATCTACTGATCGGAAGGTTGGTGGTTGGTGGTTCGATTCCCGGCTTCCCCTAGTCTGCATGCCAAATATCCTTGGGCAAGATACTAACCCGAAATTGCTCTCCGATCCATTCATCGGAGTATGAATGTGTGTGAATGTCAGTTGTGTAAATGGGTGAATGCACAAGTTGTGTAAAGCGCTTTGAGTGCTCAGAAGAGTGGAAAAGCGCTATATAAGAACCAGTCCATTTACCATTTACCATTCTTCCACGAGATAACCCACACCAAGGCCTTGTTGTCCTCGGTCCGCAGCTGGTTGGGCAACATGATGGTTTCTGGTTCGGCAGGAACAGCACCTTGCCTCCCACTAAAGCCAGACCGCACCCAAGGCTTGAGGTAAAACCCACCATGCTTGAGAATGGTTTCAACCCCCTCAAGGATCTCGCTCAGTCTCTCAGGGTCGTTGTGGGACACAAGGATGTCATCCACGTAAGTATCCTCTTCAATGACACGTCTTTCTTCCACCCTGTTGACAAACTGTGGCAGAAGGGTAGTCTCTCGCATGGCAACCTGAGCGATACAACCTGCAGGCTTGTCACCCATGTTCACACGCACCACAGCATAATCCTTGATGTCCTCCTCCAGGGAATGCCTCCACAAGAAGCGGTGAACATGCACCTCTTGATCCTCCAGCCATACAGAGTTATACATTTTGGAGACATCCCCTATTGCCGCATGCTCTCCCTCCCGGAAATGGAGCAGCACTGCCCTAATGGGATTCAGGACATCTGGGCCTTTCATCAAGATGCTGTTCAAACTAACACCTCTGTACACCTGGCTGCTGTCCCAAACGAGCCTCACCGGCGTGGTGTTGGAGTGTGGGTTGGGCGCCATCAGATGGTTTATCCACCACACCGCTCCTTTCCACTCGTCCAACACCGTCTGGGAAAGCTGGATAGCGGCCCCCCTAGCCAGCATGTCGCACACCTGCTTAGCATACGCTGCCTTCCATAGCGGATCTTTCTCGAGGCGCTTTTCTGACTTCAGGAAAGTCGCCTCCACAGCTTTGCGGTTGTTAGGCAGGGTCGCAGGGTCCGCTTTCCAGGGATATTTAGCATCCCAATGGGGTTTGTCACTATGATTGTCACTCAGCTTGAAGGTTAGACCTCCTCTGATGATCTCCAACTCTCTTTCATCAGCAAGTGACATTTCTTTCCCTCCAGGGGCGCACTTCCCGCAGCGGCACCCGCCACACATGGGATCACAGGCGGCACCAATACTGTCCCACTGCAGCCATTTGATGATCTCAGTGTTGGATGTAGCCGTGGTACCGACTTCTACGCTGTTCTTTGGTTTTGGGCAGCAGTTATGGAGGGCCACAACTCTCTGAGACTCCGCCCTCATGGAGCATGCAAAATGGGTCGATGAGAGTCGTGCAGTCACCTCCACATCTTCAAACAGATCTGGGTGTGCACCACTGATGGTTTTCCCCAACGGACCATCCCACAGAACCAAGTCACCGCACCTCATCATTCTCTGGGGGGCTAGACGACCCTCCCGGGTGCTGATGAGTAGCTCAATCTTTTCCGGGCGGATCAGTTCCCCGGGTTCGACGGAGCCTGGGAAAAACTTCTCCAGGCGCCCCGAGTCCACGACGTGACCCACATTGGCAATCTCTTCTAATCCATAGCAAACCATCTCATGGAGTCGCCATGTTCCCTTTTTTGTGGCTACTTTTATGCTCACCAGGTATCTCTTTGTCTCTACTTTTCCCTCCATGCCACCAACACCATGAACAACTAAGGTGATTGGTTCACCAGGCAGACCAAGCCTCTCCGCTGCCTCGTGGGTGATATAATTCGTGTCAGAGGCTAAATCGATGAGTGCTCCAATCCAGTCTCCCCTCTTGGTGGTGACGTCCAACAACATCATGAGGACCGGGAGCTCCTTCAGACAACTCTCATCTTCCGAGCCTCTGCCAGCCCACAACTTTGAAGTTACTTTGTTTGTGCAAGCCCTTCGAACAGCCTCCAGCTGCTCCGGGGACAGACCTAGGCCAGCAAACACAGCCTCTTGCTCTTCCGTCGGGCCTCGGGGTTCTCTCCTTTTATCCCCTTTTATCCCTTGCCTAGCTGCATCTTTCCTAGTTGGGGTCTTAAGACACAGGAAGAAATGGTGATCCGATGAGGCATCACCCCTTCTGCATCCTTCATTATGACACAGAAAGTTTTTACTACACGGGTCATCACTCCCATGAGAGTCCAGACACCTGGGACATACTTTTGTCTTTTTCACGTAAACTCTCCGCTCTGACGGGTTGGCCTTTTTAAACGTCTTACAGCGGTATAAACGCCCTGTGTGACCCTCTTCGCCACACAAACAGCAAGGATTCTGTGACAGCTTACCTCTCGTCTCGCTCGCAGTAGCCTTGGTGAACGAACGTCTCTCCATCCTCCGATCAGGCCTCTCTTTTGGTTTCTCGCGGGGGCTCGGATCGGCTGCCCTGGCAGTATTAGACTGTCTGATGGATTGCAACTGCTCCAGTTGCACCAGAACTGTCTTCTGATCTTTCAGGAACTGCCATAGCTTATCAAACCGGTTCTGTGGACTGACATCATTGACAGGATCACATCGGTACAAAAGCCACCTTTCTTTCATACTGTCCGGCAGCTTACTCTCAAGTGACCGGATCACTAACTGATTTTTTATGGCATCTTCACAACCTAGGTCTATTAAGTCCAACAGCGCCCTCTCTACAGCTTGGATCAACTGTAAAACCTCTCTGGGTTTGTTGTTGCGCACGCCCGGTAACTCCTGTAGCTCAAGTACAATGTCATCTGCTATCTGTGATACGTCACCATAACAGTCCTCTAAAACTCGGAAAACCTCACTCGCTGTACGGCAGTGAGACAGCCTAAGTTCACATTTTACTGGATCAGCAATACTGTCCATCAGGTGGAAGAGCCTGCACTCCGGGGAACCTGTGGGTTCCGCTAACGCTTGGAGGGTCCCCCAGTTACTCTTCCAGCGCCAGTAGCTTCTCCTGTCCCCAAAGAACTTTGGTAGGCTCAGGGGTGCGAGTGCGATCCTTGTTCCGAGTGATCCTTGAGAGACGGTAGACGTGCTCTGTCCTGCCCCAGCGCCATTGGGTCTCACACCATGCACTCCTCGAAGCTGCTTTGGCGTGCCTGAGGGGCCAGGGTTGAACACAGGACTCCCCAGACCCTGGGATAGTGGTCCCTGTGGTGGCGCTTGAAGGGCTGCAATGGAAGGACTTGCAGCTCGTGCTCCATCGGGGCCACCTTCATCAATAACCTGGTTACTACTGCCCACTGCGGCACTTTGGCATGCAGCAGGGTGCACGTCAGCATCTAGCGCACCACTGGCACGCGCTGGGCCATCATCTCCACCGGTCGCAGCGGGCCCACTGGGCTTGCTAGTGCTGGTCGTCACTCCACCGTCAGCGCCACCTTCATCACTGCCTTCACCTTCACTGCTAGTCCTGCTTCTAAGGTCGCCACACCCAGATCTCCTTCTTCCATCTAGGGTGGTAGCCAGCACCACCATAGCCACTCTCCTCCTTTCCTGAGACAAGCTCGCATAACGTTCACTTCTTTCTCTGGAACATAACGATCCCACTTATGCACAAACTCACTCAGAGCTTCCTCTCGGCCTTCCACAGCAGGGAGCATTGAATCAAACTGATTGTGTTTTATTTGACCCGTTTTGAGCGCTTCCACCTGGCTAATCATATCTTTTAGGTCAACTCTTAGACTGTCAAACTGACCTGATGCACAACGAGACCATGACGCTTCCTTTAGCTTCATTTCTGTGGTCTGGTATTTTGAGCGGCAGTCCTGCAGCTTCTTCTCCACCTCAGCTATTTCTGCTGCAAGCACACTTGCATATTCTTCTTCCATAGCAGCGATGTAATCAAAACTGCTATCACAAACCTCACTATAACTGTCTTTGAGTGTCCTACTTTCACACATGAGGTCATGTTCAGTCAGAAGGTCAATGTTAAAGGCAATGGAATTGGCTTTCCTAGTAAAAACTGCTTGCGCAGAGGACCGCCTTTTCTTTAATTCTTCTCGGGATGCCATACTGACTTTTCCTTCTTGTTTATTACCGGCGTTATTCCTTTGCCCTCAACAAAGATGGCGGCGACCCACTTCCGGTCGCTTAGCGGCTAGTAACTGAATTAAAAGTTCGTTTTCGGCGGCCGGCTTATCCTATGCCAGCGCCCTAATAGTCCCAGCAAAGAAATCCACACACAGTCTCTCACGTACGAGGGTTTGACGGTGTTTTGAGAACGAAGTCACGTCGATCGGCCGTGACGATCGGCCGGGCTCCGTCTAATTGCTGGATTCTCCGTAGTCGACACAGACCCTCCTCCACTTCTCCGTCGCGGGGGGTGGCTAAGTGTTGATTACTGTACGGTTTTTTTACTAAGTTAACTACCTTTAATTTAGCAAACTCCCACCGTAAGGGTGTGTTTTAACTGATGAAACTGTGTCGTACTCAGGCTCGGACATCTGATTGCTGCCTTTTATAAGTTTATTCCACAACCATAAACTAACACCACTACAGTAACTGTGCCTTTACAGAAGCCAGGTAATCAACTGAAAGACACAAAATAAAACAACCATACAACATTAACAAAGCAACACTATTAATGACAGTACAGTTTAGTAATAGTCATATTTATAGCTTTAACACGTTACTTGGTTAACACAGAAACTCACCAGCTCGGCTTCATCAGTCATAACAGCGATATCAATGAAAAGAAGATCCGGCAGGTAGGATCTATGAGCGGCCGTTAACACGTACCATCCCAGACTTAGATAAATCACTCCGTCTTAAATAAATTTGTCATTTAAAGCAAATATGAGTCCGGCTGATAATAAATCACAACAAACAAATTGGCATGTTAGTAATATGGGAAAAAACCACACAATTACCGTTACTTTCCCGTAGGAACGCTGCGTTACTGTGTTACTAAAACTGATTTTTTTGCGAGAATGTCTCATGACAGTGACGTAAGCGAGTGCGACGTTCGTGACAACAGCTGTGTGCAGATCAACAATGGATCACATATCGAGTGCAGAGAGAGTATGAGCGTGCAGCGTTTAAAGCGTGGAAGTACTGACCTTACTTTGAGTTTGATTCCATAAAAAGTGACAAAAACATTAGTGTCCGCTGTGCGTGGGAAGAAAACTTCTTTTTACAGCGAAAAAAACCCCTAAACTTCCGAGCAAGCACCGACAGTACGCTGCCACGGGAATGTGAAACTCCCAGATCCTTCCACTGACCACTATAACACACCTGCACCAGGGTAAACCTCCGCCTGCCCCACTCCTGCTATACAGGTGAAAATAGAGCAACAGGACCGCTGAGTCTTTGACTTTATTTATTTTCTGCTGTGTTTTCTGCTCAAAAAAATATTTTATGTGCTGGAATGTGCAGAAAATAGGTTTAAATGTTAAACAAATATCTTCCAGTCAGAGAATGTTGCATATAATTTAATGTTTGCTTCATGCGTAAAGTTAAAAGATTAAGATAAGATAAGATAAGATAAGATAAGATAACTCTTTATTGTCATTGCACAGTCATACATAGTACAGTAGTACAATGAAATTGGAAAAACTGTCCTACGTCGGCACTACATATAACACAACACGACACGATATGACACATCACAACGTAACAAACAACACAACACAGTATATTAACTTAGTATAAAAAAGAAGAATAAGTGTATGTGTATTGCACACTGTTATTATTGCACATTAATTATTATTGCACCTTGTTATAAATATAAATATTATTGTTATCGTTTTAAACATTGTTACCTCCCCCTAAAAAGTCCAGGGAACTAATAAAACAAGTTTAATTTGATTACATTTTGTATGATGGATTACGCAGAAACAAGGATAACAAAAGCAAACACAAGGGGGAAAATCCAAATCCACATGGCCCTGTGTGAAAAAGTGATTGGCACTTAAACCCAATAACTGGTGGGGTCACCCTTAGCAGCAACATCTGCCTTCAAGCATTTGTGATAACTGTCAGTGAGTCTTTTCCAGCTGTGGAGGAATTCTTGCCCACTTGTCTTTGAGAATTGTTGTAATTGAGCCACAATGGAGGGTTTGAGCATGAACTGCCTTTTTAGGGTCATGCTACAGCATCTCAATCGGACTCAGGTCATGACCTTGACTAGGCCACTCCACTAGTCCAAAGCCTTTAGTCTTTCTAAAGCCATTCAGAGGTGGACTTGCTGCTGTGTTTTGGATCATTGTCCTGCTGCAGAACCCAAGTGAGCTTCAGCTCGAGGTCACGAACAGATGGCCGGACATTCTCCTTCAGGATGTTTTGGTAGATGGCAGAAGTCATGGCTCCATTTACCACAGCAAGGCAGCAAATCAACCCCAGACCATCTCACCACCCCCACCATGTCCTACCGCTGCTATCATGTTCCTTTTCTGAGATGCTGTTAAATTTAAGCCAGATGTAACGGGGCTCAGACTTTACAAACGTTCAACTTTTGTCTTGTCAGTCCACAGAGTATTTTGCCAGAAGTCTTCGGGAACATCAAGATGTTTGAGGTTAGCCTTTGGGTTCTTTTTGGTCAGCAGTGGTTTTCGCCTTGAACTTTGCCATGGAGGCCATTTTTGCCCAGCGTTTTTCTTAGTGTTGAATCAAACTCTGACCTTAACTGAGACATGTGAAGCCATGACTCTCACTGTGGTTCACTGCAGTCCCACAGCCTTGTCTCTGTAACTCTTTCCAGACTGACAGATGTCAGTGACTTTGTTTTTCTCTCTGTGTTGCTTGTTGAAATCTCCTAGCCTGCTTCACTTTGTCACACAGGTTCTATTTAAGTGATTCTGTGATTCAGCAGGTCTGCCAGTAATCAAGCCTGAGTGTGTTTAGTGAAAATCAACTCAGCTTTCCAAAAATGTGGTTAATCACAGTTAATTCATCATTTAACAAGAGAAGGAATTACTTTTCGACACAGGACCAGGCGGGTTTGGATAACTCCCTTAATCAATGAAATCATCATTTAAAACTGCATTTTGGATCAACATTTCAACATTTGTTTGGTGTATCCCACGGTGCACTTGGGCCACTTTCATAAATCTAATAGAGTTGGATGTCTCGAGCAGTACATTCACAGCTGAAACTTATATATATATATATATATATATATATATATATATATATATATATATATATATATATATATATATATATATATATATATATATATATATATATATATGAAGTCATTCTTTTTTGAACAAAAACTCAAAACAGACCATAATAATCTTTCAGTCATTTCTACCTTCACTTAATTTCCTTTCGCTGCTCAGCTCTCACAAAGTGGCTCAGTTATGCTCCAATCAGTCCATACTGCGGCCAATCACATGCGAGGATACAGGATAATATCATTGTGTGAAAAACAGAGAGGGTGAGAGACGCAACAGTCAAGTGAAGCATCCGTCTGTCCTCTCAGTGAGTGAGACAGTAGACAGTGGTGAGGAGGGCTGTGCGAAAGCAAAAACACATAAATATGCCTGACACCTGTAAACGAAGCAGCATCTGGCTGCAGTTTAAAGATGTTTTTGTCTCGGTCTCGGTCTTGTCTTGGTTTCGATACCCTCTGGTCTTGGTCTTGTCTTGGTCTCAGATTAGGCGGTCTTGACTACAAGTCTAAAATCTAAAGAGGTTTCATCCAAACGAGGTTCTGACACGCTCACTGCGAGGAAACAGAAGAGAAATGTGTATCAGAAAATCAGTAAGAACCCTGAAGACATCAAAACACAGTGAGCTGGTTCGCTCAGGCATAAAGTTGTTTGTTTGTTTGTTGGTGTCAGCTCATTTAGCTTAAAAGCTATACAAAACAAAGCTAACACATTTGGATATTGTATTGTTTTGATTTGCAACTGATTCAGTTACAAATCAAAAAGGAGTGGGAAGAAGTACACGCTTATTTAATGCCGCCCCTCTGACATAAGTTATCAGGCAATATTTAATCAGCTTCATTACTGATATCATCTACAGTAATAATAACGAACTTATTTCTAATATAATATATACACCACATCATATCATTATGTTTTTGTGATTCCATAACTTTGACTCCACACAACAAAAGCAGTACCTCCAGTTAATTATATAATCCCATAAGCATGAATAAAACGTCCAAAACAGAGACAGTCACTGAATTTAAACATTTTCCCTTTCTTTATAACTCATATCTTTATAATATGTTTATATAATATAATACATGTTTGGACATTGCTTCAGCTCCATGCTGTGGTCGTACGCACATTCACAGCTTTGAAGTAAAAACCCTTAAATTATAACTTCCTTCTCTGAAAAAAATAACGTACTTCCTGGTAGTTCGTTAATTTTTATTTTGTATTCTGTAAAGTTGGACGTTTTAAAATTAGAAAGTAGAAACATGAAAACTAAACTGGGAAAGAAAACTAGGAAACGCACACAGCACTGAGGCAGTGTGATTGTTACAGAAGTGTTAACAACACAACAACAACACAGGGCTTAAATACACAAGCAGGACAACGAGAGGAGGAGGAACAGGTGGGAACAACGCTGTGACAATTCAGAACGAGATACAGGAAGCAAAGCAGAATACACTGACATAATACAAGGACTATCAAAATAAAACAGGAAGCACAGCATTCCAAAGATGCAGACTTGACATGGAAACATGGCAGACTCTGGAACAGGAAATACAAAAGCAGTAGACGTGGGACACAGGACACAGGGAACATCACAGGGAACATCACAGGGATAACATGGGAACAGAGACTAACCACAGGCTGAGATAAACAGTAAGGGAGAGAGGACTAAGATCACTGAGAACTAAAGAAACCAAAAACATGAACATCAGTAATCAAAGAATATAATTTTAGAAGCTAAAACACAAATACCGTGACATCATCTAAGTGTCAAAGGTCACTCTTCTAAGGATGCCATTGTTGACGTTTTGGACAGAGAAGTTGTTTTTTTGTTTGTCTCTTTTGTTCTCTGTTGTTGTTGTTATACTATTTTAACACAAAATAAAGACACGATACAATAGAAGTGAAAGAAGCATCTATGTCCAATGTGAACGACCATCTTTGAACGGAGGGCGGGGCTTACGACCCCAACTGTCTGCCATCTATAATCCAGTTTGGAGATCCTTCCCAGACGCCGTCATGACCACTCACATCCTGGGTCAGTTAATCTCAGTAAGTCACATGATAAGGTGAGGTAGGGTTTCACAATGGGTTCATCCACAACCTTGGCTGATTGTGACCCTCATCCTTTTTAACTCCTTGGCTCATGTGATGCGGGAGAGGATCAGTAGAGGGTCAGCCACTCCCACTAGGGTTTAAAATCTAGGACTTGACCGTTTGGTGTTGAAACTGAAAAAGCTTCTCAGATGAAACGTCTTTGAGCTCCTTAGACTGCGATGACCTGGATGGGTGAGAGCCTACAAGACATAAAGCAGAAATCTCCAACAATTATCTGATCATATTACTTGAGATGACCTTACAGTTTCTCACTGGTGTCTGTATGACCTCAGCGTCAGCTTCATGCTGCTGAAGCCCAGCTGTGTCTGACCTTCCTCACACTGCTGTGAAGCTTCCAGCTTCCAGGAAAAAGCGACGGCGGTTAAAGTAGATATATGTGCCCATGTGTCAGGAAATCTGGCACACGGGTAGACATATGTCAGGTTTTCGTGCTCGAACACTGTTTTTGCTCCTGTCTGTACAAACTTCTGGCTCGGTTTCGTATCTGGAGCGTTTCCAAACATGTCAAACCGAAGAATCTGCCGATTCTGTTCCAGACAGAGATATCTCTGCTTTGATTGACTTCAGAACCTCCCACTTATCTCACTGATCATCACGCCGACAAGACAGAGGGCTCAACTTTCCCTCATTTCATTGCAGAGTTGCATCACTCTCTGATACTTTTATCACCGTGATCAGATTTACATGATGCAATGCAGTGACATGGTACAGAGGGAAAATAAAAAGTAGTGCAGAGACTCTTAAACAGTGACAGGTTAGGGACCAATGAAATGGATGCATTTCCACACTGCAACCTCCGTCCTCGGTTAATCTGCTGTTTTAAACACTGCTTATCTCTCGGGATGGCGCCAACAGGTAACTGCCCTGCGCTGGAGGAATCACTCTGGCAGTATTGCAGCGCCTTATCAAGCTGAAGTGCTTCAAATGAGCTAAAGTCACTCGAAGAGGGAGCGCCGAGTGAGACGTGAGTAATGTCTGAGCCCACTCGCAGCTCATTCTGAGTTTCCCGGTTCATGCATCCCGCATGGGTTCAGTCCCCAGAGCCTCGGATAACATTCACCCCAGAATCAGACGATGACTGGAGAAAAATGACAGAAACCCTGAAGGTGTTCGATTTTTGAAAGAGTTTGGCCTCCTGATGATCTTTTTGAAATGTTTACCTACAAACTCTTTACAAAGCAAATATTTACATTTTTAAAAGTAGTTTTCAGGATATTATTAAAATGCAAACAACGAGGAAAATGGCGCTGGCAAAAGGTCGGCAGCCTCGACCCAATTTCCTTCAAGGTCAACCTTCGGGATCAATAAAGTTTCATTGAATTGAATTGAAATGGAGCTGGAAGGTCCTGTAATGGAGATCAGAGCTGGACCACGAGGGACGATCCCACAGAGATGACGCCTCCTGTTTTCTGTTTGAAGAGGAAACCCGTCAAAATGTTTCAGCTGGAAAGTCTCGAGTCAGACTTCCTGTTTGAAATGTCAAAGCAGAAGCACAATCTCAGCTTCACAATCCAAGGATGCATCAGTGAATATGGATGGATCTGTACTATGGCTGTGGTGGATTCTGACTTGCTAAACAAAACGTACACAGAGCGCCGAGCTCGCTCTCTCCGAGCTCGCTCTCTCCGAGCTCGCTCTCTCCGAGCTCGCTCTCTCCGAGCTGATTTTTAGTGCAAAATAATGAAATCAGTAAAACAGGCATTATGTTGTGGTCCAGATATGGCTCTGTTTTTATGACTGTGGACGTCAGGATGTGGACTGTTCGGACTTTCATTCGTCTCCTTCCTGGTTTTAATGATTTTATTTCATTTCTGAGTTTGTTGTGGATTTTAAACTGCAGGTTTCGTGATTTGTGCTGGGCTGCTGTTGAGCTTCGTTCATTTTCATTTCTAGCATTCACTACTTTACCACCTCACTGAGTTTGTCTGTTATGATTTTATGGTTTCATTATTTTTTATGGTATTGTTTTCTAAATATTTTATTTGTTCACATGCTTACATCGGTTTAGCGCTATCAGTCTCTGTGGTAGCTTCTCCTTGTGCGGCACACCTGGAATAAAATGTGCTTCATAAGTAAAGTTTTGCTCGCTCTGCACAGACTTCAGCATGTCTTTAAATGATCATCATCTCACCTCTGAGATGGTGAAATACGGCCGAGGCGCCGTAAGGCAGAGATGGTCTAATTGGCGAGAGTCAGAGCTGTCGTGAAATCATCGGAGCATATTTCATGGTTGAGCAGCACTCGACCCGGCACGCCATCAGAGTGTGTGCGCAGCCTTCTATATGATTCATGTCCTCACACAGAGCTTATGGCTTTCACCGCAGGCTCGCTCTGAGCCCAAAGTCTAACCAATGTTTTAGAAATTCACCAATTCATCAGAGAAAAGTGGAAAACGCTGAGACCTTCTGCCAGCTCGGAGACTGCCAACATATTATCTGTGGCTCAGGGGAACACGACAAAGCAAACCCCTAATTACGGACAATATAACAAAGCAATCTGCACCTATTAAACGACATGAATCACTTTGATATGCACTTATACTACTGCCCAGAGTACCACTCCTGCTTCCAGCCACAAACTCGTGCTCACTGCATTGTGCCGATGACCATGAGGAGAAAATGACGCCCCTCCTCTTTCCAATATCTGCAGGTAGAAAAAGACTTTTGGAGGATAAAAAAAGTCCACAAAAACTTTCACAGTTCAAACAAATTAACGGTGAAGAGCATCTTCATCACTGAAGCTAAACATAGCAAGACCTCACCAGGTTGTATGTTGGGTGGCTGATGACCTTCGACCTTTGAGTTAAAGTCCTGTCTGTGACCACGTTCTGACTTTGACACGAGTCACCGTTTGGTTTGTTCATAAAATGATGTTGTTCTGTTTAGGGAAGAAAACTTGTTCTGGTTAAACTGTGCATTTAAACCTTGGCCACTGGGCGGAGGTGGGTTACAAAGTGGCTTGCAGACTGTATGGAGGCTAATGCCTGAGTCACACTGCAGCAACAACAGGAGGTTGCTTGGTGATTGTATTCCTTATTTCATCGACTAGAACCAACAGCTCAATCTGAGTGACCTCTGTCAATCGTGAGGCGCACAGGCCAGCTTATGGAAGGCGTCGTGTGACAAGAGTTGCAGTCAAACTCGGATTGACTGCAGTTACAAGTAACGCGATACTATAATCTTATTACTTTTTTCAAGTAACGAGTAAAGTAAGGGATTACTTGCAAAAAAAGATTAAAAAATAGATTACGGTTACTTTCCCGTAAGCACGCTGCGTTACTGCGTTACTAAACCGTGATTTTGTCTGTGAGAGTGTCTCATGACAATGACGTAAGCGAGTGCGACGTTCGTGGTAACAGATGCGTGCAGATCAACAATGGATAATATATCGAGTGCGGGAGAGACTGCAACCGTGCAGCGTTTAAAGCGTGCAAGTACTGACATTACTCTGAGTTTGATTCTGTAAAAAGTGACAAAAACATTAGTGTCCGCTGTTCACTCTGCATGGGAAGAAAACTTCTTTTTACAGCGAAAACCCCCCTAAACTTCTGAGCAATTACCGACAGCACGCTGCCACGGGAATCTGAAATTCACAGAGAAACCCCCAGATCCCCCGACTGACATGATCACTGCGGTACAAATATAAAACTAATTTCTTCAAGTCAAAGACTGTTGCATATAATTTAATGTTTGCTTGATGCAACGTGCATAAAATTAAAAGATTAAAACAAATAAAACAAGTTTTAAAAAAAGAGACTTTTTCATTTGATTACATTTCATATGATGGGCTATGCAGAAAACTAGAATATGGCTGAAAGGTCTACAGCATGATTCTGTATTCAGGTCGTGTATCATGTTTTTAAAAGTAACTAAGTAATAAAGTAAATACTTACTTTTGAGAATAAGTAATCAGTAAAGTAACGGGATTACTTTTTTGGAGCGGTAATCAGTAGATTACTTTTTTCAAGTAACTTGACCAACCCTGGTCTGCACCAATGAGGGCCACCCGTCTGCCACACAGTAGAGAAGGCGACGCGTCTGGTTCCAGGATGGATGGATGTTTATCCATTAATCGATCTGAACTGCTCATCCTATTTTTTTTTTTCCAGGTGGAAACGATCAGGGGGAAGACTGAGACAGGAAATAAAGCCATTACCAAATTAAAACAGGAAGACAAAGGCACAAATGCAAACATAAAAGTCCAAATTTACTCCCTGTCAGGTCATGGCAGGTTTATCTCAGCCCATACTCTGACTACATTCAGCTGATTGATAATTAAAGATCAAGAAAATCTTCTTTTTTTCCCTGCCTATGACTAAACCAGTTAATCACCTGCCCAAGTATCAGGATTAATAATCTAACATCACAGCGAGGTTATTGTACGGTCGTAATACATCCGTGTTTTCTCTGCTTACACGGCTGCTGTGTGTTCATCCCGCCATGTTTGACTTCCTTTCACCTTGTCTCCATTCCAATAAAACCTAAACTCATTAACTACCTTTTTAATTGAGAGGGAAAGAAAAGAGGAGGAAACTGGGAGAGAGAGTCTTTTTCTTCTCAAGAGCTCCTTACTTCTTTTCTTCCTGGCAACTTAATGGAGCTTAACGCAATTAAATTTAACATTCGGCAGTTTAATCCAGCAGTGTACCAGTCGCTTTTATTCTCCTCTCCATTTCCCACACTTCCACTTCCCTTTCTTTCCCCCTTCATCCGCTCTTGCTGCTTCTAACTTGTTACACCCTTCAGTCACTTCTTTCTTGTCCTCATCGGTCCATGACCTCACTGGTCTGTCGAGATATCCTCAGCTCATTGGTTGGGAAGAATTTCATTTCTTCAGCAGCAAACATGCTGATCAGAAGTGCCAGCTCAGTCCTCGGGATTCACAGAGGAGAGGGTGATGGAGGAACAGTCCACAATAAACATGGAAGCACTGCTGCAGGTCTTATTCAGCTGCTCAGTTTCTAACTGAGAACCAGCGTAATCCAGGGATTATAAACCAGGCAGGAAACCCAGCTATTGCTCTTGACTACTGTCGGCTTCAACAGATATGAAAAAATACTCATTTCATTTTCTCTAATCAATACATGCAATCGCAGAATTTTCTTCGTATCATCTCACAGTGATCAGCTTATTAAAGAAGAGTCTGTGTTCTGCTGTGATTTGCTAAAATATATACAGTAGAGAATAAACATGCATGTAAAACGTCTTTTGATTCAGTGGGTGTAAAAGGACACCGGAGCATCACTGAAGAGTCCGATCAGAGAACCAACAAAGAAGAAGTGCTGTAAACATAAAAAAGGACAAATAAAAATGTCTGGGACTGTCACATACACATTCACTCATTTGAAAAACGACATTTTGAAGTCTTAACTTCAAGTCTTAACAGCATTTAGCTGCTGCCAGGAATGACTTTTCACAAGAGAGGCGAGCGTTAAGTTCTCAGCTTAATTAATCTGTAACATCCAAATCGTAGAATTTCACTCACCAAAACTGGAGCTCAGACTTCTCGGACGGCCTTTTAACTACAGCATGCCAGCTGTCAGCGGCCACACCTCTAATTAAACCATTTAAACAGTTTACTTATGAACAGCATCTCCAGAACTGAGACCCAAACCTTTTTTGTCTCATGCTGTAAACGTGTTCATTTTAACATGGGAGTCTATGGGGCCTGAGTCACTGCTGGACGTTGGAGGAACTGCAGGCTCTGGTGCTTCAGTGCTGGAAAGCCTGAGGAACTTCCCGTCTCCTCACAGCCACTAATCAGCTGTTACCTGCTGGGAATACTCGAGTATGTAAGAGTGTGCGAGGTCCCAGAGGACCTCAGGGTGACGTGCGGGAAGTTAAAGACCTGTCACACTCTGGCTAATGCTCATGACTCCACAGGAAGAACACTGAAGAACTTCTGTTTCTGAGCTGAATCTAGAGAAAGAGGGCCATGCAGAAAAACCACAGCAGCCCAGAGAACGATAGTGTTTCCACTGATCTGCTTTTAAAAGCCGACAATGTTTCTGCTCATTTGTGTGCACAACAGAAAATTCTGATGAGTCTACATGATTTTATCTGGTGCATACATCAGATGCATTGTTTTAAATTATACTGTGCACAAGACACTGTTGTTTCTGTGATTACTGTAACTTTCCTGCTTTGCTTTTCTCATGTCACGACAATGCACAATACCACATCATTATACACTATTCATTAGTTTAGTATTCATTCTAAAGCCAATATTTTTTTAAGTAATCCCACAATTCTCATTGGAGTTAATTTGGACTAAAGCTGACACTGATTGTTTGGAAGACTGCAGCTACTGTGCAAACCCCAAACCCCTCTGGGTGAGGAATAATATCAGAGTTGGGCTGAGAGAGATAATTTTCTGCACGTCATCCACCTCAATCAAGTGCTTTAAGACTGTAATCACAATAAGAGTAAATACTCGGCAGAGTGCTGCCAATCAGGGTTTGATTAGAGCATTCACAAACAAAGTTAGCAGCAGATAAGGCGGTTAACTTTCTGTGTAAGCATGCATGCATTTTCCTGGTGTTAATTATGACTAATATGATTTCCAACATTTCAGTGAATCTGTCTGCAGGTTTCATGTTTTCCAACCTCACTAACAGATGTTGGTATATGAAAAATGAAGCATCGGGACTGAGGCTGACTGACAGACACTTAACACCTCTGCAGACAGAATAATGTTCGCCTAGAATAATGTGACAGAAATCACCGAAAAAGAACAATTTGCCTGCTCCGAATTAACCGTCCATCAAATTTCAGCTTCTATACAAACAAATGCTTTTGGCAAACACTCTTAGTCAAACATTTGTGGCTTTAAGGACACACGTCTAAGAGAAAACTGGAGGAGGAAATGTTTTCAGGATTTTTATATAAATGTGACTCATCGCAAATGCTAGAAACACCCTGATTGTCTCTCATATTCTGAATCCCGTCTTCATTAGAGAACTCACGACAGAAGATGAAGACGGCTGAGGTCAATACAGTTGGGCCAGAGAGCAGCTGAAGGTCAGGTGTAGGGATGGGTACCGGTATCAGGTGCCATGATGGCACCGGTTCTGACATAAACAGTAGTAACCAGACCGAAAAGCAGCGCACATTTCGGTGCTTTATTTCATTTCATTTATTTCATTCAATTCTAGCCAATCATTTTACGTTTCCGAGGATAGTAGGCGGGTCCAGGTACGTACGTTCTTTTAGAGCAGAGCTACAGATTAAAAATATCCAAGGCGAAGCGGTCAAAGTCTGGCTGTACTTCACAGCAAAAGATGCAAACTCAGCAGCAACAAGTGCTTTAAGCTGATACTGTGATACTGTCAAAGGAGGTAACACCTCAAATCCGATGAAACACCTGGCGACGCATAGCGTTTTTTTTAAAAGCTGAGAAATGCGCCGTATTTGATAGCTTGCTGCGAGACCTCACACCGAGCACATCTACTGTGCGTGGGTTGCCTGTTATCGGACCCGGAGTTAGCAACATCCCCCAAAAACCCGAAGAGGAGAGTCCTGGCCCCTAGCCCTGCCAGTGTAGCAGAAATGATGAGGATGATGATGCAGCAGCAGCCGTTCTTCTCTGCGTGAGTAGCTTCATGTTGTTCGTGTGTAATTTACGTTGAGTAGGCTAACCACGTTATTACATTAATGCATGTAAGGTGAACTAGCAAACATCATCATAGCTACATGCGGCTGTCCTCTTGTTTGATGGCAGATACTCCCTTCACCCTGGCCAAAAAGGCTAAAATGACCAAAGAAAAAGTGGAAAACAGTTAAACATGAGAGGTTTTTGGACAAAGTTTGTGTTTTTTCCATTGTTTAAGCACTGCTTCCATCCAAGAGTGATACCATATATGCCCCATAGCTGCAGAAAAGGCTAACATTGTTATCTTTTTACAAAAAAACAGCTGAACATGAGAGGTTTTTGGACAAAGTTGGTGTTCTCCATTCTTTAAGCACTGGTTTGAGCACCGTTTAAGCACCGGCACCATTTCAAAAGTACCGGTTTGGCACCGGTATCGGATAAAACCTAAACGATACCCATCCCTAGTCAGGTGTGGTTAATGGGAATTTAATTTTCCCATTCGATAGTAACGTCTCATTCACAGCCATCCAACAAAACTGTACACAGTAATCAAGAGCTCAGCATCATTCATGGGAAATGGCTGGAAAAGACTCGGCTCAATACGAGAGCTTTAAAAGATTCAAACTGATTCAAACTGATTCAGAGAATATAAACCAAACGTTCTGCCAGTGAAGACAAAAGATCTGTCCCTGAAGTTTAATACAAGGATAACTTGGGATATAGTGAAATTCAGCGTATTCAACGTCAGCAGTATGGGCTAGCAGTGTCCAAGCCCACCCAGAAAGGTAAAGTCTGTCTGACAAAAGGAAGGTTAAAACTTCTTAAAACAAGCCACGTTAGGGTTTGGTAATCTGACAGCCATCAACACAATGCCAAACTCCAGACTAACTGTGTGTAACGCTCAAGCATCGAAGTTACACTAATGATAGAAATACCACAAAACTTTCCCTTCACCTGTGTATAAACGCTGCATGTAGGCCTTTGTCCCTGACTCAGAATCACAGCCCAGCCTAGCCACTCAAAAACAACTATCAGATCCACAATGGCTACACACCTTTTATTATTTACCTCCACAGGTGCTACCAACCTGACACTTTTACCCGGTTTAACAAAACTGTCACAGAACAAAAGCCGTTCTGGTTTATGCAGAACGGCTCCAGAAAAATTGAAGGTTTGAATCTCACTGAGACGTGAAGCCAAGTGTACGATGGTGCTGCAGCGATATGTCCGGCGGGACAAACTTGGCTGGGAGATCAAAGGCAAAGTAAACGTTATTGTCATCTCTGCTATATACAGTACATATGTCTGTGAAGTACAGTACAGTACATAGAGAGACGAGATGACGAGGCTGCAGTTCCATTCAGTGAAAAAAAACAAAACTAAATAGAGGAAGAGTAAGAAATAAATATGCACTTTGAGACTAAGGTAAAGCTACAGCGAATAAATATACACTTTAAGGTAAAAAGGATCAATAACAGTCTAAATTTACAATTTGCAGTTGACGATTTAAAGTGACCTTGAAGTGGTTTAAGATGACCAGTGTAGCAGCCTTCTAGTTTACAGTATGACTGATTTAAAGTGACCAACATGAGCAGGATTCCTGAGAGCAGGACTGTCCATAGAGCAGCATCTGTGTTTACAAAGGCAGAGGTATGTGGAGTGCAACAGAGTCAGTTAACGGTTTCTTTGTTTGTGTGGGTGTGTGTTTTGGGGGGGAGTGGGGGAGCCGGTAGTGAGTTCAGGAGTCTGATGGCTTGTGGGAAAAAGATGCTTTCTGTCCACTGCCTGAACATCAGTTTCATCTCATGCAAATCGTCAGTGACTTCTTCAGTACTTGATTATTCTTTACAGTAATGATGCAGGAAGGGAGCTGAATAACCTGAACACAGGTTAACCAATCAGGGCAGCACACAAAGTCAAAGTCAAGATGTAATGCACACAGTAAGGATCTCTTCAGAATAAAGACGTAGATTAGGAGAGAAGACAGATAAAACCAGAGGAATATGAAGGGACAGGCAAAACAGGAAATTCCAAACAACATCAAGACTTACCGCAGCGACACTAATCCCTGATATGAGCTCAGTTTCACACAGAGCTGGACCTCCAGGCCACGATCTAAAGACAAGAGTGACAATGGACGGAGTCCAGGGGTGCACGAGGAGACGACCCTGAGGGGAAGATTGGATAAATTCAAACCACACATGGATTTTAATTTTCACCCATGAGCTTGTGCAGCTTTGAACAGCGACTCATGTGTGATTTCAAAGTAAAGGAAGGAAGGCTGACTTGTTCCAGAAGGTGATTTAAAGTAATTTTTCACACTGATACAGGATCTATTAAAATCTCTGACTTGTTTTCTTCTGGCACAAATTTCACACGTTAACAGGAAGGACAACGAGGAGCTGCTGACAACAAAACAGGCACATCAGACATTTTCCTCCTCTCAGTTTTTCTGCTCAGCTTTCTTGCAGCCGCCGGTGAGAGGTAATATCTTTGAAAGATTGCAGATGTAATAGTTTCTGTGTAAATGACACCGATGGATCATGTAATTCGCCCGTGGAGATTCATCAGTGGAGACGAGAATGAAAAGATCCACGATTACTGCTGAGCAGAGCCCTCCAACCACAAATACAGCCAGGATGATGTCTGTTAACGTCCACTCTGTGTGTGTGTGTGTGTGTGTGTGTGTGTGTGTGTGTGTGTGTGTGTGTGTGTGTGTGTGTGTGTGTCAGGGTAACATGATACTTGTGGATGCATGAATCTGATTTCGAATGCATGAGTGCCAGCATGTCTTTTTGTTTTTGCCTCTGAAAGTGCAGCAGATTATAATCATATCTGTAATTATCAGATATGCTGCAGGGAATAAAGTTATAATTACTGATGATAACAAACAAACTCATTTCCAAACAAGTTGGTTTGTCATGCAAAAATGTCACAAAAACAACGACGAAATCACAAAACTTGCACAAAGGCAAAAATAATACCAGCATGTTTCAAAAAATTCAAGGACAACAAAAGACTGAATCGGTTGTTCAAAGCTAAGAAAACAGCTGCTGGAACATCTGCCAGTTAACAAGGTTAACAAGTGACAGGACTAGGTAAAAACAGCCGAGCACACAGGCTGAGAGCAGAAGGAAAGATCGAGGCAGCTTCTGTGCTTCAGGTAAATGGTTCAATAATTTAAGAACAATGTCAAGTTGCAAAGATTTTGGTCATTTCATCATCTACAATTAAAGATTCAGAGAAGCCACAAAGTTCTGTGCACATGTGAGACAAGGCTGCACACCTCTGCAGCCCTGCATTACAAACACAGCTGATTCGGAGCTAAAAGCACTGCACGGGCTCAGGGACCCGGCATGAAGCTCACACTCCACCATGCAAAGAAGAACAGAGGGACAAAATCCAGACACACAACCACCACCTCTGAGCTCACTGGAAATCAGAGCTTGAGCTTCTCTTTGGATCCAGGATGCTGCGCCCTCCAGGCGTAAAGATGAGAGGGAAGGCCTTATTAACGCTCGACCGGATTTACGGGCTTTGGAGGAACCTCTGCTGCCAGCTGACAGCACATGTGTTCAGGAAGGTCTTTTATGCTTTTTTATAGTAGTCTGTAGTAACCACGATAAACAGAAAAGTTGGATGTGATGTCATTGTGATAATGTCTTTAACGTCTTTTGGCCTCATTTAAAAAAGAGTTTTATTTTGAAAGTTTGTCTGTTGGTTCAGTTAATAACGCAGCAGCATGAGAGGCTAACAGGAAGTGAAATCATACACACTGACCAGGAACGCAGTTGCTCCTTCCACAGTCGATTGTGAAACAGAAACTAGATTTCACAGCAGAGGCCTGTGAGCTTTCTTAAATAAGCTAGTAAAACGGACTTTTCGTGACTCTAACATAACATCGCTCGGCTGCACGTTTACACATTAGCTGCCTTTTCCAAGCCATCTCCACTTCCCCGAGTTCTATCTGTTGTTGGCTATTTTATTTTCTATACGTTTGCTGGATGTTACCACACTAATCGTTTATGATCGTCAAACGCTGTTCAATCTCCGACCTCTGAAACATCAATCGGCAAACCCGTACTGGAAACCGGGAAACTACACCCCGTTTCCCACAGACACGACTGCGTGCGTGCGCCGCTTGCCTTTTTTCCTCCCCGCTAAGAAACGCCCTAGACGATGGGGAAAACGGAGCGGTGTCCGGACTCGCATCAAAGCCTACTTAAAATTCCATGGAGTAACCAACTATCAAGACTACCTGGGACAAATTTTCAGAAATCATAATATTTCTTTCCATTGTTATGCGGATGATGTCCAAATCTACTTTCCTCTGGATTTGGATCTCCAGTCCCCGCTATTGCCGCTGTTCAACTGCCTGCTGATGTTAGCGACTGGCTACTGCACAACTCTCTCACCCTTAATGAAAACAAAGCAGGAATGATCATATTTGACAGTCACATGCCCTTGAAACAGCTATCGGACACCTTGGGATCTTATGCCAAGTCACCTTTTGTTTACTGTCAGAAACCTTGGAGTAGTGCTGGATCGTTCTCTCAAATTAGACAAGCAAGTGGCTGCAGTGGTGAAAACCAGCTTCTACCAACTACCAGTGTTGGGAAGGTTACTTTTAAAATGTATTCCATTACAGAATACAGAATACATGCCCCAAAATGTATTCTGTAACGTATTCCGTTATGTTACTCAATGAGAGTAACGTATTCTGAATACTTTGGATTACTTAATATATTATCATGCTTTTTACAACAACATGAATGTACTATTGCTGTGTGATTTATTACCATTACTGAAGGTCCGCGACTCCGAACTGTAGTAAAGGGACCTCTGACTAATACGGCGGGGTCCCTGTCGGCTCGTAGCCGAAAAATAGCTTTACTTTGTTGTGTGGGTCAACTTTGAGACAGAGAGAGGCGTTGAAAGGCTGCTCCAACAGAACTTATTGTTTTCGGAGGAGAACAGGAACACGGTGTACAGTCGAGTCTTAACAGCTTACTTACAACTGGGCTCGTCAGGCACTCTTCTTGGCTGCAGTGGTTATTATTATATTTACATGCTTCCAGCTCCCGTTTTTCCTCGACGACAACTCGTACCTTTCCACTCGCCTTTTTCTCCCTCCTCGCTCACAGACCCATAACGTGTATGGCAGTCCATTCTCCCTGCAACACGGACTACACTACCCATGATGCTACATTCTTTAGAGCTATGCTTGTAGCATTCTGCCTGTTAGCTTAGCACAACAACAACAACAAGGAAAAGGCCTCTCTCACCCAGGAAACACACAGTCGCAGCGAGAGAGAGAGAGCGTCGCCCTGTAACCATGGCAACCGTAGCGCTGCCGCCTGGAACAACAGAGCGTAGCTGTCAAACAAACCCAAACAGTCCTGACCCGCGACAAAATGAAACAGGAAAGTACCGCAGTGTAATCCATTTATTTCAACAAAGTAACTGTATTCTGAATACCACCTTTTTAAACGGTAACTGTAATGGAATACAGTTACTCATATTTTGTATTTTAAATACGTAACGGCGGTACATGTATTCCGTTACTCCCCAACACTGCCAACTACGCCAAATCTCTAAGGCCATGCCCTACTTGCGACATAATGACCTTGAAAAGCTCATTCGTGCTCTTGTTACTTCGAGATTGGACTACTGCCTCCAACTTTCCCTCATCCAACGCCTGCAACTAGTCCAGAATGCCGCAGCACGCCTTTTAAGCGGCACCAGAAGACATGACCATATCACACCCACCCTCGCCAACCTTCATTGGCTCCCCGTCAAATACCGTATCGTTTTTAAAATCCTTTTATACACGTTTAAAATTTTAAATAACCTGGCACCCAGCTACTTAATCGACCTCCTTGACCTATACATCCCCAGGAGAGCTCTCAGATCCTCTAACCAGGGGCTCTTAATGCGACCAGTGTCTCAACGGGAGAGTAGGGGGGATCGTGCTTTTGCTGCACCGAAACTCTGGAACAGCTTGCCGATTGATGTCCGTGCGTCGGAATCCATCCAATCCTTTAAATCACGTATAAAAACCCACCTGTTTAAGCCTTCCAAACAACTTAGTTTTTAACTTTTCCCCGGTTCATGCTTGTTGCTGCGTCACCATCTTATAACTGTATTTTCGTTTGCTGATATTTGTATTTCCTGCTCCTTTACTGCTGTAACCCTGTGAAGCACTTTGATGTACCTGAGACTTTTAAATGTCCTATAGAAATAAAACTGAAACTTTTCTTCCTGTTCCTCGCCCTCCGTGTTCAATGCAGTCTTTTCCTTCTGTTTTCCGCCTCTCCTCCTTCCTGCATCCTCCTCACCCTCCATACTTCCTCCCCTCTGTTAGACCCCAACCCCCTCCTCCCCCTCCCATCCCATCTGTAATGGTAATGCAGTGTTCCTCATTCAGCTCATCAGCAGAGCAGCGCCCTCCCTGGTTCTCCGCCCCTCCTTCTCTGAGTGTTTAATTGCATTAGCATAGGCCCAGTTGTATGTGTGCACGTGAGAGCGTGCACGTGAGAGGAATGGGAGTCATTTAAGAAGCGGGGATCCTCTCTTACTGTAAATCTGTCTCTTCTAACTGAGAAGGATGCCTTCCTTCTCTCCTGTTTTTCCTCAGGTCGTGAAGCTTTGAGGACATAAATCAAATGGTTTTGGCAACAAGAGCCGTTCCATGTTCCAAGAATGAAAGAGGAAACTTTGTGATGGGGAGAGCAGAAGGTGGCAGATGGAGAGAGAAGCTTAAAAAATGAAAAAAGCAGGTGCACGATGACCACATGAGGCAAAACACCTCAACTGCTACCTGTGACGTATTTTACAGTCTTTCCTGTTTATTCCTGTGATGGAGGAACTCCCATAATACAATTTATTTAAGGTGGCCTGCTGCTGCTCATCCACCACAGTCCTCATAACACTATATATTCCCATATTTCTATCAACATAACTCAGAAGTAAGAAGTTTAGATCCAGTCATCATGGGCATGGATGTCGGGGTATTTGAGGCTTTTAATCATTTCTTTGAAATGTTTTCAGGGTTCTTAGTTCAGCTCATCAGCAGAGCAGGCTGCTCGGGTACAGCTTTAGGTTGGAAAAACAAGAACTGAGTGCACGAATCTGATTTCATTTGAGATTTTCTCCAAATCACAAGTATACCTGCAGACTCAAACACATGCATGCGGTCCGGAAAGTCCCGACAGCGCTTCAGTCGTTCTACATTTTGTCATGTTACAGCCTTATTACAACGAGGATTAAAATCATTTTCACCAGAAAAATCTACACACGATTTCCCACAACGACAAAGTGAAACAGGTTTGCTGGAAATTCTTTATTTTCATATAGTTTTTCCATTTTTGATAAAGTAAATCTAACATGTACATAAGTGCTCACAGCCTGTGCCATGACACTGCAAACTGAGCTCAGCTGTTATGGTGAACGGGGTGGACTCACACACTGGACTCCAGGGACAGACGTACACAAGATAATTTATTATATACAACGTCCAACAAGTGTATGGAGAAAAAGGTGTGAGGCAACGCTATATACAAAAGGGTGAGGGGCTTCAGGGGAATCCAGGAAAACACTCTCGTCTCTCTCCAAACAATCCACACACAACTCCAGGCTCTCTCCTCAACATGAGCCACTCAGGAAACACAAGGGAAAAGGGTCCAGAGGGTCTGCGCACAAAGAGACACTCGTTAAAGCAGGAACACAATAACACAGGAAGATACTTGTAGAAGCTGGACTTGCACTGACGCGAGTCACACAGCGATCCAGCGAAGAGCAGCCGCTGTTCCCTGGTTTAAATGCCGGCCACACTAATGAGGTGTTTCTTCCTCCAAGGGCGTGGGCCGAGGGCGTGAACCCGTAATGAGTTCCGCCGCGGCGAGAGAGATAGAGAGGGAGACAGCTGATTAGTGACCTGCTGATCCTGACATCAGCTGCGTCCTGTTTCCAATGATCACCTGTCACATGTTTCTACGATTCGATTGGAGTCCACCGGCGCTAAATTCAGTTGATTGGACATGATGTGGAAAGGCTCACACCTGTCTCTATCTGACAGTGCAGGTCAGACCACAAACCAAGAAGTCAGAGGAACTGTCTGTAGACCTCCAAGCACAGATCTGGGGAAGGGTTTCTGCACCTGGAGGTCCCAACGAGCACAGTGGCCTCCGTCACCCACACATGGAGAAAGTCTGGAAGGTTCTGCAAAGGAGGATGGGAGAAACAGCCCAAAACGAGGGGTATCATAGTCTAAATAGCAGAGTTTAATGTGATGCAGAGGGACAGAAACCAGCGCTGGTATCCTGAACGCTTCATCTGTTTCTGACGATTCACTGGAGAAAACTTCAAAAAGTGCATTCAGGGCAAACTTTGAAGGCTCACTGCAGCATGCAGGTGGCTGCTCAGAGCAAGTTAGAGCGAAAGGCCCTCGTTTGATACCAGGATCAGGTTCTAGCCCTGATTCCTTTTGTTGTTCCTCTGCATCACAGACATTACACTATGAAGGACCCTGATGCTGAAGCCCAGTGTTATAAGAAACAGTGGGTGTAAAATTAAGTTGGTTGCAGTGTTTAACATAAATGTGTTTTCCTACTTAAGTTTGAGGAATCAAAAAAATCCCCTAAATTAAAAAGCACTTAAGGGGAACCCGCCTCGGTGTTGTTCGAGAGCCTGTAGCTCTGAGGATGCTGCACGGCGCCATTAAACACGACACTGTTAATACACAACCTGATTAAGTGGGTGAGGTGGCAGTACTGATTGATTTTTAATTTTCTATTTACCTTTCATAACTCCAACAGAAGTGATGCAACACTTTGAATTGTGCCTCTTTCCCAACTTTCCTTAACCTGTTGTTGCACCATCATAACAACACAGTAATGCAACATTTCCCTTCAGAAAAAAGGGAAGAAGCGTCCCCTAACTATGGTTTCTGACCCTTTACAGCCAGAATTACCAGATAAGTAAGGGCAGCCTGTGTGACGCCTGGTAAATAAAGGGTTAAATAAGTCCTTATCAAGGTTAAGAGCAGGATATATGGTAAATGGCCTGCATTTGTATAGCGCTTTTCTAGTCCATAGGACCCCAAAGCGCTTTACACTACATTCAGTCATTCACCCATTCACACACACATTCACACACTGGCGATAGCAAGCTACATTGTAGCCACAGCTGCCCTGGGGCGCACTGACAGAGGCGAGGCTGCCGGACACAGGCGCCACCGGGCCCTCTGACCACCAAATATGCGATTTTCAAAAATACATTTCAACAATGATGTTGTTTTGGTGCTATTTTCAGGTAAAAACTGGGTTTAAATGATTGACTAACCTCTTCGTAGTGTTTTAAACTTTTTTGGATCGGGGTTGCGCATCCATCCGTGCAATCAAAAAGCATGTCTGTGATTGGAGCTTTACTCTGCTGATTCTGACAGTCGTGTAAGTTCAAGGATAAATGTGCTTTTCTTAAAGCATCGTTCGCACAGCAGAGGGAATTCAGTTTTAACTTCTCCTTCGGTCACGTTCTTTTGGAAATAATTTGTCCCGCTTCAGTGACTGCGGTAAAAATAGCATTTTCAGATGATTTCCCTGAGCTGCCCAGGTCCAAACCGCTGCCTTTTATTCCGAGAATCTACTTTGATGTACAGCTCGGAGTCAGTAATTATATTTTAAACGCACACATCCAGCTTTCTGCTCAAGGACAGCTTTAAACACACTGCCTGTGACATTCCACTTAACACCGGTCTCTATAACCGCTAATCCACGCTGGTGCTCATTACATCTGTAGTCATGCTTGTTCTGACTTTATTTTATTCGAAGCGAGCTCAGCTGTGGCTTTTGACACTTATTTCACGATCACATTATTCAGACTGTAGGCAGTAGTTAGATTGGGACTGCTGGGCAGATGAATCGGGAGGTATCAGAGATGTTTTGAAGCCACCTGAAGGGATCTGGCAAAGAGAGCGTTTCCCTGCAGGGGTCAATAAATAATCCCACGATTAACAGAGTCACTCCAACTGATGGGAAGTCTAGACAACAGCCACACCTGAGGCAATTCAAAGGATTTGCCAACATCTTAGCTGGAATGAAGGGTTTCTATTACACCTGCACACGTCTGAATATTTAGACTGGTTTTATTCTTCAATTTATTCGATTTTTTTATTGCATTCCTGCTTTGTCTTTAGTTCAAAGGAGTAAATCTGGACCATTTTGAGCAGAATGGATTCAGACAAGCTGCCAAATGTGAGTACAAACTTTAATTACATTTTTGTAATGACACGTTTCCCCTCCACGAAGGAACAGCTTGTTGTGATGAGGCCTCTGCATGCCTGGCTCATCTCAGGAACTCGTTGTTCCTCTTGCTTCCTGTATGGTTTCATGAGGCAAGTTTGTCCTGGATCACAGGCCAGACCAACTGCAATTCAGAAACCCCCCGAAAAGAAAAGTCCCAGAAACATCACCTGCAGCAGAGGTACCAGGTGCATTGGGCATCTGACTCGCCTCCTAGATTAGGTGTTTTGGGCATGTCCGACTATAAAAAGGCATGAATGGGGAGAGGTAGGTGACGACTCCTTTAACACATTGCTCTCTAGTACGTCACCGTTGCCATGGAAACACAGGCCACCTCTCGGAGGTCTGTTTTCAGGAGCAGCGAGTGAATCAAAAGTTTGACAACATTAAGCGCACACAGCCGTGATGATGATGCTGGCACAGTTTCACATGGAGGCGGAGTCTGGTTACACACTGCGAAGAGCAAAGAGGCGGGGCCGTTACTGAGTCAGTGAGCTTTAAAGAAAACGTGTTTCCAGCGTCCAAAACAGCAGCTCTGTTCCCATTATCACCTTTACTGGGAAAAAGTGAGCAGCAGTCCTTCATCGAAGCACCGGATCAACAAACTCGGACGTGAAGAAACGTAAACTTCCATCCAGCGCCGTTTGTTTTACACGGAGAGCAGTCTGCAGGTAGCTAAGTCTGTACATGGCTACATGAGACATGCTGTAAACTAACTGTAGCCGTGCTGTTTACATGGAGGCGATCCCTGCGGCTAACAGGGTTGAGTATAAAGGGGGGGTGTGGTGCACTAGACCAGATTCATTTTAATGCTTTCATATCATTTTAAAGATTGAAAGTGAAATAATATAAAATATTGTATTAATTAAACTTTGCTGATAATTAAAAATAAAAAATACAAACTTTTTTCTCAAGCCAGTGGAAATGTGCATGTTCATTAAAACTCAGAGTAAAATTAGTTTTTTATGCCTTAGTTCAGATTTCACATGCATCTTATTTTATTGACTTTGACCTTTGACTGTACTTGAGATTATTTTTAGTTTTTTCATTTAAAAAAGGTTTTCTTTAAACGTAATTTAATTGTTGCATGTGAATTGTTTTTGGGTACAAATAATTGCATTAAAATATTACAGTTTCTAAAGTAGAAACCAGTGAGCAAATCATTTTAAATATTTATTATTGCCGATTAATAAGACAAAAGTATTTCTTATCTGATTACTCGATTAATCGATGGGATAATTGATAGATTACTCAATTACTAAAATAGTCGATAGCTGCAGCCCTAGAATGGATGGACAAAGTCTAATCATGAGAGCTGTTATCATCTAGGGCCATGATGTGATGAGAAACCTGACAGATGTTAAAGAAAAATAGTCTTATACAAGCTCGAACTCATTTTTATCATTTTGACCATCAGTGACATTTGTAATATCGTTTATTAACCAAGTTAAAGTCTGTCATCTGGAAAGAGCCTGTCGAGGTGCTTTTCTTGTCAAACGATCAAACATAACCAATTTAGAGGACAAAGTAAAGGTTATCTTCCATTGTTAAAGAAATCTCGTTGAAAAGTATAATAATTGTGGTAGAAAAGAAAAGCAGGAACACTTAGGAGCGTGGTTCAGAAGCTCGGACTTGATTGCATGAGCTAAAAACTAATTAAAGAGTTAAAATAACCTGAATGAAGACAATCTGAAACTCCCTTTAGAGCTTCCAGACCTGAAAACCCCTTTGAAGAAAAGTTTCGGTGATGCAAATCATCTCGCTTTTAGTTATTGCTGTACTTGTACACAGTGGAAAATTATAACTGAAACTGTCCAGCAGTGTACACGGTGAAAAATGTCTGTGAAGGTTCTCAGTAATCCAGGTCATCGTAGTCTAAGGAGCTTGGAAAGAAAAGCGTCTGGACTTCTTTATGTCCAGACGCTTTTCTTTCCAAGCTCCTTAGACTACTGAGGTGGAAACATCAGTTGAATTCAATTTTATTTATACAGCGCCAAATCACAAAAACAGTTGCCTCAAAGACCTCAAGGACCTCAAGGACCCTACACTAACACAGAGAAAACCCCAACAACCAGATGTCCCCCTATCAACAAGTACTTTGGCAACAGGGGGAAGAAAAAAGTCACTTTTAAGAGGAAACTAGTTCTGGTGGGGTAGTCATCTGCCACGACCAGTTGAGGGTGAGCGTATAAAGACAGGATAAAGACATGCTGTGGAAGAGAGACAGAGGTTAATAACAGGTATGATTCAGTGCAGAGAGGTCTATTAACACATGGTGAGTGAAGAAGAAACACCCAGTGCATCATGGGAATCCCCCGGCAGCCTACGTCTATTGCAGCATAACTAAGGGAGGATTCAGGGTGACCTGGTCCAGCCCTAACTATATGCTTTAGCAAAAAGGAAAGTTTGAAGCCTAATCTTGAAAGTAGAGATAGTGTCTGTCTCCTGAATCCAAACTGGAAGCTGGTTCCACAGAAGAGGGGCCTGAAAACTGAAGGCTCTGCCTCCCATTCTACTTTTAAATACTCTAGGAACAACAAGTAGGCCTGCAGAGCGAGAGCGAAGTGCTCTAATAGGGTGATATGGTACTACAAGGTCATTAAGATAAGATGGGGCCTGATTATTTAAGACCTTGTATGTGAGGAGCAGGATTTTGAATTCTGGATTTAACAGGAAGCCAAAACAGGAGAAATCTGCTCTCTCTTTCTAGTCCCTGTCAGGACTCTTGCTGCAGCATTTTGGATCAGCTGAAGGCTTTTCAGGGAGTTTTTAGGACTTCCTGATAATAATGAATTACAGTCGTCCAGCCTGGAAGTAATAAATGCATGAACTAGTTTTTCAGCGTCACTCTGAGACAGGATATTTCTAACTTTAGAGATGTTGCACAAATGGAAGAAAGCAGTCTGACATATTTGTTTAATATATTTATATTTAGCACATAGCTGCTGTGGCGGTTCAAACAGCATTCACCTTCACCGTCATGAGTTGCACCTGGTGATGTCAGCGCTCATCCTGCTCTGAAGCTGCAATGCGAGAAGGACCAGAACTTTAAGCAGAACCCAACAACAGCTGAAGAACCCGTTCAAGCGCTGCTACATCAAGTTCACCGAGGATGCAAAGGAGAATAACGACTGGAATCGCTACCAAAAGCTCACAATGGTGAAACTGAGGCTACGTCACACTGTGCGCCACGTTATTGCTTCGGTGAAATGGATTTCTACAATGGTGGACTTAGACAAAATACTGTTACTGTTAATTTTACTCTCTGCAGTGTTTACATGCTTACGTATACACACACAGTTACTGTCCCTCCACACAGAGGACTCGGTTCTGCTTCTATGCGCCATCTTTGTTTACTCTTTCCCACCCAGGCTTCTAGACTTCTGATTGGTCAACATTTCTACACGGTTAGGAATATATCGCCACCTGTTGCTTTGGCATGTTCCTAGCAGCGTTTTCCTTTGTTTTTGCGTTTACTAATCTCCATTTTCAAAAATACCCGTGTACGTGTGGATGAAGCCTGAGTTTTAGCCCACAGGATGACACAGTATTAAAGAAAGTGTGGGTGTACCTGCTTTAGTCTCCTGCACATGCATGCTCCAAACTGATTCTGTACAAACACTGCAATCATTTATAAAAGAAAAAAGATCCACGCTGAACTTACAACAGCGTCTACAAGATTTTAGATATTTTCCACCACCATCCATGCAGTGACTGACACCCAGAGGTCCTGCCCAGCACCGCTGGCTTCACAGACATGACTTTTGGCATCTTATGAAAGCATTTTTTCCCCAATAACCTGAATATATTTTTCAGGCACTGCTGCAGATGCACTCTGCTGTGAAGAATGGGCATCAGCATTTGGACTAATCTCCTCCAGACCACATCAAAGAGAAGACAGATAAAGTAGCGAAGAGGGTCTCTGAAGGTTTTCTGGAAGGAACTGGGGGGTTAATCTCAACCCGATGTTCAACGTAACTAAACCAATCGACTCAGGTTCCCTCTCTCTCAGAATTCCCCCAATAAAAGGTCCAGATGGACTTCAGTCTCTGTTCATGAGAACTGTTCTTAAAGCTAATCCTCGAGTTTATTAAACAGTTTATTGAAATGCATTTGTAATCCTGTTCATGCCCTGCCACACGCTGCAGTCTCAAAGTTTGAAGTGTAAACTCTTCAACATGCCCAAAACTCCCTCACACTCTCTGTGTGGACTAATCCTCTCCTGGCTCCGTCAGTGTCCACGTTGGATTAGGTTAATCAACATGATGCACCTCCATCACGTCAGCCTCTCCCGCTTTGCTCCTTGCCTCGATTTGTTCTGCTTTTCTTTCCAAACCGCGAAGTGGCCGTCTTTATTAACCTGCTGTCAGTGCGGCTTGTTGTCATGTAGACTAATCCTCCTGCAGTGCAGATAAGGGACCATCTTTCCTAAAGATCCAACAGATTGGTGCTTCGTTTGTTTTCCTATCGACTGAGCTCATCGACAAGGCATCCCGTTCTCTTTTAAGTTTCACCGATTCCTCTTCTCCTTTTTTTCTGCACAGGTCGGTTTCCTCTCAGGTTCTCTAAACTCCACCTTCTGTTACCTGAAACACCATCAGTGTGGTTTGTGTTCTCTTAAGTAGAAAGTAAAATCCTGAATATTTTAAGTTGAAGCAGCAGAGCTAATGTGCGTGTGTCCATCAGAAACACTGTATTACAGTAATCACATCACTGTGTCATTGTTCTGCTTTACAGAAACGCACACAATTAGAGGGAAGCACACACACACACACACACACACACACACACACATCCCTGTTTCACCATCTTTGTGGAAACCTGTCACTACACAACACAGATGTGACAGATGTGTTTCAGGGCACAGCTTTTCCCTCGTCGTTGCCTTCACTGGCACCGGGAGTCATAATCCTGTGTGAGCACAAGTTCTTACATATTTTAAAATACTGCTTAACAACAGCAGCTCACATCTTTGGATCCTTTAACTGATTTGTGTGTTTTTGAGGTGCATTTCTGACTGCACCCTCTGTAACAACCCAAATCTATTTAAAGGCGGACAGGTGGCGTTAACAGCACAGGTCACGCTGCATGCTCCACATGTTTGATCACCGCCGTGGCCCTGCTGGACTATGTTGTCCATTAGTGAGCAACAAGAACAGAGATGAGCATGTGCAGCGTCTTATATTTCTATACTTGTGGAAACAGGAAGTAAAGAAGCTGCCAGTGTCAGAATGCAGAGTTTGAATCTGGCTGCCATCATCTGTTCACTGCCAATCCCGAGCTTCCTCCAGCTAAGAGTGGACTGCATGACCATGTACCTCACCTATATCTTAAGGTTTTACAAAAAGGGCACAAAAATGTACCTTTGTTTTTGATCAGCCAATAATCATTTTATGACCCCTACCCAGTGAGTCTCCGGGTGGCTTACCCCAACATGAACTGGGCAGCTAAAGAGGAAACGCTGGTTCTACATTCATTTATTAACAATCAAGTATTTCTGCAGGTAGTGTGATGCTTTAATTACATTTTACTGGTCATACCTTTGTACTTTTACATGAAACTGCACTTTATTAGCTCTTTGCCACATTTATATTTATATGCAGCAGAGCAGCTTTGCATTAAATGGAGCCTCTTATATATTATACTGGGCATTGGTGCAGATGTAATTGAGCAGCATGTGGGCGGGGCTTCTGTCCCTCAGATGACCATTTGTGGATTTCCCCTCTCTGTGGAATCAGACAGATCCCAGAGTAGAGCAGTCTGCAGCTTTCGGCTCACAGGAAGCTCATTACTGGAAACTTTGGTCATGTTTAATATGAGCAATGAAATTGTCAGTGTGTAAACAGTTTTTTAATCAAACGCACACACACACACACCTCGTCTGTTTCGTCTTCTCTCTGTTGGTCTGGGATTATTTATTTCTGTGCAGCAGATGGGGAGAAAGGCAAAACACCTTCATCACTGACAAAGATTTGCATTTCACCTGCACAATGAAACACCACGGTGTTTCTGCAGCATCGACATCACCTCGTTCCAAAAAGGGACTGACAGTCAAAGTGTAAACAACACAAACCAAAGCCTCCGAGACAGACTTCAAACCTGTGCTCATATACTGTCTGTCGTTTGTGAGTTGGTGATAATTGACCTGGTCAGTCATTTTGGTTTCTAAAATTGACGGCGTCTTCATTAATCCCATGCAAACGTACACCTATCTGGAACAACCCTGACATATTACAAAACAATAATATGATAAACTTTTCAGATTGGAGTGATAAAGGAATCAAATATTTAGAACATATACTAGAAGGAACAGAATTTATCTCATTTGACGGACTAGTTACACAATATGGGATCAACAAGAAAAGATTTTTAGAATATCAACAAATTAAATCCATAGTAAAAAAGAAATTTAAACCGTGTCAAGTTGAACTACAAACACCACCAAGTGTGGTTCAATTTCTTACTCTTAAAACGCCCAAATTACTTTCCAAAATATACAGAATGCTTTCTAAAACAGATGAATCAATATCACTTCCTATTGCAAAATGGGAAGCGGATTTATCAGTTAACTTAGACCTAAACTTCTGGTCTCAGATTTTCTTAAAAACCTTTCATCTAATTAGAAATCCCAGTCTTCAATTAATTCAATACAAAATACTTCATAGAGTGCACTATACAGGTCATAGGATGTTCAAGATGGGCTTTACATCTTCCAACAACTGCTCACACTGCCAAACCAATTCACCGGACAATTATATCCACGCTCTTTGGTTCTGTCCACCAGTTCAGAAGTTTTGGCGCGAGATATGTGAAGACTTATCGAAGTGTCTGAAATGTAACATTCCAACTTCCCCCTTAGTGTGTTTGTTGGGCAGCTTAGATAATGTCACTTCAGAAAAGAATATCGCCCATATGGTTTTCACTGCCCTATGCATAGCCAAGAAAACTGTCCTCATGAACTGGAAAAATAAAAATAATCTTAATTCTAACCAATATAGAAATTATCTATTAGATTACATTAGTCTTGATACAGCCTCTGCCACCACATCAGATCAATTGCTCTGGGCTCCTTTGATCAGCTCCATCACCTAGTGGGGGTGGGGGGTCATAGTTTGGTCCCGCCTTCACTGTTGTGATTGGTGTGGGGGTGGGGACAGGCTTAGGGCGTCGGGGGGTTCCCCGGAGGCATCTTCCTTGGGGGGCTCAACCCGGGGTAGCGGTCATGTCCGGTTGGGGGCTCTTTTGGCTCTCAGGTGACTGTTTCCTCGCGGCTGCGTGCAGCGGGGCTAGGGGAGGGTCTGTGCTGACGGACGTGGGTTACTGACCTGGTAGCCTGGCTGCCCCTGGGTGGGTCCGGGATGGGCGTGAGGTTTTGGGGGCGCTCCGTCTCTGGGATGGGGCCCTGGCCGGGCCTCGGGGGCTTGGATCCTGGTTGGTGTGTTGCCGGGGTTGTGGGCGGGTGGGTGCATGGGGGCCCAGCCCTGGAGCAGGGTGCCGCCGGTGCGTCGAGCCACCTGGGGGGCTCTTCAACTGGTGGGGGAGATGGTCACATCTTGCAGGAGCTTTCCTCTCCTCAGGAGCTCTCTCTGCAGGAGGGGGAGATACAGGAGAGGTGGAGGAAGATCTCAGCCTGGGTGTTTATTGTCTTATGTAGTCTGGAAGATGAGTGGATGGTGGGGTGGGTGCAGTTTTCTCTGTGGTGGGGTTGGGTGGACTGTCCCCGGTCCGGATGGGCCTGGGCCCCCTTTCCCTGGCGGGTCGCGGAGTATGGGGGTGCCTACTGGGGTCAGCGGGGGAGCTGGCCCCAGGGAGGGGTCACTTGCTCCTCCCTTCCTTCCCTCCCCGTCTCCAGCTGCCTCCCTCTTCCCGCTCCACCACAACCACCCACACATGCAGGGCCTTGGAGTAGGGGTATGTCACCAGGGTGCAGAGGAGGCTACCCCCCTGTCCCCTTCTGGCTGCCTCTGCCTCAATTTTATCCCACAACTTAGACATTCACATTACTCACACTCTCATTACACATACATATAGGATCTTGGGGGTGGGCACGATACACGGAATCCAAAGTACCATCAGGGTGTACACCTCACCCCTGGCGTCGTTGCCCACCTCTCAAGGTTAAATACACGTAGACATTGAGGGCTAGCAGGAGGGACCATGCGCTTACCTGCTGCTCTCTGGCAGGTAGCTCCATGCCCTCCTGGGTTTTAAATGCACCTTAGAACACACATGCATCAACACTACAATGAGCGGGTGGAGGGAGGTTCGGAGTCTTCTCTCACCCCCGTTCTCTGCGACCTGCTGGAGCGGGGGGGCTAGGAGGAGTTGGCCGTCCGACTGCGGTCTGGAGTGTGGGGCCTCCCTGCTGCTGCGGAGTCGGGGCGGTCTGCCTCCCCCCACCGCAGGGAAAAGGGTAAGCAGAGTGAACACCTTCCTGATGAGTCTTTGGCCTCAGCTGTTTACTTAACGTCACCCTGGATAAAAAATGAACTCAGCTTTATGCAGTCTGGTCAGTCAAAGTGTAACAAAGAAGGAGTTATGCAGGGTTACTGGCCGAGGACATGTGATCGGCAAGCCAGCAGAAAATGAGGGTGTTACCTCAATCAGACCACTCCCACATCGCCACATCTGGTTTTATTAAACAACACATTTACAGCAGTGAAAGTACTCGTATCAGAAGATGGCTACACCCATCGTTTATACTGGTCACAGTTAACTAAAACTTCTTAATCTTAAAAGAAAATCACATTTTAAAACTTTTAGGGTAAGATGAACGTCACAGACTGCATCCATTCACTTCTACTTATGCTGGAGGGGGGCATCACTGGGTTAAGTGGGGCACACCCTGGACAGATCACCAGTCTTTCACAGGGCTAACACACGTATTCACACCTCTGGGCAATTTAGCATCACCAGTTAACCTAAACCCGCTAACTGCACGTCTTTGTTTCCACCATCTGGCCTCTGTGTGGCGTTTGCATGTTCTGACCCACAGCCCAAAGTAAGGACCTTCAGGCTGTGAGGCAGCAGTGCTAATCACCGCTCTGCAGCAGGCTCAGTCAAACAATCAACAATTTTGTTGAACTTTTTTCTTTGCACTAACCAGACAAAGCGGTGGCATTAACCCTTTAAAGCCAGTCGTATTTGATACGTGTGGTTTTTTGAGTTTTTGAGACTTCTACATCATCAGCGTGACTTTGTTTTACCCTCAAAATGATGTAAATTGCATGACACATTTTTAATGACTAGATTGCAAAAATATGGCTAATATAGCAAATGTGATACAAGTTAAAACGCATATGCAGATTAAAATGTGATATACTTTTATATAGTTTGTCTACAGTTTCAACAAAGATTTCTGGCAGTTTTTTATGGTTCAGTTTTAAAAGGTTAACAATGACTTCCTGATCGTTGATCCTGAACGTCGCTAAAATTTCATCGTTAGTCAGAATGAACTTAATTAGAAAAATAAAGCTGTCGACAAAGAAGAAGGTGATCAAAGGAAACACTTGTGTGATGGTCATTTGTTAGGACTCTTGCTTTGAATGCCCACAGAAGACTTTTTCTTGACATTGAAACAGGGCTGCAATGATACCTCAGCTTTGTCCTGAAGTTTGTGCTCCTCTGCAGCATTCATGCAACTGCTACCACGGCCTCAGAGAAAAAAGAGAAAGCTTTATAAAAAAGAGAGACATGGATTTCATAATTTGCCATTAAAATAATAAAAGAGAAATGAGCACAGAGGCTGAAGGAGAAAGGAGAAAACATGCAGAGAGGCTGAGGTGCTTGTAAAAGTTAGACAGATAGGGAGAGAGTCCCCGGGGGTTTCTGCTGACACACTGAATGACCACAGCGACGGCGAGGAGCAGATTGAATTCGCCAAAATAGCCTTTTTGCTGCAGTTCACTTCAACCCCCGGGTCAACCGTAAAAGCAGCCGTGCCGTGCAATATCTGGAAATTGATTTGCATTCAGGAAAAACCAGAGCTTCTTATCATCTCTCTCCCTGCGGTCGGCACGGATGACAAGTTTAACAGGGGACACGGAGGGAGCGCTAAACGGAGTCGGGATTTCTTTCAGCCACGTTTGTGTGTTTTGATGTGAGGAGAAAACGGGCCGCGCGTGTCTTTAGATACAACAGCCTTTGCCGATAGGCCGCTGTCCTCTGGCGACCCGACCTAACGGCATCGCAGATTTACTGTCGCTGCTCTTTTACCACACATTTGAACCTCAGAGGGAATAACATGCAGGATTATAGGGAACAGAGTGAGTCGGAACAGGGAGGCATCAATCCAACTTTATCCAGTTCTGATACGATAGATGCCTTAGCTGTGGGCATCCGCTGCTACGATTACTGATGACTGAGAATCAGACATCAGGCTCGACTCGAACATTTCATAACCTCACAGAGCTGATGGCGTGTCGGGCAGCTACATTTCACTTATTTCAATGTATTCCTGGGAAGATGGGCCTCTCTAAATGAGGAATGCAGGTCACAGCGAATGGGATGAGCAGGGAAATGACCTGATCCTGTCTGAGTCTGTGAACCTTCACCATTTGGGGTCCGTTCTGCAGCGCAAGTAGACTCCGACACAAACACTGACCATCTGCCAGGAAACGATTGCTGATGACCTGTTGGACTAAAATCCAAAGATATCTATCATGAGCCATGTGGAGGCAGAAGGAAGATTCTTGTCACAGTGCAGAAGATGTAATCAGTTCGACCCAAGAGGGCAGCAGAAATTACAACAAATATATCATCATAGCTCTACAAAGACATTTTAAATGGCCAATAATAATAATGCAGAGTCATAAAGATTCTTGTAAAACCAGTAACTTCTATATTTTATATATAAGCTTCATAAATCCTGTTGAGTCTGTTTCAAAAACCGTACATCACCTTTTGGCACAAACACCGCTTCGCATCCATTTGATCCATTACAGAGTTACTTCTGGGTCTCTCTGTGAACACTTTCCCACATGAAATGTAATCAGATTACAATTGGAATGCCTGCAGCATGTGTATTCCCTCTTTAGAGTCTTGAAGTTATTTTAGTTATAACTTTTCAACATCAAACTTTTTCCCTCAGCGTGACTGAGAACAGCCTGACTGGTGATGGATCCGTTTGTTCAGTACAGTAAATGTTTCAGTCTCACAGTTAGAAAGACGGAGATTATTCTGAGCTGATAACAAATCAGTGATGTCATCACGACTGATCGATTATAAAAGTGATGACGTCAAATACAAAAAACAGCAAACTAGCATCTAACTGGATTTCAAAGTTGTAAAAATATGAACTCTGACCTCTGATAGAGTCAGTCAGCTGATCCAGGTGTTGCTGGAGAGGAGGAGTCAGTGAGGCGGTAAAGCTCACAGAGTGTGCTACCTCAGCCCAGGTAATGACGCTGCATTCAGGGGAAACTCTGTTGCTGTGAGCTGTAAACACACAGAGATCTGATTGGACGAGCTGGATCACATGTTCAGCTCGTGATCAGATTAAATGGAATCATTGTGAGACCCTCATTAGAAAGAAAAACCTGCATGTGAGAGCAGGTGTTCAGCGCCAGACCACATGTTAAAAGCAGGCGTAAATGAGGCCAGAAACACTTCAAATTATCACATGAAAGCAAACAAAGCCTTTGAAAGGAACGACTCCATCAGTGAACGTTCAGCTTACATCGTTCAAACCCACACAGGTGCTGCTGTGAGAGGCTGATTAGAGCCCTCACAGGGCTGCGTGGAGGTGGTTTGGTTTGGTCACACCTTTGGGTGGCAGAAATAACTGTTTGTTATCACTGATGACCTCAGCAAGTCTGCAGGGCCGCTATTGGCTCTGATCAGCCACAATGAATAAAGCCAGCTGGTGGCTGCAGCACCTGCACTGATTTAACAGCTCAGCTCGGTCCTGCTCATCATGGGAAACGTTTCTGCATCACAAAGACAAATAAACTTTATTTACACTGCATGTTTCATTCCACATATATACACATATAGATAAGAACAAACCCAAGCCAACACCAGTCAATTAAAAAACAAATAAAATGGTAATTAACAGACAAATGTAAGCAAGTCAATTAACGAAGTCATCAGGGACAGTGAGCAACAATGAAATCAAAGAACGAAGCAACACACAAGTTAAAACTGTCAAAGAAACTGAAGCCTGGTGTTATAATTAAAACCAACAGCAGTGAAAGACGATGAGACGTCAAAGAAAAGGAAATAATAATTGATTGAATCTCTACAATTAAGCTCCATAAACAAGCAGAAATTAAATAAAATGATAACTAAAACAGGAAGTGACCTGTAAGCCAGTAAATGTAAATGCATCAAGGGTCAAAAGGGTCAAAGGTCAAGCAGAGAGGGATGCTTCTCAGGTTTAAACAAACTGTGTTATTTTGGTTTCAGTGATTTAAAGTTTGCTGTTAAATTTATTCAAAAGACAGAATTCATTCTACGTTTTTTCTTACTATCATTAATACTCATGAACAGTCGAAGCCCCCCCACTGCGTCCCCCCACAGTCTTTCTGTTCGACTGCAGGTTTGCCCCACCTCCCAGCAGCTGTGGCCCCCCCACTGTCTCTGAACAGCAGGGGGCAGACTGAGGAAGAGTGAAATGAAATAAGAATGAAAACAACCCCGTGAAGTGAAAACTACGGCAACGAAAGAGATAGTTACTCTTAAAGTAAGTTTCATCCTCTGAGATGATTCTTCAACGTACCAGCTGCGGGAGACGCATCACAAGTTGATCGCTTTGTGGTGATATAATAAGACCAAGCTGGACTGGGTGCAGAAATGTGGTTGATACCGACGCATGGAGGAAAACGGGTGAACAGAGGACTCAGAAGCTCCTCCTTCATCAATCTGCAGCTGATGGTAGCGGCTGCACTCTTTGCACAGGGTCAGGGTTTGGCTTGTTCCATGACAACAGTCCCTAAATCTGACGCTCAAAGGAAGCTAACAAATGAGATGCAGCATTAATGGAGTTCATCCAACCTTTAAAGCAAAATTCCAGCTTCTTCTCTAAACTGGACTCCCGGCACTCAACTCAGGATCAATGAACAAACCTGCAGGCAACAGAAGACTCAGAGGGAGAGATGCCACCACCAGGCTTCACCTTCTCTGGCTTCAAAAGCAGGAGAGAGAAGGTTAACGACGGCAGACAACAGAATAGAATAGAATAGAATTCAACTTTATTGTCATTGCACATGCACAGGTACAGGGCAACGAAATGCAGTTTGCATCCATCCAGAAGTGCTTAGTGATATAGATATATTACAATATATATTAGCAATAATATAGATATGTGAGTATATTACAGAAATGGGTCTATTATGGTATGTTATAATGTACACGGTATGAAGTATGTTGTGAATATTCTATAACTATAAGTATGTATAGGCTGTAGTGAGTACAAGCTATGTACAGGATATAAATATGAAAAACTATACAGAATATGAAATAAATAACTTTACAGAATCTGAGATATACAGCTATACAGAAATGGGAACTATGCAAGTTGTAAACAGTTGTAGGATTAAAAATTATCGAATGTACAGAATGATTATTTACACAGAGCTATACAGTAGTGCAGTTAAGATAAGTGAGGGTGTAGATAGTTTCTACAGAGGTATATAAAGTGCTAGTGGTTGTGAGTGGTGGTTCAGTCCATGTTATTATTGTGTGTTTGAGGGTACAGTTGTCCATTGTGGGTGTGTGTATGTTCAGTCCATGAGTTAACGTGGGTCAGATGTCAGGAAGTAGAGTTCAGGAGTCTGACAGCTGTGGGGAAGAAGCTGTTCCGGTACCTGGTGGTCTTAGTCCGGAGGCTCCTGTAGCGCCTCCCAGAGGGCAGGAGGGTGAAGAGTCCATGTGATGGGTGACTGGGGTCTCTGATGATTTTCCCAGCCCTTTTCAGACACCGCTTCCTGTAGATGTCTTTTATGGCAGGAAGTGGTGCTCCGGCGATGCACTGGGCAGTTTTCATGACCCTCTGCAACGCCTTCCGGTCCGAGGCAGAGCAGTTCCCGTACCAGACTGTTATACAGTTGGTCAGGATGCTCTCGATGGTGCAGCGATAGAAGTTCACCAGGATGTCTGAGGACAGGTGGTTCTTCCTCAGAGTCCTCAAGAAGAAGAGGTGCTGGTGAGCCTTCTTGACCAGCTTGGAGCAGTTGGTCGTCCAGGTGAGATCCTCGGAGATGTGGACTCCCAGGAACTTGAAGCTGCTCACACGCTCCACAGCCGTCCCCTTAATGTGGATGGGTGGATGTGGGTCAGCATTCCTCCTGTAGTCCACGATGATAACAAGGATAGGATAAGAAGGATAACAGATGTCATTTCCCTCGACTTTGGTTTCAGCTCACATAACAGTTGTGGTTGCTTCACACAGTGACTGGATGATGGGTGGAGCTAAGGTAAACTTCAAAGGGATCAAGCCCCCAAATCAATCTGAGAGCCTTGTTTCTAACGGTGGAGTACACTTTTGGATGAACTTTCTGGAAAGATTACACACTGTATGCACAACACCGTCAGAGCCATCGTGGAGAAAGATGGAACCAGTTCCTGCATCACTTGGATCAACGACAGGTTTGAATGGCATGACAGTGCAGCTGACAGCATTCATCACCTCTTTGATTTCCAGTTTCAAACTCATGATCCTGTCCAACGCTGTCTTCACCTCCACACTGTTCACACTTCTAGCTACGTTATGGTAGAACAATTTGAATCCAGCTTTGATGTTCCTGGACTCTGCCTTCCTTCTTATGTCTACCTTCCTTCTCTTTATCATATTGCCCATGTCTCTCCCTTTACCAATGATAGTCCCCACATTTAAAGTGCAGCAGCTCCCTGCTGGTCAGCAGCACCAGCCAGTTCAGTTTGTAACGATGGCAGCAGCTACAGACATGGAGGACACTTTCATTTATAAATGTATGTTTGTTTGGAAGTAGCAATACAAATGTCAAGATGAAAAAGTTAATGGAAGTTTAATTGTACATGTCAAGGTGAATTTATTCACAGTCATTACACGTAGGTGACTGTAAATGCACAGTGCTGCTGATTTTTAACAGAACGGTTAGTTTTAATATGACTGTGTCAGGTCACAAAATAAACCTTTTAAGAAATTAAAAGGCAAAAATGTAGCTGTGTAAACTCCAAATATCTGTTCGATTTATCAACATATGTGATGTTCTTGGAGATGTTTGCTACCCACCAGCTCGATGACTGCTCATCGTTTTCAGCCCCCCCGCGGTCTTTTGCCATTCAGGTTAAACATGATATATAAGTCACTTAGATAACTTAAAAATGTTATTGTTTGGCTTTTGTCAGTGTTTGGCTGAGACTTTGTAGTCTTCACACAGCTGAACAGAAAAATGATGAAACAGTATACTCCAATGTCCTGTCGTATTGTAGGGAGTAAGGAGCAGACGGCTGGCTTCATCAAACTCCTCCGTGACAATGAACACCTGCCAAAAACTCAGCCTCTGTGGTTGGAGGTGCAGCAACAGTATGCATGCATAAATCTGTTGGGCATAATGGAGAGTGCTTTTCCTTTCTTTTAGTTCCAAGTTGGTATATTTTGCTGTGGATCCTGTTCAGGGATTAACATGATTGACATGTTCTGATGTGTTCTGTCTGTTAGGGCAATTCTGGAGAAGAATCTAAAAAACAAAAAACAAAGCATGTACAGTAGTACTGAAATATGTATTAGTCAAACTTCTTCATGTAAACCTGTACTGTTTTGGTCAACTGCCACTTTTGATTTCACCTGCCTTTAGGGAGTATCCCAGGTCAGGTGAGGGGGTGAGTGGGAAGACCACTGCTGCTGCATGGTCCTGGTTTGCCCTCATGGATGAGGTGTTAGGACAGAGGCCTTCTACCAGGCCTCCAGTCATAATTGCCTCCATCCAGGAGGACACTCCAGGGCTCAGTTCAGCAGTGGGCAACCAAGTTCAGGATGAGGAACGGCAGGAGGATGAGGCCCAGCTGGAACCAAGACGGGATAAGAGAAAGAGGGACAGGGAGGATGAATCCTTGGAATTAATTAGAGAGGACATGAGACTGAAGGAAAGACGAGCTGAGAGAGTGGACAGGCTGATATGCTTACTGGAGGAAGTTGTAGAAAATGATTATAAAGTATTGTAAATACAACCCACTGTACAGAGTTACACTTTATTTGAACGTCTGTGCAAAATATGTAGAACAAATACGAAATGATTAAAGTTCTGTAAATAAAAGTAGTGGTACAGAGTCAAACTTTATTTGAATTGTTGGACAAACGACGTACAGCATTGACAGAATGTATAAAGTCCTGTAAATAAAAATCATTGTATTTGAACTCATACTATGTACAATGTAACAATTTATTTGTAACTGAATTAAGAACTTGTCTGAACTGAGGGAATAACAACAAAACCCAACAGGATTAAGACTTATCATTACAGTCCAGGATTCACCTGAGTGTCCCAGTGTGCACAGGCCTGTTATTTGGCTGAGCAGGACGTCTCGGGCAGTGCTGCTGAATCTGCTGGACCAGGACCAAAGACATGAATGAGGTGCCGCTCTTTCGGCTCCGAACCGGCTCTTCAGGTTGTTTTGTTGCTTTAATTAATTTATTATTAACAATAATATAAAATTATGCACAAAAGGAATTACTAATGTAAAAAAAGAAGTGCTTTTATTTATGGTGGCCCCCAGAGACAAAACACATACAAACTCCAAAACACATTTCTAGCATGAACTGAACTTCAAAACAGAGCTACCTAGATCACTTAAATTACACAATTGAAAGCATGTGTGTATTGTTTGTGTATTTATACACAAGCACTCATATATATTCATTTACCTGTTACTACCACACACCAACCCTCGTTGGTACTTCCTGGCTAGTGTAGCCACCAGGTAACAAAAGCTCAACACTGCCCCCTAGCATCCTGGAGCACTTCTGTTGTCTTATGTACGTGTTTTGGAGTTTTTACGTGTTTTGGAGTTTTTACGTGCTTTGTCTCTAGGGGCCACCGTAAATATACTTTTATTTATTCACTCCACATAAAATGTAATAAATAAATCATATAATACAAAAACCAACTATTCACATTTCAGTTTTTAACTATTTAAATTTTCAGCTTTTTCCTTTTAAACAAATTTAAAGTGAAACAACACAAAACACTGCAAACCACAACACAATTAAATGTAAATTACAATATGAAAACAAAATGCACCACAAAGCAAAATGTGTCTGCGAGTGCTGGTCATGAATAGGCCAGTGAGTTTAGCGGGCTTGATCTGAATCCAGCAGAGCACCTTTGGGACGCAGAGATTAGCAGGATGAATGCACAGCAGAAAAATCTGCACAAACTCAATTTTATTTAAACAGAAGAGTTAATGAGTCATCTCAGGGCACGTTACACTTTAAGATCTTGGAGCAAGCAGTTGGCGACAGTTGGAGAAAAAAAACGTCCTTTGATGTGATGAATCGTGTCAACATGGAGCAGAATCGGGAAGGTTTCCAACATCTCGTCAAGACCTGACAGCAGAGGGAGGCCTAAACCATTACTGATATGCTGTTCCTATTAAAGTGCATGCTGGGTGTAATGAGGATTTTTTGCTTTGTAGATATACATACATTTCTGAGGATGACTCGCCCCGTCACAAAGAAAAAAACTGTAAGACGGGAAACACCGATCCACACTGCACAGATTTAGTATTTTCAGAATAAAGGCTGTAAAGTTTTCACGTTTGGGACACACCACAGGAGTGGAAGTTGTCACCTTTGTGACTTGAGACAGATGGGAACTGGAGCTTTGTATTTGTGATCATACTTGAAGACAGGAAGTGGGAGGTGACTGTCGCATGAGCAGAGAGGAAGAATTAGATCCCGATCGAGCAGGAGCTCACCTCTCCCTGAGGTCCTCGCACAGACAGTTAAAGATGAGGAAAAATAGGGTGATTCGTATGATTTTAGAGCATTGAAAAGTGGTCTGGAAGGAGGTACAGAAAAACAGGCCAAGCAGACATGTATCGAGACAGAGCAGCCTGAAGGTGATGATCCTGATCATTACATGGAGTGTTTTGTATTAAGGCCTTACACTTTACCTTGAATAACAGACTAACTTCATATCCATTTGTCATCTCATCCTTTGAACACTGGGACACGGTAGGTGAACATATTAAGAGGTTTCATTTTAAAATGTTGTATAGTTTATTAGCTCTATAAACTTCATCCCTTAATCGATGTTTATATTCAGGGCTCTCGTGTGACATCATGAAATATTGCTCAGCAGCATGTTGCCTCCTTTCATTCAGCTCAGTAAGTTTCTTTAGTGCACTGTGGCTCCCATTAGCATTAGCCGACTGTTCATCAGACTGACTGGTTATTGTTTCCAGTTTGTTACTGGACTGAAACATCCTTCCTTCAGCTCTGCTACTCAAACACCAAAAACAAAAGTGCTGCTGATTATGTCCCACAGCTGATTAGTTTCCTTATGATCGTATTGATTACATGTTTATTTTATACAGGGAGTGCAGAATTATTAGGCAAGTTGTATTTTTGAGGAATAATGTTATTATTGAACAACAACCATGTTCTCAATGAACCCAAAAAACTCATTAATATCAAAGCTGAATGTTTTTGGAAGTAGTTTTTAGTTTGTTTTTAGTTTTAGCTATTTTAGGGGGATATCTGTGTGTGCAGGTGACTATTACTGTGCATAATTATTAGGCAACTTAACAAAAACCAATATATACCCGTTTCAATTATTTATTTTACCAGTGAAACCAATATAACATCTCCACATTCACAAATATACATTTCTGACATTCAAAAACAAAACAAAAACAAATCAGCGACCAATATAGCCACCTTTCTTTGCAAGGACACTCAAAAGCCTGCCATCCATGGATCCTGTCAGTGTTTTGATCTGTTCACCATCAACATTGCGTGCAGCAGCAACCACAGCCTCCCAGACACTGTTCAGAGAGGTGTACTGTTTTCCCTCCTTGTAAATCTCACATTTGATGATGGACCACAGGTTCTCAATGGGGTTCAGATCAGGTGAACAAGGAGGCCATGTCATTAGTTTTTCTTCTTTTATACCCTTTCTTGCAGCCACGCTGTGGAGTACTTGGACGCGTGTGATGGAGCATTGTCCTGCATGAAAATCATGTTTTTCTTGAAGGATGCAGACTTCTTCCTGTACCACTGCTTGAAGAAGGTGTCTTCCAGAAACTGGCAGTAGGACTGGGAGTTGAGCTTGACTCCATCCTCAACCCGAAAAGGCCCCACAAGCTCATCTTTGATGATACCAGCCCAAACCAGTACTCCACCTCCACCTTGCTGGCGTCTGAGTGGGACTGGAGCTCTCTGCCCTTTACCAATCCAGCCACGGGCCCATCCATCTGGCCCATCAAGACTCACTCTCATTTCATCAGTCCATAAAACCTTAGAAAAACCAGTCTTGAGATATTTCTTGGCCCAGTCTTGACGTTTCAGCTTGTGTGTCTTGTTCAGTGGTGGTCGTCTTTCAGCCTTTCTTACCTTGGCCATGTCTCTGAGTATTGCACACCTTGTGCTTTTGGGCACTCCAGTGATGTTGCAGCTCTGAAATATGGCCAAACTGGTGGCAAGTGGCATCTTGGCAGCTGCACGCTTGACTTTTCTCAGTTCATGGGCAGTTATTTTGCGCCTTGGTTTTTCCACACGCTTCTTGCGACCCTGTTGACTATTTTGAATGAAACGCTTGATTGTTTGATGATCACGCTTCAGAAGCTTTGCAATTTTGAGACTGCTGCATCCCTCTGCAAGATATCTCACTATTTTTGACTTTTCTGAGCCTGTCAAGTCCTTCTTTTGACCCATTTTGCCAAAGGAAAGGACGTTGCCTAATAATTATGCACACCTGATATAGGGTGTTGATGTCATTAGACCACACCCCTTCTCATTACAGAGATGCACATCACCTAATATGCTTAATTGGTAGTAGGCTTTCGAGCCTATACAGCTTGGAGTAAGACAACATGCATGAAGAGGATGATGTGGACAAAATACTCATTTGCCTAATAATTCTGCACTCCCTGTATTTCAGTAGCTGCCTTCACTTTAATGATAAATTATTTGACTTTAGTTCATCCATGTTTGTTTTTTGGGGCTATTTATTAGTTCTTTCATATTTTAGTCATAATCGTGTTCTGATAAACATTTTTAACTGAAGACCAGGTGAAAAAAAGTCTAATGTTAAAATAGAGTTACTGCAGTAATCTGATGGAGACGTTATTGGATTCTTTCTGTCTGCAAAGTGAAAGTTGAAAAGCTGCTAGTAATTAATAGGACAAATAAAAATGATACAAATAATAAATTAAAGTTACTGTGAAACTGAAGCTGTTAAATGTTTCTGTGGGACCAGAAGTTCAGGCCTGATGAACCTGATAAGTAATCAATTTGTTTTTATTGAATATCTGAGATACAGATGACACACGACACGACTGCACGTTAAAATCCAGCCATTAAACAAGCTGTCAGACTGCAGTTTTTAAAGTGCTCATGCCTGAAGGTGACAGAGGCTGCTGTGGGTTAAACCGTGGACTGGTCACAGGTCGTTTTAGTCACCGGCTAATCTAAACACGCACGTCTCGGGACTGTGGGAGGAATCTGCAGAGCCAGCTGGCGGGTTTAAACAAAAACCATCTCACTGTGGCTTCTCAGCACCACGCCACCTCTTCAATCCTCTCTGAAAGCAATTTTATTGTAAAGGAAAGTGGAGGAAATCCCCAGTCTGTACAAACACTGCATCCAGCTATTAGGCAGGGCTCAGCACTAATCTCAGACAAACAGGTCTATTACAAGCTCCTTACTGCAAACTTTCCTCTTTGTGTTGTTTTCCTTCTGATGAAGCACAAAGGGAATTTCACTTTGAGGGATCCACGCCAGATTTGACTTGGGGTGTTTTGTAGATCTTTGCAATATAGTTACAAGAACTCTGAAGATGTGAGGCAAACTAAACAGTCTGAATTAGGGACTTCACAGCTGTCACAGCGCGCCCAGGGCTCGACACAAGCTCGAGTTAATTTGCATGGCTGCCACTGAATGTTTGTTAGCTCTGAAATCTGTTAGTGTCATCTACAGCACGCATCATAAAACGTATGATGTTGGCGATTCAAATGCAGCTCAACAGATCTAATCATTTCTCCATAGGCTTTTAGAGCAACATCCACTTCACACAAATCTAGCATCAACAACTTGTCTATTATAAGTATTATTATTATTATTAATAGTAGTAGTACTGCTACTGTTCGGTCCAGCAAATACAGTTATATGCTGACGATATCTTCCAGGTCAAAAGGTCGCTGTGCGACAGTAAAAACTGAACCGCAGATGGATGGAAAGTAGAGAAGTAGGAGAACTACATCGAGTTGACAGGAAACGTGTGTCTGCAACTTTAATTTAGGAATCACACTGTGGGCGTCTAAATGAAGCAAAATAAAAGCCCCATACTGCGCTGACAGGCGTGGTCAGGCTTGCAGGTGATTTGCTAAAGTTATGAGTTGTGTGATGGAGTGCTGTGTGGTTGGGACCCAAACGCCGGACTCTGAGACCGGACTTAAACTCAAAATGCAGAGGACACTTACAAACACGCTAAAACGTGAAACCTAAACTAGACTGGAACCTAAACACAGCAGAAGGAGAGGGTACGACACAGAGCGAGGACAACACAGGGCTTAAATACACACTGGAGTAATCAGGGGATGGGAGACAGGAGGGAAACACAGCTGAGAGAAATTAGACTGAACGAGACAACTGAAGCAAAACTAGAAACACTGACATGAGACACGGACTCAAAAAAGTGGGTCACCGACCCAGGACTGTACAGGACGTGCTGTCCAAAAATCAGGTGCAGTCAGTTCATGGTCGAGCACAAACCCATCAAAACGCATTTTATCCAAGTTAAATATTGGTGCAGTTTAATGTCACAAGCATTAGTAAATCCATCAACGCTTGATTTAAATTCTCCTCCTTTTATTTAACCCCACAGACAGTCTTGTACTGCACTCTCCTGGCAAACATGAAAGTCCTTTTTAAGTGAAAACTCAGTTTGCAATGTGTTCGTAAATCTGGATTTATGAGTTTAGCCAAGAAACAATTCAGAGTGATGAAGAAAAGAGACAGAGTTATGGACGGGTCAGGTATAGAGGGCAAAAGCAAAGGAAAAGGTTTATATTAAGTTGAATGTGAGGAACCAGCAGCGTCCAGCAGCTTGGAGCGATTAGGGTTAGAGATGGAAATGGCAGGAGTACTGTGAGGAGCTGATGAATTTAGGAGATGAGAGATGAGATTTAGTGAAACAGGAAGTGCAAAGGATTTGTAAGGAGCAGAGATGGGCAGTAACACGTAACACGTTACTGTAATCCGATTACTTTTTTCAAGTAACGAGTAAAGTAAGGGATTACTATTGCAAAAAAGGTAACTTGATTACTTTTACTTTCCCGTAGGAACGCTGCGTTACTGCGTTACTAAAACCGTGATTTTTTGCGAGAATGTCTCATGACAGTGACGTAAGTGAGCGCGACGTTAGAGACAACAGCTGTGTGCAGGTCAACAGTGGATCACATATCGAGTGCGGAGAGAGTATGAGCGTGCAGCATTTAAAGCGTGGAAGTACTGACCTTACTTTGAGTTTGATTCCATAAAAACGTCCGAGCAAGCACCGACAGTACGCTGCCACGAGAATGTGAAACTCCCAGATCCTTCCACTGACCGCTGCAGCTCACCTGCACCAGGGTAAACCTCCGCCTGCCTCACTCCTGCTTTACAGGTGAAAATAGAGCAACAGGACCGCTGAGTCTTTGACTTTATTTATTTTCTGCTGTGTTTTACTTGCATCTGTTTGAAAGAGTGAGTGAAAACACAAAAAATATTTTATTTTATGTGCTGGAATGTGCAGAAAATGGGTTTAAATGTTAAACTAATTTCTTCCAGTCAGAAAATGTTGCAGATAATTAAATCTTTGCTTGATGCATAAAGTTAAAAGATTAAAACTAATAAACAAGTTTTAAAAAGAGACTTTTCCATCTGATTACATTTTGTATGATGGATTATGTAGAAAAAGTAGAATTGGGCTGAAAGATCTATCGCTTTATCACCTCTTCAGGTTGTAATTTTTTTAAAGTAACTAATTACTTTTGAAAATAAGTAATCAGTAAAGTAACGGGATTACTTTTACTTGACCAACACTGGTAAGGAGGAAGTGCTAACAACTTTTTAACAACTTTTCAATCACGACTCAATGAGAAAGTGGAGGAAACTTTCACCTTGAGGCTTCAAAGTGACACCACACCACCCAACAGCTGATGTCCTGTCCATGTTTGAACAGTCTATGGGAGAGATGGAGGCAGATGCTCCACTGTGCTGACACCTGAACAGAACAGCTGAAAGAAAAACTAATCTGTGGTGCCACACTTTTCAATCTTTGAATTCAGGTGTGAAGTTTCGGGTTTCTTGTGGTCTATTTGTAAACTTTAACTAAATATGGAATATTTTTATTAAATGCTTTAGTATTTTTCCTACGTCTTGACCTTTCACTCAAACACCAGCAGGACACCTAACTTCAACTCTCACACTTATACAAATACGCCCCTACCTGGGGGGTCAGCAGGTCTTTGGTGTGTCCCTCCCCCTGACAGGTAGATCTGTTATCGGTCAGTCTGGTGACACAGAGGATAACAAAGCGGGATCAACATTCCTGCTGCCTGAGTGTTGATAACTGATTGGTTCTTTTGTGTGAAAGAGGTGGAGCCTATTATTTGGAGCTGTGGGTGGTTGCTTCAGATCACAGCCAGCGTGGAAACGTATTTGTGCTGTCGTCTGTTGTGATGTTTGAACTCACATTAACTATTCTGATTTATGTCGTGAGCAAACTATTAACATCTGTGGATGTAAAAGAACCAACGCCAGAAAGTCAGACGAGAGTTACATGAAAGTCTGCTCTCACAGATTCTCCATCTGTCCACTTCAGTGCTTCAAGTCTTTTTGGGGAAACTACTTTTGTAACATTTTAAAGGCTTCCGCTGGAAACAAGGTGAAACACAAACTGTGGTACAAACAGGTTTTTTATTAAATGCTCCACTCCTTCATCTAACCTACGAGTGCTGTCAGCATCCTATATGTGTGTTCTGACAAAAGGACAGGACTGACACGCAAGAATTACAGTCAGTTACCAAGAAAAAGTGTTTCACTTACTAGTTAAATACACGTTTTTTGGGGGGCAGAACAATAAAAGCCTTCTCTATGGCCTAATCTTGAAAGTAGAGAATAGTGTCTGTCTCCTGAATCCAAACTGGAAGCTGGTTCCACAGAAGAGGGGCCTGAAAACTGAAGGCTCTGCCTCCCATTCTACTGTTAAATAAAATCATTAAATAATAAAAATCATTTAAATTCCACATATTGCTGCACGCACATTTTTCTTGAACATAACACAACATATTGAGTTGGTGCAATATTCTGTTACAGTTTTCATTTGGGGGTCAAAATGACCTTTAAATGTTTGTGACGATGATGATCTCCCATGTTCTCCTTGCTCTACACGTCATACATGACCGACTGGGACCCATTTAAAGTGACATTATCGCGGCATCGGTTTGATATCCTCATTTTGGAGTCTCTCATTTGCTAATGTTTGATTTCATTGATGCCGGCGTCATTATCATCTGTTTGTGTTTGGCTTTTCCCTCCTTTCTGGGAGATAAGAACGGCTGGCAGCCTCTGCTTCCAATATCTCAACAAGTCACGCTACATAACACGAGTGTGTTAAAATCTGTGTCATACTGACAGCGGCTGGATTTGGTAACAGCAGCAGTTGGATGAAACTAACAGGGAGATTTGTTTGCAGCGGCTCAATTGTTGGCTCACTTTTTACATTTCAGTCTTTTTAAAAATGATTTCTCTCTCTCTCTGTTTGTATCTGTAAATCCTTTTGTAAATTAACTGAACAAAACAGGCCTTTAACCAGACTCCATTTCAGCAACACTGTCAGTATTTAAGTGCAGTGTGATTTCTGAAAACAAAGAATTGTGCCATATATGTTTAATAATTATTTTAATAAATAATTATTGAGTTTCCCTGTGTGCTCTGAAACCTGTTGGAAGACGTATCACTGCTTTCAGTGTTTTGTTTACAGAGTAATTATAACGTTTAGTCCTGAGGTTAAACATGTAACCACAGCGTTTACATTTAAATTAAACTGAGTCTGACGTCCTCAGTCTCATGTTGTGATCCAGTGAAAAATAAAGATAAAAGTGGTTCAACATCCTCCTTCCACCTATTGTAGCTTTTTGTGGCATTTAGTTCTTTTTATTTAATATTAAACAATCTCAGATTTCAACTCAATGCTGTCATTTTAAAAAAGAATAAACAAATACACCACTATACTATGCTATAAATACTAAATACCTGGGAAACGTCTGCTTTGACGATGTTCATTGCTTTCCTGCGGAGCGTCGTCTGCAGCGTGTCGGCCGTCTCACCCACATGTGCACCTCCGTATGGGGAAGGAGGCGATCAGACTTCTGAGAGTATTACATACATGAAGGTGAGGAAAATACAACTCTGAATGAAAATGGAGACAGACAAAAGCTTAATGTTTTAATATTAAATATCAGGTATTAATTCAATTCAAAGTTTATTTGTATAGCACATTTGAAAACAACAGAGTTGACCAAAGTGCTTCACAACCAGTTAAGAACAAGAGAAAACAAAAGAGAAACAAATACAGATAAATCAGAAGACAATGAATTAACATCAAAAACATAAAACAGATGGTACTCAAACTGAACTCGAGTTAAAAGCCAAAGTAAAAAAGTCAGTTTTAAGATTTCAAAGACTGAATAGACTCTGAAGTACGAATATCTGGTCTCCCAGCAGGGTTGGAGTCCAGCTGGAGCCTTTGTGTTAGACATCCATGTTAGGAAAACTGCACAGGGTTAGCTTAGTTAGTAATTGTAATTTAGCTGTTGGTTTGAATAAGAGCGTGAATGCTCTTCTGTCTCTCTGTCATAGAGCTTTGAGTGTACTCTACTTTTTGGATCAGGCTGCCGGCCACACATCCGGCTTTTTGGACAGTATCATAGATTTAGCTACCCGCCCCCCCAGCAGTATATGAGACAACTGAAAGCAGGTAAGCTAGTGTCAGTAAACGTTAGAGAAAGACAGCTCAGGGCTTAATCTGATCCCAAAACCACTCCATGACTCGAACGTCCTGCTGATGCTGTACTTTAGCATTAGCAACAGCTGATGCTGGAAGCAGCAGCGAGGTTCTGCAGTACTTGGACCGTAACTTTGTACTTTTTCTTTGCACTGAAATCAGCCCGCAGGCTGTTGTAGGCAACCGAGAGACTCCAGAACAATCGGATGTTGTTAGCATAAAAAGTTGCCTAGCACACGTTTAAAGTGCTGCGTGCGTCTCCGTGTGGATCCCATGTGTCGTCTCAGGAGGGAGATTAGTTTCTCATTTGGCTGGCCGGCTGACCTTCAGCCACGTACCCCCATAAAGAAGAGAAAACTAATCTCAGATGCTTTCATTTTGCATAGGAGGTGAAAACTTGAGGAAAAAGTTTAATTTTCGGTCACTGTGAGTCCAGGGGGCTGTTGAGTTTTCATTAATAGAATAGAATAGAATAGAATAGCCTTTATTGTCATTGTACAGAGTACAACGAAATTGGAGTGCCACTCCCTTGGTGCAAGTTTCAATAATAAATATAAATGTAAAATATAAAAAGTACAAAAAAAACAATCGTAAGTACTCAAACAATAGTATGTACAATATATACAGGATAGCAGCATTAATATGATGACAGTATGAATAGCAGCATAATATAATGACAGTGACGGTATGGAATAGGTTCAATTGTTTTTGTGCTTATTTACTACGGTGATAGCTCTGGGAAAGAAGCTATCCCTGAATCTGTTTGTCCTGGTTTTATGTGACCTGTACCGTCGGCCTGACGGTAATAGTTCAAACAGTTGGTTGCTGGGGTGAGAGTGGTCCTTGATGATATTGCCAGCTCTGCTGAGGTACCGAGAGTTTGCAGTGACTTCCAGGCTGGGCAGAGAGCAGCCAGTGATCTTCTGGGCTGTGTTGATGACCCTCTGCAGTACTTTCCTGTCTGCAGCTGAGCACCCTGCATACCATGTTGTTATGCCGTACGTTAGGATGCTCTCTATGGTGGCTCTGTAAAATGTCACCAGCAGCCTCTCCTCCAGGTTGTTCCTCCTGAGCACTCTCAGAAAGTGGAGACGCTGCTGGGCCTTTTTAACCACCGCTGTAGTATTTGCAGTCCAGGAGAGGTCATCAGATATCTGCACGCCCAGAAACCTCATGGAGCGTACCCTCTCCACACAGCTCCCGTGAATGTAAAGTGGGGCCGGGTCTGCTCTGCCCTTCCTGAAGTCCAAGATAAGTTCTTTAGTTTTCGTGGTGTTCAGTTGGAGGTTGTTAACTGAACACCACTCAGTCAGTCTGTTGACCTCATCTCTGTAGTCCGACTCATCCCCCCTTGAGATGAGTCCAACCACTGTGGTGTCATCCGCGAACTTTATGATGGTGTTTGAGAGATGGGTAGGGGAGCAGTCGGATGTGTAGAGCGTAAACAGGAGGGGACTCAAAACACATCCTTGTGGAGACCCGGTGCTGAGTGTGATGGTGCTGGACCGGTGGGGGCCGAGTCTGACAGACTGTGGTCTATTTGTCAGGAAGTCCTTGATCCAGAGGCAGATGGGGGTGGAGAGTCCCAGGTGAGACAGTTTCTGGACCAGGATCTCCGGGATGATATGATTGAATGCTGAGCTGAAGTCCAGAAAGAGCATTCTCACATAGCTTCCTCGGTGCTCCAGGTGACTCAGCGCAGTGTGGAGCGCTATGGTGATGGCGTCCTCGGTGGAACGATTTGTCCTGTAGGCAAATTGGTGGGGGTCCAGAGTGGGAGGCAGACCGGCCCTGATGTGCTGACAGACCAGTCTCTCAAAGCACTTCATCACTACAGGCGTAAGTGCAACAGGCCTGTAGTCATTTGGGCTGGCCACAGCTGTCTTCTTGGCGATGGGGATGATGGTGGAGGTTTTGAGGCAGGGCGGGACGGTGTTTGATGACAAGGAAAGGTTGAAGATTTTAGTGAAGACTCCGGTCAGTTCGTCAGCACATGCTCTGAGAACCTTTCCATGTATTCCATCAGGACCTGCCGCCTTCCTGGGATTCACTGACCTTAGAACACATCTCACTTGGTGCTCCCTGAGTGTTAGTGTGCCAGTGCTGGGGGCGGGTGGAAGTGGTGTGGCAGCTGAGGGCTTGGTCGTCTCAAAGCGGGCGAAGAAACGGTTTAGATCCTCAGCCAGCGAGGCATCAGTCCTAGATGTTGCCTGGTTATTGCTTCTGTAGTTGGTAATGTGATTGATCCCCTGCCACATTTTTCTGGGGTCGTTGTCAGCAAAGTGATCTTCAATCCTCCTCCTATAGGCAGCCTTAGCTTTCCTGATGCCTCTACTCAGGTCTGCCCTGGCCACCCTATACGCAGCCCTGTCCCCTGACTTGAAGGCAGTGTTGCGGCTTTTTAGGAGGGATTGCACTTCGCTATTCATCCAGGGTTTTTGATTTGGAAACACCCTGACCCTTTTGTTGACGGTGACATTGTCAACACAGTTCCTGATGTACGAGAGTACAGTGTCCGTGTACTCCTGGAGGTTGTGGCTGGAGAATAAATCCCATACAGTTGTTGAGAAGCAGTCCTGCAGTTGAGAAAGGGCTCCTTCAGGCCAGGTTTTTATTGTCTTTGTCTGGGGCTTTGTTTTTCTCAGCAGGGGGGTGTAGGTGGGGGTGAGGGACATGCAGAGGTGGTCAGATCCAGCCAGGTGGGGGAGGGGTGTCGCTCTGAAAGCATGCCTGATGTTTGAATAGACATGGTCCAAAGTGTGTTCTCCTCTCGTAGCAAAGTCCACGAACTGGACAAATTTAGGAAGCACAGTCTTTAGGCACGCTTTGTTAAAGTCGCCGGCGACAATAAAAACCCCATCGGGGTGGGCAAGCTGTTGTTTGTTTATGGTGTTGAGCAAGAGGCTGAGAGCCGTGCTAACGTTAGCATCCGGCGGTATATAAACAGCTATCACAATAACTACTGTAAACTCCCTCGGGATGTAAAAAGGTCTGCACGAGACTGCCAGAACCTCCAAATCAGGAGAACAGTGTGTGTGAATGATCCTGCTGTTACAACACCACTCGTTATGCACGTAAACACATAGCCCCCCTCCTCTGCTTTTACCTGAGTTGCTGTTTCTGTCATGCCGGTGTAGCGTGCGGCCTGCTAACTCGACTGCAGCGTCGGGAATCAGCGGGTGAAGCCACGTCTCCGTAATAAGAATAATGCTGCAGTTACGTGCAAAGCTTGTGTTGGCTATCTGTAGCTCCAATTCGTCAAGTTTGTGGGTGATGGATCTGGCGTTCGATAGGAAAAGGCTCGGAAGTGCTGGCCGGTGTGGATGTTTGCGTCTGAGCCCGACCGGCATCCCCTCTTCTGCTTTCTTTCCCTCCGTCGCCTTCTACGCTTGCTGGGCGGGCAGACCATCCACGGTGACCCTGGCGGTCTCGCTATCTCCACCAGGATGTTGTGTGTTCGCTGATAGTCGCCAGAAACAGACAAACTATATTTAAAACCTAGGTCAATTAGGTTCTGGCGACTGTAAGAGATGGCGGCGTTGCAAACATTCAAAAATATCCACATTAAAAGTAAAAACGAGCACCAAACTGGAGAGCTAAGAGCCGCTGCACCCATGCGCGCCGCCATCTTGTAATATAGGTTCCAGACTGCGGTTTAATGTACAGCTTCGGATGAGAGACTTTAAGGAGCTCCATCTCTCCATCCAGTCTGCAGGGACACGCCAGTTTTAATATCTCCCCCCCTCCCCAGCGCAAGAGCTGAGGTCTATTTCTGGTTTGTGTGTGCATCCTGTGTTTGCATGTTTGTGTGTGCGTGTTCTCCCCATGCAGGCGGCACTGTGTAAGATGGATGTTCAGAGCATTTTTTCCTCTCCGCGGGGGCAGACCTTACATATAATAACCTCGAACCTTTCAGTGCCGCCTTTTTGGCCTCACTCCATCACGCGGCGAGGAACTCTCCCTGTCCCCAGCGTGCAACCGTCTGTCTCTCTGCTGCTGGCAGCTCAAAGCTGTCCCGTCATATTTCACTCTTTATGTCTCTCTATATTCAGCTGTTGATTGCTGTGTTTCGAGCGCATATGGGTTCAAACCGGATTATTGTATGTCTCTCTGCCTTTGTGTTGCTCTCGCTGTGCGGTGCTTTTAACCATCAGGGAAGGAGGCAGTGAGAATTGGCCATGACGAGTGTTCGGCTTTGGTTGGTTATGTACTTCAATGTGTCAGGGACATCAAACGGCTCGAGATTTGAAGCGTGAAAGGCTGTGCTTATACATCAGAGGACAATGGTCTTTTTATATGTTTCTTTGCAGGTTTCAGCACTTTGAAATAAATGTATAGAATATGAAAGTGCTTGTTCTTGCGTCATCGCTTGATGGTCGTAAATCGTTCTGTTTTAAAGCTAATTCACTAATAGGGAAGTCTCCCATATGTTTCTATTCATTCTGTATTTTAGTTCAATAAAAGGTTTTTTTCTAGAACCGGTTGTGTTCAGAAACCAGTTCATCGTTCTTCCAGCTGCCCAAATGACCAAAATCTCATATCCTGATATAAAACATTTATCGCCCCGACAGCGATATAAATCACAAACATTTGACATTTTCTGTAAATTCTGTGAATCTCAGCAGCTCGAATTGCGTGAAGTGTTTTCAGCTGGGCGTCGTGTAGCTGCAGTCGAGTGTCAGTTGAAGTGTAGTGTGGTTATTTTAAATAAGCGAAAGAGAGAACTTTAAGGAATTCTACAGCGACCATCAAAACGAAAAAATATTGCCGTGAACAGTTTATATTGTGACACCACGAAACAAACCACAGCGTAAAATGAAACGATAGACGTTTTTATATCTTTATCCGATATATATCGTTATATTGTAGGTACCTTCATTTTTGTGATGGTAACAAATCCAGACTTTAATTTTCTTGAGAGCATCCAGTCGTCCAAACTGTTCCAATAATTCAAAGAGTATTTTTATGCCGAGTCTCGGGGTTTCCTTCACTTTGAAGAACCTCAAAGACTGACTTGGCGAATTACCCCTGTGAGAGATTAGCAGCACAACAGTGGAGCCTTTGTATTTACTGTTGTGTGACTCTGATGTTTGAATGGTTTTTCTTTAATGGGACAGTGTACAGAGCGATTGACAGTTATTTATTTCACATTAAGAATGAAAGAATTTCTCCCCTCGACTCCCTTTGTTTGCTCCCTGTTGTTCAATAGTGCTGTCAAGCTCACTCACACTAAATTCAATCAATCTTACAGCGAAATGAAAATGTTTAACTCAAAGTCTTAATTTCATTCCAGACTTGCTCAGCAATCATTTTCTTTACATGTGAGGTGGACACAAAGCAGCTCAATCACAGAACGGCGCTCTAACTGTTGTAGAAAGTAAAGGTTAAGGTCCCTTTCATGGCAATAAAAAGAAAGAAATACGATTTGATGAAAGCCAAACTCACTCGGCATGTTATTCAAATCAAATCAAATCAAATCACTTTTATTGTCACATCACATGTGCAGGCACACTGGCACAGCACATGCGAGTGAAATTCTTGTGTGCGAGCCCCACAAGCAACAGAGATGTGCAAACACAACAACACAAACGAGCAAAATACAAGAATGTCCAACCTGAAACTAATAAATATATGTACAATATATAATAGTGTATGCATTTCTGGATGTGTATACTAAATATTTTCCTACGTGTGTGTGTGTGTGTGTGTGTGTGTGTGTGTGTGTGTGTGTGTGTGTGTATACACATTTTTACAAATTAAATAGTAAATAGTAAAAAAAAAAAAATAATAATAATAATAATAAAATATACAGAGTTGAATATGTGCAAAACAGTGGCATTACTGTACAGTATGGAGTGCATAATGTTGAAGTTCCAGTAGTGAAGCTGAGGTGTCTATGACGTGTTCAGCAGTCTGATGGCCTGATGGAAGAAGCTGTCTCTCAGTCTGCTGGTACGGGACCGGATGCTGCAGAACCTCCTTCCTGATGGAAGCAGTCTGAACAGTTTATGGCTGGGGTGACTGGAGTCCTTGATGATCCTCCCCGCTTTCCTCAGGCAGCGCTTCCTGTAGATGTCTTGGAGGGAGGGAAGCTCACCTCCAATTATCCGTTCAGAGCACCGCACTACTCGCTGGAGAGCTTTGCAGTTGTAGGCGGTGCTGTTGCCATACCAGGTGGTGATGCATCCAGTGAGGATGCTCTCAATGGCACAGTGATAGAAGGTCCTGAGGATGCGGGGGCTCATGCCGAATCTTTTCAGTCTCCTGAGAAAGAAGAGGCGCTGCTGCGCCTTCTTCACTGTTTTGTTTGTGTGTACTGACCACGTAAGATCCTCAGCCAGGTGTACACCAAGGAACCGGAAGCTGCTCACTCTCTCCACAGCAGCGCCGTTGATGGTGATGGGGGTGTGTACTTCTCTGCACCTCCGGAAGTCCACTATCAACTCCTTTGTCTTTGCGACGTTGAGGGTGAGATGGTTGTCTTGACACCAGTGGGTCAGGGCACTGACCTCCTCCCTGTAAGCCGTCTCATCACCGTTGGTGATAAGACCCACCACTGTAGTGTCGTCCGCAAACTTCACAATGATGTTGGAGTTGTTAGTGGCTGTGCAGTCGTAGGTGTAGAGTGAGTACAGGAGAGGGCTCAGTACACACCCCTGTGGAGCACCAGTGTTCAGTGTGATGGGGGATGAGGTGATGCTGCCCAGTCTGACCACTTGGCGTCTGTCAGACAGGAAGCTAAGGATCCAGCTGCAGAGGGAGCTGCTCAGTCCTAGATCCTGCAGTTTCCTGTCCAGCTTCGAGGGAACGATGGTATTGAATGCTGAGCTGTAATCTACAAACAGCATCCTCACATACGTGTCTCTCTTCTCCAGGTGTGACAGGGCAGTGTGTAGTGTCAGGGCTATGGCATCATCAGTGGACCTGTTGTGGCGGTATGCGAACTGTAGAGGGTCCAGTGAGTCGGGTAGTGCAGAGCAGATGAAGTCCCTGACCAGCTTCTCGAAGCATTTGCTTACGATGGGGGTCAGGGCTACAGGTCGCCAGTCGTTCAATGAGGAGATGGTGGAGGATTTGGGTACAGGGACGATGGTGGCCATTTTGAAGCAGGCTGGGACTACAGACAGAGAGAGGGAAAGGTTGAAGATGTGCGTGAACACTCCAGCCAGCTGAGCCGCACATGACTTGAGGACGCGGCTGGGAATCCCATCCGGACCAGTAGCTTTGCGCGCATCCTCCTCAGACACAGTGTGCGCACTGACGTCATCCGCGGTGCGCACACTGTCCGGTCTCATGGTGTTCGCCGTGTCGAATCTAGCGTAGAATACGTTTAGATCCTCACACAGAGAGGCCGTGGTCTGCGGTGTGCTGGTTTTCCCTCTAAAGTCTGTGATCGTGTTTAGTCCCTGCCACATACTCCGAGGGTTGTCAAACTGTTGCTCCACCCTGTCCCTGTACTCACGTTTGGCTGCTTTGATCGTCTTCCGGAGTTGGTAATGTTGGTAATGTGCGTGTATTCATAAACCACTTGTCAAAGGTTTGTACCATAAAGGTCCTCGATGGGACCTGAACTGCCAACTTCCCCAAACATCACTGACTGATTCAGTGAACCAGACTAATTCCTGTTGTGCTTAAACATGTCCCATCACTACCATCCCTCCTCGTCTTTGCATGATGCGGTGGTTGTGTGCAGTAGCTTCAGATTACATGGTGGCAACAGCCCCTTTCTTCACCTCCTTTATCGTCGTGGTGACGGCCAAAGATTAAAGCCGTTTCTTCGTAGGATGACGAGTGGTGCGCTGGTCAACACGGTCGTTAAAATTAACCACTATTATCAGTTTTCTGGCGCGCTCAGGTTGTCCAAACCATGGTCCTTTCCCAAACCTCACCCGGTGTTTTTGTTTGAATAACAAAAAGACTGATTACAGGTCACTGCTAGTTGTTGTGTTGTTGTGTTGTTGGGGGTTTTTGGAGCCTGTAGTTTGTGTTGCAGAGGATAACCGACAGTGTTTGCAGTCACGGATCCTTAAACTCTTACAAAACGCTTTTATGAGAAAATCTGGAGTTTTATTTTCTTTGGGCCGTTTTATCAGCGTTGGGATTTGTTTTGAAGATGCTGTGAGCGTCTCAGTAATTTGAAACCGGACCTTTAAACTCACATAAAAAGTAAAGTCATCAACAGAAAAAAACAGACTTTTCAATCTGAGTGACTCATTACAGGCTCTCTGTGCTTTCACGTCACATTGAAAACGAGCTTTTCCCACCACAGTAGTGCGTTCTGGTCTTTTAAACTCATCTTTGTGTTTTCTGCAGGCCTCCGAGTCTCTCGCTGTTATAAGGATGCACTGGTTTAAAAAACAGAGGCCGTCACACAGGATGTCAGCAACGCTCGGTGCTTTGCACTTGATTTTGTTCTTGGAGACGACAGGCAGACATGGGCACGAAAATTAAACTTTGATGGATGGCTTAGTTTAGTGATTTCCAAGCACAAACACGCTTGCAACTGCACACTTTTTGGACAATGGTTTCTTTACAAGACAAACTAAATCATCCAGTTTCTAACAGTGTAAAACAGAGTGGTGACACTGAGCTAGTCTGATGATTTGACTCCTTCAGAGATTTGTTTGTTTTCTGGTGTTACCATCAAAACGATGGTCTGAGTGCTGCTTTTAGACTTCTTCGAGTCACCTTCATGGGTTCTTTCACAGCTTCTCTGTTTGCTTTGTGTAGCCAGATGGGCTACTCGCCTTCCGTTGTTTTTCTTCTCTCATTCTCTCTCTCTCTCGCTCGCTCTACCACCCTCGCTCTCTTTCCACTGCACTCGCTCCTTGTATCAGGTGATCGGGTTAATTGGGAACCCACCTGCACATTGATTGCAGGGTGGCGCTAGCCTGTATAAAGCTAAGCCGATGTCTTGTTGGATTAATTCCTCCCGAGCTTCTGGTACGATACAGCAGTAAATGCTGGCGTACTGCGACGGATTGATCAGCAAGAGCCGATTATACGACAGCTACAGGTATGCTCTCGCTTAACCTTGGATTCCCTCCGAATACTGGAATTGGTGTTAATATCCTTTTCCGGCCTGTTGTAGCGCAGCAGTCTGTTTAATTCTGCCATTGCGGAGAGAGGTGTTCGTGGTATCTCCACCAATGAGAGTATAGTGCCTCCGGTCCTGGGGTAAGCTGTTAGAACTACTTTTATTAGCATTCATAGCTATAAGAGTTTAAGGTTACACTTATCTGTTTCAGGGTTCACTGCTGTACTCACCTCTCCATGGTAAATTGTCCAACCTAAATTGGAAGAGTGGACTGCCTTCTCAGTTGCTGTTGTGAACTCCTCCTTGGTGGAGTCTGCTGTCTTGTCTTGTTTTGTCTTATCTTGTTTTTATTAAGTAGGCTTACCTTTTTTTGGGTTCGCCTGGTGTTCTATTTTATCCTGGACTGTTGCTTGTACCCACACTTCTATGATCGGGCTGAAGTGATTCTCTGCCCGAGTGTCGTGCTGGGACTCTAAATCGCCTGGGTGGCCGGTCTCAGCCGGTGGGGAGCCAGACCGGCCTACGCCTGAGAATAACTATTACCAGCACGAGTGGTAGTTTGACCCGTGGGGAATAAGCCTTTCGTGTGCGTGTGTGTGTGTGTGTGTGTGTGTGTGTGTGTGTGTGTGTGATTTCTTTTATTAAAGTTATTAAAGTGTGTTTGTCTTTTTATGATTTGTAGCGAGCCTGACGCTCAGTGTCCTTTTATTCTTTTAACATACTTTTCTGTGTTTTATTTCAGTGAAGGAGGACGAGCCAGTGGCCCTGGGACCTCAGGTGGTGGGTCGTTTTCACACTTTCTTTTGTACAGCACTGGGTGGTCTGCAGTGATTCTTTTGGTGTGATTTTCTTTTGGTTCCACGGCTGCTGGTAAGTCCAAGTTCCACGATTGTTTATTCTTACTGTAGGACACTGTCAATAATGACGCTACATCTTGACTTTTAATATTTTATTTATAATATTTTATTTATTTCTATAAATAAAACTGTTTTAATATTGGAAGCCAACCTGCCTCAGTGTGCATCCTTGAATCTGTGCGGTCTTCTTTTATTCCTTTTATTTATTTTTCTTAAATATATTTCCTGGGGGTGTAATTCCCCTAGGTGGCGTTGTCAAGTTTATTTATTTTGTTCATAACTCCGCCGACCACTTGGTCACATACTTGGCGTTGTCGACAGGATGCACGTTTGAGGTAGATGTTTGGTTTTGTAAATTGTTTTATTTTTTTGCAACGAGTCTAGTTCACCTGTTTGAAGGCTCTATTTGTTTTAGAGTGTGATTATAGACAAGACAGCAGTATCCAGGTAGAAGGAAGAGTAATAGGATTTTAGCCCCTTGCTGATTTAATTTTCTCTTTTTTTGGGGTCAAAATTTATTATGGAGGAAGAATTGCAGCAACTTAGAGACTTGGTAGCGCAGTTAAGGGCAGATAATGAGCAATTGCGCCGGGATGGGGGCGCTGTGCTCGAGTCTGGTGGCGGGGCCGCGTCGTCCTCTTTCGTACCAGCTGGTTGCATACCAAATGTTGGTAGCCAGGCCGCCGTTACAGAGCGTCTGGTGGTGGTGCCTAGGGACCGTAAATGTCCCATGTTCAATGGTAGAACAGGCATCAATATAGCTGAATGGGTCGAAGAGGTTCAAGCATGCATGCGTGCCCGGCACCTGTCTGTTGCTGATCAAGCTTTCTTTATTTTTGACCATTTAGAGGGAGAAGCAAGGGAGGAGATCAAATTTCGCCCTAATTTAGAGCGAGGGGATCCTGCTCGGGTGTTGACCATTTTAAAGGAACTGTATGGCAATGCGCAGTCCTATGTCACTCTGCAGCAGGCTTTCTTTTCGAGGAGACAACGGGAGGAAGAGACTTTGCAGGAGTTTTCCTTAGCGCTAATGGCTCTGATGGAGCAAGTAAAACAAAGTGCACCTGATGGTATGCGTAACGCAGAGGTGCTGCTCCGAGACCAATTTGTAGAACATGTTGTTGATAGTGGTCTCCGCAGAGAGCTTAAACAATACGTTCGCCGTGTGCCCACTGCCACCTTGTTAGAGGTGCGCGGGGAAGCAATTAGATGGGAAAGAGAAGGGTTTTCAGGCGGTGTTCGCGACCGTGGCTATTCTCAACCATCGGCATATGGTTTTCAGTGTGGAGTGCACACTAGCCCTAGGTTCGCTCCTGTTGGTACACCCGAGTCCGAGTGGCGTGAGCTAAAGGAACTCCTAAAGCGCCAACAAGAGCAGTTAAATCAGCTCACTGAGACAGTGGCTTCTTTACAGAACCCCCGAAGAAGTGTTCGGCCTTCACGGGCTGGCTCGGTGATTTGTCGCCGGTGTCAGCAGCCAGGACACTTTGCTAGGGAGTGCACTGGGGAGCGGGCTTCACGCCGCCCTAGAGCAGGTTCTGATTCAGGCCCTCCTTACGCCGCAGTTGGCAATCATCTTCCCGCTACCCAGTCGGAAAACTAACGCCATCTGTGCTGCAGAGTCACAGTTCAGGTGGGGAGTTCACTGGCTCACAGAAAGATAGGATTGGCAGGCTAATTTCATCGTGTCCAAAGATGGATGTGCTTATTAGTGGGGTAACTGTCCCTTGTTTGGTGGATACTGGGTCCATGGTTTCCACCATCACAGAAAGTTTCTTTTTGGCACATTTTGCCCCTTGGGGACAAGAACGCCTTCAGTCATGTCATTGGCTACAGCTTCGGGCTGCCAATGGGCTTGCCATCCCTTACATTGGCTATTTGGAGCTCAGTGTACTCCTGTGTGGCAAGGAAATGCCCTCTTGTGGAATCCTTATAGTGAAGGACCCTCCTGGGGCTACGCCCTCTGTCCCTGGCATCTTAGGAATGAACGTAATCCGCCGCTGTTATCAAGAACTGTTTGGGGCTTTCGGTGGCTCCTTGTTTCATTCTCCTTCTGTGTCACAGGCACCGAGACCAGTTTTGGAGGCCTTACATCAGTGTCACCAGTCTGCAGCCCAAGCCCCAGAGGACCCTGTCGGTACCGTTAAGGTACAGGGCCCGCGGGCCGTGCGGATACCTGGTGGTGTTATGCAGCTGGTGGCCACTACTTGTTCTCAGCAGTTGTCAGGTCAGGCTGTGCTTTTTGAACCTTCTGAGTCCGGGTTGCCAGTTGGGTTGCTGGCCTCTCCATGTTTGGTTCAGGTGGATAAGGGCGTTGCCTACATCCCAGTCACCAATGTAGGGACAGCGGAAGCTGTTCTCCACCCGCGGACCCGTTTGGGAGTGATAAGCAAAGCTACTGTTGTTAGCCTCCCTGCCGGTGTTAGCGAGGAACACTCTTTTCCCGTTACCGTTTCCTCCCATACAACCAGCAGCCCTGCTCAAGAGATGGTGGATACGATTGACCTGTCTGCTCTCGCTGAGTCAGAGCAACACGAGGTACGGTTACTTTTGCGGAAGTACCGCTCTGTTTTCTCCACTTATGAGGGAGACTTGGGCTGCACAAACCTCATTTCGCACGACATACCGCTACTCGATGACGCACCTGTCCGGCAGAGGTACAGGCGAATTCCTCCTTCTGATTATGAGGCTGTCAGGGCTCATATCAACCAGCTACTGGAGGCCCAGGTAATTAGGGAAAGTAGCAGCCCTTATGCCTCTCCCATCGTGTTGGTCCGCAAGAAGGATGGAAGCCTCCGGCTGTGCGTTGACTATCGTTTGCTGAATAGCAAAACAAGGAAGGACGCCTTCCCCTTACCTCGCATCGAGGAAAGTCTGGATGCCCTAGCTGGCGCACGCTGGTTTTCTACCATCGACCTGGCCAGCGGGTACAACCAGGTGCCAGTTTCTGAGCAGGATAAGCCCAAGACCGCTTTTTGCACGCCGTTTGGCCTGTTCGAGTGGAATCGTATGCCATTCGGGCTGTGCAATGCTCCTGGTACCTTTCAGCGCCTAATGCAGAGGATGTTCGGGGATCAGCAGTGCCAGTCATTACTGCTGTACCTAGACGATATCATTGTGTTCTCCTCGTCTGTCTCTCAGCACCTGCAACGGCTAGAGATGGTGATGGCAAGGCTGCAGCAACAGGGGCTCAAGGCTAAGTTAGAAAAGTGTGCCTTTTTCCAGCAGAAGGTTAACTACTTGGGCCATGTAATCTCCTGTGAGGGTGTCTCGACTGATCCAGCCAAGGTTGACGCAGTAGCCAAATGGCAGTGTCCTCGTTCCGTGTCAGAGTTGCGATCCTTTTTGGGTTTCGCCAGCTATTACCGGCGCTTTGTGGAGGGGTTTGCCGCATTGGCGGCTCCCCTGCATCAAGTGGTGGCTAAATCGGCTGGCACAAAGACAAAGAAGGGCTCGGGACAGAGTTTGAGTGCTATTTGGACCCCTCAGTGTGAGGAGAGCTTTGAGGCCCTGAAAGCAAAGCTTGTGTCTGCACCTGTGCTAGCATATGCTGACTTTACGCGCCCATTTATCTTGGAGATTGACGCCAGCCACAGTGGTTTAGGTGCAGTTCTCTCCCAAGATGTAGAAGGTGTCGTTAGGCCAGTGGCTTATGCTAGTCGAGGTCTTCGGCCACATGAGCGCAATATGGACAATTACAGCTCCATGAAGCTGGAGTTTCTTGCACTCAAGTGGGCCATGGCCGAGAAGTTCCGGGAGTACCTGCTGGGGCAGAAGTGTGTGGTTTACACCGATAACAATCCACTCAGTTACCTCTCTTCAGCTAAGCTGGGTGCCACCGAGCAGAGGTGGGCCTCCCAGCTGGCGGCATTCGATTTTGAGATCAAGTATCGCTCAGGCCGCAGTAACAGGAATGCTGATGCTCTCTCTCGACAGTATGAGACGAGCTCCAGCTTGGCCGAGGGTGTGTTGCCTGGGACTTGTGTCCCGACTTCACTTCGGCAGGCTCAGTGTCCAGCCGTTTTGCCCTCCGTTACTCAGTTGGAGATTGGGGCCTTTCCATCTCACTCCCTGGAGGATATTCGTGCTTTGCAGGAGGCTGACCCCCTCCTCAAGGATTTCTTGGTACACTGGAGGAGGCACACCCTGCCCTCTTCGGAGGAAAGGAATCAGCTCCCCAAACCAGTCATGGTTCTGCTGCGTCAGTGGGATCGTCTGGTGGAGAAGGATGGCATCCTTTATCGCCGTATTTTGCGTCCAGGTGGAGGTGAGGAAGCCCTCCAACTTGTTCTCCCAGAGGCTCTGAAGCCTGAGACCTTGAGGCAGCTGCACCAGGACCATGGGCACCAAGGTATTGAGCGCACCACTGAACTGGTCAGGCAGCGTTGCTATTGGCCCGGGATGTCCTCTGACATCAAGCAATGGGTTCAGCGTTGTGAACGCTGTCAGGTCGCAAAGGACTCAGGGTTGGGGCCTCATAGTTATATGGGTCACCTGTTGGCGTCTAGGCCAAATGAAATCCTGGCCATAGACTTCACGGTGTTGGAACCTTCCCGTAGTGGAGTTGAAAACGTTTTGGTTATGACTGACGTTTTTAGCAAATACACTGTTGCAGTCCCTACTCGGGACCAGCGGGCCTCTACTGTGGCCCAGGCCCTGTTAACAGAGTGGTTTTTTAAGTTTGGCGTTCCAAGCCGCCTCCACTCTGACCAGGGTAGAAATTTTGAGAGTTTGGTGATGCAACAGTTATGCGAATTGTATCGGGTAGCCAAGTCCCGTACAACCCCTTACCACCCAGCGGGTAATGGGCAGTGCGAACGGTTTAACCGAACCCTCCATAACCTCCTCCGGACTCTGCCATCATCTCAGAAACGCGACTGGGCTGCATGCTTACCGCATGTGCTCTTTTGCTATAATAGCACGCCACATCAGGGCACCGGAGAGTCACCGTTTCTCTTGATGTTTGGCAGGGATCCTAGGCTGCCTATTGATTTCCTTCTAGGCCGCGTTCAGGACCCAGTGCCTGGAGAGGTACAGGACTGGGTGGCCGAGCACCAAGCCAGGTTAATGGTGGCTTTTGAGGGAGCTCGGGCACGGTTGTCGCTGGCCGCTGACCGCCGTAAGGAACGGCATGACCAGAGAGTCCACCCTGTTCCTTTAAAGGTCGGTCAGCTGGTGTATCTTCGAGATCATAGCACCCGGGGCCGGCACAAGATCCAGGACCTTTGGAGCTCTGTGGTCTATCAGGTGTTGAGGGCACCCCAAGAGAACGGGGCTGTTTATACCATTGCCCCCGTGGGAGACTTGGAGAAGGTTCGACATGTCCATCGTGACATGTTAAAGGCACAGGTCAGCCTAGGGCCACCTACACCTGGTCCACCGGTTCCACCCCCATCTGTACCCGCTGACTCAGAGCAGACCTCTCTGAGTGACGACGAGTTGTGGCTCCTTGTCCCTGAGGTACCCTCACACCCTGTCGCACCTGTGGTGTCACTTCCCGATGCCTCTAGAGTTCCATCGGTGGAGCTCAGGTCTACTCCCAGTGTGATTGTAGCACCCTCGACCTCTGCTCCCCCAGGTTCTTCCTCAGGCTCTGTTGCACAGTCTGAGGTGAGTGGGCCACATTTGCGGAGAACAGCACGTTCAACAGCTGGTCATCACTCAAATGTTTATCACTTGCCACGTCCTGTTGAATCTGCGTCATTTGCTAATGCTCAGCTTGCCATATTCAGGCCATGGTGTTAGGTTCCTTGAGTTATTGTCGGGGCGCCAATACAAAAAAAGGGGGGTAGATGTAGCCAGATGGGCTACTCGCCTTCCGTTGTTTTTCTTCTCTCATTCTCTCTCTCTCTCGCTCGCTCTACCACCCTCGCTCTCTTTCCACTGCACTCGCTCCTTGTATCAGGTGATCGGGTTAATTGGGAACCCACCTGCACATTGATTGCAGGGTGGCGCTAGCCTGTATAAAGCTAAGCCGATGTCTTGTTGGATTAATTCCTCCCGAGCTTCTGGTACGATACAGCAGTAAATGCTGGCGTACTGCGACGGATTGATCAGCAAGAGCCGATTATACGACAGCTACAGGTATGCTCTCGCTTAACCTTGGATTCCCTCCGAATACTGGAATTGGTGTTAATATCCTTTTCCGGCCTGTTGTAGCGCAGCAGTCTGTTTAATTCTGCCATTGCGGAGAGAGGTGTTCGTGGTATCTCCACCAATGAGAGTATAGTGCCTCCGGTCCTGGGGTAAGCTGTTAGAACTACTTTTATTAGCATTCATAGCTATAAGAGTTTAAGGTTACACTTATCTGTTTCAGGGTTCACTGCTGTACTCACCTCTCCATGGTAAATTGTCCAACCTAAATTGGAAGAGTGGACTGCCTTCTCAGTTGCTGTTGTGAACTCCTCCTTGGTGGAGTCTGCTGTCTTGTCTTGTTTTGTCTTATCTTGTTTTTATTAAGTAGGCTTACCTTTTTTTGGGTTCGCCTGGTGTTCTATTTTATCCTGGACTGTTGCTTGTACCCACACTTCTATGATCGGGCTGAAGTGATTCTCTGCCCGAGTGTCGTGCTGGGACTCTAAATCGCCTGGGTGGCCGGTCTCAGCCGGTGGGGAGCCAGACCGGCCTACGCCTGAGAATAACTATTACCAGCACGAGTGGTAGTTTGACCCGTGGGGAATAAGCCTTTCGTGTGTGTGTGTGTGTGTGTGTGTGTGTGTGTGTGATTTCTTTTATTAAAGTTATTAAAGTGTGTTTGTCTTTTTATGATTTGTAGCGAGCCTGACGCTCAGTGTCCTTTTATTCTTTTAACATACTTTTCTGTGTTTTATTTCAGTGAAGGAGGACGAGCCAGTGGCCCTGGGACCTCAGGTGGTGGGTCGTTTTCACACTTTCTTTTGTACAGCACTGGGTGGTCTGCAGTGATTCTTTTGGTGTGATTTTCTTTTGGTTCCACGGCTGCTGGTAAGTCCAAGTTCCACGATTGTTTATTCTTACTGTAGGACACTGTCAATAATGACGCTACATCTTGACTTTTAATATTTTATTTATAATATTTTATTTATTTCTATAAATAAAACTGTTTTAATATTGGAAGCCAACCTGCCTCAGTGTGCATCCTTGAATCTGTGCGGTCTTCTTTTATTCCTTTTATTTATTTTTCTTAAATATATTTCCTGGGGGTGTAATTCCCCTAGGTGGCGTTGTCAAGTTTATTTATTTTGTTCATAACTCCGCCGACCACTTGGTCACATTTGGATAGTCAAATCTTTTTGTTGATCTAGTTGCACTTTAATATCTCATACGTCACACATGAAAAAAACTCACCATCTTGCTTCTTTAAAGTCATGCTGGTGATTTGAGCTCCACACACAGAAAACAAAACAGAAACAGGAAGTAAACAAGAAGCCAGGAGATCACGGGAACTTGACAGAGGGGAAAACAGAGATCATTGGGGAAAAAGAGACAGCAAACAGGTGATGACAATGACAGGAAGTCACACACGGAAGTTTATTCAGCTGTGTGAAAACTATAACTTTAATCTCAGGCATACCGATTTACCCAGGAACAAAGAGCACTTGGCTCTCGCTCTGCAGGCCTACTTGTTGTTCCTAGAGTATTTAAAAGTAGAATGGGAGGCAGAGCCTTCAGTTTTCAGGCCCCTCTTCTGTGGAACCAGCTTCCAGTTTGGATTCAGGAGACAGACACTATCTCTACTTTCAAGATTAGGCTTCAAACTTTCCTTTTTGCTAAAGCATATAGTTAGGGCTGGACCAGGTGACCCTGAATCCTCCCTTAGTTATGCTGCAATAGACGTAGGCTGCCGGGGGATTCCCATGATGCACTGGGTGTTTCTTCTTCACTCACCATGTGTTAATAGACCTCTCTGCACTGAATCATATCTGTTATTAATCTCTGTCTCTCTTCCACAGCATGTCTTTATCCTGTCTTCGTTCTCTCTGTCACAGTCTGGTGGAGGCAGACTGCACGGAGTGACGTAGAGGACCCAAAATGCAGACAGAATTGGACGTGGAAACACTTGAATTAACAAAAAGTGAGCCGTTTAATGAGGCTGGTAAAAAAAAAAAAGGTACAAATAAGGGCAAGGCAAACTGAAGTACAACTAATATTAACCTAAACTAGGTGAACTAAACAAACAACAAGAAAAAACGAGACATGTAACTTGGAAACGTGACGTGAACAACAGACGACCTGACAAAGAATGAACAGAAGCACACAGACTAAATACACAGAAGGGCGATTAGGGGCGATCGTGGCTCAAGAGTTGAGAGTTCGCCTTGTAATCGGAAGGTTGCCGGTTCGAGCCCCGGCTCCGACAGTCTCGGTCGTTGTGTCCTTGGGCAAGACACTTCACCCGTTGCCTACTGGTGGTGGTGGTCAGAGGGCCCGGTGGCGCCAGTGTCCGGCAGCCTCGCCTCTGTCAGTGCGCCCCAGGGTGGCTGTGGCTGTTTGGATGTTATGTTCAAGTTCTTTAGGGTAGCTAAGTTAATTTGCACAGCTGAATAACAGTCGGCGTTTACGTGCTAAGGCCAGAGATGTGCCGCAATGTAGCTGCCATCACCGAAGGGTGGATGATTGCGTATAGTGTAACGCGCTTTGGGGTCCTTAGGACCAAGTAAAGCGCTATACAAATACAGACCATTTACCATTAGGGGAAGTGGAAACACATGGGGAAACAGCTGACACTAGTCTGACATAACGAGACAAAGGAAGCAAAGCTGACTACACAGTGACATAGGACACAGACCTTCAAAATAAAACAGGAAACAAGAGACGCAGACATGAAAATATAAACTTGACAACATACGACGCGCAGCATGAAACACATAAAGGGAGAAGGAAACTTAAATACAGGGGTAGAAAACACAAAGGGAACCTAATAAACAAATTAACTCAGCTACCCTAAAGAACTTGAACATAACATCCAAATAATCCAGACAATTCTTTATTTTGACACACATTGACCTATCAGAGAGATAAAGACATCCAATTAGTGAATTGAGATGAGAAATTTAATTTAGAGAGTTTTAATGACACATGTCATATCATACCATACTCCCCCAATGCAAAGCTGGAAAATAACTATAAAAAAGACAAAACCTCTTTCTCAGTGTAAGCTGCTGCTTCATTTTCCATCATATTTGCAGAGATCTGGGAGATCTTGTGATTTACAGACAGGCTAACCTGCGCTTGACTAAAATAAGACAGTTGATGCTTTCTTCAGATGCACAGCCAGACTTTAGAAACGTGCTACATCCTGCAGAGCCGATAAAAATGTGAGGCATTTTATCAGTATGATGATATGGGACAGGAGGAGAGGGGATAAAAATACTCTGGTAACCCCAGTACAGCCTCAGAGCCTCACAGCGCTGCAGCATGGAGTCACTGAGTTTTGCACACGTTTATACATCCATAGCATCGTACACACTGTGCAGGGACCTGACATCGTGCTTTGCTTTAATTCCACATTGACTCAAGCCTGTGACTGTAACGTCAGTTAGGATCTCCATGTGGGTGAGCTCAGGTTAATTTGTGCGACGAAGATTACCGCAAGATCTAACCTATCGGGACGTCGGATTTTCTCTGGCGTGCTGAGCATGCACAGACGAAATTCAGCACAGCTGAATAACAGTCGGCGTTTACGTGCTAAGGCCAGAGATGTGCCGCATGAGAGGGGGGGAAACTGCAAAGAGGCAGTAAAGTCAAGAAGACAGACAGATAATTATGGAGGGACACAGTGTGAGAGGCGTGCAGACAGGCAGAGGGATAAACATACACAGAAGATGAATGTTTGAAAGCTCGTTTATGTCTTCGGGGAGCTATGAATCTCCTCATCCAGCTGTTACATATTTTCTATGCTCCATTTGCAGTGGGTGGACATCCGCTGTGAACCTGCAGAACAGCCTCACAAGTATTCCTCCTCACCTAAAGCGACATCTGGGTTTGGAGAGAGGAGGAGTGGTGGGAGGAGATGGCAAGAAACAGAGGATAGTCTTCACAGCTTTAATGTGACGGGGGTTTGTCACGTATTTTAGGCTTCAGCTGTGAGTTGTTTTGCTGCACTTAAACCGGAGCAGCTTATAATAAATGACGTGTGAAAGGTCAGAGGCTGTTGTTCTGTACAGCGCAGTTTCCACTGGTGCTTTACAGGATTTGGGTTTTCATGTTGAAACATCAGAGCTTCATTAATATGCAGCTGAAGTTGAAATTGTTCAAAGTAACCCGAGTCTGTGATTGGCCACAGAAAAGAGTGTGTTTGTGTGTGTGTGGGGAGTACGTGGGTGTGGTGCAGGCAGCGTAAGAAACAACCCCAATGCAGCACTAATGATTCATAAAGACCTGACCAACCCTGCTGGGAATCCACCACAGGTAGACTTCAAACAGCAGAGAGGCAGAGAGGCGAGAACACACCCAGAGAAAGAAAGTAAGAAATGAACAAAGGGACTCAGCAGCACGTTACTGATGTGTTTTTGATGCTTTCAAATTGGGACTATGGGGAAGCAGTTTGTACATAATGAGGTGTGATTCTGGAGGACGCTGCACAGATGAGACTCAAACTCTGTTTACCTCTGATTTTATATTCTCTGTGCAGGTGTTTTATTTGCATGAGGAGACACACACACACATGCTAAACAGCACGCTTCCCATTTCAACACGGAGAATCAAATAAGATCAAATGTGAGTTATTGCCTCTCTACAAGTGCCTCACACGCAAGGTACATGCCACACAAAGATGAAGACTGCTCATGTAGCACAGGACAGGCAAGCTGTACGGCGCTGCAGCTGGGTTATTATTGCTGGACTATTGTAATCTGCAACAACATCATCTGTACTGTCAAATATGAAGCTACACTTAAAATATGAATAATACAGTTAGCTATTTAGATGACTTTCCACCTGTAATCTCCAGTTTCTGCTTTGTCACTTGTCCCCATTCTTTTATTTTGAGGTCGAGAACAAACAAACGATGGTCCAGATGAGTTTAGTCAAAACAACGATTTTATTGAACACACGCGTGGGGACATGTGGCATCATCAGGAAAGATCTCTGCTAGAAAACACAGCTCAAATTGGTTTGGTATGTCGGGGCTCCGCCCCTTCTTGCGTCAGCAGATAACATAACATGCATCAGTTACAGTGACAGTTAGACAAGTTTCCCTTATCAGCAACATTTTGCCGTACATGGCTGTTTCAACCGTCTTACCCTCCCGATGATTCCTGTTGATTTGTTCTCTTCATGCTTGTCTTTAGCACATCCTTTACCAACTGTTGCTGTGCAGGAACAAATGCAGTTACAAGCAAAATGTATCTCTTACCTCTGACCTAGAATTGCATCTACTGTTATTTGTGTCTGTAAGCGTGTTTGCATTGACCTTTCTGCACTCTGAGTCACTTTAAACAATATGTCAGCCTGAGCCTTTTGTTGTGGGCAGTCTGAGGTACACCTGTGCACTACTCATGATGTCAGATCAGCATCCTGATGTGGCACACCTGTGAGGTGGGATGGATTATCTCAATATAGCAGATGTGCCCACTACCACACATTTGGACTGATTTGTGACCACTGTTTGGGAGGGATGGTTATATTGTGTATCTGAAATGAATTTTAGGTCTCTACATCCATCCCATGGGGAATGGGAGCAGTAACAAAGGTGTTGCGTTTATATTTTTGTTGAGTGTACAAACACAGATGCAGGTAGAGGAGGAGTAACAGCTGAAAGACATGAAATTCAACATCACATCCAAAAGTAAAAGTAAAAAAGTGTTAGATAGCAGCAGCAGAGCTGCAGTTCAGTCCCATTAGAGTGGAAGAGAAGATTCTCCAGAGTCCATCAGGTTTCTCTCAGCACCACTGGTGAGTGCATCTGATTGCATTTCCTGTTTCTACACAGATCTTCACTCCACTCAGTTCGTTTTCATGCTAATTCATCTATTAGCAACACATCCACTGTCAAAACATTCGAGCTGCTGTTTGAAAATTTTGTGGATTTTGTAGATGACATATATATCTGTATAGACTATATATACACCTATATACCTACAATTGAGTATTTTTATATATTGGAGTATTGGAATTGGAAAACCAATACTCTTTTTATCCCCTCTCCTCCTGTCCCATATCATCATACTGATAAAATGCCTCACATTTTTATCGGCTCTGCAGGATGTGGCACGTTTCTAAAGTCTGCCTGTGCATCTGAAGAAAGCATCAACTGTCTTATTTTAGTCAAGCGCAGGTTAGCCTGTCTGTAAGTCGCTACGTATATAGCACATTTCAAACAACAACTGTTGACCAAGGTGTTGTATGTTTAAGATAATTAAAAGAAATTATAACATAGGGAGACATGATAAGAATCATAAGAAATAAGATAAATAAAAGTAGTAGAAACTCATTCTGATTTAAAAGCCAAGGAATAAAAATGGGTTTTCAAACGGGTTTTGAAAGTGTCCAATGTTGGGGGGGTCCTGATGTGAAGGAGCAGTCACAGCAAAGGCCTGATCTCCTCTTTAATCTGGACCTCTGATCCACAGACCTCAGGGATCTTGCAGGAGGAGGAGAATATGAATGAGGTATGAGGGTGCTAACCCATGCAACGCCTTAAAAACAAATAATAAAATCTTAAAATTAATTTGAAAACTAACTGGCAGCCATTGTAAGGATGCCAGTATGGGACATATTGGTTCTCGCTTGCGTGTGCCAGTTAGCAACCGTCCTGCAGCGTTTTGGACCAGCCAAGATTCCCTGTGTCTTCACTTGTTGTTCCTGAAGTTTCCATAAATCAACAGAATTATAGTGACTGTCAGACAAAGCTGAGTCTCTTTCTAGATTATTTTAAAGAAACAGAAGAGTTTTGGATATTTGCACACCTTTCACTCACCTGCAGGCTTGGCATTTCAGCAGTCACTCTGCATTTTTTTTCAATATATTATTTAAATTTTTCCAGCATAGAAACAACAAACAAATACAGCTCAAGTGCTGAGATAATAGGATAAGAAATAGCACAATAATAATAATAATAATCAATAGAGAAAGACAAAAACCCCCAAAAAAATTAAAATTACAAACTACCAGAATCCATAATGAATTAAATGTCATGAATACGTAATAAACAGAAATTGCAGTGCCGTGGTACGTGTTCATATAATGTGAGCTTTCTCGAGGTAATTAAAAAATGGAGTCCAGGACTTTGAGACAACATTTGCTGCAGATGTTTGTAGGTATTGAACTTTTTCCATTTGAGTGACTGATGACATGTCATTGAGCCAGACACTGAAGGAGGGAGGAACAGTGGACTTCCTTTAGGATCATCATTCTGAGATCAATTGGCACCTGCACAGTTGCAGGGATAGTTCTGGAACGTACGCAGCCAAAAACTGCAATTTCTGGATTGGGTGAAATGGAGATCCCATAAGCTTTAGAGTACCAATCAAATATTTTGGACCAGAAGTTGGTCAATGAGGGGCAATGCCAGAAAGCGTTGTGCTCTCTGATATTTTACATCTGTCACATATGGGGGAAGTTGAAGAATACATTTTTACTCAGGTATGTACCATACCAGCTCACTCCCGGTGGCTACCTGGCGGGGCCTGGCGCCTGTTGCTCGGTCAGGCCTCCTCCGGGGTGCGGGGGGCCCTCGGGCCTCCGGCCTCTGGGCCTGCGCCTCGGTTCACAGCTGGCTGCCGGCAGAGCCAGCGGGCACACCAGTGCAGCCCCCTCTAGCTTCTGCTCGGTGGCTACTGGGTGACGCCTCGTCTGGGGATCCTCAGCCCTTCCCATGAGGGTGGCACGGATGCCCCTCCGGTGGTCCTCTTTGGGCTCTCGTGCTCTGGGGCCTCTGGATGTCTGGGGCCTGGATCTCCTCCATGCCTGCTTCATGCCCTAGGGGACGGGGCTATGGCTCTCTACATCCTCTTGCAGACCATTACATGTGGAAACCATTTGAATACAAGCGCGCTGATCCACACAGGTGTGCACACGGGTGTTCACTGCTCGTAGACTTAAATTACACATTTCTTGGCTGCTACTTCAAAGCACATTGTGCGCTGTCTGTCCTGCGTGCTGCACAACAACATTCAATATTTAGTATTTACTGCTGTTTACACTTAGCTAGATTAATGTGATGGTGTTGTGTTTAGTATGTTGCTTTGGTTTTTTATTTTGCTTGTTTTCTATTCTTCTTCTCTCAACAGGTGATCCAGGAGATTTTTTTTCTCCCCCCCTTTCTCACTGTCCCTCTCCCCTTCTGTTTTTCTTTTCCTTCCTCTTTCTCTCTCCCTTTCCTATCTCTCACTCATGTTTGTCCCGTCTGTAACATCTGAAAATAAAATATAATAAACAATAAAAACAAAGGTCGATCAAATGGACCAATACGGCGAGGCTGTGATGATCCATTTGGCAAAGTAAATCCATTGGGTCTCCTTGTTGGTCTTCAGACAACAATTCTGACGGATAAAGAACCAAATGGGACAGGCAAAAAAAATAAAAAATAAAGCACTAGTAGAAGAAACAGTAAAAACCAGTAAAAAAAACCCAGCAAAACTTTAAAAAGTTGCTTGAAAAACAAATGTGTCAAGAAGCATTTGTTCTTCAAGCAACTTTCATTGTTTTTTTGCAAAAAAATGGCTCTGAGCCCCTCGTCACTGGACTATAAAGTTTGATACGTCAGTGTAAATCCAGCTTGGTAAATTCTTGTGAATAAACTTGTGACTTTAGTCTCTTTGTGCTAAGACTTCCCGAACCATGAAAACTTAAACCTGGATGTGGTCAGTTTGGAGTGGCTTGCATGTGGAATTCTCACACAGAGTAAGTGTTGCCAACTTAGTGACATAGTCGCTATATTTAGCGAGTTTTCAGACCCCCTTAGCCACTTCAAATCTGGGGACTCATGCTGGTGTTATTGGGAAGACTTATGACTACTTTTTGATGTGAAAACATATATCGCACTTGGTCTCAAAAAGCAGCAGGTGCTGCCGTGGGCACCTCGCCCGTGCCAAAGCGCTCACAGAGGGCGAGTCATCCTCATCCAGCAGTCGCCCCCAGCTTCTGTCAGAGCAGGAGATGCGTCCAAACTGCAAATGAATCGCGCATGAACGAAGCCGCTGATCCCGCCCTGACTGTAACACAGTCAGTTCTTCTTTTACTCTTACTTTTTGTGCATCACAAGGTTTAAAACTACTTAAACACACAAACTCCACCAGAGTGCCTATTTCGGGACACTTTTGCTGGCACCAAGACCAGATAAAGGAGCGGGGTTGGAATTGTAACATTAAAAACCAGTAATTGCTAAAAGAATGTAATTTGTAGTTCTAAATATATTCTAAATGCATGTAGGATGTTTTTTACTCACTTCCATGAGGTTATTTATCTCTCCTACAACATAGGTTATAATTACATAAGCATGACCAATTATACAAATTAGGCAATGACGTTATTTAGCAACTTTTAGCGATTTTCCTTACTAGGAGTTGGCAACACTGCACAGAGCGAACGGGTGAGATCCATTTGTGTGAGCACTTCTGTGTGAGCACTTCAGCTGATGCTTCTCTGATGTGATCTGCAAGAGCTGCAACAGAACGCTGCCCAACAGGAAGGGCCGAAGAACGGCTCTTAGAATGATCCTGTGATAGAACCTTGAAGGGCAGATTCATGCAAACGCTCACACGAGTGTCCCAAACTAGCTGCTGAGGCTATGCAAATATTGCTCCCCTTTCCTACCACTTACCTCTGTCAATCATCATTTCAACTCTGACTGTTGAAATGAACCTTTATAAGTGGAAGATGATCTCAGAGTCTGTTTGTCATCATCTCTCCAAGAACAGAGAAGCTGTGTTAGGAGAGACAGGCTGATCCTTCTTGCTGATACAGGGCGTTGTTACTCTTGGTGATGACTGGATTGACTGTGTGTAATAAAGCCCAAAGCAAATGTTTATAATAAGGCTAAATTGCTATTTGCTCAGTTTTCTGCCAATAGTTTGAATAAAGACAATGTGTTTATTGTATAGAAATTGCACCAATAAAATAGTATTTAAACTGCTATTCAAACAAAGTGGGTTCACTGGAATTGTGCCAGTCTTTTCACTGTTTTGGAAGCTTTCAGATTTTTTATTCGCAAAACACAAATGCTGTGAGTTAAAATGTATCAGGAATCAATTTAAATATTAATAAATAATAAATATTTCCTACAGTATCTGGGAGTACACAAGGCAGTTTTAAAAAAATATTATCAGCATGAGGATTATAAGGGGGTCCATGGAAAAATGTTACCCCCTGTAAGGGGTCCCTCACGCCCAAAAGTTTGAGCGCCCCTGCTATAACCTGCAGTTGTTATAGCAACCCCAGGTGGTCCTCGATTGTAATGGAAAATGACTGAATTCGAGTTCAGTCAGAATCCTTTTTTGTCTGACCTTTTCCTAATAACATTAAATTTACAGTGTTGAATTACACAGCAGGGGGATAGGTTTCATTAAAGGGTTGTAACTAAGTATAAGGGTATTATTCTTTCACTGCCAGGTGCCAACACAATGAAGACCAGCTATTTAAAATCTCTCATTAATTGTGTTACAGCCTCACTAAAAACTAATCCAGCTTCCTCCCACTGTACGAAGACATGCAGTTTAACTCATTGGTGTGTGTTATCTGGCTTCATGGACAGATAGAGCTGGGTGTCATCGGCATAGCAGTGTAAATGTATGCTATGTCTTCTAATGATGCTGCCTAAGGGAAGCATGTATAATGTAAACAGAATTGGTCCTAGCACTGAACCCTGTGGAACTCCATAATTAACCTCAGTGTGTGAAGAGGACTCTCCATTTACATGCACAAACTGGAGTCTATTAGATAGATATGATACAAACCACTGCAGCACAGTACCTGTAATACCTACAGCAGGGGTGTCAAACTCAAATACACAGTGGGCCAAAATTCAAAACTAGAACAAAGTCGCGGGCTAACGTTAATATTTATTGAAATATATTTATTCCTCCAGATATAAGAATGAATATTTTCTTATGGACTCAAACACGTTTTGCTGAAAAACTGAATATGGAACAAGCAAAGCTTAATACTAAACAATACATATATATTAGCTGTATAATACCAGTAGGCCAGCTCTGATAGTATTTTTGGTATGGCTTTGCGGACCAAATGTAATTAGGCTGCCAAGATTGGCCCGCAGGCCAGAGTTTGACACCTATGACCTACAGCATGTTCTAATCGCTCTAATAGGATATTATGGTCGACAGTATCGAACGCTGCACTGAGGTCTAGCAGGACAAGCACAGAGATGAGTCCACTGTCAGAGGCCATAAGAAGATCATTTGTAACCTTCACTAAAGCTGTTTCTGTGCTGTGATGAGCTCTGAAACCTGACTGAAACTCTTCAAATAAACCTCTGCAGATGATCTGTTAGCTGTTTGACAACTACTCTTTCAAGGATTTTTGATATGAAAGGAAGGTTGGAGATTGGCCTATAATTAGCTAAGACTGCTGGGTCTAGAGATGCTTTTTGAGTAAAGGTTTAACTACAGCCAGCTTGAAGGCCTGTGGTACATAGCCGATCATTAGAGACAGGTTGATCATATTTAAGATCGAAGAATTAATTAATGGCAGGACTTCTTTGAGCAGTTTTGTAGGAATGGGGTCTAAAAGACACGTTGATGGTTTGGAGGAAGTAATTATTGAAGTTAACTCAGAAAGATCAATTGGAGAAAAAGAGTCTAACTTAACATCAATGGTACTAAGAGTAGCTGTAGATAATATTACATCTGTGGGATGATTATTGGTAATTTTTTCTCTAATGATAAAAATTTTATTTGTGAAGAAGTTCATGAAGTCATTACTGGTTAACGTTAAAGGGATGGTTGGCTCAACAGAGCTCTGACTGTTTGTCAGCCTGGCTACAGAGCTGAAGAGAAACCTGGGGTTGTTCTTATTTTCTTCAATCAGTGATGAGTAGATAGGTTGATCATATTTATGTAGGAATGACACATTGATGGTTTGGAGGAAGGAATTATTCCAGTTACTTCAGAAAAAAATAAATCAGAAAGAAAAAAGAGAAAAAAAACAGAAGTTAAAGGGATCCTGATTGTGTTTCAGGGGGATCAGTGGATGCTCTCCAGCAGCAGCCTGTTCATTCGTGGTTCAGGTGCCAACAAATCAGACAGCAGCATTTACACAACGTTTAAACAGCAAACACTCATGGAAACAATGTGATATCATCCACACAACATGTGTACAATGTCTAAAAAACAGTGCAGAAATAACCAAACAGGCAGGATGAAAAATGAGTTTAGTGCAAGAACAGCTCCCGAGTCACCTTTAATAGTTAGAACATGTGACACACAGCTGCTGTCAGGATAGTTCCACTTATCAGAGTGCATGGATGTCTTTTATACCTGCACAGGTGACTTCTCTAATTACTAAGACTCTCAGTCAGAGGGAACCACACGGCACAGATGAGTCAGGATCGGAAACAGGAAACAGGATCACGAGTGAATGTGATCTTTGTGTGACGCAGGAAGAGCACATTCACATGCTCGCATGTAAAACTAATTAAACATCATGTCCACATTTTCTCCCGCTCCTCCGGCTGTGCCCTGCTCTCCTTCACCTCATCCACCGGCTTGCAAACCGAGCGCTACAACAAACAGGAAGCCGGCGAACCCCGGGGACTAACCAAACAAACAGGAAACAGCACATCAACAGAGTTCCTAATTATGAGGATTTGCTTTGCTGCTGGTGATCATTAGTGGAAGCTACTGTTTCTAATGGAGTCACAGGAAGAATATTCCAGAGTCGATGCTTTATTAAAGCAGTCGGCCTGGCCTCCGAGCAAACCTTCAGGAACGATGAAGCACATTTGTTTACATCTCACTCACTTCATTTTAATATTTGACATACACTTCAATAGAAAGTTATTAGCTCTGAAATTAAGCGAGGGAGTTTTTCATTCCAGGGGAACATTTCAGAGGAATTTTGTTGATTTCTGTTCGTTGCTCTTTTTTGGTTTCTTAATATTTAAGGAAAAAATCAGTCACAAATCTTTGAACTTCTTTTTTCTGCATGTGTGGGATATTTTTGGTCAACCTTGCCCTGCCTGCAACTCATAAAGCTTGTTCCAATAGTTTTTAATAATCATACTGAAGAAAGACGTGAAAAAACTTAGAATTTGAATTTATTAATAAAATGATTATGAGTCAATGTTGACATCTAACAGAACAAATGTGACTGAAATCTAAATATAATCTGAGGATGAATGAGAATTTCCTTAGTTAAGATTTGTGTGACTGAGTAACAGGACAAACTGATACGTGATCAGTGAAGAACACAGACTGTGAAAAATGAAAGTAGCACTGGTTTTTCACTGGTTATTAAGAGGCGATGTACAGAAAAAAAAATAGAAAAAAGTAGAATAGAAATTCATGCTCATGTGTTGCGTGTGCGTGCACTGCTGCAGCTTCATCATGGACGAGGGCTGTAAGGAAATGTGACTTTTATTTGTTCCCTTGTACCTTTTTTGCACCACGAACCGGTTTATGTCCGACAGACCAGCTTTTAAGGTGTTGCGGATAAATACAACAAAATAAGACCAGGACCAAAAAAAGAAAAGAAGAAAATGTAGTCATAACACCCAGGGAAAAGACCCAGGGAAACTGAGTTAACGATAAAAACCGATAAAAACCCAGAAAACCAACGATTTCACACCCGAGCTTCAACTCCTGCGGCCCGTTGCCAAACGACTCATGGACTGGCACCGGTCTGTGGCTCGGGAGATGGAGACCTCTGATTTACATGATAAAAGAAGAAAAATATTGTAACAAAACTCTTTGATTCCTCTACAACAGTACCTTCATACAATCTCCATGGAAAAGTATTGTGCCCTCTTCCTGTAACAGCAGGAAGTGTTAAATAAGTGCAGGCTGAAGAACGCTGTCTCAGTTTAGAGTCACTCAGACCTGATAGCGACCTGTGAGACGTGATTTTACACCTTCAGTTTTTACTCACTGAAGCCATTTGAGGAGGCGTGTGTGTGAGTTTTTTGAGACTTTTGTCTTGTGTCCTTGAATAGAACTTCTATTGACAACTTGCTTTTTCCTTTAGCTTTATGCACAGAGCCTGTAATCCTAACACACACACACACACACACACGATAGATTAGTCATTGGCTGATTACCTAAAGCTCACAAAAGGATGCAGGAAGGTAAAGTGAGGGGCCAGAGATGAGTCACTTTGTGACCCATACGTCTTTGTCTTCCTCTCTTTGTGCACAGCCACATTAAACACACACACACACACACACACACACACACACACAGGAAGCATCTCCTGGATGTTTTTGCAACAGCTTGTTCCTCTAATCTGCGGCCCAACTTCCAAAACCGTCGGTATGTGAATCCTGCTGGAATGCCAAACAAACAGACATGTCTGAACATCACAGAGACATTTCAGCTGGAAGTAAAAGAAAATAAAAGTGTGTGTGGAAAGGAGGAGGAGGAAAACGAGCTGTTCACTGATGAAGAGGAGGAGATGAAAGGAAGAAGGGTGATTTGAAGTGTACGATAGAAAAGAAGTGGTGAAGGAGAAGAGACACGGAGAGAGAAAGGAGACAGATGGGTGGGAGGAGAAGGCCGGGAATGAAAGGGAAGAGGAGCGTGACGGTAAAACGAAAGCAGGAGGGGGGTGGAGGAGCAGAGGAGGTGAGGACTGAGAGGAGAAGAGGAGCCAAAGGGATGATAGAGAGTAAAGAACAGATGGTGGGAGAAAAGGAAGGATGAGGGGGGACAAAGATGATAACAGCAGGAGAGAATAGAGAAAAGATTAAATATTGCTGGACTCAAACAGAATCAAGAGAAATAAAAGAGGAAGACGAAAAAGAGAGGAGGAGGAGGAGGAAATGAGAAAGGTGAGATTTTGAAGCAAGAGAGGAAAAGAACAGAAAGGAAATAAAGAGGTAAAGGATTTTAGATGCATCCCTGATAGATCCTCCCAGACTACAGCGTCCCGCCGCCGAGCTTCTCCATATGATGAATGATGACACACCTGAAACCAGGTGGCTGGGAGAAAAGACCTCAACGAACACAAGCGAACATACAAAAAGTCAGTTTGTGAAGGTCTGATGCTGCTGGACGTGTGTGTGTGTGTGTGTGTGTGTGTGTGTGTGTGTGTGTGTGTGTGTGTGTGTGTGTGTGTGTGTAATCATGTGAAGCCTCTGTGCTTCTAAACATCTTCCACTGAGCAGGACAGACTGTTGGATCATTCCACATCCACTCTGAGAGACGTTCCCACCTGACCCCCCCACAGAGTCAACTGATTTGTTTTTCTATGATAACTTTTGTGCATTAAATGAAGCAATGAAAATTTTACCTTGATAAAATGAATATTTTCAGAAACCAGCCACTGGGCGGGCCACGAGCCAGTGCACACCTAATCCCAGATAAATGGGGACTGCGAGGTCAGGAAGGGTGTCTGGCAAATCTTTACCAAAGCAGACTTAAAGATGAGATTAACATGCCAGATCAGTCAAGGGCCAGGGTTAACAACCACTGACTCTGTGCTGGCAGACACTGTGTAAAGAGGAGAGGGTGAGAGTCATGGATGTAGTGAAGGAGAACATGCAGAGGGTTGGTGTGACAGAGAGGATGCAGGCTTGGAGTGAGATGGAGGCCTAAAGGGTCACCAACAGAGTGAAACTGATTCTTGAAACTCAGTGAACATCACATGTTTCTGGTTTGTTAGTCTTCTTCCTCCTGTACGGCTCTTTGCATGCAACTGCCAGGATGTGACTGTGAGGCCCTAATTAGTGCAGTTCATTGAAACTATCGTGGCATTTACCAGATAACATAATGTGATCAAGCGTTACCTCTAAAACATAATGAAGGCATGTGTACAGTATATATATATATATATATATATATATATATATATATATATATATATATATATATATATATATATATATATATATATATATATATATATATATATATGTATGTGTGTGTGTGTGTGTGTGTGTGTGTGTGTGTGTGTGTGTGTGTGTGTGTGTGTGTACTGTCTCGTGGGAAATCTGAAACTTAGAAGAGGAAACAAAGTCAATAAAAAAAACAGGCTCACTTATCCTCTCTGGGCAGCAGTCAAGGACACCACAGCAGCTCCACTGCTCGAGGCTGGAAGCTGCATCGTCACTGTAGCGGACAGGAACTCAGGCTTCCTGCTGCAGTCCAACACAGAATATTTATTCCAGTTATTTATTATTTCCTTTTAACGCTGGACGTGTGAATGTTTGCAGGGTTTAACTGTCACAGAGTTACTGTTAATGGAGTTTTATCTGAGGGTGCACGGTCAGTGTGTTTATGTGATCACAAGCGTCACATCACTCCATAAAGTCAGCATCATAAACCCTGGCATGCAAATACATGATAAGCTAATAGTGATCTGAGTAGAATAACATGGAGTTCCCCTGAGAGTCGTTCTTACTCTCCTCTACATCCAAGAAGCCTAAATGTGCAGAATCGTGTGCATAGGAACCTTTGTATTAGTATTTATTGACCTTAAAATCTGCCTAGCTGACAGTCACGTGCACATTACACCACTGTTTGTGCTATTTATTAGCAGTAATGATAATCAGCAGTGTAGGACATTCAGCGTTAAGCTAACTCACCTTCACTCCATATTTTTCCCTTGGTGGTCCACACCTCATGTCCAGTGGTTTCATCCCCCACCAGTGGTTCAAATTAGAGATGATTCTGACTCAAAGGTGATGACACTGAAGGCCTCACTCTTAAGAGTTGCTTTCTTAAGCAAGGGAATTAAAACTTCTTGGTATCATGTTCATGTTGTTCATGCTGTGGAGCATGAGCATAAGCAGAGCATGAGTTTGAGGGGCAGAGTGGTGGACGCTAAAGCAGGTAAAGCTTTCAGCTTAGAGACAACAAACAATACAGAGAAAACCCAACAATCATATGACCCCCTATGAGCAAGCACTTTGGCGACAGTGGGAAGGAAAAACTCCCTTTGAACCGGAAGAAACCGCCGGCAGAACCAGGCTCAGGGAGGGGCGGGGCCATCTGCTGTGATTGGTTGGGGTGAGAGAAGGAAGACAGGATAAAGACATGCTGTGGAAGAGAGACAGAGGTTAATAATGACTAATGATTAATATGCAGTATTAATAGGATTGAGGATACAAGTGGCTGATATGAACTTGCTCCATAGTGTCACTGGGCTCACCCTCTGAGACATGGTGAGAAGCTCACAGTAAACTCCTTCATATCCAAAAGGACCAGCTGAGGTGGTTCAGACTGCTGATCGGGCTACCTCCCGGGGTGCCTCTCTTTGAGGGTTTCCCAAGCAAGCTGGAGAGGTACAAGCCTCCTTCACCTGACCTGGGAGTGCTTCGGGATACCCAGCGGGAACGAAATCTCATTGCTACAATAAAGCATGTCTGGATATCCTCGCCAGCTACCATAGCGACCTTATTAAACATAACCTCAAGAAAACAAATAAGTGACAAGCAAAAACCGGATCTGACAGAGAATGCTCATTTGTTAGAGACTTGCCAATCATAGGTACTCCCACCTTAAATTATCTCCTGTTTCCTGTTCCTGTGTACCACAGGCCTTCAAGCTGGCTGTAGTTAAACCTTTACTCAAAAAGCATCTCTAGACCCAGCAGTCTTAGCTAATTATAGGCCAATCTCCAACCTTCCTTTCATATCAAAAATCCTTGAAAGAGTAGTTGTCACACAGCTAACAGATCATCTGCAGAGGTTTATTTGAAGAGTTTCAGTCAGGTTTCAGAGCTCATCACAGCACAGAAACAGCTTTAGTGAAGGTTACAAATGATCTTCTTATGGCCTCTGACAGTGGACTCATCTCTGTGCTTGTCCTGCTAGACCTCAGTGCAGCGTTCGATACTGTCGACCATAATATCCTATTAGAGCGATTAGAACATGCTGTAGGTATTACAGGTACTGCACTGCAGTGGTTTGTATCATATCTATCTAATACACTCCAGTTTGTGTATGTAAATGGAGAGTCCTCTTCCATTCAGTTCAGTGTATTTATACAGTGCTAAATCACAACAACAGTTGGTGCTTTATATTGTAATACCCAACAATAATACAGAGAAGACTTTGACAATCAGACAACCCTCTATGAGCAAGCACTTGGCGACAGTGGCAAGGAAAAACTCCCATTCAGCAGGAAGGAGCCTCCTGTAGAGCCAGGATCAGGGAGGGGTCATCTGGCCATCAGGGGCAGTTGGAAGTGATTCATTCAAGCTTTAAGCTTTTGAGAGGACAAAGTCAGGACACTGAGGTTAATTATGGAGTTCCACAGGGTTCTGTGCTAGGACCACTACTCTTTACATTATACATTCCCTTTGGTTCCTTTAGGAAGGTTTCAGGCACTCCAGCGTTGCCTGATTTTCTTTTAGACCCAGAGGAAATCTTTTTTTCAGCATCCATGCTACCAAAAAACTGCCCTTTTAAAATTTGCCGTGAAATTTCCCGAACATCCATCAGCAGTATTTATCTAAGACGCACTCTCTAATTAAATAAAAATGGAAGCATTTTTATTTCTACTTTGTGATTTATGCTGACAAGGCAGCGGACACAGTTTCCCCAGCGGAGCTTTAAAATACGGCAAATGTAAAATTAAAATGATGAAAGGAGTACATCTGACAAACCATTTCCCATCAGCAGCAGAGAATTACACACTTAGTGTCTGCCCATTCCAGGCTAACCTTATATAAGCTTATAAGCTTTTGATTGCTTTCATTTGCATTTACTTCCTGATGACATTGCCGCTTCGAGGCACAGCTTTGCATTCAAACGGATGAATCGGATCTGCGCTTATCGGGAACATTTTAGCCTTTTTTTCAGCGTTCTGTTCAAACCACGTTGGCCCTCCAGTCCAGGAAACAGCATCATAAACAAAAACGAGAGCGCTGACCAACAGTCGCGTTACACCCTGCATCTCAGCGATAATAAGAAACGCTATCCAGGAAGGAGAGGCTCATTACTATTTCTCCAGGCCGGGCTCAAAGAGGAAATCTTCTCTTCTTCGGTGGTGCACATGAGTAACGTGGCAGCTGTGGTCACACAGCCAGGTCGTTTATTTCACACAAATGAACGCTCCTCGCCTCATCTCGATGCTAAATTGTGTGGGTTGATCCGCTTAACGGTCTAACGGAAGCAGGGATATTGGTATTAATTGCACGCCAAGTCTGCACACACCCTCCCTCCACGCACTCACAAACACACGCTTCTCATCGTCTTCTTTACAGTCTCGTTATTGTTTCAATTTACTCATCGCTTTTTTCTTTTTACCATTATTTTCTGTCTTAATTTTAAAATTTCCCTATAATGACTGAGATTACAGCAGAGAACGGGGCTTTTCTCACTGAGGTGAAGACTTCTGAGCTCCTTCCACAGTCGTGATTTGGCATCAGGATGTTTCAGATAAACAACAACAAACATTTAGATAAAGTACCAGCTCCTAAAAAACCCAAATGGAAGATACCAATGGAAAATCTCAACATCCACACTTTATTTTAGCTGAAGGTCCAAACACAAAGTCTGAAAATGAAAGCGAAAACTGAACATCAGGCACCAGTTTTGCTCTCTGGTTGAGCAGGCGACTGTTTGCCACAAGGCTCGATGCAGCATTTGATTCTGAACCTCGGCTCTTTAACTTGCCTGTCTGACAAATTTTCACAGTTTTATCAAATAAAGGTAAAAATATTGTACATATTGAGTCCAAAATTACGACATAATTATAATTAGATAAATACTGAGCTGTTAACATTCATAGACACTTGCAGTGTACTTATCTTTAAACAGTACTCATTAAAGTATAATACAACCAACTACCTGTATTTATATAACTGTTCAGTAGCAACCAGCATTCCTACCCCTTACTCAATGTGAAATACCACCAATCACATCACACCTTGTACTGCACTGATCCTACTCCTTACGCTGTAGCTGTAGATATATTTATATATTTTGTTGCTGTATATAATATGTGCATTACCTCTGAAACGTTTATCTTTATTTATGTCATTCTCTGAATGTTGAATGTAAAAGCCTACAGCTGCAAATGGAGAGATGCCAAACTGTGTTTCATTGTTCTAGTACACTGTAATCCCTAACAGTTGTTCTAGCTCATAACTAATAAGCTCATAACACTCAAATGTCGTTTTGTAGTTGAGCAAACTATAAAGTATTGAGCTCTGTTGGCTTTTATGCAGCTTTAATTGAATAGGGCTCAATATTTTTTAGCTAATTTGTTTGGAACGCTCAAAAAGTTTAAGAAGCATATATTAGTGACGTTCTGGTGGGTGGAGTCTTGTCGCTCCCTCAGGAAAGCTGAGTCAGCCATCTTGAATTTACCTTGATGCGGGGAAGATTTGGCCAGCCCGTGTGGATTAAGAGTCCCCAACTTCAACCCACCACGACCACCACCTTATTTTTTTTCATCAACTGCCCTACATTTGGTAAGTCTAACGTGTTTTTGTTTTGTTTAAATTTAATTTCGATAAACATTCTTTTTTATTTTTTACTGGAAATATATTCGTACTTTGTGCACAGTGAATGTTTGTTATATATGAATTCGAATCCAAGTAATTGTAATTTTAGAAGTTTTCGAATGTGACAAATACGTAATGTTATTTCATATTAGAATGGTGTAACGTTTTGGCAGTTTTCCGTGGGGGGACAACATTTCCCATAATGCATTGCATTCTTGCCCGGGAAGTTGACGGTGGCAGTTCTAGCTCCATGAGTTTGAACTTTCTACTAAAACTTTCTACTGTCCGTTTCTACCGGTTGTCGTATTCGCCGGTAATGCACGTGCGTATTGTGAGTATACTTATTTCAATAAGTGTCCGTGTTACACAGTCAGTAGTTTACGCTGTTGAGCTGTGTGTGTGTGCTAGCATGAAGCGAACAATAATAAACAACATGAGTGTGTTATCATGATGGTAATTAGACACATGTTTGTATTTTTTCGTAGTCTCAAATGTGTGGTTGTGAGATAATCTCGAAATCCTTTTAACAGTTTAGAGGGGTATTCCACTAAGCGAGCTCTACAAGTCAAGGCTTGCGGAAAAATGCATCGCCTGATTCAGCCTAACATTACACACTGGTCGAACTCAGTGCTACGAACGAAGTTCAGCTAAATTGTTCGCGCTAATTCGACAAGGCTCAACCAGCCAGACTGAGGCGCCTCCTTGACACCTTTAAGCCAGACCCTATCGATCTTTGCTAGATAAATTGAAATGAAATGAAAATAAAGAGCCGCGTTCTGCTCCCAGGCTAAGAAAGAATCATTGATGCAGACTGCGCGGATCACAAATACTCCCTAACCTGTAAGGCTGGGGTGTCCAAACTTTTTTCACTGAGGGCCGCATACATAAAAATATAGGAGGGGTGGGGCCACTTACTAGAAATTAGGGAAATAACCTTACCTTTAGTGTATTAAAGTGTATTAAAGATCACAAAATCACTTAAAAGTGGTCGAATATGTTATATTGTTGAATATAATTAAAGACAAAACTGCTTTCATCACAGCTTTCCATAAATGGATCTTTATTGATTCATTCAGAAAAAGCTTTGGTAGCTTATTTTCAGAACAGCAGCCTCAGATTTCTTCTTAGACAGAAGATTTACAGCACAGAGAAAAAAACAATAAAGGGGAAAATAGGACGGGTAAATTTCAAGTTTGTTATTTAAGTTATTAAGCTTAGCAACACACCTATCAACATTAGTTTGAAACGGTTAACATTAACAGACTGAACTGGACTTAATAACAGGAGTGCATATAATCTTAGTAAATTATTGTGAGTATCAGCTGCGCTGGGTATGTAAATCGGGCCATCCAGCTGCGGTGCTGATTCGACGCCACTCGTGCCAAAAATCCGGACAAATGTTTCTTGATCAAGGAGCAGATCTGCATCAGATGAGATCAGCTGACTACGTGTGCGTGAGCTGTGCAAAAAATGTTTTTGAACATTACAGTTTTTCTCAAATGTTAAAACACAAAAGCCAATCCTGTAACCCAAATGACCAGTAGTCTAAACACATTTACTAAATGTAGCCACCATATTCCAGTACCATAAACACATGTCACATGAAGACACAATTCACAAAACACAACCCTCTGTACTCATAAATCTAAACACATTTTTCCTTGCTAAAACACATGTTGCAAAACATCACTCAGAACTCAAGGAGAACCAGGGTGTATATCAGGAAGGAGGTTCAACACAGTCATCTGACTTGTTTTCTCCCATATATCAACTATTGTTGAATAAGATTGCAAGAAGATTGTTACGCATAAACCAGAAAACATGAAAATAGTTGAAAGATTATTAAACAAAAACAAATCCACAGATAAAAACTCCCATTTAAAATTCAAGTGTTCTAGTTTTTTGGAGGTGCCATGTTGTGGTCAGAGAAATGTTTGGTAAATAACAAAAACAAATATTTTGGCATATATTTATTATTGAAAACATTTATTATAATAATAATAATAATAATAATAATAATAATAATAATAATAATAATAATAATAATAATAATACATTTTATTTGAAATGTTTCTTTCAGAAACCCAAGGTCACCTTACAAAAAACACAATTAATAAAAGGAACAGTAGTCATAAAATACATAAAATAAGTTAAAATTACAAAACAGAGCGTGACAACAGATAAAATCAGCATTAAAGCGAATAAGCCAGTTTAAACAGATGTGTTTTGAGCTGTGTCTTAAATACGGAGAGGGAGTCAATATTTCTTAGTGCAGGAGGAAGAGAGTTCCAGAGCCGAGGAGCAGAGCGACTGAAAGCTCTGTTCCCCATAGTGATAAGGTGTGAGGATGGAACAGTAAGATGAATAGCAGATGATGATCTGAGAGGGCGGGAAACAGTGGTGATATGGAGCAGGTCACACAAATATGAAGGAGCAGATTTATGGATACACTTGTATGCAAGAAGTAAGATTTTAAAATTTATCCTGGCTTCTATGGGCAACCAGTGAAGCTGCTGAAGAACTGGGGTAATATGAGCACTTAACGGAGTGCAAGTTATGACCCGAGCTGCAGAATTTTGAAGAAGTTGGAGTTTATGAAGGAACCTTTTAGGGAGACCAAATAGGAGGGAATTACAGTAATCAATACGGGATGTAATAAGACTATGGACAAGGATGGCAGCAGCATGGGGAGTAAGGAAGGGACGGCGTCGGTGAATATTACGTAAATGGAAGTAAGCAGACCGGGTTATGTAATTAATGTGAGACTGGAATGAAAGAGTATTATCAAGTATGACACCCAAACTCTTAACCTGAGGGGAGGGAAGGGTGGGAGAATTTTCAACGTTAATGGAAAAGCTGTGGGATTTGGTTAAGACAGATGGTGAACCAACAAGTAAAACTTCAATTTATTTAAACATATGTTTTGAAACCAAACCCAAATTAAGATTATTGTAATGCATCATGATGTATCGCCATATCAAATTATATCGTTGACATTATAATCCTAAAAGAAACTTATGAAACGACTTATGAAGATTCAAACCTCTAATCAATAGCATGATTTGTGTCCTTGTGGGGCTGAACTCATTCTTGTATTATTTGTGTTTTGCAGTCAGCAGATGGTCCAGACCTCACTGACACTCCTGTGGCTCTGCTGACAGTTGTCACGGATGACACTACTGATTCGGCCCTCTTCCGTCCCGAAAGCATCTGCATTGTCTTTGAGGATGAAATACTTGTGAATGGTCCCACAAATCTGGCTGAGTCATTTCTCCTGCTCTTTGGATACATCTATGTACTAGACCTACAATACCCAAAGAAACTTGAGCTTACATTCACATGTATCCAGAAGGTTGTGATGTGCCTTGAATACAACAAACCACTGTTAGGTCGCTTACTGATGCAGAAGAATTTGTTCAAGTGAATCACTTGGAATAGACAACTCGTTAAGCTAAGTATTGAAGGTTTTTCTTTTGTTTTCTTTTATATATACCATTTTTTTAACCATTTTTTACCATTTGCCTCTCATTTACTGGGCAAACAGTTTAGAATTATTTGTAAGTGTATTTCCCACAGTATTTTAAAAATATTGAGGATTTTAAGTGTTATTTCCCATATTATAAGTTAGAAAATATGAAGAAGTTTGAGGTCCCACATCGTATTAGTTGCGATATGTAAAATATTTTGAGTGTATTTCCCACCTTAATTAAGTTGAAAAATATTGAACATTTTGAGTTTATTACTCCCTAATTATAAGTTGAGGAATATCAACATTTATGAGTTAACATTGAGGTAATTTAAGGCAACTGCAACTATAATTTTTATTTTAGTTAAACTTAAAACTTTTAAAAACATCACTAAAAAATTGTTGTGTAATCTGTTACACAACAATTTTTGAGTTCTGTGAACTTATTAGGTTTTACAGTGTAACAGTGATAATAAAGATCTGTGTTTTCAGTGGGGAAAACAGAAGGCAGTACTGGAAGTCTGGACAAACAACAGGTAGGAGATGATACGACAAAAGGAAGCTGGAGAGTATCTGTAAGGTGAAGATGTTACAATTTTAGAGACCAAACTCCAACAAGCAGACGACCCCCTGTGAGTGGGAAGGTGGTGACTGTGGGGAGAAGAACTCCTTTTTTCACAGGAAGAAAGCTCCAACAGAACCAGGATCAGGAACACACAAAACAGGAAGAAGGAAAACTGTCAGGAATAATAACAGAAGCTGAGAGCGGACTGAGCTACAGAGTGGGAACAGTGGAAACAACATAAATCACACTGAGTGACGATATGAGGCGTAAGGCGACAGCAGCAGTGGACGTGGAGTGTTCTCATTGGCTTTAAGCTTTCTGAGCGTTTAGGTTTGACCAGGTTCAGGCTTTGACTTGAACGAGTCTGTGTGCTAGCGGGCTATTTAGCATCACCCACCCTCAGGGTAACGTTTGGATAAACATGTATCCTAATTATTTATTTTGTTGCTGCACAGCTTTTTATCATGTTGTCTGGATAAAACAAAAAGAGTAAAGCACAATAAGACAGGAGAGAGTTCAATAACGGTGTGTTGTGATACGGCGTGTGCTACAACCTCTTTGCTTCAGCGGCCCCAGCAGGTCGCCTATTTCCTGTTGGAGTTTGCTAAATGGAGAGCTAATTTTAGGGCTTTGCTTTGAACACAGACAGCCGAAGTGCCAGGGCTCATTAAGCAAGACAATTACACGTGTGTCTCAGTACAATGCCGCTACCTGATGTCTGATTTGGTTCAGGTAAATTGCAGGAGGGTGGAGGGGATGCAGGCAGCAGCAGCCTGTCAGACAAGTACACACACCAAGCAAAGGACACACACACACACACACGCATGGTCACATTCTAATATCTCACCACTGTGCGCACAAAGAAAAATAGATTACAATGGATGAGAAGTCAATTTCAATCTGCTGTTATCGCCGTGAGATGTGCACTGTGATTGTGTTTTGGTGTAACGTACACTGAGAGCGCGCTTCATCAGCAGCACTATTACACTTAAGCTAACACCACACTGCAGAGGAGCACTTCCCTCCGAGGACAGCGAATGATAAAGGAACGTGCAGAGGAACGCCGTTTAGTATTGATCTGCGGTCCCAGGAGAGCTGACCTCGTGGAGCCCGGGTCGCTGGCTTTCATTGGCTCCTTTACTCAATTACTCCACAGTTTTGTTTTATTGGATGGTTTCACATTACTGGTCACTTTATGCGAGAAATTGGGTTAAATTTACACTAAAATACAACTGGACACAACTGATCAAAACTCCTTACGGCTCCTCTCTGGTCATTAACTGCCATTATCAGAGCAGGATGCACACAAGATAAGCTCGGGCAGTAACACACCCTCCATAATGTAGTTCAGGGATGGGCAACTCGAGGGCCGGTGTCCTGCAGGGTTAGATGTCTCCTTAAACCAACACAGCTGATTTAAACGGCTAAATGACCTCCTCAACATGTCTCGAAGTTCTCCAGAGGCCTGGGAATGAACTAATCATGTGATTCAGGTGTGCTGACCCAGGGTGAGATCTAAAAGCTGCAGGACACCGGCCCTCGAGGCCTGGAGTTGGACACCCCTGACTGACATGTGCCAAACTCAGTTGAGAATTCTGGCAATTTTGTGGTAGTTTGATCAACATCCAAATTTTATTGGATTTATACTTTATTTAAATAGATGGCCTTAATTATTTTGTGACGTGCCTGAATTCAGCATAGAGCATCCATCCATCAACTCATGTACTCTCTGATGTACTCCCAGGCCAAAGAAGTTATATGATATTAAGTAAAACTTCTACTTCTACCCTGGAACATGACGAAAGAATAACCAAGAAGAGCTAGAAACTAAACACAAACTAAACAATCTGAGAAGAACTCATTAGACCAAGAAAACCTAACCCACTCAGAACCTAACCCGACTTAGACCAGGTTCAAACAGTCCAAACCATAAACCCGGGGTCAGAGACCTGGGCCGTGACAGGACCATCTTGTAGCTGTGATTCCTCCTGCATGTGTACAGCTGACTCTTTGCTGAATGACCCAGCAGCTTGGAAAAGACATTTTCTTCACATTCCTACATCAGGGAATACTTTCCATTTCACCAACTGATATATTGATCATTATTTATGTTGTGCAAACAGGCTACTTTACTTGGCTTTCATAATTAACTTAATGTTTTGTGTGACTCCTCATTTCCCACAATCCCTTTCCTCTGTGTAGAGCTAGCCTGGCCCAGATGCGCAGCAGACACATTAAGGGGAAATACAGACTGAAGTAAACGAGAATAATCCCCGAGGTGAGGAGGGAACCCGTATTTACACGATGCTATACAAGCATCCATTGAATGGAGCTGAGGAGCAATATCCCTCAGGGGAGCTGTTTGCTTTTGTATGCAGAAGCCTCTGCAGACTTGTGTTATTGGATGTACGCAGGAAGCTGATGCGCTGCTTTGGGTCTGGTGTTAAAAACAGAGATGTTAAGGTGGAGGTTGCTACAGCTGTTGGGAGGTGGTGCCAGCTCTGTTCGTTGCCCTCTCAGGTCTTTGGTTAATGATCGCTGGAAGCCCAGCAGAGGGGACCATATGCTACATCTGAGGCGTGCGGAGGGAGAAGTTAGCGCTGCTGACTCCTTTTTGTCTTCCCCACGAGCAGATCTGCAGCCAGCTGAGTCAGTTTTTATGCTTCAGGCTCCATTTGCTGCTGGTTTACATACACTGTAAAAAATTATGATGTGGTGTTTGAACTGAAAAACCTCAACGAAAACATTCAGCCAAGTCAAAAATATCAGGTCTTTGATTGGCCACTGCAGCGCTTCTCAAATGGGCTTCTTACAGGATTTTGGTTCATCCATGAAAAGCAGTTTAATCTTCCCTCCAACAAAAAGAAAAGAAACATGAAAAATGAACATAATGCAATTTTAGATGACATAAGTATTACTTTATGTAGTTTAAAAGTTTGTGTACACAGTTAAGGATCATTACGGTATTAGTCACGCCTCAAGTTGTCATTTATATCCTTAGCATCCCTGATAAATCATTTATAAATACTTATATTTTATTCATTCAATTTTATTTACACAGCACCAAATCACAGCAACAGTTGCCTCTGTGGTGCTTTATATGACCAGATTTTAAAATGCTCTTAAATTTCGATTTACTTTCTGCTGTGCTTGGAGTGCACAAAGCGTTCCCTTCATCACAGTTAAAATGCTTCACATGTGACTTGGTGCTCAGAGCACACACACACACACACACACACACACACACACACACACACACACACACACACACACGCACACACACACACACCCACACGCACACGCGCGCACACACACACACACTTGGAAGAGTTGGAAATACAACGTGATGCAAATCAGCTCCAAAACAACCAAAAAGGTGTCACTTAAGGACTGCAGAGACACAAACGTGGCACATCTCTGTTAGGTTCCTTCTTGCCTCCTGCAGCTCTCCGTGTGTTTCCTTCTCTGCTTCCTTGTCTCCTGGCTACCTGACTGGCACACCTCATCTCTTGCTGTGGCTGGATGGGTGAAAGCTGTAAGCGCAGTGACAAAACTCTGGCTCAGTCTGGCTCTTCACTGAGTCTTCACCCAAAACCTCAGAGCCGAGCCCCACAGATCTCAGTGTTTTTGATCCAACGCAATAGAACGTTACCAAACACACAGCAGGAGGATGCATCCTGGATTTGTTATTACATTCAGCCAAGCACCTTTCTGCAGAGAGCTGATGCGTTTGACTGGAGCAGCCAGGATTGGAACCAAAGACAGACTCGCCTCGCAGGATTTAACGCAAAAATTCAGACTGTCAGAGAAATGCAAAAGCAACCTAAACTGTGAGTCTCGAAACATAAACCAACACACAGAAACTCACAGCTAGGAATGAGCGAGACGAGGCTGCTGGACAGAAGAGGGAATAAAGGCACAACGATGAGGGAACAGGAAACACACAGGGAACACAGCTGAGAGAAATTAGACAGGACAAGACCAGGGAAGCAAAATTAAACACACTGAACATGGAACACAAGACTTTCACAATAAAACAGGACATGAAGCCAGACTGACACATGAGATTGACGGAGGAGTGGAGGAAGGACAGACGAGAGAGGAGACAGGATGGGAGGGGAAACAGAATGAAACGAGAAACACAACCTAATAATCCAAGAAGTGAACAGGGACTATAAGAAACTCAAAATAGAATAACTGGGTCAAAACGACCCAGAACTGTGACACTGATGTGTTTTAAGTAACATTTCTGCACAGAACGTTTATTATTACTTCTCTGGTATCAGACCATCTGTCAAAGGGCAATCTAACACATTTCACATCCCATTACTCGTCTTTCAGTGACTGATACTGACTTTATGAATACGTGGTATGGTTACACTGACTGTATTAACATGCAGACGGGTCACGATCTCAGATTGATTCTCCTCCAGCTGCCTGATCTCATCTGCCCACAGAGGCATGTGTGCAAAACTTGTGCTATTATTAGGTTAATGCGTTACTCACTCACTCATCATTCTGATCACTGCTGATCTATGAAGAGCAGCGATGATCAGCATGATGTCATGTCGATCATGTTTAAATGAACTGCCTGCATCTCTGCATGTGATTGGTGGATCACCACCAGAACTCTGCAGTCATGTTCTGTTCATCATCAGCTCTGCAGTTCTCTGTGGCATGCTGGACATCAGCCTTTGTGCCAAATCCTGATTGACAGGGGTCCATTCCTGCCTTATCTGAGCTCTGTAATGATTAAGATTCTGGAACAGATTAAGATCTGGGCAGATGCCTGATTCAAAATGTTAGTTTGGTGATCTCCAAATTTAATCATTACTTTTGTTTCGGGACATTATGTCACCAAAATGCTGGAAAATATTAAGATTTTGACCAAAATGCTCTGGCATCAGTGGATCGCTGGGCTTTGAAGATGTTTTTAATCGGTGAATCCTTTTAGAGGCTCTTGGACAGACAGACAGAAGGCCACAAACTGCTGCAAACAGTTTGGCATCACCAAAGTTACAGAGTGATGTGTGCAGCTTCTTATGTTTGAAATGGTTGCTCTGAAGATGGGGACCAGGTCTGTGAGCAGTTGCCGTATTCAAAGCAACGTCTGTGCATCAAGACAACAATGACACAAAGTCAATCTGCTATGAGTTTGCAATAGGCTTGGGTATCGTTTAGGTTTTATCCGATACCGGTGCCAAACCGGTACTTTTGAAACGGTGCCGGTGCTTAAAGAATGGAGAACACAAAATTGGTCCAAAAACCTGTCATGTTCAGCTGTTTTTTTGTAAAAAGATAACAATGTTAGCCTTTTCTGCAGCTATGGGGCATATATGGTATCACTCTTGGCTGGAAGCAGTGCTTAAACAATGGAAAAAACACAAACTTTGTCCAAAAACCTCTCATGTTCAGCTGTTTTCCACTTTTTCTTTGGTCATTTTAGCCTTTTTGGCCAGGGTGAAGTGAGTATCTGCCATCAAACAAGAAGACAGCTGCATGTAGCTATGATGATGTTTGCTAGTTCACCTTACATGCATTAATGTAATAACGTGGTTAGCCTACTCAACGTAAATTACACACGAACAACATGAAGCTACTCACGCAGAGAAGAACGGCTGCTGCTGCATCATCATCCTCATCATTTCTGCTACACTGGCAGGCAGGGCCGGCCCGTGGCATAGGCCGTATAGGCAAATGCTAAGGGCGCCGTCCATCAGGGGGCGCCACGCCAGTGCCACAAATGTTGAAAAAAAAAAAAAAAAGTTGGTACTATTATTTCTAAATACAAAAATAATCCCACGTTAATTAAAATGCAAAGTAAAGCTTATTTAATAGAAATATTATTTGTTAGAACATTACGCCCCCCTCCCCGCACGGTGCGCCCCCTCCCTTCCCGTATCATGGTTCCTTTTGGACGTCACCACATCAAAAAATCAACACAAAATGTCAAAACGGCCAAAACTGTCAGGTGCCCAGGGAAGAAAAAAGAGAGAAGAAGAGGAGGAGAAACGAGAAAAAGACAGAGGTAGGTAACGTTAGCCTACATGAAATTATTTGTCTGAATGTGATAGTAACCTAAATTTTTAGCATTAAGCTAATGTTACATGATTCGCTAATTGCTAATCAATAAATAGCTAGTTAACTGTTTTAACGTCAGTTAATATTGTGGAGGGGGCTAAATTGTTATGGAAAATAATAATGTAACGTTAGGTAATTACAGTACTCCCACCTTTCCCACCATTCCTCATTTGTATTCATCTTTTAAGCAGGTGTTTACATTGTTATTGCCTTCTGGTTAGCTAACGTTTACCCTGCAGGTAATAGTCACTTTTCCACCCCTGTATATATTATAGTTGTAAGCCTAGTTGTTAAAGCGCACATCATTAATGTTAATTAAGCAATATCACATGAGAGGGAATGCTGTTTTTTTAATATGAGCACTGCTGTGATTCGGTCAAAGATAATCATAACATAACATTCTCATATGATATTATACTGTTACTTTGCATTCTGCTATTCAGCATTTCACTGTAATGATGACAATAAATTGAATCTAATCTAATTTGCATATCAGTTAACATCATACATATATCTCTTTGGTTTTTCATTTATATTATATCATTTCATTTTATTCCTGGAATCATATGTTTTTATTATTAAACTTTAATACTCAGTGGTGTCACATACTCCTCTCTTCAGATGCACTGTTGAAGTTTCTAAATCCCACCCCTGGGCCATCTACCACATCTACCGCTGCTGCCTCCACTTCAGCAGCACAACCCAGCCATGATGCAGCAGCATCAAGCGGTCTTCCTGTTGCCTTATTTATATTGTATTTTTAATTTATTTTATCCAACTTGTTGACACGTTTTATTGTGTTTATGTATGTAAAATTTATTGTATTTCATATATTCATTTTTTATTTTTTGTATTCATTTATTTATTCATATATTTTTTTTTATCTTGTTAATTATTCTGATTGTGAATTTGCTTTCTTTAAGTAAAAAAAAAAAAAAAAGGTCAAAGACAAAGCTATTCGGTTTCTTGTGAGTACATACACTACACTGCCGATGTAGGGGGGCGCCACCTAAAATCTTGCCTAGGGCGCCAGATTGGTTAGGGCCGGGCCTGCTGGCAGGGCTAGGGGCCAGGACTCTCCTCCTCGGGTTTTTGGGGGATGTTGCTAACTCCGGGTCCGATAACAGGCACCACACCCGCAGTAGATGAGCTCGGTGTGAGATCTCGCAGCAAGCTATTAAATACGGCGCATTTCTCGGCTTTTAAAAAAACGCTATGCGTCGCCAGGTGTTTCATCAGATTTGAGGTGTTTCCTCCTTTGCACAGTATCAGCTTAAAGCACGTGTTGCTGCTGAGTTTGCATCTTTTGCTATGAAGTACAGCCAGACTTTGACCGCTTCGCCTTGGGCATTTTTAATCTGTAGCTCTGCTCTAAAAGACCGTATGTACCTGGCCCCGCCTACTATCCTCGGAAAGGTAAAGTGATTGGCTAGAATCTAAAGTGTATCACAGCTCAGGAAAAAAAAGCACCGAAATAAAGCACCGAAATGTGCGCTGCTTTTCGGTCTGGTTACTACCGTTTATGTCAGAACCGATACCGGTACCCATCCCTAGTTTGCAACTGCATTGGGGCAAGCTGGCAGTGATGCATCATCTGTTCACAACAACAATGAACTGCATGAAATTAGCAAAAACCACAGATCTGCTGCTTCCTACATAATCAGAGACTTGCACAAACTACTTCCATCCAGAGTCCAGCCAAACACCTGAAACAGGAATTCAGAAATCCCTCCACAGATTGTGACGTAGTTGCTGCAACTTGTGTTTCCTTCTGTAAACAGACTGCACACCAGTGCACTCGGCTCATTCTGACTGATTGTAACGTGTTGGCATTCTGCCTACGTTTGCATCGATGTGGGTCTTGCTCACATTGGCCACAGTGCCGTGTCTTGGTGGTGGTCTCGTTCACATTCTCCAGTCTAGCGTCCTTACAATCGTTGCTGGTTCATTCCCAGCTTCTGCTCCGCAACGTTGTCTCAGCAGTGGTCATTTTTATGTTTTAAAAATATGCATTCCTGCTGACGCTGATTGCATTCAGTTGTTCTTCAGAGGGAGGATCAAGCGTCGCTGCAAGCTTTGATTCAGAATTCTCAGCCGGCCGTGCAGCCACATGCATTTAAATAATTCTTGTTTGATAAAGCAAAGAAACAGGGGTCCTTTAATGTTTTGTACTCTTACATAAGCAACACAACCCGTCACAGGAGCTTATTCCATTTATATGTGCCTCCTGGAAATATTTTACAACACTCTTGAAGTCATAAAGGCCTTTTGAAGCCGGCGCAATCCCATAAAAAGCGTAACATCTGGTGTGGGATTGTAGCACGGAGGTAAGCAGCACAATAAAATGTTTGCTTTATAATGCCAATGCTCGTTATTTATAAAAGTGTTCACGATTTCAGAGGCGCACGCTGACGAAGGCCACCTATCACAATGGCATGTCCACTCAGACATGCGCATGCAGCGGGGAAGTGTTAGGTCATGTTAACACGTGGGACGGATGGATGAGTGCACACTCACACTTAATCACTATTTTTCACCTTGATTTTTGGACTGGAAGGGTCAAGTACCTGCACATGGTTCATTTGGACTTATTGAATGCTGACCTCGTCAGCTGCACGTTGAAATTAACGCCATGCTCATTTTTTAAGAGCAAAGCTCCTCTAAAACCCTCACACAGAGAGTAGTGTTGCTTGCGGATTGCAGCAGCTCTCTATCATCCAATAACAGACTGACATTAAAGCTGCACTCGGAGGGGATTTATTTGTCTAAGAGGAGATGGGGTGATTTGAATATAACCTGCCCTGGTCACCGATTTTAATTACCTCCAGTATCTCCATGAACCGGCTGCTCCTCCTGAGCGAAGTTCCTGTACTTTAAAGTGAATCCTGGGTGGTTTCATCCTCTTTCACTTTATCAGCTCAGTGTGAAATTCGACTTTATTTTAAAGAAGCCTGGAACATGTTAGCACCAGTATACGGGCCTGTGTGAAAGCCAAACCTAACCACAGATTTAATGAACCATGATTACTTTCAGAGTTACAGGTGTACACTGAGGTCAGCACTTCCAGGTTTCCATGGTCCTAGAGTCCGGAGGGTAGTTTAGCCATGGTTTCCTTCTGCATTCTCGTACAGCCTATAATAAAGAGTTTGCCTTTTGTTTAAAACTACTTTCTGTTAACTTTTCAGTTCAATTCAATTCCGTTTATTTATTTATTTCTTCACAGGGTAAAAACCACAAAGTGCTTCACAGTTATAGAAAAACAGAAATACATAAAAGGACAATGGGGTCCATCTCTGGAGCGTGGGGTTCTAAAAGATCAGAAATGTAGGCAGGGACATCACAATTCAAAGCTTTAAAAGTCAGGACTAAGATCTTAAAATGAATTCTGAAATGTACTGGAAGTCAATGTAATGAACGAACCACTGGTGTAATCTGCCGTTTTTTTTCATGTCTTTATTAAAAGCTTTGCAGCAGCATGCTGGACTAACTGGAGAAAATCTTAAAAAGCATGAATATTCATTTCTAACTCAGATTTAGACAACAAAGTTTGCAGTTGGAGTTTCTTAGCTGAAAGGGTTAGAGGTCAGTAAAGAGGACAGTTTATGGACTTCCATCGGCTTAAAAGAGCAGTAGAGCTGAATATCAACGGCATAGAAGTGATAAGACACCTCTGGGAACTGCCTAATTACAAGTCCTAGGGTAACATGTACAGGAGAAAAAGAATCGGTCCCAGAACTGAACCCTGCGGGACACCACATGTCTGATCCTTAGAGTGTGACAAACTGATTTGCAAAAACACTAAAAGACCTGTTAGAGAAGTAAGACTGAAACCACTCCAGAGCCAGAACGGACACACCGACTGTGTCCCGGAGCCTGTTAATCAGGATGGTCAACGTTGTCAAAGGCAGATGTTAAGTCCAGCAAAACCATGACTGTGGATGCTCCAGTCAGCTGAGCTCAATGTCACTAGAGACTTTACGTCATGCGGTTTCTGTTGAGTGACTTTTACAGAAACCTGACTGAAATTTGTCATAGATTTCATATTTGTCTTAAAAAAAAAAAAAACAGTAAGTTGATCTGAAACTGCTTTTTCCAGAATTTCCGACAGTAATGGGAGCTTAGAGAAAGGCCTATAATTCTTAAGCTGAGTTTAATATCGGCTCAACAACAGCAGCTTACAGAACCCAGGGACCACACCAGTTAGAAGAGAGGCATTGCATGTCTACAATAGAGAGGCCAATGACAGAGAGCATTTTTAAACAGCCCAGCAGGGAGAATGTCATTTGCACAAGTCGTAATTTTCATTTTATCCAGCAGGAGTCAAAGGTCATGTATGGTCATTGGGTTAAACTGATAGTAAATGAGGTGGTCCAGAGACACAAACAGACTGTACTGAAGAACCAATGCTCATACGGACATTATCAATGAGGTCACGGGTACTGGGTCGACCACGGGGGAAACAATAGCGTTTATGGAGTCGTGCAGTATCGTGGAATTTCTCTTGCTTGATGAGATTAACTGAAAAAAAAATAAAAATAAAAATCCTGATCTGGCTGTTGTTATGTTTTCTTGAAGGGAAACCCAAAGCTCCCTAAGGTGGAGCCTGTGAACTTCGAGTTTAGTTGATTTCCAAATGTGTTCGACTTTCCTACAGATTCTTTTCACCTTCCTTATGTGCCCATTTATCCATGGATGAGCTCTTTTTGGGGCAGATTTCATAGGTGCCATCGAATTTAAAAACTCCAAGCAGTGATTGTTAAAACACTGCAGCAACATCAGTGCAGCCAATGATCACATGAGGTCCAACAAATTAGAAAGCAACATCCTGATTTATGAAGCGCTTATGGAACATGAGATTAGAGGGTGGTGTGTAAGGCTTCACACCTCAACAGGAGCACCAACTGAAACTGTTTCTACCAAACTGCCCCTTATGTGATATATTCGGGGGATGTGCTCCTGAGACAACTGCTCTAACCGTGTTCACGGCAACAGAAATTTCATGAATGATTCTCAAGAGAGAAACACTGATTTTAACTTATGCATATTCAATAATCAATACAGGTGTACACAAGACAGCACATTAACACTAGCTCCACCAAACCAACAATAGAACTTCATAGAAAAACATTAGCACTAATATGACTGCCTACATTTAATCTCCCTAAACAATACACAGCAAACTCAGAATATCAAATCACCACAAATAACCAAACTTATCAGCAATTAACTCAACAACTGCCTACAAGGCACGTCCTAGCCAAGACACAACTAGTTGTTTAAACAGATGAAACCAAACAGGACTAGTTGCAATCAGCTGCAAACAGACCAGCTCTTAAACTTTAGAAAGGAAGTGACAAGCAAGTGGGAGACCACACACAGGCTTTTAAAGGCTGTAGGATATATTTAATGAAAATAAGGTGAAGAAACTTAAACACAAGTGAAATGATATAACAGCCATAACTGAAGCCTCAAATAAACATGCTGGATGCCAGGCAGAGAGAGACCGCCCCCATGGTTCAGGTGTCTTTATACTCTGGGACTGGCCTTCTCAGGTGTGCTGCATCTGTAATTGGGTCAGCTCCACCTACCTGCAAGAAACAGGTAACAGAAAAAGCAAAACACAAGGCCAGCCCACTGGCTGTCACAGTACAGAGGGAAGCTAAGATGAAAGCTAACACAGGACACCTCCTTATACGTCCTTAACACAGACATTAGTTATGTCTGCAGTTTTGCTTCCTGTCTTGTTATGTAGGATTAGTCGCAGCTGTGGCGCCCTCCTGTTTCCCATCGCCTCGTTACTCTCTGGTGTATTTAAGCCTGTGTTGTCCTCTGTCCATGCTGTAACCTCTCAGTGCTGTTTTTCCCCTGTGTTCCTGACAAAGTCCTAATTCTCTGGTTAGTTTTCTAGTTTTTAGTTTTGTTTTCTTGCATTCAGTGTTAGTTTTTCTCAGCTTCCACTTTCAGTTTGCCTTTTTGTGTGCGAGTGTGGGACTCGGTCCTTCATTATTTCACAGCACAAACCATGACAATTTCAGGTCCTTTGTCCTCACACACATCAGTTCACGGATTTCAGGACCAACAAAATCATCTTTCATCTTCACTTTTCTTGAGACCAAACTTATTTCTTAAACGTGAGAATTTATGCCAGGTGTCCGATACCTGAAGCATCATAACTAAAGAAGCAGAATGCTCAGGAAGGAAAAAAGCTTTCAGGTTTGGAGTAGCCATGGAAATTTAAGTTCAGGTGAAAGAATGTCCGTTAGCCCGTGGAATCACAGTCAAGTCATTTGACGCCGATGGCCCCGACCCTCCCTGAGCCTGGTTCTGCCAGAGGTTCCTTCCTGTTCAGAGGGAGTTTTTCCTTCCCGCTGTCACCAAGCCCCTGCTGATAGGGGGCTGTGGGATATTGGAGTTTTCTCCTCACTGCTGTGGGGTCTTTACGTTACAGTAAAAAGTGCCTCAAGGCAACATTTGGCATTATACAAATAAACTGAAATATTTACTCTTTGGTTCAGATTTTATGAAGCCATGCAACATTCATGCAAACTGGGAACAACAGGCAATGACTTCCACAACATCAACAGCGATGACGCATGCAGCAAAACACTGAAAGAAAGGAGCAGCGGACAAAGTTTGATGTGACTCATGCGCCACGTAGAGACTGAACTTCCATCTGTTGCTGAAGCAAAAAGGCTGAGCGCTGATTTTTCCACTAAAGCTAATATTTATCGCCATAGCTGGGGGTCATGTGTGAAGTGTTAGAGTTCGGATTGGCCTCGGACAAAAAGCTGCTACCACACAGAGAGGCAAGCGGCGATGATTCATCCTCGGACATTCGGACAGTCTGTTCTCAAAGGCAGCTCTGGTGTTCCCCTCAGTCATCCGCACTAAAGTAAAAGGAGTCTGTAACGAACTCTCAGGCAGAAAGCGACAGCAGGCCTGATGACTGGAGTATAAAAAACTGCACTTTGATTCCTGGACGGTGTGTTACTGTCCTCTCTCCGCACTCTGGCTCATAAAGCCAAAATGTGAAGAGGAAATAAGGAAAAAAGCTCATTTTCTCCCACCTGGTTAGTTTCTGCCCTGATGTTGAACAAAAATGGTGGAAAGCCGCCGACTTGATGATCCTGAGAGCATACGGCAGTGATCTAAGAGTGGAGTCATTACTGACAAGTATCAGGACTTTATTACAGCTGAAATGCAACAAGTATGTATTGAATAGGGAGAATTATGGTGGTTCACGTGTTTTCTCAGGCTGTGGATATCTTTGCCACAGAGCCGGTTAACATGTCAGTGAACGTCCTAACCCTGAAGTCGCTTTATTTCTAACTGAATGCTCATATTCATGTCTTCCTCCTGCTCAGTCTGCAAACTCAAACTCAGAACGTCTCACTGTGAGGCCACTTTGCTGCCCGCTGCACCACTGAGCCTCCTCAGCATGTGGGAACAGTAAAATCTGACTGAACAGTAGATGTGGCTCTTCTGCTTTGGCTCCCAAATTGCTCTTCAGTTAGTATCACTCTTCTATTTTAGCCTAATTTGGCAAATATGAATGTTTGTGCTCTTGGTTAGCAGTTATTTGTATGGATTTGTGGGTTTTAGGGGCCGGACAAAAGGTTGCAATGTTTTGCCCTCCACAGTGGAAATATGCTTTAAGTCACTGGCTGTCACTGCCAGCTGGTCTGGGTGTCAAAAGGCCGTGGTGCACCTGCAGGTCTTCTCCAGCTGCAGGGACAGGTGAGCGGTTTGTTGTTGAGTCTGCTCTGACCAGTATCATTGAACTGCAGGTAGCTCCTTTTCCATCTGCACTCATTTCTTCACTTCCTCCTGACACACTTCTCTGGACATCCTTCCCTCTTTCATGACGGTCCGGTTCCTTCTAGAGTGGGCTCATTCACAAACAGGCCCAAAATAAAAAAGCTCAGCGTGCACCCACAGAAACATTTACAGGAGGTGCACCTGTTCAACTGCGTCTCAATCAGCCAATCACACGACGGCATCTCACTGCATTTAGGCCTGTCGACATGGTCAACCTGCTGAAGTTCAAACTGAGCATCAGAAAGAAAAGTGGATTAAATGAGTCTGAACGTGGCGTGGTTGGTCTGAGTGTTTGAGAAGCTGCTGATGTGCTGGGGCTTCCTCCCAACCATCCAGAGAAGAAAATACCTCATTCAGATCGGGTCAGAGAAAAGATCTGCAGAGGGATGATCACAAATACGGGGCATGATCTGCAAACTACATATTTCCTCTTCCTGTGCTTTTTCCCGGCGTTCCTGTAAATGTGAAGTTGATTAAAACGTAGAGCAGTTTGGAGATCTCCTTCACGGCACAGGGCAGCACGATCAAACATGTTTAACCTCTGCTTGTTCACCATCGGGTGTTCGGGGGCTTCAAACTGCAGGTGTGTCGGCAGAAACAAAAAGGTCATTTGTCTTGGTTGCTCTGAAACAGTCAATGTTTGGCTGTCTTACTGAGGAGATCAGCAGCTGCTTGTTCACAGAGATTCTGCAGTAGACAGGACTTGTTGAACCTCTAAAATATGCTTTCGTTAGCAGGGGGGGGAAACCTAGACCGCTGTAGCAGCTTTCTTTAATATTTCAAAGATTCCACCAGAAACAAGAAGCAGCAAAACCTGTTTTATACTCGTTTCTATTCCATTCATCCAATTTCTGCTGCTTATCCAGGTTTGGCCTGCAAGGTCAACAGTGTAAGCAGAGATTCCCAGACTTCCCTGTCCCGAGCCACCTCTTCCTGCTCTTCAGTGTGAACACAGAGGCGTTCCCGAGCCCGGATCTGCCCTGGGGCAGCCTCCCGGTAGGACATGCCTGAAAGGCTGCCCCCAGGAGCCGTCCTACTCTGAAGTGTGAACCACCTCAACTGACGGAGAGACGCATTCTATCCTATTCTATTCTGATTGGTATATTTTTATGCTTCGACTGTAATAAAGCTGATTTCCTTGATTCACAGTTCAAAATAATCCTTTGTAGTTTTTAATGAGCCATCAAAATAAACCAAACTGTAAGTAAGCTAATGTAGCCTCGTTAGCCTGCGGTTTCTCTGATGACAAACATCCTGTTTGTTCCTGATTCCTAATGTGCTGATCATCTCTTCTTCATCGCTGGATCTCCTGTGTCTTACCTCACCGCCTTTAAAGGTCGTCCTTTTGTTTTCCTAACTCTGCTGCCTCAGAGTCACGAGTCTGGCTTCTTCTTCTTCTCTGAGTTTATTGATGTTTGGCAAACAACAAATTGGTGCCATCAGCTGGTCTAGAGTTTGCAGCAGCGCTCGGGCTGTGCCTGAGAGCACATCAGAACCAGTTGAAGCTGAAACCTTCCAGTTCCTGTGAGCTACACCTCAGAGCAGAAACTCTGAGCTCACAGCGATTACCGTACAGACAGATTGTTATCAGAACGAGCAGTTGTTGTACAGCAGTCAGTCACATGTTGTAAGAACAAAGACTTCTATCAAACAAACTGTAGTTATATCATGTAGTCCGATTATCAGAACAAGTCAAACATTTCAGAGAAAATCATAAACAAACTGAACTTTTCTTTGGACGTCGAGGAGCTTCCACCTCAGGCAGCTTAAAGAAGATCAACAAACATGAAATCTCACAACCTCCAGCACATCAGCAGAAAGTCTGACGTTTCCACCATAGGTGACACGTTTAGATTGCCTCTGACTGATGTGACCACATGCCACAAACATGCAGAGAGTGCAGCTGAAATCAATGATTCAATGATTTTATGTATAGATACAGATGAGACTGAGGCTCCTTCAGTGTTTCAGTCAATTTGGACCAATTTAAAAAAGTGTCTTTAATTATAATCACTTTAACTTATTAGCCTACAGCATCAAATCAAATTAACCAGAACCATTTGCCCCCGCAGTCACTGAACACCTAAAGTCGCACTGCATGAGCCATACTTGGTTTTGTCAATATGCAGAACCTTTAGTTTAGTGCTGGAGCTCCAACCAACAACATGTTGAGCTGCAGTCAGTGACGTGATGGTGCCGGGGTCGGTGCTCGCCTCAGTGGATCACAGAAGCAGGAGCTGAATCCAGAAACTCAGAGTTGGGAAGATTTGTCGTTCCAGCTGATTGGATCATGGCTGGAACTGTCAGAACAGCATCTGCACTGATATGCTTGATGGAATCAGACCAATATTTGCTCCGATGGTGGGTTCAGTCTTTCTCTATCATGTCAGATCTTTGTATTTATTTATCTGTGAAGTTCTGTTTCCTAATCAGAGTTTGGATACTGCTGTTTCATGACTCCAGCTCAAGATTGAGACTTTAAAAACACACAAGAATAATTCATGGAGAGCTGGACCATATGTGTGAGTCTTTAGCTACAGTAATACAGGAACAGGGGGACACGTGCTGGCGTTTGAGTGTCCCTGGGCGAGAAAAGGGGACCAAAAACCTGCTCGTGATTGCTCTAGTTTCTTGCAGATAGATGTGGTCATGTGGAAGATGGAGACTGGTGTGCAAACACTCACAACTACTTACTAAGTGGTAGCAAAATATGAAAAACTGTGACACAAACTAGAAACGGTGACTGTTCACCTTCCAGGTGAAAGATGTTCCTCACCAGTGTCACCAGTGCGCTTCAGCAGGTGGAACTTTTGCTTTGAGCGTGAACAGTCTGGTTGCAGATGAGACGATGTGGAAATCTGCAAGACATCAAAGCACTCAACAGGTGGTTTCTGGTGCAGTGCTGCACACCTCTGCAACCCTTTACGGCCATTTGGAGAATACATATTTTGGTTTGGGGTGACGGACTGGTCTCTCTGCCCGTGTGACTGACGCCTAACCTGGAGGTTTGTCTCTCGCGGCTCTACAGTCAGAAAGACGTCTATTGAACGTGTAAAACATGGGACGAGTTTCAAACACTGAATGAAACTGATGTGTGGACCGATTCTGATGACATCACAATGAAGAAATGACATGATTTTATTATGTGAAAAAAAACTTTGAGTCCTCCCAAACAAAAGCAAACACCAACAAAAAGACTCTGGGGTTTTATATCCTTATGTCAGAAGGCGTCCTGTAACCGTGAGAAACACAAGTTTGTTTGTTTGTTTGTTTGTTTGTTTGTTTGTTTGTTTGTTTGTTTGTTTGTTTTTCCTCTTTTTTTTGTGTCCCGTTTGGATCTTTAGCCGTCAGAATTGTTGTCTGAAGGCCAAGAAAGATGCCAAGTGGATTTATTTTACCAAGGGGATCATCATGGCCTTACCTTATTGGTCCATTTGATTGACCTTTATTGTAATTATGTATTTATTTGATTGGGTTTTCGGTTGTTACAGACGTGACTGCGGGATAGGACTGGGAGAAAGAATGAAAGAAAGAGAGGGAGAGAAAGAAAACCAAAGGGGAGAAGAGACGGTGAGAAGGGGGGAAGAAAGAAAACACCTGGATCACCTGTATGGAGAAAAAAAAACAGAAGAGAAAGCAAACAACAAAGAGCAACATAATAAAATAACAGCACCATCACAATAAACTAGCTAGCAGTAGATATCAGTAGATACTAAATAATAAACGATATTGTGCAGCGCACAATGTGCTTTGAGGCAGCAGCCAAGAAAGCTGTAGTCCGGCCACAGGCTCCAGGCCCCGCCAATCGGCCCTTTTTTGCTCTTTTTTTTTTTTTTTAATATTTAATTGCAGCAAATTTGATCTGTATGTTTCACAGCTGGATTACCACTGTGCTGTGTGTTTTCTGGTCTCATGTACAGACACATGTTAGTGTGTCGGAGGAGAATGTGAGAGAAGGCGTGGTTCTCTGGTTTGGCGTGTCTCCAGCGTCAGAAGTCGTGTGTGAGGTTCTGCTCGCTGATGTTGGTTTGAAGCATGGCCAGTTTGGAGAGCGGTTTTCTGTAGGCTGGTTTCTGACTGTCTGCTTCTGATCCGTGCCAGCTGGATCACATCTCTGCCAGTTACTTAATTACCAACTGCTTCATTGTTGCGCTGTATTTAATGTTCCACATGTTACGTCTTGACTTCCTGCCATCTTTGTTTTCCAGCAACGTGTTTCTGAAACACACTCTAAGAAAACTGAGAAAGGAAAGCGAGGGAGGGGACAGCTGATTATCTGGTAACCCAGAGCGGCCCCCCACAGGGCCTGCTTTCTGTTTCTGGTCGCGTGTCTGCCGGTAACTTTAATAAGGTGTTTATTTATTCGAGGGCAGCTCATGAAAAGCTCTGCCAGCATCTTTCTTTTCTCATTGGAGACAAACAAAGTGGAAACTCCCGATCAAACACTGCTGCGTCTGTCTTTTTAAGGTCAGGTCAGCGTCTCATTCACGCTGGTTGTTTACACACAACCAATTACATGTCATCCCTGGAGCCATGAAATGCTGCCTATTTACCTTTAATCATTTATGTTTTGGCTTCCCATTATTTCATTCGCCGCCAAAACCAGTTGATTAATAATTCATGTAGCCTTTATGTTGTCAAAAGCGACAGCGGCTCCGGTAACGTAAAACTGAGCTCGGAGCCAAACGAAGCACTAAAAGGGACGAGTCATTTTACTGCAGACGCTCTCCAAGCTGTAAAACACAACACACAAAATTAAATACCAACATGTGTGTGTGCTGGAAACTGTTTGGACTGATGCTGTGGAGCTCCATCAGCACAAAGGGTTCACCTCACTGGGAATCATCCTCTGGATGTCTCTGCTGAGATGCACCTGGACCAAAGTAACGCTACAGATAAGAGCAGCTGTTAAGAAAGATAACTGACCAGGAAAAAAAAAATTTTTTATTGACTTCATCTTAACAGACTCGACTCTCTTACACCTTCTTACAATCTGAGGAGAAGTTGGCGTCTTCAGTGCAAACGACAGGCGTCTGCAGCATCCCAGCAAAGCAATCACTGGGTCTTTTTCAGTGCAACCCCTTCTTTTTGACCAAATTTCTCTTAGTGACAGCAAGCAACCTCCAGTTAGCACTCAGAAAGCCTTCATGAATACCTCGTTTTCCCTGTCACTGGCACCATATCCAGTCTGTTGGTGTCCCAGCTCCGATGCTGCTGCAGACCACAGAGACGTTCACACGGATCACCACAACTGTGTGAATGAAGATCTCCAACACAGCTGAAGGAGCTCATCTTCTTCCAGTATACGGCCAGTTCAGCTTGCTCTTTCACCATCGCTCTGGTCTCGCTAACATTCGGGAGCAGATGATCTCTTGCTGCCGTATCCTGCTGTATGCTAACATCATCCTAAAGTTCTCATAAAACACGTGAACACTCAGAGACAAATGTGCTCACCGGTACCATAAAGGGGCAAACATTCAGAGGAATCATGTGATGCATGTGAGATACTTTGATGACCTCACACGTATCACAGAAAGTTCCCTCTGTGCACATCAGTCCTCATTTAATGGGTCTGACGTCCGTCCTTCAGCTCGCAGCGGACACCGGGTTCCCGAAACGCTCGGATGAACTCAATCTGGAAAGTGTGAGCCTTCTGTGTTCACTTTTATCCTTTTATTTGTTTTAGAGGCAGTGGTGCATGCTTAATTTCAAAGCCGCATAGCTGAAAGTCAGCGTTAAATAGCTTTTGCTTTGGGGGCACCGAGGACACGGCCTCCTGTTAGTAAGAGTGTGAGCCGGGCTGAAAAAGCATCAGTTGTTTTAGGGGTGGGGTCACCCAGCGTTATTTAAATAATTCAGTCAAGCTGATCTATGCTTTTACAGAAATCCCTGTTTAAATCATTTTAAAATTCCATTATGGACATTTCAATGAAAAACGTCTTCAGTTTGATGTCGAGCTGCAGACGTTCTTTTCTGTCTTCGTGACTGCGGTGAAGTCACAATAGTTGTGGTTTGCATCAAAGCCACATGTAGCAGGGGCATGCACGTCAGGTCACGGCGTAGGGTTTCTGAGAGGTTTGCAGTTACCATGTGCCTACAGCACAGATTTAACAAAAAGCTTAAATCTCCTCTCACACAGCTGGATCAGGTGACATCGGTGTGGTAGAAGTGCACCTTACAAACCTGACTCCATCCAAACACTGCTTACAACTGTGCGTCACACTCAGTGTCACTGTGAGTTTCTTATCAGACGTCTTAGTACGTCTGTGACCTCCTGACACACACACACACACACACACACACACACACACACACACACACACACACACACACACACACACACACACACACACACACACACACACACACACACACACGGAACATGTTATTTCTTCCACAGCCAAGCTTCCGACACTTCTGATGCCACTACAGTGTCCTGCTTTGTTCTCTCCACAATTCCTCCATAACCACAATCATTGTGAGCCTGAACCAAACCTCAAACCGAGTCTTCACACTGAAATGACAAACATTTACTTTATGGGTCTGTGGAGGCGTTCTGCTTGTGAAGGCGAGGCGGGTTCCCACAGTACAGTTCTTGTATAGATTTATGTCCACACACAGCTGAAAGGGGACCTTCTGGTTGATTATTGTTGTTCATGTTTTTGGTTTTCTGTGGTTAGTCTCTGTGTTCGTTCATCTCCTGTGTCTCCCCAGTCAGTCGTGTCTCCGTGCCTGTGTCCTGTGTCCTGTTTTATTTTGATAGTCCCTTTCCTGTGCAGTGTCTCTAGTTTAGCCTCGTTAGGTCTGATTTGTCCCAGCTGTGTTTCCACCTGTTCCCCGTCCTCTCCTTGTTTTTCTCGTTCTGTTGTTGAGTTTTCTGTAACCATCATACCTCCTCAGTGTTGTGTGTTTTTGCTAGTGCTCTGTCCCAGTTTTCATGTTTCTAGCTTATTGTTCAGTTTTCCTGTATTAAGTCTGGAGTTTTCCCAGCAAATAAAGCTGCTTTATAGGTTTACTTTTCCACGTTATGAGATTTATTTACAACAAAATCAAATGGCTATTTTTTCATAAAAAATATTTTCTTTGTGTCCTGGAAGTTATTTTATTTGGTTATCAGCAACACATCACTACTACTGCAGAAGTAGAGCGATTACACTGACGGAGCTGTCGAGGAGCTTTATTGTGAAAGGCAGGGACATCACACGAGTTCATCGCTGTTTTCATAGCAGTCGTTATAATAGATGTGGTTACAACACGCTAGTGTTTTATGGGTAAAATTAGATTAGTGGTGGTCAGATAGCAACAATCCTGGGTTGGTGAAAAATAAAATGTGGACTTTGATGAGGACTGAGGACTACCTCACAGCGCCCCCTGTGGCAGCCCCAGGTGAACTGCAGCCAACTTCTACACAACAGGATTAACAAGAAGCAGAATGGCTCCCCTACACTGGCTCCGCCTTTGGTGTGAGATTACTCGGAAGGTGACGAGCCTGCAGGAACACAGTGGCGTGTTTGTTTTAGGGTCCTTTCCACCCCAGGAAAGTCACAGTAGTGTGCGATATCACCGAGGAGAACAGTGGGAGAGGCACGATATCACACAGGGTCATACGAGGGAAGCAAATCAGACATGCTCTGCACACTCACAGAGAATAAAAAGGAGTGACAGCAGCAGTATCGTAACACTGAGCTGAGAAAACACTGAAGCTTTATTGACTAATTGCAGCTAAACGCAGTGAGGGTTGATCCAAAAGGTGGAAAACATGATGAAAGAATGATTCCACCTGACAGGACGCTGCGGGGAGCGTTGCATAAGATGTCAGTCAGGTAAGAACACGCCGAGCTTCCTGTCAGGTTCCTTCCTGCATACCTGGAATAAAGAGCTGGGCACAAGCTAAATAAATAAAAAATCAAACGCTTGCATCAGGTTTGTCCTTTTGCATGAATCTGTAATGGTCAGACCTTCTGATTTTCCTTATAATAGAATTTATTTCTGTCCCCTCGGCCTGTCACTTGACAGCAGGCATGAAAGCTTATGGAGCCATTCATAAGTTCATCACACAGCTGTTACATTCACATGACTGAGCTCCTTTTTCAATAATCACTCACTAATGATTTCTGCTCCACAAACATCTGCTCATAAGAGCGGTAAGTTTCAGTAAAAGTTTGCATAAGACCAAAAACTGCACTGCGGTGGAGGCAGCTTCTCTCAGGTGGGTTTATTTCCTCTAAATTTGCCTTTGAGGTCCGTTAATGTCACGGAAGAGGCAAAAAATCATCTGAATTTAAATGCAGAAAGAAAGAAAGGTATAACGTTGGGTGAAAACAGAAATGTGGGCAGCAGCTTCAAAAAGAGCAGACACTGCTTGTATCTCTGCAGTCAATATCAGCAATCAGACTTCATTACAGAAGCAGCATGGTGCCAGGAGCAGAGTGAGAAGTGTTCTGTAAGCAGGCTTTGTGCTGTTTTCTGCTCTGTGCTCTGCTTCATGATCAGCTTCTTAATGCTGCTGCTGCTCGCCATAGTGCAGGCTGTTGGGTGGCATCTGTGCAAACTGCCCTTTAATTCTTGATATGGTTTAAGAGCCTTTCAGATATGGAAACGAGTCGGTGAGCTTTCGATCTTTCTGCGTCTAAATCCTTTGTTATCGCTGCATTCATTGTTCTGTGTGTTGCTTCCTGTTGTCTCCATGTTGTAGTTGTACAGGTGAGCCGGTGAGAAGTGTCCAGGACAGGATAGTTAACCTGAAAGGGTCAAATTTAAAAAAGTTAACTGTAGTAAAATGTCAGTACTTCATAACATAAAAAGTTCTCTGCCAATGGGAATCCATCCATTTATGTAGTTAACAAACCACAGCTGATAACCAGAAACTGAGTGAAAAAGAAACACCTGTCTCTGATAAATGTTTTGGAGGAGGTCGGAGAGACTAATGTGGCCATGGCGAGGTAGAAGTGGAACTTAGAAAGCAAACAGAAGTTCTTAGAGGAGCTTGCCTGCCGAGGGCACAAGCCGATGGAGCAGCAACTCTCGTGGATTATCAGATGAAATAAATTCAACAGTCAAGCCAAAGCAGAAGTAAAACTGATGGCGTGTCAGACACAGACATTTGCACAGGTCACTACTTCCCTTGACGGGCTGGTACGAGCTTGCAGCCCAAAGAGCGAGCTTCACCAAAAACTTCCTTCTGATTGTCTGTGAAGGTTCTCAGTCATCCAGGTCATCGTAGTCAAAGGAGCTTGCAAAGAAAAGCGTCTGGACTTCTTTAAGTTGCTTGAAGACGTTTCACCTCTCATCCGAGAAGCTTCTTCAGTTCTAAGGTCAAATGGTGGAGAGTCCCAGATATAAACCTGGTGCTTCCTTTACACGCATGTAAAGGAAGCACTCAAAACGTGCGGCTATCCTAAATGGGCGTTCTTAAAGTCAGCAAAGAGGCACAGAAAAGAAGACCAGACACCAGCGAGGGAGGATAAGAAGGACAGACGCAACAACATTGTCATCCCCTATGTAGCCGGTGTATCAGAGACACTCAGGAGAGTTTTCTCCAAGCATGACATCCTAGTGTATTTCAGACCCAGCAACACGCTCAGACAGAAACTGGTTCACCCGAAAGACAAAACTCCAAAACACAGACTTAACAATGTGGTGTATGCTGTACAGTGCAGCGAGGAATGCCCAGACCTCTACATCGGAGAGACCAAACAGCCACTTCACAAGCGCATGGCACAACACAGAAGAGCCACCTCCACAGGACAAGACTCAGCAGTCCATCTGCATCTAAAGGTCAAAGGTCACTCTTTCGAGGATGCCAATGTTCACATTTTGGACAGAGAGGACAGATGGTTTGAAAGAGGAGTGAAAGAAGCATCTATGTCCACTGTGAGCGACCATCTTTGAACAGAGGCGGGGTTTACGACACCAACTCTCTGCCATCTATAATCCAGTTTTGAGATCCTTCCCAGACACCTTAACGCCCACTCACATCCTGGGCCATCTGACCTCAGGAAATCACATGATAAGGTGGGGCCAGGTTTCACAATGAACTCACCCGAAACTCTGGCTGATTGGGACCCACACCCAGTTTCACACCTTGGCTCAGGCGATTAGAGGATCATCAGGGGGTCCTTTTGTCCCTCTGTGGGGGGAAACTCCCACTAGGTTTATATCTGGGACTCTCCACCATTTGACCTTAGAACTGAAGAAGCTTCTCGGATGAGAGGTGAAACGTCTTCAAGCAACTTAAAGAAGTCCAGACGCTTTTCTTTGCAAGCTCCTTTGACTTCCTTCTGATTATTTGGCTGCTAGGAGACCGTCGTGGTCACCCATGGTCCATATTGAAGACGCCAGTGTAACCCAGTAGAGAAAACTGCTTTTGTTGTTATTCTTTCTTGGTTTCTTTTTATTTGTATGAATGTATTTGCATTCTTTTATTTTGAAAAGCAACATTTATTTTGAAAAAAAGGAAGTGTGATCTTCCAGCAAACTTTGTTTTTCTGTTGCCGAATCACAAGGAGTAAATGCTTTTTTTTTCATTGGTTGAAAGTGCTTTAGCCCCGTCTTCCAAAACAGCAGACCATCATTTCACACGAGCTAGGTCTTTCTGCACGTGGAGGTAGATGAGACAGGCCACGGATAGCTCATGTGGAATTTTTTAACATTTTGGCTAGGTCTTTTTCTTGTTCGTGTGGAAGGAACTAAGATTTTGGATTCCAATGGATTCTCTCCGGATGGAGATGGCAAGCCTGAGCCCAGACTGAACTTTACAGAGGAACTTACTCTTCTTCCTTGACGGAGACTCCCAAGTGGTAACACACAAACCACAAACGAAAGAGAACTAGACTAAAAAGTTTTGACGTGACGAATGACCAAAGACAAAAAGACAATTGAACACTGAGCTCAAAGGGACTATTTTTGGGGTTGTTTTTGTTTTTGCTGGCTTATTCTTATTATTGTTATTATTACCATTACTACTGTCAATGTGGAATTTGTGTCTTGTTCATTTAATTTTTGTGTAAAATAATAACCGTTGCTGCTCAGATTCCTGTCTCCAGCCATTTCATTCCATATTCGCCTCGCTTTCTATTGTAGCCCTGCCGAACCTAGCAACTGGTCCGTAGTTTGGCTGTCCTAAACTATTTAAAATGAGTCAGTGGTTACATCAGCTTCTTTGCAAACTACCTGCTGAGAGGCAGTAAATCTGTGGAGAGTGCAAAGCTAACTGGAATGAAGGCCGTTCAACTTAAAAGTAAAGCTGGGAAAGATAAGGAAGTAAACAGTCATTTATCAGGACACTGAGAGTAAAACTGCACGATGATGACGTGTTCATCTAATGACCTCGTCTGTGCAGAGCAAGTGTGACATCAGGAGCATGAACTCTTGCTAGTCAGCTGTAAACGAGATACGCATCATAACCAACAATGATCTGTGATACTCAGTCTAAGTGAAGTGTAAGACCTGCACAACATGGCTTCTGCACACATGAAGTAGGTTAACTCTGAATGAGGCTGCTGTTATGTGCTGCAGGTTAGGACCCAACAACACTGCAGGCTGCCCCACCTGGAATCACTCGGTGTGTGAAACTGACCTCAGTCCTAGTTTAGGCCTGTAAATGCTTTAAAAAGAAACCATGCACGTATAATCGTGACGGATTAGCTAAAGACACCAACCCAAACACCCCACCGCACTCCACGCGCAACACCCCACAGCCCACTTCACCCACCTCCTCTCCGCTGGCACATCAATAGGAAATCGATGGCTGTCTGGGAGAGATGGGGCCAGAGGGGGCAGCAGCAAAGCTATTGCTCCACCTGCTGATTGCGGCTTGCCTGGAATACCAAGATCAAGGGCATAGGAGGAAAGGGAGCAGAAAAGATGTGTGGAAGAGTTGGGGAGGGGGGCTTATTGACTGAAGAGGATATACTGTACAAGGAGCAGGGATTATCCCTCTCTTAGATGACTTCGTCTCCATGTCTCCTTCCCACTGTTTGTCTTTCAGTCCCTCTCGCTCGCTGTGTCTCCACCACTGATCGGGGTATTGGAATTAGATGGTATCATGCAGGGATCGCTGCAATCTTTCTGTCCTTCACAACTAAAGGAGGCGGATGAGGGAAGGACAGCGGTGGAGAGGAAAGGAAAACCTGAAGAGATAAGGGAAAAGACAAAGACGAGGTGGGAAAAGTGGTTGATACCAGAGAGGAGGTGCTGGGTTCAATGGTCAAAGTGATGATGAAGGGTGGAAGGGAGGGAGCAAGGATGTAGCGAAGACGACGACAAAGACAAGAACATAGAAAGGAGGAGAACCCAGATACGGCGACTGCTTGGTCCAAGAGTGGCTCAACTGCAGGTTCTATGAGCCGCTTTAGAGTTTATATGATTCTGCAGCTCGGGATCTGACCGTACACGGGTCACATGTGACAAATGTTTGTGACCATTCACCAATGCTGTAACCGAGCCAGGTCCCAAAAGTATCCCAGATTTGTCCTAAATATGTCTTCTATCAGGGAATGATGGCGTTTTCAGGGTCAAGCAGTCAAAAGTCTTTCAGCTTGGTCTTTACCAGGTCTTAACCCTTTAAAACCGGTCAGAGCGGGCACGCTCCGTTTTGCGCAACTACTTTTAAATCTCGGTAGCTCTGCAACCACGTAAGCACAATAATTTTTTTTTTTTTGCATATGAAACCGGAGGAGTTGTACTTACATCTTATGCCATCAGCTTGTCCTAGGTCACAGTTTCCTTCCACATAAAGCTTTGCAACAACTGCATAAAAAGCGCTTGCAGCAACAAAAACATAATATTCCAGAAACACGCTTTGCCGATCCGATCAGCTGTTCGTAACACTTCCTACGTTGGAATAGACGTCAGCGCGAACTTCCGCACGTCCGCCATGACCTGCCCGAAACTGGAAGTGACGTCATTTTCGCAGAAATGTAGTCTTTTTTTACCATCAGGGCCTCATGAGCCTATACTGGTGTTTTTATAAGTTATGTTAGACTTTCTGACTTTCTGTGAGGACTCATATTGCACTGATGAAATAGTTTATTTTGATGCAGATGCTGCTTTTTTGCAAATTTGCACTAAAATATTTATTTTCGTTTTTCCTGCAGTATATAAAAATTGGTGTATTTCAAACATAAAACTATGAAGACACAAAATTAATTTCCTGTGGTGGGAAACTAGTTTGTGCAACTTTTTTGTATTTACAGTTTTGAGGGATAAGCCTCTTAAATTTCTCTAACTACAAATATATGTTAAAAAAGCAAAAACGATTTTCAATTTTTTTGTAGTTTATTGCACTTTTTTGCAATTTATGTAATTACTATGGACTTAATGCAGACATATTATAAAAATTTGGGCTATAATGGTTGTATTGATGTGTAGCAACTTGAAATGCTCCCAAAAATGGCTCCACAGTATGTAAAAATATGATATAAGCTCTGGCGGACTTGGTTCTATGGTAGGTCTTAAAGGGTTAAGACTAAACAGCAGCAGTGTTTGGAGGCTCAGTGATGATTGTGTGCTACCTGCTACCAGCTACAGAACTATGAGTTGGGTAATATGAAAGCACATCAGCACAGGAAGATGGAGGAAGAGTGTTAAACGATTCACAGTAAAAGTTCATGTTGAGGGTCACTGACGAGCAGAAACAAAAACCATCATATGACAGGATGAGGACGCAGAAAACAGACCAAAGTCCTGAATCTCAGCTTCATGTCCTCAGAGACACATTCTGTTTGAGGTGTCGGGGACGCTGCGAGCTGATGGCCTGTAGTTAGACTGTGAGATGTGAACAACAGAGCGTGAAGACGTGCTGCATGTGAACAGAGCTGATGAAAAGCTGGAGAAATGGAGAACGACCGCTCGCCTAAACGCAGGAGACGCCAGGACCTGGACGCAGGGTCGATACGTCATCACTTAACAAGCAGATTGAGAGCGGCAGAAAGGAATGGATGGACAAGGAATAAGTGATGAGTTAGGTGTTTAAAGAAGACAGTAATGAAATACCTGCAATAGGACACACCAGAAGGAAAGCTGCAATTTAAAAGAGGAAAAAAAGGTGAGGGGAAAGAGGAAGATAAAACCTGCAGAGGCATGAAAAAGAAGAAGTGCAGGAGAGAAAGGAGAAAAAGCAGCACACTGCAGTATTATCACCTGATTTTCCACCCGCGTGCAGCCAGACCTCAAGCTTTAATTTGTTTTTCCAGTGAATTCTCAGAAGAGTTGGGAGGATTACAACCATGCAAGCATATCAATTGGCTTCCATGTTGTTAATGATGGAGAGGAAAAAGCTTAGAGCTCTAATGTAGCATTACTATTTTACTGTAATGACAGAAACAAGCCCAGTGGATGTAATGGATTTGCTTTTGATGGCGACTAATGGAAACTCCCGAAAACTTGAGGAAATGAGCACTTCAGGGTTATTTCTCCAAAGCGCGCTTTTTTCCCACACCACCACACGTGAGTCTGCTGCACATCAGCAGATATCGAGGGGCTAAAGTTTCACAGGCAGCTTGAAAGCATCTATCAAATTATTTGCTGCGTCTTTTGATGTAGTTTACCGAAGCGCGGATGTTGTGCAGCTCTCCGTGTGTGGTGCGAAGGTGAGTGTTTGTGGAGGAGAACCTGAGCTGCAATGCTTCAGGCCCTGAGCAGGTGAGCCGAGCACGTCTGTGTTTAACAAGCAGATCTTTTCTATCAATCATGTAACCCATTTACTTCCAGCCCTTCCTTACCCGTTCAGCACTGATCAGACTGAATGCACTGACTCTGCACTTACACTTTAGCACTCAATAATTTACAACTTCACCTCCAAACTTCACAGGACCGGGCCAAAGGGGAGCTTAACCCTGCTGGTTTAAAAGCGCCCTGTCAGCACTTCGGCCCTGTTAGCAATCTCAGGCAGCGTCGCAGCTGCAGGAAATCCAGATCTGATTTCTCTGTTTTCTCGCCCACACCACTGCTTCTTCTTTTCTGTGCTTCATATGCACGCGTGTCATTTGGTGCACGTTATTCGAGTGACGAGCAGAATCAGCAGCTGTGATGTGAGCTGCCGAGTTGCTGATATTACAGGGATAGTTCCTATGCTTAATCGTTGACTAATACCGACTGACAACAATGCACGATAAAGTTTTCAAGCAGAATATGAACCATAAATTTCACTCTCGGTACCAAACAACTCACGGACCGGTACTGATCTATGGCTCGGGGGTTTGGGGCCGCTGGGCTAAAGGACCAGGGGTCTTCGTGCAACCACAGCTGTCGCCCCCTGGTGGCCATTTAAAAGAATGCAGGTTTAAAAGGAATTTGCATATACGTGTTTTTACACCTGGAGACTACAACCATCTTTACTGTCTAGAATAAAACGCACACGTGCAGTAATGGCAGAAAGATCTCACAGAGACAAACACAATACATAAATATGGAGCACGCAACAATGACTGATAGCCTGACTGACCGAGAGGAAGGTCATCAGAACAGGTTACCAACATCACGGGGAAACCAAACTCAAAGGAGGATCTAACTTTCAAAATAAAACAATTAACTTTTATAAATTCACACAAACAGATCCACCCCCGAAAACATTTAGAAAAAAACGCAACAGTCTAAGGAGCTTGGAGTGAGTGTAACAATATAAATCCAACAGTTAACATTCAGGAACAGCAAGAACAAAGAGGAGAAAAGCTCAGGATAATTACAGCAGAAGCACCGGCGACACAAAGACCGGGACTTCAGATGGTTGCTTGTGTCAGTGGTGGTTAGTTCTGGTTTGCTCCACCCAATATTCCCACAGCTGTATGCACGATGTGAAAGTTCCTGCTGATAGAAGTTTTTAAATCATGTATGTTTCCCAGCACAGCGACGAGCCTAACAACACATTTACGCCTCAGCATGTAAACTGAGAACAAGTGAAGAAGTGGGTGTAGGTGATGAAGGCCTGGACCGTGTGCATCAACAGATTCTGGTGAGAGGAACATCGAGTGAGCCGAGTATCTAATCAAACGCAAACATCCCAGAAAAATGAATGTTTGTCATGAAGTTAAACTTCATGTAATATTTCTGCTTACACTCCTGCACAGACTGAACGAGGATGCAGACACAGGTGCAGCACTTCCTGCGTAGCCTCCGCGTTAGTCACCTATAAACGTCGTAGTTTAAGACTTCAGCAAGAATCCTTCTCACTCGCTGCAACTCGACCCACCGTTCATTTGTATATGGACGTGATGCCTTCACTTCCAGCACAGATTTGTCGCTTCTGGGTGTGTGCGTGTGTGTGTGTGTGTGTGTGTGCGTGTGTGTGCGTGCGTGCGTGCGTGTGCGTGCGTGCGTGTGCGTGCGTGTGCGTGCGTGTTAGATGAGGCACTCGAGGGAGACAGGAGGCCCTTCATTAGCTGTCTAATTATTGTGGAGATGTGTGACACAGAGGAAGCTGAAGACAGGGATATGAGAGAAGGAGATAAACCGAGCTTTGAATGCCTTTTCAGAATGTGCTCCTCCACCGTCTGGGTAAATAGTCCCATTATCCAGGTACCTTTTGGTGATATTCAAACAGGAAAGACAGACAAACAGCAGCTCTCAGTAAATATTATGTCCATCTTTGCATATTCGCAGACTCTCCCATTGGTTAATCTTTACCTATAAATCTGTCCTTGGGCTGGTTCCATCTTATTTATGTGTTTGTATGTGTAAAAACCACAACCAATACAGCCTTTGTTCTCACAATATCATACTGCTGATTGTCCCAAAAACTTTAAATACGCTGCCCCTGCTTCCTGGAAAAATCTGCAGAAGGAACTGAAATGATCAGAATTACCTTTTGGGAGATTTTAACTCTGTCTTAAAGGAACGAGAGAATAACTCTTTTACTCCGTGTGATTGTTTTTAATGTACTCTTAATTTGATCTGTATATTTTACACGTTGGTATGGGATACTGTATTTATTTTAAATGTTATATACTTATGTGGTATGTGTAATTTGACTTTGCCATGATGCCAGGTCTCTCTTGGAAATGAGATTTTTAATCTCAATGAGATTTTTTACCTGGATAAATAAAGGACTAAAAAAAAAAATACAGGATGCTACCCTTAAAAACAGGCTCCATTTATTAAAGAGCTGCATGATATTTAGAAAAATATAGCAGTAATATGTGAATAAAGTCAGCTAGCACACATTTTCTATGTTTGTTTGCTAGTATATGAGCAGATTTTAGCTTGTTGTGAGCGTCTGACTCTGTCGTTGCTTCGAGTGACACATGGACTCGTTTCTTTGTGAAAGACTCAAATTTTCCACTAAAATCCAAAGATGGGATGTTTCTGCTCCTGCTGCCTCAGGGTCGCTTTGTCCAACAAACTATGGACATAATTAGATATGAGGCAGCATCAGGAAGCAGCCAGGCTAATGTTAGCCTCCATTATCCTTATCTGAACCACCACAGGTGAGAGGCGGGGTTACTCTGACGCAGGGCTAACACGGAGAGTAGGTTAGCATGCTAGCTGTAAATGAGCAGCACAGCATGTCTTTGCACTGGTAGCTTCATCACATATCTTCAGGTGTAGTTATACTGACACTCAGGTGTAGCTTTTTACATCATACGTGACATATAGAACATACAGCCAAGCAGCAGCGCAGTGCATGACGGTTCATTAACAGTCACGGGTGTAATTAACACCACGGACCTTCTGACTTCCTGCGGTGCTCCTCTGGTAAAGCGTTTGGCTAGTTCTGGTTCATTCTTAGCCTCTCTGCTCTGAAGGGCTGCACACTACGACCAGGCTTTCAGAGGTCATTGAGCATTTTCATTGAGGAGGCCATAAGTACTACTATGACTGAAGTACTTTACAGTGCGTCATTTCTCCTGCATTAGATGTGGTAGAATTGCTGTTGAGAGCTTTTAGTGCAGGTTCGATAAAACCCGAGTCACTGACTCATTGTTATGAGGATGTTAGTCACTCTCCAATTTACAGTTTTGGTTTGGTGGAAGTAAAAACTGTCGGTTTTGCCAGAGGCTTTGAAGGAGATGTATTCCCTCGCAGAGAGCCTGCTTTTTCATTTTGCTCTCAAAGTTATGACTGAACAGTTTTTCTTCTTCTGCAATTCAAGAATAAATATGAATCCAGACCAACAAATCTTTAAATGCACTTTTTTTATTTCCCCATGCTGTTTACTTAAAACACGTTTCAAACCAAATACTCATTTTTCATTTCCTGTGAAGCTCATCGATAAATACAAATGATTTCCTTGTGTGTTATTTATGCACATAGATTTAGTTGAAGAAGCTCTGACGAGGCGAGCACGATGCTAAATTAACTTCCATCCAGCTTCTTCACCGCGTACTCTGATCCATTTTCTCTGTCAGGGTCCGGACATGTCTCGTTTTCCTATTCCTCTCTTCCTTCTCAGGTGGAGTTTTCTGTCCTGCTCTTCCACCACTGCACCACCTCTCCATCATCTCATTTACCTCAGTACTTAAGGACCAGCTCTCACCTCCACTCTATGGCCGGCTGTCGTTTGTTGGGGTTGTAATCAGGTGATCAAACGTCAACCTTGAATGCTTTCGCTTACCTGGTCACTCGTTTTATTGTCGGTGAAATCTTGTGAGTCAGTGGAACACACCCGAGTTGATCAAGGCTGTAAAGATTATTTAACACACACACACACACACACACACACTTTTTTTTTCCACCTAGTAAGGACTGCATCACCAACTCCAACCACAGGTCCAACTCCACAACTTCACTCTGCAGCCTGATTTTGCCAGCAATTTAAAAGGAGGCTGTCAGGGGTCGTGTGCGGAGGCGAGGAAGAGATGACCCACACGCAGGACTCTTGGTGTAGAATGAGCAGGTTTATTGGAAACGGAGACAACAGAAGACCAGATGGCTGACTGAACTGAACACGCGACAAGAACGACATCAATGACACGACAGTGAACTGCTAAAACTGAGGAACTTAAATACACAGACTGAATGATGACGATAATTGTTAAACCGGTGAGTACACGGCTGAACATAATGAAACAGGAAATGGAACATGTGGAAAAAACAGTGAGCATGAACTGAAAACGCTGGTCAATGACCCAGGAATCTTGACAGGTGGGGTGGCTGTAGCTCAGGAGGTAGAGCAGGTCACCTACTGATCGGAAGGTTGGTGGTTCGATCCCTGGCTCCTCCAGTCTGCATGTCAAGTATCCTTGGGCAAGATACTAACCCCAAGCTGCTCTCCGATGCGTCCATCATGAATGTAGTTAGAAAGCACTACGTATAGAGAAAGTGCTTGTATGAGTGGGTGTGACTGGGTGAATGTGGCATGTTGTACACAGCGCTTTGAGTACTCTGGGAGAGTAGAAAAGAATCAGTCCATTTCTTCCTGTTAAACGGGGTTTTTCCTTCACACTGTGGCCAACTTCTTTCTCACAGGGGGTCGTCTGCTTGTTGGGGGTTTCTCTGTGTCGTTGTAAGATCTTTATCTTGGAAATAAAGTGCCTTGAGTCAACTAATATCGAATTGAATTCAATTGATTGATTGATAATACTTTATTTATCCAGAGGAAAATTGTTTTAAAGGCTGCCAGATGATCCGGCGCCATCATGAGCACCCCTTCTGACCATACATAGAATACACAAACATCACATTGGAAAGACGGGTCAAAGAGGTACGAAAAAACTAAATGCACAATATATTCAATTCAACTGAACCAAACGATGCCGAGGAGCAAAGCATCACTTCTCACAAAGAAAATGAGTTTTTACTAACAGACCTGTAGTGTTTGAGCGTGTCTTACCATCACCTGCTGGCAGCACAGGCAAATTACATCCGATCAAACAGTAAAAACAACAGTAAAGGCAGATTTATAAGATCAGGGGTACAGAAACTAAAGACGTCATGATTTTTAACATCTGAAGTCTCAAAATCCAGAAAAAGCATCTAATAGTTTCATCAGACTAACTCTGATAAAACTCTACTCTACTTGAAAACAAGAAGAGCCTGCAAATCAAACACATTGGACGATTGTGCAAAAGCCCAGATTATGTTTTCTAACTCTGTAATGTCTGTGTGCAGGGTCACTGTTGGACAGGCTTTGGTACGGGTGTATCGTTAGGGTGGAACATCTGAAGTTCCTGCTTAAAGCTCACTGAACAGGTTTAAATTGCAGGTCTGTGACTGAACAAAAGTTTCATCCACTATTTTGACTTTCCAACTGTCTACATATCATCCATATGGACTTAATTTAGGAGATACTGGGCCAATCACAGCTGGCAGCGTCTGCCTACAGGTGTCACAGCAGGAAAATATATACATTCACCACCATCTTGGCTCATTTTAAAGAGGTTAAAAAAGTTAATAACACCAAATGTTCCATCAGCACAGCAGTAGAATCAGTTTATACGCTGCAGTGAAATGAGGACAGTAATCGACACCTTCCAGTGCTGCAACCTTTGCCAGCCGGCGTGCAAACTGAGAGTGTGTGTGGGTGAAATGGAAGGAGGGCATCTGTGGGAAAACTGCCAGGCATGAATGTCTGTGTGGTTCTGGAGGACAAAAACACACAAGTGTGCACAAAGTAGGAAACTTTCAGGAAGTCCCTTCTTATTAACACGGGAGAATATCACATCTTTACAGAGAACATCCACAAGATGTCCCAGAATACACATGACGGGTCACAAACATCAACTACATCCAAAAACAAGGACTCGTGAAACACTGTGCAATATTTAATTTATGTGCAATAACCCACACTGTCAATATATCACCCTGTTTATGCATATAGTGCTGCAGAACTGTGCACCTCACCTCCCTTTTTTCTACATATCTGCACTGGGTAGGAGTTACTCTGAATCTCACTGTACATGTTTATTGTCACAATAAAATGCATTTTATTGTATTCTATTCTATTCTATTCTATTCTATTCTATTCTATTCTAACACAACAACCTGAAAGACTGAGGAAGTCAGGAAAGACTACACAGACCAGAGAGCAGGATAATAAAACCTGTGTGAACTCAGTCAAGACAATAATGAAGGCAGGCAGAGAAACAAAGAAGGAAAGTAAAACACAGAGGATCACTCTTCAAAATAAAGCAGGAAGTAAATGCAAAACACACAAAGACTAAACTTTCCCGAGACGCACAGTGTCTGCAAAGTCAGTGATACCAAGACACAGCTTAAAGAGAAAGACCGTGTGTGTGAGTGTGTGTGTGAGGTCAGAAAATTAATAAATATGGTTCTGGAAGACCGATGTCTCCACACTGGTGTTTTGACCATGGCAGTGTTGGTATTTGTGCTAAGCTGTCAGCTGTTACCGTCACTCAGACACCTGCTGATTGGTGCTCAGTAACATCCAGGAAACAGAACATGAGGATTTCACCGTGGACAGTTTGTTCGTACATTTAACGTCGCAGCAGCCACATTATTAATCATTTTCAATAAAATACTCCAAAAGGCTCCAACCAGCAGCTACAGCCGCCTGTGTCAGATGTGAAGTTGGACCTTTTTACATGGAAGTCTATGGGCAGAGACTCACTGATGGAGCCTCTGCTGGACATTAGAGGAACTGCAGGTTTAGCTTCACGCTTCAGACACAGAGGTTGCTGCTTGGTTCCTTATTTCACCCAGCAGGTGTTGTGGCCACTCGAAGATAAAAATAAGGCATCTGGTGGCATTTTTGAGACAACTGATGAATGTTGGTGTCTTAAGGTTTGGTGCTTCCAACTTAGTTTAAGAAAAAAACCAATCAGATGGCACCGTGTGTTTAAATGTAGTTTTGGCTGCCACAGCAGATTTTTCTATACACACTTGTGACCTCTGAGGCCGTGTTTGTATCTCTGGCTGGTGCTGATCTGGTGTAACTGAACCACATCAATGGGATCACTGGGAACTGAAACGAGCTGGAGTTGATCTGGATAAACAGCTGTGATGGCAAAAAAGAATCGGACAGAACGAATGAGAGATAAATAAAAGATTCGTGACTGCAGTGGTGTCATATGCGTTTTGTGTTACAGAGAGGTCGGGTCACAGTACAACAGGCCTGAGAAGCACTTCTGTGCAATTTGTACCACAAGATGGAGCAAATGTACAGTTTATCTAACTTCAACAACGCACTCAGTGGTGGCAGAAAGAGAAAAGCTATTTAAAAATAAATATCCAAAGTTTAACAGCAGCACATGTGTGAAAATATTTCACTTTTAAAAGCCTGCCCCCTGGTGGTGCAGGGTCTACCCTCTGCAAAAAATAACTACAAGTTTCTTTGAAAAAAAATTAGAGGATGTTTTTTTTAGCTTCCTGTTTTAAAGACTAAAGCAGCTCTTTGATGAGCTCAACGTCCTGTTTCTCCATGCTTGTTTTTTTATTCATCCTTTCACTCTTCTCACAAGAGGATGAAGAAGACTGCCACGCTGTCAAGCTTCGCTGCAGTGCTAGCTGGCAACATTTCTTCACACCAATATGTCACTCAACGAGAGAGAGAGGGGTGAGGCAGATAGGGGGGGAGGGAAAGAAAAATAGTGAGGCAAAAAAGAGAGCGAGGAGAGGGCACAAAGAGATGAAGAGGGGAGATGGAAGCAAAAGAGACGGGAGACGGGAAGGCTGGGGGAGAAATGAAAGATGACCCGGGGGAATGAGGAGAGAAGCGTGAGGACAGACATGCGGACCGACAGACGTCACATGGCTGCTAACTCTGTGACAGCAAGTCAACCACAAGCTTGTGTGCATATTAGAGCGCTGCTGGTCATAAATCATACATCTCTCCCTGTGAAAACTGTCTCAGGCTGCTCGGTCACAGACAGGCAGAGACAGAATAAACCTGTTTGGGGTATTTCCCTCTGCAGTCATTTAGATTTGTTCTGAGCCGCGCTATTGCTGCTGCAGAGCCCAGCACTTCTTTCAACTCCAGTAAAACACCCAGAGTGACTGCTCTACGAGGTGTAGCAATAAAGTTTACCCTCTGCTAACCCTAACCCTGCTCTGCACGCTGGGAAAGCTGCACCAACAATTGCTAGCAAACGGTGCTTTGCAGTATCACGCTAAAGCTAATGCTGGAATCCCAAGTGATTGAAATGATCATGATCTAAATCATAAACTGCGCACATTTTTACCTTCGTACATACTATTTAACATAGTTATATATATCTATATCTATATATATCTATATATAGATATAGATATATATAGTTTGAAGCTGACATGTCTTGTCAGCTTCAGACTATTTTTTTGTGGACTTGCATCAGTTGGGATATCGAGGCAGAATGAAGGAGGAGAGAAGTATTTTACACTTTAGCTCCTGGATGAAAAGCTCACTGCAGGGTGTTATTGCGAAGCTGCAGACTTTGTGTGTTAATGTGCTTCTGTCTGCAGTAAAACAGTCTGCTGCTGTCCTGGCTTTAGCCACACAGGCAGAGATGTGCCTTGTGGAGTGTGTCAGTGAAGATGAACTTTCTCTGTTTTCCCAGCTAAGTGGAACTACCCCAATCTGGGACTGTTCGATGATTGAATCAGAGCACGTGGCCACATTGGCTTTTTGCCGGCCGATACAGCTCAGAGCCCACAGGTATAAAAAACACACTTCGTCTTGAGTAATGTAGTGTGCACGTATAATGTTATAGATAGCAACAGGAAGTCTAGCATTGTCTGTAATCTCCAACACACGAGTTAATGCTGTTTAGTTTAGTTCACTGTATGGGTTTTGTCTCTTCCACAGGTATGTCCATGCGGCTTTCCAGGACTCGGAAGAAAGAACCACCGTCAAACCCTGCAAACCATTGGAAAGAGATCAACAAATGTCGTGTAGCTGTGATCATTTTGGCTGGATACACTAGGTGGAAGCAGCGATTTCTAATCCAAGGTACCTCAACCAAAGAAGAAGCACAGAGGCGAGCGATCCTTTCTAACTAACGGTGAGCAAAGTCCTTACACATGGAAGTTATATGTTCATATCACTCTTTATCCGGTCTTTAAGTCTGACGTCACTAGCATGGGCTCAAACGCTGCTGCAGGTCCATAAATCACTGAGAGTTGAAAAACTATCTAAAGTCTTTCATCTGTAATAAAACGATCAGCGTTCTGCTCTACCAGGTGTAACAATTGAGTTTATCATCCAGGCATCCATGAAAACGGAATTTATGACATTTAACAGAGTTAGAAATTAGCAGGAAGTTAGCTCGCTAGCTTCTATCTAAATGAGGGATTTTGGAAACAAATTCAAACGTACAGCTGTGTTATCACTTTTTAGTGTAATATTTTAAGACATTTCGTTTTAATCACAAAACATTCTGAACCTCTGTTATTGTAACATGTCAATATTTACATGTATTTTAGGATTTGCATATTCATATCAGACTAACCAAAACATCAGGTTTTCTGTTGCTTCTGATTTAAAGAATTACTTTGTATTTAATGTTTTTAACCTGAAAGGACATTAAAAGTTTTGGTTTTTCACACTTTATTAGAAAGCGACGATCTGTTGTAGAAAATGTTGTAGCCACAAGGCTTCTGTGTAGGAAATATTTGGTGTATCCTGCACTTGTGCCAACAAATATTGGTGCCTATTCTTTGCATTTCTGTAGTAATAATGCTTTTATTACACTTGCTATAGCCATGTGAGACCCTGCAGTTCAATTATCGTCTCTTTAGACTACAGTAAACTTAAAATAGCTTAAATTAATTGAGGAGTTTACTAGTTAATTTGTGTCACAGTAAATTGGATTGTGTGTGAAGAGGCTCAACAGTCTGAATCATCAAACAGTGATCTGATGAATTGTTTCCTTTCTCTAGACTGCTGATCTGATCGTCTCAAGTCTGGTAAGTAAAGGTTTTTCTGAGGTGCAGTGCTGGGAAATGTTTCTCATTATAGGAGATTCAGTGTAGTGCTGTGAGTCAGCACAGCTATTGGTGATCATCAAATCGGATTATAAGGCGTATGCAGCTAACCAAATATTCAGATAACTTAAACTATTCAACTCATTCACAATAACTCTCAACATTTTTCAGTGGTAACACAGAACAATACACTCACTTTTTCTGTTCAGTCCTCTTCCACAAATCTATCGAATTCTTCATGGATTGATCGGTTTGAACTCTGCTTCGTACGCATGTCTCTAAACAGATGCCAGGTCCTCATACACACACCATAATATTATGTTTAAGCACAATACGAATTACTCGGCGAGGCTCCTGACTACTGTAGCGGTAATGCTCCAACAATCCATCAAAGCTGCAGCTTTGTAGCTGCAGCGCCGTGTTTGCGCGCCGTGTAGCACATAAAATTGGGTTGAGGTCAGTAAGCACAGCCAGAATTAAATGAACCTGAATTTGAAACTGTCACGGTCCTGGGTCGTGCGACCCGGTGTTTTGTGTTTAGTCTATTTTGATGTTTATTGATTGTTTAGGTTCATTAAGGTAGTCCAGCCATTTGTATATATCACCCTTGCATTACGTCTCCCTTGCCCTTCGTGTGTTTATGTCTGTGCGTCTTGTACTGTCAAGTTCATGCTGTCAGTATTGTCACCTCCCCCTGTACTACGTCTCCCCGTTCATGTCTCATGTTTCCTGTTTTACTTTGAAGGCCTGCATTCACTGTCTGTGTATTCAGTTTCACTCCTCCTGTCCTGTCGTCAAGTTCATGTGTGTCAGCTGCGCTCCCATGTGTGGCCACTTCCCCTGATCATCCCTCATGTGTATTTAGTCTCTGTGTTTCATGTAGTCTGTGTCGTGTCGTCTGTGTTCCCACCCTCCGTGTTTCCATGCCCGGTCTGTTGTATTCTAAGTCATAGCCTTACCTTAGTTCATTCCCAGTTTAGGTTTCTGTTTAGTTATTGCTTTTGTGCTGCCCTTATTCTTGTTTGTCTTGTGTGTAGCTGTCCATACCTCAACGTTACAAAAGCTGAAGGGATGGATAGAAAGTCAGGGAGGACGGGACAGAAAAGCTGTTTTTGTGCTGGGTCAAAGTGGAAAATAAGAGCATGAAGGGGCTGCCGAGGAGGCCTCTTCGGGATCGCTGAGAGTTTCTGACGGTGGGAGATAAACTCTGAAACTTTCTACCAGCACAGCTACATCGCTCCGAGGCGTCAGAGTGAGAAAGGAACAAACCAAATTGAGTCCTCTGGAATTAATTTGAATTTTGCAGACATGTCCCTTCTACTCCCTGAATTAGCCTCTGCTTCGCTCGCTCTCTCTTATTAGCCTGTTGAGGGCAGATAATTAAAAACACATTCAAATGAGCCAAAGATGGAAATGAAGAACAAATCTAGACAGACACAAAAAGGACAGACAGGCGCCCAGATCCCCGCAGACACTGATGCAATCAGTGACCTTTGGATGTGTGCACATTTACATTCACACGCGGGATAGGAGAGAATTCATTTGCCTTTTTAGACGAGAGGGAAACAGAGGAGGAGGCGAAAGGAGGAACAGCGACAGAAGTGATGGAGGGAGACGCGAGGGAGAAACGCAAACCCAGCAAAGAAATGAAACTGAGCGTGAGCGGCAAATGCAGTGGATGGAGATGTGTTCGTGTTGCTGCTTTACCTCCTGCTGACTGTGGCGGTTACAGTCAATAAACGCGTTTTCTCACTGTGTGTTTTTTCTCAGCGTGGATTCCCGTCTCTGCACACCTGAAAGAATCTGACTCTGTAATGAACTTCAAATCAATAAAGCAGATGGGAGGCACAGAGCGGCTCAAACTGGAGTTCATGTCTCTGTGTTTGTGGCTTTCACACACATGTACGAGGAGCCGGTCGAATGATCCAGCCTGTCACCAGGTAGCGACGTCTGGGCTGAAGTGCCACAACCTGCAGTTCCTCTAACGTCCACCTGAGGCTGGTGTTTACGCCCTGATACAAGAAATGTTTCTGCTCTGATTTTCCTCCTTCAAAATAAAATTCTGGAGGTTCACTCAGAAGAGCCTGTCCTTTGTCGATGGGCACATCGTGTCCTTTGAGCTCAGTGTCCACCCTCAGACTGTGACGGACAAAACCATCAGCTAACCAAAGGTGGCCATTAATGCAACTACGTCCATTTCTGTGAAGGTTCTCAGTCACACAGGTCAAGACGCCCAGTCGCTTTTCTTTCCAAGCTCCTTATATAATAAGTGAGACGCTTTACCTCGTACTTCCGGTTAGGGAGGACGAGGCATTCCTCAGAGTCAGTAAACTGCTATTTGGCATCTTCAGTTGTTGGGTGGTGCTCCCACATCGGGGATGCAACAGTAAAAACACAGAACTTGTTGAAAGCAGTGATTCTCAGGCTTGTGGACATCCAAAGTCTCAGTTAACACATCATCAGATGAGGTGTAATCAAATGTCACCAAACTAAGAAACAATAAAACGTTACCCAGCGTGAAAACCCAACTTTCTGAACACAATAACTCGAGAACGAGGCAACATAAGATTTTCAAACAGATACCTTTGATGCATCGACTAAAAATCTTGGATGAGTTTGAATATCTCGACCTCAAAGTCAGAGATGACGTCACGTGGCATTTTCGCCTTCGCTGGGAGGCTGTGGAGTAGTGCTGGTAACTGAAATGTTCCATCTAGTTTTAGCTTTAGTTAACTTCACTATAATAACCTTGAGAAGACAAACAGCTGCAGGTAAACAGAGAGAGGAGCGTTTGGCTTCTGAGCTCAGGTGGTTGTGAGGATCTGGGCGACATGATGGAAACAAATGTGTAATCGATGGAGAGAGGGACACCTGCAGAGTCCAGGCCTCAGCAGGTCAGAGGTGAGGAGGCTAACCTTGGGTGAGGACGACGCTGTCTGCCTGGAGATCGAGACCTCAACCAGCCTGCTGTCGAGCATCCGTCCTCCCACGTCATTAACTCAATAAAGGAAGGAAAATGGCACAAATGAAAACAAAGTAGACTACACGACAGTATTAATCCACCTAATCTGTTTACACGGCGCACGCTCATTTTCAGACACAAAGAAGCAGCATTTCTCGATCTCTTATTCCACTGTGACGTCTCAGCTTTTAACAACTCGCCTCCATCTTCCTCCATTATCCATCTTTCCTTTTAAGGAGTGGTGGGCCCGCCACTGCTCCTGACTTGTCAACTGTGATTTACCGTGCCATTATAAGAGCCGGGTATAAAACACAGGGCTGATAACAAATGCATGGAAAATAAAAATCTGCAGGTGTTTGCACTGCTGGGTTTGTGTGCTTCTTCAGGCGAAAAATCAGACAGAGTTTACTGAGATCATTTCTCTTCTTCTCTGACGATGCCACCAATCTCTTTCTCTCTCCATCTCTCTTGATGCCGTCTTTCTTTTCCAACTCAATCTTTCACCGTTCCTCTCTGTTCTCTCTCTCTCCAAAAGCAACGTGCATTCCTCACTGTATGATTAAGAGAAAGCGGCAGTAAAAAATAGACCCAGACATCACTGGAAAAGCACATAAATAATACTTTTGCCAGAGGGATAAAGAATAAAACGATGGCACGGCGTCTTATTCGCCATGTGTCTTTGGAACAATGTGATCTGTCTGTTAAAGCGGGACGTAGAAGTCGGGGCACACAGGGGGTGAACGCGGCATATTCATCTTTTTAATATTTGAGATAACAGGTAAGATAACTCACGAAGTTCAAGCATTACTTCTCTGACTGCTGAACATAATGAACTTCAGATTTCGAACCTCTCTATTCTCACGAGCTGTCGTGTGATGCTGCTTTGTCACCGTTACACAGAAAGCTTTCTTTGGTGTCGGTGCCGTGGCTGTGGAGCGATACCAACCCTGTTTTATAGACCCTGAGGTCTCCCGAGGAGGCAGCGGCGGTGTCAGCTGGTTCGTGTTTGTCTCCTTTTTGTTTAGAAATTCCTTTGGGTTCAGGAAACGTTTCCAGTGTGGCTAAAAAACTGACCAGTTGAGAGCGGCTGAGCTGTCTGAAGCCATAAAGCGGTCACAGGACACATTCTGCATACATGAGCCACACCAGCATCTTTGACAAACTGGCACAAATTGATACCCGGGCAGTGATAATGGGCTGGACTGTTGGGCTACAAGACGTGCTAAAAGAATGATGATGTTAAATCTCGTGTTGTTCCTGGTTTATTCCTACATGTTCCCTGCACAACATGATTTATACACAGATCTGGCTGTTTTTTAAAGGAGCAGGATGCTTGCAGTTTTTGTCCCCAGTTTGCTATCATGAAGTCCTGTTTTTCTTAGAGTGCACGTCAGTTCAGGATGATCAATAAGGTTGTAAATCACAGTCTGCATTTCTGCAGAGAGCTGCTTGCAAATCATCAAGGCGTTAACAAATGTTGATGGGGAGTAAAATTATGTAGATGATGTTGAATATTTTCTAATTTACTGGAAAACTGGAGGTAAGCAGCAAGACAGAAATGACTAAAAACCCCAAAAAGTGTATCTGAGAAATGAAAGGACAGAAAACTGGGCTGGTGATGGTCAGACGATGAAGAAAGCGGTCATCTTCAAACAGAGCATCGCCCCGGGAACATCGCTGTGATCTCGCAGAGTTCACAGGTCCTCCGAGCCCAAGCCAAAGAAGCTGATGACATCATTTTTTTGATTTTTATTCCTCACATGAAACATCCAGGCTCCGGTGTGAGAATTTAAAGAGAAACATGATTTCTGACTGTAAATATGACCAAAGATGGATTACATGCAAAATATTTCCTCCGATAGGTCTTGTTTTTAATCATTCCAAGAGTTCAGTTCAAACTGTTGATGTTTCCTGTTTTCTAATTTGTTTGAATACAGCAGAGATGAAGCATTTTATACTTGATCAATCTCCAAAACTGAAAAATAAAGCAAACACCCAACCACCAAACACTGCAGTTCCTCTAATGTCCAGCAGGGGCAGCAGTGAGTTAATCCCCATAGACTGCCATGTTAAAACTTTGCAGCTGAAATAAACACGCAACACACAATTTGGCCCCTCATAACAACTTCACAATAACTCACACTTTTAACTTACAGTTTGCATTATTAGGGGCGTGGCCTCTAGCTGTCTGCTAGCTTCACCTGAACTGGACCTGTGGACTGTGTTTGTGCTGTAGGAGCCTTTTGGAGCGATTTAATGACACTAACAGAGGAGTGTGTGTAACATTATATGCTAAATGCCTCCTGTGCACGTGAAGTCGTATTTCAAGAAAGCGAACCATCTCAATTTTTTAAATCTTTTTTAGCCACAGTTTTAAAGTTTGATGTAAAAATCTTTTCTTTTTCACAGTGAATGTGGGATGGAGCAGGGAGGACACCACGGTGGGATAAAAGTCTCAGCAAAGAAAGCACAATATCCGTCTTGTAGAAGTGACAGAAAAACTTAAGGGGAAAAACCCTGACTTGTCCCCGTAATGAGGCCACTGCATCCTGAGGCGACGCTCTAAAGCCACAGATCGATAGCAGAGGAGATGGCTCTGACAAGGCTGACTCACTGAGGTTAAGACAATCACAGCATTTTTCAATCTGCAGGCCAGAGCTCACTGATCTCTGCCATCAAACTGGGACTTGACTGCTCCTCCACAGTCCTCATACTTGAATTGTTTTTTAACACAGCTTCCTCTTATGTTGGGTCATTTCCTTGGCATACCTGCTGCAGGTAGGCATGCCAGCGCTCTTTCTCAGGACGACCCACTAATGATTTTTTTTAAAAATACTGAAATCAAAATAAAATCTTGACTTTTAGAGGGTGTGGGGTGTGGCACAAGAGAACAAACTAAAGCTAAGCTCGCTCTAGAAACAAGAATAACTGCGCTGCTTCATGAGTGGATCCATCAGGGGGCTTATGAGATATTGAGATAATGTTAAGTTCTAGTTATTATTAGTTTGTCTTAGTTGAGTTTAGTCTAGTTCACAGGTCTCAAACTCCAGTCCTCGAGGGCCGCTGTCCTGAAACTCTTCCATGTGTCCCTGTTGCGGCACACCTGGATAAAATTAGCAGGTCATTAGTAAGACTGACTGCATGCTGAGGTGGAAATTCAGCCATTTGATTCATGTCACAGCAGCTCATTAGTGAATGAACATGGTGCAATAAAAGTAAAAAATTTCAAACACTTATATTTACTTCAGTTTACTTGAGCAGGGTGAGGGGTTGCCTTCTCAGCAGTCAGTCTTGCAAACTGTATCCAGGTGTGTTGCAGCAGGGACACATTTAAAGGTTTCAGGCCCTCGAGGACTGGAGCTTGCCAGCCTGGTCTAGTTTCTGTTATCATCTGTGGCTCCCTGTTTATGGGTCTTTTCCTGCTTGTCTGTGTGGGTCTTCCTTGTGTCTCTATCCTCTGTCCCTGTTGGTGTGTTTCCTCCTCGTGCTCATGTCTCCTGTCTGTCACGTATATCCATGAATGTTTCCTCATGTCTCGTTCCCTCCTTCTCATGTCCTCTGTGGTTCAGTTTCTCTCTCTCTCTCCTTTGTCTCAGTGTATCTCTCCCCATGTTTCCTGTTTTATTTTGAAAGTCTTGTGTTTCCATGTTCAGTGTGTTTAGTTTTGCTGCCCCTGTGGCGTCATGTTGTTTGTGTCAGCTGTGTTTCCTCTTCTCTCATTCTGTGTATTTAGGTCCTCTGTCTGCCTCTGTTCAGTGTCAGGTCGTTTGTTCAGCTCATCTCATGTCTGTGGATTTTTCACGTCTTCATGTTTCATTTTACTTAGTTTCGTTTTTCCCCAGTTCACCTCGCCTTGTTTTCTGTTGTGCTGTCAGGCTAATAAACAGCTTTTTGCTATACTTAGTTTTCTTTCCCGTGTCTGCACCACAACACCCGGCTGCTCCGCTGTAACGGGACCCTTCGAAATCTGGGAGGTCAGATTTGATGAATCAATTACATGATACAATTATGGTGATTTGCTAATAAAATAAAATGGTAACAGACTTTACCCATATTTAAAAGAACCGCATAAATTTGTGACCCACACGCAGCATTTCATGGACAAACTATGGCATCAGTCAGAATCACCTGAGAGTGCTGCTGCAATCAGATGTTTAATCGTTAAAGCCCTCACACACAGACCTTACTCTGCCAACTTTGTGTTTCAGGACAGTCCATCTGTGCAAAGCATATATGTTCGTAATATTTTGTCACTGTGTGTACAGCTACAGAGTCTAAACTCAAAAACTTGATGAAAGCAGAGTTTAAAGCAGCGCTGCTGGATCGAATCAGATGATTCAGCTTCTCATATTCCCTCTTAATAGAAACTCATCTCTCCAGCTTTCTTCAAAAAAAGAGAAAATCTTTATTGGAAAACCTCTGCAGTGCCATCAAACATTTAAAGTGTTGTAAGCGGCGCGTATGAGCATCACTGACTTTAATTAGAAGATGCTTTAACACCATGCTGTGATCTGTGGCTCATTCAGGAAGCTCGGTTTCAGCGCAGCGGTGGATCCAAACATCAGACTGCAAACACACCAACACTGAGCTTTATTTTAATCCCAGTAACTAAACCCGAACACCCCAGTGACCCTGACGACCGGCTCGATGACGAGGTGAGGCACCTCTGAGGTCATTATTTGATTTTTGATTTTGCTTTTTACTCTGTGTCAGTAAAAGATGACTTGTATGTAATCCTGTTTGCTTCACGCCGTCTTTGCTGCTCCACACGACTTCCTGTTTGTTTGTGCGTGTGAGAGAGAGAGAGGTGGAGTGAGAGCTTGAACAGGAGGCCGGAGCTGAGCCGCCGCTGTCAGGCTTCTCTAACTACTCATTTAATCCCTCTTAACCCACACTTCACCGGGTGGCTGGAAGGCAATTTAGTTTCACAACAGGTGAAACATCTTGTTATGATTATTTTTCTTATTTCTTGTAAAACTGCAGCAAATTGAACACACAGTGGGAAGACCGGTGCATAAGGAGGTCAGAATGACCTCGGAGCGGCTGCCCCCTCTGCACAAACACAAGCTGTTGTGTTGAAATATGAGTCGCATGTTCACAGATCAAATTCTGGTAAATAATAAACAAACACAACATTTTTTAGATGGTTTTCAAATTTCAGCACTTTGCCTCAAACTGGAATTTTAGCAGTGCTGACATTATAAAAGTGACCACAGCAAGCTACAACTTTCAGTATGCACATCTGCAAAACATCAAATATTCACCTTTTCAGAGCAGATTCTTCCAAACTCACAGGGCTGCTTAAAGCTAAGGTGCAGGTGACGAAGGTGAAAACAGTCAAATAATTTAAGACCAAATAAAAAATGATCAAAATACAACAAAAACCTGCAAAAAGGATCAAACAGATACAGCAGGTTAAAAGTCACAATAAATAAATGTTAAAGGGCGACAGAGTCAGTCAGTCCGCAGCAAGAGTACGAGGAGGGAAACTGTATGGCAGTTGGTTCAACAAATGGATGAAGTATGTTTAAATATTTATATATTAAAACATATAGAAGAAAAAATACAGTATGAGCAACATATTCTCATTCTGGGCTTAGCAGACTGATGACCTGGGGGGACGCTGATGCAGAACCTGTGCAAAATGTTGTAGAACCTGTTTGCAGAGGCCAGCGGGGAGAACAGTCCACGTGGGGGTGTGAGGAGTCCCTGACCGTGGTTTTGGCTCAAGACAAGCAAAGGGAAGAGAAATCTTCCAGTCAGAGGCTCCACAGTCTCACACAGACATGCAGCCGGTTGAAAGGATCTCTGTGATGTTTCTGTAAAACGTAGCGAGGATGGGCTGGCTCTCTCTCAACTCCACAATGATCTGTATGAATGAAACGTGACAATGAGATTAGCAGTGGCCTTAAACTGGATCGCTCCTTCTGAAAGTCCAGAAATAATTCACGGCGTTAGTAGAAATGGAAAATCCTTCCAGGTTTGCCGAACACAGAGAGACACAGAGAGTAGCATTAAGCTAACATTGTTGTGTGGTAGCAGTGGCTAGCCTGCTGCTGCCCACACAGCCAACGACAAGCTTGGTCGTTTGTTCACCCAGAGGCCGCTTGTGTGTGTTATTAATGAGACCATTGCACACTTTTGTTGCTACGTCCATGTTTTCTGTTGCTGTGAAAGTGAAATATGAAGCTCACATCAGACGCCCCCCCCTCCCCCCCACAATGAAGCTTCCTCTTTCCTCTGTGCGTCTATAGATACGCACAGTTCGTGCACATTACAAAAACATGCTGTCGCACAAAAAAAAGCTGATCTTCATAACCAAATCTTTGTTGTTCTCTTTGCACACTGAATAGCAACACAACAGAAGTACCAGCACAGGAGGGCAGCGGCTCTGGGCCTGAAACAATGCACTCTTCATCACCAGCCAGAGACCCCCTCCTCTCCTCAACACGACCCCCGTCTCCCTCTCCGACCCCACACACTCCACATCCTCAGTGTTTCCTGCGTCACCACAGTGCCACTCTGCAGCCAGAGAGAGAAAGCGGGCAATGGATGACATGCTTTTACAGAAACTGGAAGCGAGGAGAGGACAGACTGCAGACGTACGAGGACTGCACACAGGAGAGAACAGGACAACCCAGAGGCGCGTTTCACCCTGCATTTCACGTCAGCCATTCAAAGCTGCAGCACAGGACACAACTGAATAACCTCTGTTACCTTCACAGTGCAGTATGAGTGTGTGACTGATGAGAGCTTTCTTTATTTTGTTCTTTATTTTTTGATGCTTGCACAAATAAAAACAGGACACATCTTGGAATTACACAGAAGACGGTCTGTTTCCCACTGCTTCCCAAAGACGTGCAGCGTTACAGGTACTCTCTGCTGAGGCTTTTGTTCAGTGAGAGCTGGGTCTGATGCAACAAGTCACCAAACTGATGTGCAGTCATGCAGATTTAGCTCAAGTGCATCTCTGTGTGAACAACATGCTCAAAGGTCATCATCATCATCATCACCTTTATTTATAAAGCCCTTTAAAACAACCACAGCTGACACAAAGTGCTGTACATTGGAACTGTAAAATAAAATCACATGAGATATAAATAAAAACCAAATAAAAGAAGAGTGAAATCGTTAATTAAATAACTACTTCAATTAAAAGAGAAACTAAGTCTCACTGAGGTTAAAAGCCAAGGAATAAAAGTGGGTTTTAAGAAGTGATTTAAAAGTGGACAGTGAAGGCGCCTCTCTAACATGCATGGGCAAATTATTCCATAATTTTGGAGCCACGATAGAGAAGGCCCCGCCCCTCTGAGCTTCCTCCTGGATCTCGGTACCTCCGGGAGCAGCTGGTCAGCTGACCTGAGAGACCGACAGGGTATGTGGGGATGAAGAAGCTCAGAGAGGTAAGGCGGGGCAAGACTGTGAAGGCACGGGGGTTATATGCTCTCTTTTTCGAGTTCCTGTTAGGAGTCGTGCAGCCGCATTTTGAACCAGCTGCCGACCTGAGAGCAATGACTGACTGACCCCCACATAAAGTGAGTTACAGTCCAGGCGGAAAGAAATGAAAGCATGGATCACTGCTTCAAGGTGCTGCCTCGAAAGAAAAGATTTTACTCTTGCCAGTCGCCTTAAATGATAAAAACAAAAAGGTGACATTTGTCCGCCAACGTCTCGAGTTCTGCTCTTTGTTAAGGAAGAGATTCCGAGCTTATCCTCTGCTCTCTTCTTTAACTGGCTGTGGCTGTGTGATGACATCACTGTCAGCGTGCGAGGAATGAGTGTGGTGGGCGTTGTCCTTGGTTCAGACCAGTGTTCCTTCTGTCGCCAAGATCAAGTCAGCAAAGAGAGCAGTTAGCCAACCACTGGAGCAGCACAAAGGTGTGATGAAGAAGGTCCCTAAGAAGTAGAGCAAGCTGCTCAAACCTGAGGTCTCAGAAACTGCCAAGCAAAGACTCACAGCCTTGGCTAACTGCCTGAAGAATAAACCAGCTATTCCCTACAAAACCATCCAAAGTGTGCATTCAGCGAAACAATATGAGAACAGCCCCACCAAGGCTGGAGACGGAGCAATACTGGAAGAGCATGTGGGATCTGAGCATCCTCCCTGAACAGGATCCCATAACCATCACAGAGTGTCGTGCATGAAGCGTTGGACGGCACCAGGCCCTGACATGATTCACATCTCCTGTCTGAAGAGGCTGACTGCACCCCATGAGTGTTTGGCAGCACAAACGAACCAGCTGCTAATGGACGAGACACACCCACAATGGCTAACGGAAGGCCAGATAGTCCTGATCCCCAAGGACCCTCAGATGGGACCGCTCCCATCCAGCGATGGAGGATTGATAACCTGCCTCAGCACCACATGGAAGCTCCTGTCAGGCATCACAGCGGCTACGACGAACAGGAACGTGGCTTCATACATGAAAGGAAACAGTCAGAGACACCAGAGGAGCAGAACCCCAGCTACTCGAGACCGTGAGACCAGACATCAAAAAGTCGGAGGGTAACAAAGAGAGGGAAGGTAGTCAGAACTGAGGTTTATACTCCCGTAAGGCAACACTGCAGACATCGAGGAGAGCTACAAGTACCTGTGAGTCCCACTGAATAAACCCTGGTTTGGCTTCCCTAGATGAGTTTGGAGTTGTGGGTGTGACGTGTATAAAAGCCAGAGCACTGAGATCTGAAGTGATGTGCTGAACTTTCATCGAAATCTGTAATAATCACGTCCACCGTTAGAGTCACATCAGAGGTTAGAGTTCACGTTTGTATTTGTTTTTATTACATCATTTTAATTTCTTCTGTTTTTGGTTGGATTTCATCAGTGTGTTCTTCTGTTACTCAGGTACAGCTGTGCTTTGAAATATTTGAAACAATTTTAAAGAACTACATTGAACTTTGGAAGTTTTTCTCCCTCCAACAGCAGCCTAGAAATCCTCAGACTACCTACATTTTCTGCACTAATTGGATCCGTGGATGGCTTACAGCCAGAGTTTGAAACTGTTTGAAATTGTTTTGGCATCTTCTTCTTATTTTACCATGACAAATACTCTCCGCAGCTCTCCTCCCTTTGCCTACATTCTTTCAAGGTTATCCTGTGAAAGGGGAAGGCAGCGGCACTTTGTCAGCTGCATGTTTCTTACGTAAGAGTGACACCTCAGCGGCGCTCTTATGTAAGAAACATATCATCGACCGGGCCCGGTGAATTTTCTCTCCCGTCTCAGAGGTGTTTCACCCGGCAGGGGAGACGGGTTCAAAAGCGACAGAGAGGAATATTACAAACAGTCATCAGCCTGTCCTCGTTTGTCTGCTTTAAAAAACAAGTTCTTATCGTGGAGAAACCAGACAGATGGTGCTGACAACTGGCACACAGACAGAGAGAGAGAGAGAAAGGCAGAAGGAAATAAAAGAAGGAAGGAGACAGATAAACTGCCAGACAGACTGAATGCCAGGGCTCCGGGTCTCTGAGATAAAAACTGGATGTTGCTCCTTGGACATGATGGACTTCTCCCCCCCTCTCCTCTCTCTCGCTAAGCTCCTGCAGCTCCATGCTCGCTTGTGCAGACCATCTGGGAAAAAAGGGGATTGTTTTTGCCGAGGGACCACGGTGCCAGCTTCCTACACCGACTGATCTGAGGGCTTTGGAAAGCCCATCTCCCCCTGCTTCAAACACAATAAACAGAATGGATGAATGTATGCCATTGTACTGTATCTCAGAGGCGGGCCGGCGGAGGGGCTGGGGGGCACAGTGTTTGGTTTCAGAGCTGGAGTGATAGCAGCACAGGGATAGAGGGGCTTAGAGGAAAACACGGAGTGAGAAACTGAGTGACAGAGCAGCCGCTCACAGCAGAGATGCCAACATGAAATCTGTTAGTCTGGACACCCGGTCGCATTTCAAGTCATATGTTTACGGTTACGTTTAGCTAAACTAAATGTGATTTTTCATCATTAATCTCATATGTACCGATTTTTTTGTACTTTTACCTCAAAGGATTTTCGTGTTGTGCCTGCAGGAGCTCCTTGCAGACACTCCTGCATCTGATCCATGCTGCAGATCTGCACCTGCAGTAGTGAGCTATACAACCACTGATCTGCATCAGTGTTAAACTGCTAAACCTTTTTTCAGTTTTACAGTTAACTAGCAAGACTGTCAGAGCTACTAGTTCAGCCAAGAGGAGCCTACAGCATGAAAATCCAATTGGATCAGACCAGTTTGGGATTTGGATCTCGTGCCACAGAGTCACTAGTGGATAAAGATCTAATGATGAACTAGTACTGATGAGGAAAAACAGTGTATACCTCTTAATGGTCAAACAGCCTTTACCAGGTGAAAATTAGGCCACGCCCTCAACCATGCAAACATTAAGGCTTAAAAGTCAGGAATTAAAATAGGACATGATCTATAGACAACAAAAAGAGTTTTTGTGTCAGACTGCAGTCATGTTTATTCGTTATTATGAATCTCTGGCTCTCTTCCACAGCATGTCTTTGTCCTGCCCTCCTTCCTGTTTGTTAGCTAAACTTTGTCTTTGACTATGAAAGTCAAACAATGTCAGAAATCAGTAATAATATGTGATATATTCTGTGAGGCCTGGGCTGAAGATGATTTTGCCAATTTTGGTGACGATTTAAAAATGAATGTGCTGTATAATGTTTTATATTTGACCTTGTCAGTGCCTTATTTCAGTCCTCTTCACCACTCGGCCTCAGTGTGCAGAAGAGGAAGATGTAAAAGGAAAGGTAGAAAGGTGGCAGCTGTGTCCACAGCTTCAGCGCTCAGCCTCTAATAACAGCTGATTCCTGCTGCCGGCTGATAAAGCCATAGGTGTGCTGCCTCACCCTGATACCGCTGCTGCACACCCAAATCTCATTTTGACCAGAGATTGTCTGTTTTTATGTTTTTTGTGCAGGGTGGAGAAGGAATGAAGCAATGACTCTTGGAGGAGGAGATGGAGGCCGTTAAAATGATGCAGGTGAGATCCGTGCAGTAAGGATGCCATCTGCTGTCGGTGAGAGCTCACAGAACAGGCTGGAATATGTAACTGGTACATATTTACCCCTTAATGGTCTCACCACGAGATGGTCTCTAACAATGAGACTTACACTTGGTGTAGCAGCACAGTAAATAACTATTAAACATGTTTTATTCATATTATTATCTAAGTTAGCTGCCAGACTTGTATCTGTTTCTTTAATCAATGATGAAGGTGAACATGTATCAGGTAGCTGACTCTGTGGTTTCCAAGTGATTTGATTGGTTTTGGATGCACTGTGTGTTTCAGTAAGAAGCTCGTGGGATCAGTAGCTGGCAGTTATTTTAAAAGATCCTTTATTTAAACCCAGAGTTAAACAGGAAGCTTGGACCAAAGTGTAGGAAAAGCAGCAAATGATCCCAGATCTGAATAAGAAGAAGACAACCTGACAAAGACACACAGACTGAGCTCACAGAGAGGAGGGTAACGAGAACAGGTGAGCTGAGACTATGGCTGTATCCCAATTCAGGGTCTGCAGCCTTAAAGGCCGCATTTTAAGGCCAATTACGTCACAGCGACGCGACGAAGGCTGTCCCAATTTGAAGGCTGCTCGAAATGCGGCCCTCAAATGCGTCCTTCATTTCCCTGAATTTTAAGGACGTGGCGGTGTAGACTTTGTGGCCCAACGTATCCCAGAATGCATAGCTGTCAATGGAAAATTGTACTAAGTAGTCAGTATAATCTTTCAGTGATATAAGTTTGCATATGGTAGAATGCTGCATGTAATCATTTGTGTTTAGAAGTACATAGTTGGTGGCATATTGAAAGAATGTCTCATCCTAGGAGGTCTGTGACACTCTGGCTTCACCCCCACATCCTAGGAGTATGGGAGAGGTCGTACCTTGTTTTATTGTTTTACGGTAGGATTAACGTAGCTATGTCTGTCTTAGTCTAAGTGCCTTTTGTTTAGATGAACTGCTGGACTTCTTCACTGTGTTATCTAGAGTGAACCATCTAGGGTGAGGGGGAGACTACCCTCTTCATGACCAAGGATGTTCCTCTTGTGCTTTTCAGCAGGATCACACACACACACACACCTGCACATTCCAATTTATGGAACAAACGCTCACTGAAGCATATAAATAAAGACCAGGGCAGTCCTCAGTGCGAGTCTCAGTTTGGAGGCTGCCCTTGCTAGCAAGAAGTTCTGTGTGTTTCTCTTCTCTGAGTCTTTACTGAAGAAGTGCTTTAGAGTATATCTCTTAACAATAGCGCGGCGGTGGGTGTGAATAATTTTGGCGGAAAAAAAACGGCGGATGAGGGGCGCCCGAAGAGTAAACTTAGTAAACTAAGTGCTGAATATTATGTCACTTATTTATGTGCAAATGTTTAATAACGAAGAACATTAAACATGACTGTTGGCCACATGTCGGCAAAGTTATGTGACATTAGTGACGTTTGTACTAACTTGGTTTTAAAGCCTTTACTTTAAAATATACGCCGTTCAATAGCTGAGCTTAATCTCACAGAGAATGATCAAAGCTCATGTAGAAACAAACAAATGAACAGAAGATTGTCTCCTTCATTTCTGTCAAACACAGCTGTATGACACGTTTCCAGCTGTTAGTATCATGGTTGCTAGGCAACCTGGGCAGCGCAACGGAGGCTAGACCGTCCCATTTCACAAGCCTCGCACTTCCGGCCTTAGCGGTCTTTGAGTACGCGGCCCTTGAAGATCGTTGAGGCTGCGTACTTTAAGGCTGCAGCCCCTGAATTGGGATACAGCCTCTAACCAGGACAAGAAATACACAGGAGGGAAGTAAAAACACAGAAGAGCACACCAAGAGCTGACTTTCAAAATAAAGCAAAAGAGACAAGGGACAGAAAAATGAACAAAAAGCAACTAAGACTCCGTGCCAGGTTTCACTGACTAGTGTCCGTGGCTGTTTATTCAGAAGAAAACATGATAAATGTTTAAAGAATAAAGACAAATGTTAGAACAAAGCTATTATTTGGGAAAGCATTGGTTTGTTAGGAAAAAAAAGAATTTAAGGTCAATATTATTATTTGATCCCCATGGCGGCATATATAAACACTCGTCTTAGCAAAGCAAAATCAAATAAAGAAACACGAGTTTTACTAAATCAGTGCTGCAGCAGTCACAGCGCAGTGTCTCGGGACCAACAATGCAAACTAAATGCATTCAAAATACATTAAAATCAATCAACAAACAACCAAAAATTCTTCCAAATATTGCGTCACATTCACACAGGATGAAAGGAAAGAACAGTGGCACATTTTCACTGCTGTAAACTGGACTGTGGCACAGGACAGGCCCTGTGGTAGGTGTCTGTAAATAAGTACAGGCATGTTTCTATACAGGATTATGATGTACACACCTGCAACATTATTAGGTACACATGTTCAACTGCTCATTTTAACAACTATGTAATCAGCCAATAACATGTCAGCAACCCACTGTTTCAGACTTGGAGGTGTGGTCATGGTGACCTGCTGAAGCTCAAACATCTCTCATGTCTATCCAGTGTGCAGGAGTTCTCTGGGAGGAAATGTCTTGTTGACATCAGAGGTCAGAGGAGGATGGACAGACTGCTTTTAGTGATATAAAGAAAACAGGAACTTCTGCATTCTTACGACCAAAGAATGCAGAAGCGCTCAGTTCATCCCTGAAGCAGATGAGCTTCTTTCTTTCTTTCTTTCTTTCTTTCTTTCTTTCTTTCTTTCTTTTCTCTTTCTTTTCTTTTTTTTAAACTTCAGCAGAAGAGGAAGAGCAGGAAACCGGGGCTATAATCACACAGACTGACCAGAACTGGAGACTCAAATTTTTTTTTATGGTTTTCTTATTTGTTTCTTTGTATTTCTTTCTTTTTTCTCTTCTTTAAAGTGTTAGGTGTAGAATGATTTGATTTAATAAAAAGAGATCATAGGCAAGCTGGATGTGATCTGCCAAGCTGTCATGAAAACAGTGGGAGGACCTCAGTTAAACTTCTTTATGATTGGGGGGACTTTTTAAGGGGCCCACACTCGCCTTCGTTCTGCCCCTGCACATTATTATAAACTGAACAACAGGCTCCATCTGTGAGGAGACTGCTGCGGCTCAGAGGGCTGCTGGCCCTTTAAGACTCTTCCGGTCAACAGAAGGATTTTATTTTGTAAGTTACACTAACTAACCAAAGGCTTTTATGCTGAGGAGTGCGTAATGGCGGGCGGGGGGTAGGAACGACACTTTTTGAAATGTCCTGATGACTTCTTGTCACTAACATTTGGAAAAGTATGAAATATTTTAAAGTATACGAGTCTTTCTATAAGAAACCAATAGCTTTTACTTTGAAAGTTTGATATCATGGCACCCACCACCCTTTGTGATACGTAATGAAAAGTTTTCATAATTTTTCAAGCAAAAACGTATATTTTCTGGTTTCAGCTCCATTGACGGGACGGTTTCAATTTTTTTTTTTGACATACTGCTGGCCCTTTTAGACTGCCCCGGTCGCCATGGTGACAACCAGGAAGCAAAACTGATTCTCTTTAGCATGTTGACATCTGCGACTTTCAGCGGTTCATTTGGGCCTTTTCTTCATCTTTCTGCTGACCTCCACCGACTGCGAGCCCTCTGAAACACGGACAGGTGAGCCCCGAAGCAGCGGAGCTTTTCCGCTTCGGTTTGTTTTAGCCTGAAATCACCGACAGTGCTTGGCCGTCGGTTAGCTGTGGAGCTTTTAGCCTCTGTGCTAACTGGATCCAGCGGCGGTGCCGTCGCTGTCCGTGGTGCTGACAGAGCGCGCACATCTGCAGCTGCAGCACTGACAGCTGTCCTCCTGATCCTTTCATTAGACTGCAGGACTAGGCCCAGGTTTAGCTTTATTTGTCCGAGCTGTACGGCGCGTAAAGAAGCGTTCAGAAACCACAGATCAGCTGTAGAACAGAAGCGGGAACTCACCTTGTGTGGCAGACAGGTCACTCACTTCAGACCTCTCATTTGTTCTTCCAGACGATGAGCGGGACCCCTGACGACACCAAGCCTGTGAACTTCACTGTCAAAGCTCCGGTCTACCTGCAGATTGGAGATGCCAAAGCAGACACGGCTCACTCCGGTGTCTGTGTCGTCGACGTCAACCTCCCGTTTGGAAAGCCTGTTAATGTAAGCAAACGCAGAGAGCCCCCGAGTGCCTCACATGATCAGTTACCTACAGCATCCTCCATGTTTTTTGTCTGACATCCTCCTGAGGCTTTATCAACTTCTATGCTTTCTTCCATTTGTGCAACATCTCTAAAGTTAGAAATATCCTGTCTCAGAGTGACGCTGAAAAACTAGTTCATGCATTTATTACTTCCAGGCTGGACGACTGTAATTCATTATTATCAGGAAGTCCTAAAAACTCCCTGAAAAGCCTTCAGCTGATCCAAAATGCTGCAGCAAGAGTCCTGACAGGGACTAGAAAGAGAGAGCAGATTTCTCCTGTTTTGGCTTCCTGTTAAATCCAGAATTCAAAATCCTGCTCCTCACATACAAGGTCTTAAATAATCAGGCCCCATCTTATCTTAATGACCTTGTAGTACCATATCACCCTATTAGAGCACTTGGCTCTCGCTCTGCAGGCCTACTTGTTGTTCCTAGAGTATTTAAAAGTAGAATGGGAGGCAGAGCCTTCAGTTTTCAGGCCCCTCTTCTGTGGAACCAGCTTCCAGTTTGGATTCAGGAGACAGACACTATCTCTACTTTCAAGATTAGGCTTCAAACTTTCCTTTTTGCTAAAGCATATAGTTAGGGCTGGACCAGGTGACCCTGAACCCTCCCTCAGTTATGCTGCAATAGACGTAGGCTGCCGGGGATTCCCATGATGCATTGAGTTTTTCCTTTCCAGTCACCTTTCTCACTCACTATGTATTAATAGACCTCTCTGCATTGAATCATATCTGTTATTAACCTCTGTCTCTCTTCCACAGCATGTCTTCATCCTGTCTTCCTTCTCTCACCCCAACCAATCACAGCAGATGGCCCCGCCCCTCCCTGAGCCTGGTTCTGCTGGAGGTTTCTTCCTGTTAAAAGGGAGTTTTTCCTTCCCACTGTCGCCAAAGTGCTGCTCATAGGGGGTCATATGATTGTTGGGTTTTTCTCTGTATCTATGAAGCGCCTTGAGGCGACTTTTGTTGTGATTTGGCGCTATATAAATAAAATTGAATTGAGTCATGATGATCATAATAGTAGGTGTCTGTCTCCGGCTCCAATCAAAGAACCAATCAACAGCCAGAACAAGAAGGATGTTGATGCGCTGACACACAGTGGAGCTGAAGGATGTTTTTGTAGGTAAAAGAAAAGCTGCAGACAGAGAAGCTAATAATTAATCTATAAAAATAATGAAAACACACAACAGAAGGCTTTTATTTTGTAAGTTATGCCTGTTAAAGGGCTTTTGCTTAGGCAGCAGTTGTCTTTCTCTCCGTTGGTGCTCCAGTGGATGATGAGTCACACCTTAAATACTGATCCGTGGCTGTTTATTGTTCACGTTGACTGTAAAATGTCCCCCATCAATCTCAGTTGAGTGATTTGCAGTTTTGCACATTAACAGTCATGAAGCAGATCTCGCCTCACTGTTAGTCAGTGGTGTTGGTGTCGGCTGTTACGCAGCTGTACGGTTTATAAGGCCTGAGAAAACGCTGCGTCCAGGCCGACACAATCGACTTTCTCACATCACCTGCATTACTGAACATGCATCCAGACACTCTTAGATACTTTTTACTGTTTGTTCACATGTCTTAGACAAAATAATGACACGATTTCACAATAAGATATTCAGTAACAGTAATTATTACGTGCAGCCTGACTTTGTTTGTGTTCGTTATTGGAAGTGAATTTTCTGCTGCTGGAGAAAGACGTCACTAAAGTTCTGTTTGTTGTCTTTTGCCCCCAGAGCAAAGTTAAAAACCTGAAAGCAGCAGAACATCCCTCCATCTGGGCCTCTCAGCAGCAGCGCACGCACTCACAGCATTTGTTTAAATAGAGAGCTGTGCTCCTGTCTTGGGAGCGACTTCAAACATTTTGGGTGCTGACCCACTTTTCAGCATTTAGTCCTAATTTAAAGTCGTCTTTAATGCAGAGTGACTCCTCATTAGCTCAAAGCTGCGAGCTTCAAAGGCGTCTGCCTGGAGCCACTAATGCACAAAGGAGTTTTCAGCAGCGAGCTGTGCGCTCCGTTTAGGCCTTAATGCAGAGATTTGGCAGATACAGCGTTTCTTAGATAATAGGTTAAGACCCAGAATGGACGGGAGGCATTTCCCTTCCAGGCCCAGCGTGGTTTAATGAAGTTTCACTTCATCCAGCACATCACCAAGGAACTTTCTTTTATTCCTGTCAGCAGCCCTGTGTTCCAGTCAGAAATGCAAAATACAAATCAAGTCACAATTTAATGTTTCTTTTAATCAGATTATAACATCAGATAAAGCTAACATCCAAAGCTTTTGTTCTCGTGACTGTGACTAGAAGACCTGAAGGACAAGCTGAGGCGAGCGGCGGAGGCTGAAGGGAAAAGTTGAGAGTATTTAATGAGGAGTGCTTCTGGAGTTTAGCGTCTCTCTGTGTGGAAGGTTTTTACATATATGCACTCACAGATTAAAAGGAAGCCCTTATTAAATAATATTTCCCATTAAAGTGATCTCGAGCCCTGAGGAGGTCAAATTTCTGCAGATTTTTTCTGATATTCGTGCTGAATCCAACACATCTGCTGTCATTAGTTCTGGTTTTCAGTCTTTTTTAAATAGAAATTAAATATCTAAAGTATCCGAGCTGTGCTGGGAGCTGATGTTTCTCCTGCATCACTGCGTTTCTTCCAGATCGAGGAGGTCACCTTTAAGAACTACTACACAGCCTACGTGACGGTGCGCCTGCTGAGGAGGAACCCCAAGCAGGAGGCCCCCGCCAAGTGGTGCACGGCCGTGAGAGACCTGCCCCTGATGGACAACCCCCACACTGAGGGGGGCTCCCAGGACTACTACACCATTCACCGGACGCAGGTGGGCTTCACCTCTTCTCACCTTAAATCTGGCTTTTCAGTCACTGCTACGGTTTAACGACAAAGCAGCCATAAACATATTTGACTGCAGAAACGCAAAACTGCTGAAGATTAAAACCTGAACTTTTCACAACACTTGATGATCAGTGTTTCCTGTTTAGCATCTGATAAGTTTGTTGTACAGAAACACGTCGTTTCCTCTGAGTTCAAACGTTACTCATTTCAAACCTGAATGTAGCTTGGAAATCATTCTGGCATCATGTCATCATAAACAATTTAAAAGGCATTTCTTTTTTATCTTAAAATGCATAAACTGGTTGTTTCCTACTGATCTGATCTCTCAGTCAAACCTTCCCAGCAGGTCGTATATGAGGATGTGAGGGAACGCTACAGGTCACGTGCTATTTTTCATTCAACTTGTTTTTAGTTTTTTATAATGTTGCATTCGTTTTTAGACAGTTTGTGCTTAGTTTGGACATGATGACTGACAACAGAGTAACCTGTCCTCATGCTGTCGGTGCATCAAAGAGCCACACCTGTTGTGATGACCTTTAACGCTGCAGGCGTGCTGAGGAGGAACCTTGACATCAAAAGTAGTTTTCTTTTATATCAGACCTTTTTTTAAACTCATCCCAAGGTCATTGTTAAATAATTAAGGAATGACCTCCATTAGTTAAAAGAAACTGCTGCACTTATGACACCAGGAGAAACTGAGACATCTGCTGCTGAGGTCTGTTTTCAGCGAGCTGAAATTCTGCAGTGCAGGAGGCTGGAGGCTCACAGCTCATATTGATCTCTGTCTATGCGCTTGTTTCGTTTTCCTGCAGGATTTTTTACTCTACCTTCCACACTCTGTTCAGGGTTAATATGGTTGTTTGGGTTCAGATACTGTTGTTGTGAGGAAGTGTGATGAACAGCGTCAGGCTCTTAGTGACAAAGGATGGTTTCTTACTCCACCTCTGAAACATGGACGTCACTGACTGGTTCTCCTGCTCTCTGTGCAACAAACATCTCCCTGGATGTAAACATGATAACAGTGAGTGTTTAAAATGTATCATTGTCCTCCACAGTTTTAGACGTAAGACAATTCTCAGCTCATAACAAAACTCACATCAGGAAAAACATCATCACTGAACCTGCAGTTCCTCTACCGTCCAGCAGAGGCTCCAGCCGAGAGTCGGTCTCCCTAGACTCTACATATTACCCTCTCATCTAAACATGGTCTCATCTAGTACCAGAAACCAGCTTGGCATTAGCCAAAACACTAACGCTGACCCTTTGATATAAAGATCAGTGACCGTGATGACTCAGCCAGCAGAAATGAAGCTTTCAGCCAGCTGCAGGACAGGAAGTCAAAATATATGAGAAGCTGATATCACATGTCTGAATTATACCAGATGTGTTTGAGACCAAAGGGGCAAAAATGTTTCTCCAACTAATCACGCCAGGTGTGATCAGGTGTTACCTGCAGTATTACAGGTAGTGGCCCTACACAAAGCAGTGTGACAACCCACCAGAGGTTTAGAAAGGCCCTGCAGGTCAAAGTTTGGGAGCAGCTCTGTAAAGAAACGAGAGGAAACGGGCCGCAGAGCAGCGTCTTGTTAGCTGCTCTGCCTCCTCGCTTCTGATGGCAGAAGTTGAGAAAACCGTGCCGCCTGTTGTGCTGCCAGACCGAGCTGCTGTGCCTCTGCTAATGACAGGAGGATTAACCGCAATCGTCAGATCTGTAGATCGATGCATCCCGCTGGGCATAAAAACCACCACAGCCGGCTCCAGTTTGTTTTCCCTCTCAGCTGCGGTGGCGTCGAGCCAGCCGGCTCCCTGAGAAACTCACAATAAGTTTGTAAGTTTGGAGACAACACACAGTGACTTATTCTTCATTTCCTCTGTTTATTCTCCATGCAAATGGAGCCAGGTGGTGAATGGAGATTTCATTTTTGTTTACTTCAGTCGGCACTGCGAGGCTGATGAGTTTAAACGGTAACTGTGATAGCATAAATTATGTTCAGTCACTTCTTATGGGTTTAGTGTTCGTCACATTTAGCCTTGAGGGAGATTCATTGTGTTCTGTTGCTGCACTGATTTTTGCACCTCGTCGGGACTCAAAGGACTCGAATGATTTGAAGAAATGTTGGCGAAAACGTTCTGATCAGAATCACAGCAGCTTCTGGTTCTTCAACAACTTTGGTCCATGTTTTTGTATTTTGTGTTATACCAGTGGCCACGGATGGGAGGCGGCCACACCCTTGGGTGGGTGGGTGGATGATGGGTGGATGGATGAGTGGATCATGTATTCTGATGAGCCGGTTTTCCTCTGCTGTTGTTCGTGCCTCAGATGCAGGTGGAGCCGGATCACGTGGTGTGTGCGCGGCTGATCCTGAGGCAGCCGTCCTTGGCCTGGTTAACCTTCAGCCTTGAAGACATTAAAATATTTCCTCACACGGAGCCGGTGAGTTTGTCTAATGTTGTCATTAACGTGCAGCGGAGTCAGGAGTGCAGGAAGGTAAAGTGACATTAATCACAGACTCAGTGAGAGAGCATATAATGAACTCAGGCCCTCAGGTAACATCAGCACGCTGTCACTTTGAAGGGAAACGTCAGTGCTTCTTCCAGTCCAACCCAGCATCACAACACCATGACTGTGCAGGAGAGGGAGGAGAGTCAAAGTTTCAGTAACTCCTCACAGCACGGGCAGATGGGCGATATTTGAAGTTGAGGTGGAGGATGTTTTGTTGACCCCGCCTGGCACTCTTTAGCTGCTAAATGCTTCTCTGTGTTTACACTGTGTCTGCTGAGCAGCTGCGCTCACAGGGCCTTTTTCTGGCTCTCCCAGAAGGTTTAAACCAGTTTGAACTCCACTGATTCGCAGCAGTCAGTGGACCACATTTAAGGAAATGTGTGAGAAGGTGGAGCAGTGGTGCCAGCCCTTCTATCGTGATTTGAACTGGAACACCTCACAGCTTATACACGTAGCCTCCTCCTCAGGCTCTGAGGGTGCTCACATGCTAATAAACGATCCCTGCGAGTGTCAGCTGCTCCGGTCAGAGACGTTATTAGATGATAAATGGTGATTAAAATCTATCAAGAACATAAAAATCTAACAGTACATCAGACAAATGATGAAGATGCAGGTTAATCTGGTGATTTCTGGCACAGAGCGGTAAATGAATGATTTTGTCTCTGAGCGCGCTCAGTGCTGCTGTTTGGTTCTGAGGTGACGGCTGCACATTAGAGCTGAGACACTTTAAACTGGGTCCATTTAAACATTAAAGCTTCTGGTCCCACAGGAAGGACAGGTGCAGATCACAGTGAATGAATGTGATTGGCTGATCAGGTGTTCTTGGTGTGTGCTGCGTGTTTCCAGCAGTGTGACGAGACTCAGCAGCAGATCAGCATCAAGCAGAGCGACTTTGAGACGTTTTCTAAAGCCCGGGTTAAACACACAGAGCTGGAGCTTCATTCTGTGGGTTTAGCAAAGTTTACCTGGTTTACCTTCCACAGGTAAAACCACCCAACATGCTGTAAATAATTGCATCCGGCTGATTTTAACGGCACCCTGAACATAGGTGATATGTTAGTTGCCGTGGTGATTCTGGTGAAAAAGTCATGCACTGTATTGCACGGACCACGTGCTGAGGATTGAACTGACGTCAGAATCAGAAATAAACCGCAGTGGTTCCTGCAGCTGTGGGTTGGATCGGTGGGGGGGTGTTGGGGTTTGCTGTTGAACCACCAGCAGGTGGAGCCAGAGTGAGAACTGAAGCAGAGATCCAACTGAACAACAAAGTAACAGAAACTCGACTGCAGAGTTTAACAAACGCTCTTCCTCCTTCCAGGACCCAGAGAAGGAGGTTTCTGATTGGCTGTCTGACCTGACCCTCACTGACCAGCACCCCGATCTGGAGGTACGCACCGTGTTTCTGTCTACACGAGGGCGCCGAGCTTTGAGAGCCTGATGGGAGTTTGCTGCATATTTTATTAGCTCATTTCTCAGTTTTCATACTTAAATTCAATTTCAGCTTCTTCAGGGCTGAAACGCAAATGAGGGTTTTATTATTCTGCAGCTCGTCTTCCTCTGGGCTCTGATTTGTTTTTGATAAGCTTCCAAATGAAAGAAGCTTTTCTTACTTTTTGTCTGTGACTCCGGAAAAACAAACTATTAAAAAGGCAAAAAGCAAATCCAGCTGAACAAAGAGTTTAGTTTAGTTGGAACAGGAGGAAGGATCAACGAGTTCTGGCTGACCTCAGGCTCTCATAGCCTCTAAGCTCACTTACAGGTTACCTCTGTGACACATTTTTAACTGTGAGTCAGGAGCAGAGCTTTTTATTGCTGTTGAAGAAACAAACTAACCGATGGAGGCAGCAGTAAACCGGCAGGTCCAGCTGCTGATCCAGAGTCAGGTCACGGTGGCTGCAGATAAGCCGTCCTTTCCCATGGCGATGGTTTCCAGCTCCCGGGCCAGATGAGATATGAAACTGTGTCCTCGGCCTCCTTCAAGCAGAGGCAGAGGATCTGATTGCTGAACCAGCTCTGCCTCACTCCTCGCCTCATCTCCAAGCCCAGATGCTCGTGTGACTGTGGAAAATAACATCACCGCCTCTGTCAGCGCAGTCTGGCGGCTTCAGCTTAACCAGCAGAAACACGTCTAACAGATGGCCCCGCCCCTCCCTGAGCCTGGTTCTGCCGGAGGTTTCTTCCTGTTCAAAGGGAGTTTTTCCTTCCCACTGTCACCAAAGTGCTTGTTCATAGGAGGTCATATGATTGTTGGGGTTTCTCTGTCTGTGTTATTGTAGGTCTACTGTACAATATAAAGCACACTGAGGCCACTGTAGCTGTGATTTGGTGTTATATAAATCAAACTGAATTGAATTCGCATCACCGACGTCCGTAGCAGAGCATTTGGTGCTCATCAGTGACGCACGCCAGCTCGTGGCGCTGTGAGGCGGTCTGATTACCAGCAGGTTAAAGAGACGCCAGCGAGTGCGTTTACTTCCTGATGACATGGGCTTTTGGCGTCTCAGATGCTCATGTGGTCGGGGTTTTTTTGTTTGGTCATGTGACTGAGTACGTGAGTTCTGATTTCTATTAATTGATTTAATTCAGAGCTTCAGCTTCAAATGTTAACTATGATCCAGGAAGGAGCATGATTGTGTCCCCGTGTGTCCCTCAGGGCCTCCCTGACCCGCAGACCGTATCCTCCAGCATCCAGCAGATGTGGGCTCTGACTGAGGTGATGCAGACCAATCAGACGACAGCATCCATCGGACGGTTCGATGTGAGTGAAACACACAGTCAGCCTCATCTGTCCTGTAATGAGTGTGTTCATGATGGAGGTGATGTAATAACATTTGGCCGTTAGCTCGTTTTTCATGTTCTCAGAGATGATGAACATTTTAGTTTATCAAATGATCTGAAATGACATTTTTGTGAAGGCGCGTGCGCGTGTGTGTGTGTGCGCGTGAGCGTGCGTGTGTGTGCGTGAGCGTGTGTGTGTGTGTGTGTGTGTGTGCGTGTGTGCGTGAGCGTGCGTGTGTGTGTGCGTGAGCGTGCGTGTGTGTGCGCGTGAGCGTGTGTGTGTGTGTGTGTGTGCGCGTGAGCGTGTGTGTGTGTGTGTGTGTGTGTGTGTGTGTGCGTGAGCGTGTGTGTGTGTAATCACGTGTGTGTCATTAGAAATGAGAGCAGAGTGATGATGGTGGTTCTCTGTGCTGCAGGTGGATGGATGCTACGATATCAGCCTGCTCTCCCTGACATAAAGAAGTTGGGGTGTGTGTGTGTGTGTGTGTGTGTGTGTGTGTGTGTGTGTGTGTGTGTGTGTGTGTGTGTGTGTGTGTGTGTGTGTGTGTGTGTGCTGTAACAGCATGAAGAGAAAGTGCTGACAAAGACAGGACGTCTCATCTCTGCTCGTCACGCTGAGGTCATTTCCTGTCCTGATGCGATGCTGTCACAGAGTTTCAGTCTTCGCTGTAATGTGTATTTATTAAACTGAGAAGACCTGCGCGTCCTTCAAGTACCTGTATTAAAGACTCATTCACTAATAAAAAAATAAAGTAACACATCGTCTCCTGTGTTTGCGTGTGATTTCATCTTCAACCTCAACTCTTCTTTACATTTAAAACGCTCCACACTGTGCTGGACTCACACTCACAGTGATGATGTCAGCTGAAGAACATTTTTGGTTCTTTCTGTAGTTCTGTAACGTGTTGATGGTTCCACTGAGCTGGAGAAAGATCATCGAACCTGTTGAAATGAGAATGACAATAGAAATGAGTCACTGCAGATAAAAAGCGAGGTCTTTCATTTTTATGTTCACACGAATAAACGCAGGTAGAAAATGTTGAAGTCAGCCCAGTAGGTTTGTTTGGCCTTCGTTTCATTCTGAGCTCACATGACTCGGGAGACAGACACTATCTCTACTTTCAAGATTAGGCTTCAAACTTTCCTTTTTGCTAAAGCATATAGTTAGGGCTGGACCAGGTGACCCTGGATCCTCCCTTAGTTATGCTGCAATAGACGTAGGCTGCCGGGGGATTCCCATGATGCATTGAGTTTTTCCTTTCCAGTCACCTTTCTCACTCACTATGTGTTAACAGACCTCTCTGCATTGAATCATATCTGTTATTAACCTCTGTCTCTCTTCCACAGCATGTCTTCATCCTGTCTTCCTTCTCTCACCCCAACCAATCACAGCAGATGGCCCCGCCCCTCCCTGAGCCTGGTTCTGCTGGAGGTTTCTTCCTGTTAAAAGGGAGTTTTTCCTTCCCACTGTCGCCAAAGTGCTGCTCATAGGGGGTCAAATGATTGTTGGGTTTTCTCTGTATCTATGAAGCGCCTTGAGGCGACTTTTGTTGTGATTTGGCGCTATATAAATAAAATTGAATTGAATTGAATTGAATGACTGTTTCCTGTTCGACCTTAAATTTCATTTGTTTGAGTGTTTGGAGCCTGACAGTGATAAGACTCAAAGCACAGGAAACAGAAGCTGATTGGCTCACAGAAGGCAGGCAGGAAGATGATTGGACCAGAGCGATGATGAGAAAACTGAGCATGACAGCGTGGGAACGCTGTGACGTGCTGCGTGAATGGCCAGGAGACGGCAAAGGACTGCACTCTGTGTGTAACTGCCCACTGTGGACACTTGGTGGCAGCAGAGCGTCATTTCTGAGCTCCTTAACCTCCCAGGACTTCCCGTCCACATATGTGGACGTCACATTTTGGGTTATTTAGACCAAAATACTAAATTTTGCGCTACAAGGGCCTGAATCCACTTATGAGGACAATATAATGCCACAAAAATCAGGTTAAAAAAAATCACGCCATTCTTTGTTTTTACATTAATCAGGTCCCAATCAGCCCAAATAGCAAAGAGAAATTAAAAATGCTGCCACGAAAGCGTTAAACCTGCTGCTTACTGAAGTCCCCGTGAGGACGATTTTACTCAGAGAGCTGAGGAGGACTGCAGACTGCCAGCATTGACTCAGTGAGGAAGGCGCTGACAGTATAAACGTCAGGAAACATTAAAGTTTTCAGCTTCTCGTCATGATGTGATCGAGTCGGCTCGTTTCTCGCTGCTGGGCAATGAGCAGCTTTGCATGATTCACAGTTCAAAATAATCCTTCTTCATCTGATCCTCTGCAACCCCTCATTATCATCTGAAACAAAGTGTTTTAGCTCCGCCCCCTTAAAGCCAATTTTCTAATTGAAGGTCAGATGAACAGCAGGTGGGTGGAGCTTCTGTGCCCGAGGGGCCCAGTTAGAGATATCCCCTCTCTGTGACATCATCCAGAGCCAAGCACAGAAAAGTCAGTCAGGGATGTCAGGAGAAAAATGACTTTGGGGCAAAAGAAAGTTTTGGATTTTTTCCCTGACTGGTGAGACCTGGAAGGACTTTTCAGAAGTCATAAATCACCCACTGGAGGTTTTATTAGCGATACTGAATCAGCCCTGCGAGTTCATGCTTTCAGAAACGTCTGCATGTTTTTCACATCTTGTTGCCTCAAATCAATAAAAACGTATATTGCAGTGTTAGCTGTGCATGACTGAGGCCTTACAAAACAATATTAGTTTGGAGGTTTGTGGAGGAACATCACAGACTGTGTTTAGCAGCAGCTGCTGGCTGGAGTCCCTGCGGTGCTTTATACAATAAGGCAGCCTTATTTTAGCAGAACAACAGTGGCTCGGGGGGATTGTCCAACAGTGCAGACTGGAACCAAGACAATGAGCGCTGGGATTTTTTCTTCTTCTTGTTTTAATTTGCTGCAGCAGCCTGCTCTTTGTCATAGTTGGGTTTTGTTTTTCACTGAGGGGGATTTTGAAAACTACAACAGACACAAAGCAGGAAGAAGAAGAACGCAGCAGAGGACCTGAGGTCTCCACGGCTGGATTCAGAGGAGTGGAGAAAGGCCCGCTGTCTGCCTTCAGTGTGACGGAGGCCTGAGGCAGTCGACGGATGTGGTTTGAACGTTGGGAACAAATGAGTGAGGTGTTACAGGAGGCTCCTGGGTGTCTTTGCAGAGACAGTAAATCCCCCCAAATAATCCTCCCTGCTGTCTCTGATGGGCTGAAATTCACAAAATGAACTTTATGCTTTTTTCAGTCAGACTCAAAATACAGCCTGAGACCAAAAACTCACCAGGAAAGAGTTTTACTGAGCAGGAGGCTCGTTCTCTCCTCACAGGCTTCTGCGCAGTCACACCCAGAGGAGTCGCCCCCTGCTGGACGCAAGAAAGAACGCAGGTTTTTGACACACCATCATTGGCTCTACTTTTCAGAGCCGATAACGATAAAGAAATTATAATTAATACTAATATCATGCTTGAAACCAAACACTGACAGAGAGAGAGGAAGTGAAAGGCTGTGAGCGAATGCTGAGGAGGAGGAAGATGAAGAATGTAGAAACACCAGAGTGACCGAGCCACAGGGGGAGGGCAGATCTTCAGACACAGTAGATGGTGTTTTTAATACTATGTTAGTCTAATTTGGCTGTGTGGGGTCTACATGGACCTTCTGTGTTGTAAGTTACAATGACTGCACAGCCATTAAGGATCAAACTGGTTTCAGTTTTTTCTGTTTTTTCTCCCTCTGCTTGCTTCTTACTGTCTTTGAGGGACCAGCACTCCTGCTGCTGGACAGAAAGACATCAGTAAGTATCTTGGTTTTCCAATATATTAGCAACTGTCAGTGACATTTATATTAATCAGGCTGAACTTTAATCATACTTTAGATCAGCCTGTTTTACTTATTGTTTTATTTGTGCTTTGGTTTGGGGAAGTTGTTTCTTCACTGATCTTTTCCTGTCTTCTGTTATTAGACTTGAGATATGACTGCACTATGCTGTTGCTGTGACTCCAGTTAATTCTACAAGACATGCTGTGGAAGTAAACAAACAAATGGTCTGTATTTGTATGGCGCTTTACTAGTCCCTAAGGACCCCAAAGCGCTTTACTTACCCACTGGTGATGGCAGCTACATTGTAGCCACAGCCACCCTGGGGCGCACTGACAGAGGCGAGGCTGCCGGACACTGGCGCCACCGGGCCCTCTGACCACCACCAGTAGGCAACGGGTGAAGTGTGTTGCCCAAGGACACAACGACCGAGACTGTCAGAGCCACTGTACTTAAGGGAAGTTAAAGACTTCTTCTGCACCTACAGTACATGTGGATCACCTGGATCCATGACAGTCATTCAGCAGTAATGCCTGGACTGGAAACAAGCATCCTTAAAACACTACAACATTCCAGCTCCTGTGTTGGAATGAAAAAGAAATGTGTTGTTTTAATCAGAGATGCACTTGTGACAGAACAACAAATATTTATTTTGATTATGTAAGTAATGTAAGTACAAAACAAACTTATTTTCAGAATAATTACATCTGAGACTTTGTTTCATTGTAAGATTATAACAGTGATGGCGATATAACTGTTGTTCAGCAGAACAGTGTCCAGTATGTTGGCTGTTGTACTTTGTTGTGTTTGAAAATAAAAGTTGGGCTCATTTTAACATCATTACAAAAACTGTTGTTAATTATTTTTAGTCATATTCAGGTTACCACAAATAGTTTTTCATTTAGTTGAACTTGAAATGTTTGTCAGTAGGTAAACAATTAGTGTTGTACAGTCAGAAATATCAAGTTATTCTTCCTACTGCAGACTTGTGTAAGTTGTCCTAACAGTCGTCTTAAGTTTGCTTTACTTAGTTTGTTTGAGTTCTGTGAACTAATTAGATTTTACAGCGTATGAAATGATGGAGAACAGGCAGAAAATAACTGTTTTTATGTTTGTTTCACTTTTTGTCTTTTGCATCTGATGTCATCATAAAACATGAGGACACATGAGGTAACTGTTTGTCCTCCTTTCACCACTGGATACAAAACTGAAGCTGTTCTGTAAACCAGAGCAGACGGAGCCAAAGATGATGTAAGAATGTGTAAGTAAAGCAGACGTGTGCGTGTGTGCGTGCGTGTGCATGTGTGTGTGTGGAATAAGTGGTGAGTCCTATCAGAGGAAAAGTGCACTTGATTAAAGGCGCACACGTCGTATCTTCTGGGAGGAAAGGGGGCAGTTCTGCGCCCCGCTGAGCTCCTGCTGAGTTTTATTTATTGCAGTTCAACATTTGGATTATAAAAGCTTGAGGGACAAACACACACAAACCTCACACTGTGTGCACATCTCTGAACGAGGACAACAACAAACCAGGAAACAGTCGAGTAAGGATCAGAGCGAGCGGTGAAGTTTAGCCAATAATATTTATAATAATACCAAACGAAGTCAAAGTGCTCCACAGAAAGAAAAGGCAGCATTGATACGAGTCAAACTAATACTGCTGCCCATCAAAAAGGTTCAAAGACTTTTAAAAGATGCTGCTCTGAGCTCAGAGGCAGTAAAATCATGATGTCAGGAAAACTGAAAAACACGAGAGCTGCTGTTGGACATCAGACAGACTCTGGTGTGAAACTGAAACACAGCTCAGGAGGAAAACGCAGCTGCAGCGCTGAAGCCTGATCTTACAACAGCAAACATCGTTTTCCATCATCATTTATGTCACAGCGGTGCTGCCAAACGAGCCTGCTGGTTAGTGTGGGTGGAGCCTGTAGGTGTACCTCTGCCTGCTGACTAGATGCTTCAGCTCTGAAAGTCTGTGAGAAGTTCAGAGTGAGATGGTGTAACGCATGTTCGCCCGTTCTCCTTCGTGATAAAGTTCGGTGGAAGCTCCTCGGCGTCGCGACTTTACTCCCGTCAGCAGGTTTGTTTCTGTTTGAGGACAAACCAGGACAAACACTGCCAGCATCTCACTGCTGGACCTCAGAAGTCCTCTTTTCCACAGATGCTGGGCATGAAAGTTTACTGCAGCACCTGGAGAACATGAATCATTTTATTGGAGCTGAAAGAAAATTGGACTCTTTTTTAGCTCAGTCTGACTCAAAGTGAGCGTCGGACCCAACAGCAGACTGGAGTCTCAGTGGTGCTTTAACTGGTTCAAACAAACGTATTTAATTATTTGCATTTAAATGGCCTGTATTTATACAGCGCTTTACTCGTCCCAAAGGACCTCAAAGCGCTTTACACATCCAGTCATCCACACATCCACACACACATTCACACACTGGTGATGGCAGCTACGTTGTAGTCACAGCCGCCCTGGGGCACACTGACAGAGGCGGAACTGTGCATGCCATTTTAATTGTACCCCCGTGTGTCCCTCACGTAGGATATTTTGCTGCCTCTGAGACATGAAATGTCACACCGGTCTGCAGAAATAAACTCTACCTTCGATGCACGGCTTCCAGCGGAGCTGCAAATTGGAAGGAAGGTTGAGAAAAATAAATGAGGTGAAAGAGGCACAGAAACAGAAACAAGTGAGGAGGGACAGGAGGCTGTCTGCACCTCCACATACAAATCAGCATCTAGCAAAGACAGCGCAGCACAAATGTGCAGAGCCAGCTGCCCGCTCAAGTGCACTTGACATTTAAATTCATGCGCTGGCCCGCTTTGTGCACCCCGCATTTCAATGCACTGTGGAAACATCTGAGTGAATGAATGTGGATGTTTGTGTGAGAAGACGAGTCGACCATCACCCCCCAAAAAACCTCCATCTCCTTACTCCACCTGCACACGCACAGCCTGCTCCCACACAGTGGAGCTACGTCAGCTCTGTGAGGAGGCGACACAGCAAGAGAGGAGCCAAGCTCACCTCCTTTATCAAGACCAGGGCTCCTTGATTTTTGGGAGGCTGACTCTTTCAGACAAAGGGCCATTTAACAGTTAAGCACATGAGAATGAAAAAGAAATAATAATGAAATAATGTTAAAGTTGATATAAACTCTTAGTTTATATTCTCTTGCATAATGCCAGTCTTACTTTTACTCTTTTTAACTAACTTCATCTTTTCTTTGGTTTAATCCCTCTTGTAAACTAGCAGAGGGATTAAACCATTTGTCTATCATCTACCTACCGACCGACCCATCAGTCTGTCTAGCGGCCCAACCTGAGCTGTGATCCAGCTGTGCAGCACTTTGGATGTTTGGATGAGAAGAAAAGATTTCTCACCAAAGGATGCTCCTTTCCTCCTCGCTTCCTCATATCTTTACTGAGAGGAGCTGATCACGGAAACGTCTCCCACTCTTCTTCTGTCATGACTCCTGCTGCCACTAGAGGGCAGGATGACAGAGTTGCTGTTTAAACTAGGAGCCCAATCTTTGCATTTTACCCTCTTTTCTTTTGTTTGCCGTTTGCAGCAGGACTTTTCTGAGCCGGTGGCCCAGATCCATACATCAGCACTTATGTCCTACTTTATCTCCTTTCCTCTGTCCTCTGCAGGCAGCAGCGGACTCACAGGGATTTATCCGTCAGAGTAAAGCAGCTCGATGTGGCTGTTTTTGTGAATTAATATCAGAGTGAGAGAAGTTAAAGACCTGGCGCCTCAGAAACCTCCTGCAGGGGTGTTTCTGGGCTCTCCTTCAGTTCTGTTGGAGGAACCATCTTCAGCAGCGTACGGCTCACCCGATTGGCTCGGCTCCGTCTGCTCGTGTCATTAATGCAGAGTTTGTGAGCAGTTTAGCCTCTCTGAGTGAATTCTCTGGGACTTTGTCTTCCTCTCATTAACGTCCCGCCCAGCACACCGTCACTCTCCACCCATCACCGTCCTCCATGTTGAAAATCTGATTCCACACCTGTACCTTTGCGTCCCTCACCAGCTCACAGGAAATGAACACATTTTCATGGTAACCTTCACTATCATAAAAATAAAAAGACCTTTCCATCATGTCTCTGCTTTTCTAGTAACGTCATCTTATTGCATTGTCTTTTGTAAGACTCCACCCACTCTTTATCTAACCAACCAACTCACCCTCACTGACCGCACCCAAACGCCTCCAAACTTCCATCTTAATAACTTTAACCATCACTACAAACTATGTTACTAAAATGGAAAAAAGGGGCAGATTATCCACGAATCAGAGGCTCCGATTACGAACAGATCGTGTAAAAAAGACTTTAAAACAAAGCAGGAAAAAAAAGTTTGCAAAGCGCTTCAGTGTTTGCTCCACTTAAAGCTGCACAAGCCTCGTATTAATAACGTGTTATTTGATTTTCCCCTCAGACTCAGCCTCTTCGTGCCCTGTGGAGAAACACGAGGAGAACGTATGAGCGCTGACCTTTACGCTGACATTTCAAAGAACAACCAGAGATCTCTGGTTCAGATACAGCAATAATACACATGTTTGTTCCCAGAGCACTTAGGGTAACGCAGCTTGTTGCTGAGGCTAAATGATGCATAATTAAAATGATGAACGTAATCATGTTGCTTTCCTCTGGGGCCGCGCGGCAAATCGTTTCTTCTCCTAATTGGAACACAGACGATTGGTTTTGTTTGGAGGGTGTGTGATTTGCGTCAGAGCTGATTCGTTCTCTTTGCTGCTGAAGACTTTTTCCTTTAATTCATTTGTTTTTCTTTTTGAGCAAATAGGAATACAAATAGCTTTCAGATTAATATGCCAGTCAATCTGCAGGGCAGCCAACACTTAATGGGGAAAAGCTCAATTTAAACTTTCTCAGACTGGTGGCAATAATAGAATAATGCCATCAGCTCATGTGCAGCAGAATCCCAGATAAATGGGGAGAGTTTGCCAGATTCAACAGGCAGATCATCCAGAATGAGATTTCCATACCAGATCAGTTGGGTTCACAATGATGGCCACGAGAGAAACGGTGCATGAGGAGCAGAGGAGTATGTGAGGGTGGTGCAGGTGTATGAGGACAGAGAGACAGTGGTGGGGTGTGCAGCAGGAGTGGCAGGTGAGTTCAGGATGGGGGTAAAGCTAGCGAAGGTGGATGAGCTTAAATACCTGGAATCAACCGTCCAAAGCAACACAAGAGAGGTGAATAAGAGAGTGCAGGCAGGGCGGAGTGGGTGGAGACGAGGGAGGATTTGTAACAAGAGTGAAAGGGAAGGTTTACGAGATGGTAGCGAGACCTGGTGTGGTGGGTGGAAGCACACTGCAGGTGGATGTCAAACATCTGGATTTATGGTGACGGACCAAATCCAAAAACCCGGATTAGCCCGTCAGGTGAAGGACCTCGTTGTGATTAGCAGTCACGTTCCTGTGGAGGCTAATTTCACTGCACAAATAACCCGAGCACCATTTCAGCAGGAATAAAAAGTACTCTTTGAAAACTCTGCCTGTGTCCCATCAAAGTTCAAGTTCAGCCCAAGTCGCCCGAGAGCAAATCACGTGCCCTCTGGAAAGTTTCGCTGTGTTCCTGTTCAGTCGCCTTCAGGATGGAGCGATGCACATCATCCACGAGGTACGCCAAGCACGCAGCTGCTGGACGTGGTGAAGACAGAACGTGGACAGGTTTGGATTCCTGAGAGCACAGAAACGTCACCAAGTGCTGGGTGCGATTATTCAGAGCTTTATGGCTCCGTCACATCTGACGAGACCATTTGCATCTCCTTTATTTATGTGCAGCGGTGACTAAGTGCAGCTGCTCAGACGCCTCCAAATGTGCTCTCTGATTCTGACGCTGTATTAATTTAACACTAAATGGGGTTATTTGTGCAAACAAGCCATCCAGCGTCCCCAAGCAGAACAAGCAGGGAAAAAAAACACATTTTCAAGCTGCAGGGTGGAAACAGAACAATCAAATCATGCATCATGTAAGAGGGGAGAGACAGCAAACTCCCGGAGAGCACATTCCTGCACGACGAGCAGCAAACGTGGCTGATGGAGCCGTGAAATGTGTCATACATGTGTGTCACAGGCCAGACTGAGGGAAACAGTGACGCAACAAACACTGCAAGAGGAAACACGACACCAAACTACGCTGATCTATGATTAGTGTCCAATTACACCTCTATTACACCAAAACACCGGAAAACAGCTTGTTTCAGAGAGAGGGCGGACTGAGGAGCCAAGCTGAGGCCCAGGATCAGACAAAGAAGGATTATTTCCAACTATACATCATCCAAAGCTGCTCAAGAATGGAAATAGATAGAGATGGGCACATCCTGATTAGCTAACCCACAAGAATCAAGCTTGGTCTTGGCCCAATGCGACACGATATGGCTCAATGACACAATCAAAACAGTCCAAAACCAGAAAAGCCGGCAGAAATAAATCAAACACACAGAATCGTCACAAAGCTCGAGCAGGTAAAAGAATCAAACAGCAGGCGTCAGTGAGAGAGGAGAGTTTCTGCAGCAGGAATCATAAAGAGCTCTTTACTGATGCAAACGTTGCTGGAAACAGAAAATGAGTCAAAGGGTGAAGCTGCATGAATCAAGGTTTAACTTTAAGTTTCAAGGATGCTTCCGTGAAGAATTCGATGCAACGACTCTACAGATGCATGCAGCTCCAGGTTAGAGAGGAGGGGGTTTAGGAAGGACACTGTCAGCACACCAACGGCTACTTTCTTTGCATAAATGCTAACTGAATGAGACACAGGTGGAAAGCTTTCAGGTAATTGGAGAAAAGACAAAGACAGGAAACGCACTTGGAGAAATATTTAGCAAAATAACACAAAGCGGAAACCAGACAAGGGAAAGCTGGAGACACAATGATCGTGTGAACATTAGAAACATGAAATCACAACAGGAGCAAAACCCCAAAATCATCAGAAGATTCTGGATCAGAGCTCAGTCTTTCTTTTTCTGTCAGAATCCAACATTTGTGATGATGTTGTTATTTCTCTGCATCAGTACAGACATAAAGATAAATGTGCCGTACCTGTTGGTATTGTCTGCCTGTTGTGTTAAGTGACAGCAAAGAAAGAGTCTGAACCTAATTCTGTGTTTGCGTACACGTGGAAGTTGATTCTGTGTATCTGGTCGTTCTCAGAGGGAGAAACGTTTCATCCTCCAGGTGTCTTCTTCAGTCTCAGCTGTCTGCAGGTTTCCAACCTCCAAACTCTGTCAGTGAACAGCTGATGTCTTTTAGGTGCTTGCTTGTGAGGTGGAGGGTGTTGCACCAGCAACCTCTGGACACCCGCTGGTTTCTGCAGTGGCAGAAATTCAGAGCAAACACATTTCACCGTCCTATTTTTACTGCAGTATGACTGAGCTGAAGGTGATATTAACTTCCTCCCACATGACAAAAAAGCAGACTGTTATTAAAATTTATGCAAATAGAAAAAAGCCTCTTTTTTATTGCTTCTTTCTTCGTCCTGGTCCGTTCAGACTTTACGGTCTGCCTCCTCGCCGTCTCAGCGTCATTCAGAGCTCCAGGAAGGTCACCCCTCAGGAACAGAGGCGTCCCGCCTGGATTGATGCTTTCATTTCCACATACTTACATGTGCTGTGTTACTGTAGCTGCGAGGTGAGGCCATGCTGCTGGAAGATAATTTGACAGCTAGATCTTTTCGGGGATTGAAGCCAGGCCTGATCGATGTGGCAGGAAACCTCATTAAGGAGCCTCCTGCTGAACACTCACCGTGAGGAGGAGATGACAAACAAGGCAAAGTGTGTGACGCACATACAGGAGCTGAAGTGATCCTGCTTTTCTGTTTACACACACGCACAACTCTGCATCAGACACACAATTATGTACACAGATTGGAGATGGCACGATACCTCTTTTTTATGTCCGATACCGATATCATGAATTTGGATATCTGCCGATACTGATATGAATCCGATATAGAGCATTTTATAATCAATAAAACAGTTTTTTTATATCTTGCTGCATTTTGTATAAGTTCATACTCAAGTTTAAAAAACTAAACTAAAGCTATTCTGTTAAACCTGTATGCAAGAAATACACTGCAGCCAAAATATGTCACAGATCAGCAAAACTGATCAATCTAACAAACGTAAACCTGCAGCATCCTCCCTATTCTGGTGTTTTACTTAGTGGAAATATTAAGCAACCTAACCAACAGGCTTGCACACTCTGAGCAAAAAAAATAAATAGGGAACCACCCCCCACCCCCCACCTCGTGATGCTTAATCGACGTAATCAACCTTAATTTAATGCACATGTTAAAAAAAATGCACAGAAATCAATTATTTTTCTACAGTAATTAAATAGATTCAACATCTTCCTTCAGCAGAACTGCAGACTGCACAGACGGTTCCCAAAGGAAAAAGTACTACAGCTTACTGGGGTATATTAGACTTAACAGTTACTATATACAGTGATGGACTTCTATACATTTTACATCAGATGAAAACTTCAGTTTTAAGATTCAGATAATTATTTATTAAAAGCTCGACATGAAAATTAGAATGAAAAGTAATTCTCTGTGCCCCCTTTCATGCCCTACCTGCCCCCCTGCACAGTTACGTCAGCTCCGTAGAAAAGGATCCTGGTGTAGAAAGTAATATTAGATACATTCTAACAGCTTTTCAAGCTTAAAGATGCTGCTGTTGCTTTACTTCTCTGGGATGAAAGTGACTGTCTGCCAAAAACTGATTGCTGGTATTTAAAAGTAACTTGTTGGGCTATAATATGTGAAACACATGTCAAATGCTTCCCTCATGGACGACATAAAGTCATCTGGAGCCACAAACAACATTCGTGTAACACGGTGGAAGCCACAATCAGTTTATGGCAGTGACTTTTATATAACCTTTATTTATGCAGTTAAAAAAATCTAATTAACATTAAAATGTCTTTTGTCAGAGTAAGTTGGCCAAGAGCACAGCAGCAAATATTACAATAGTTCTGTAAAATATTTTAAGTGGGGACAAAGGACCGGAGTGGTTATAATGTAAGTAACACAGAGTTGTAAAGATACTTGAAAAACAGATAATTTGTTAATTCTATATATAACCTCTCTGTAAACGCTGTTCACCGAAGTCTATTTACCAACATACGTAAAGATATTACACATAAAAAATACACGGAAACATTGGGAATCAGTTTTTGGAAGCACGTAGCTGCTGTAAATGCTCAGCCAGACCGCCGACAGGTCTCGCACGCCACAGCCGCTCTATCACGAGACGCATACTGGGAGGTGCTTTTGTCATATTTAATGGATCGATTACATTTTTTATTCCTCTCCGATATCAGATCCAGTCATTTAGGTCAGTATCTGACTGATACCGATACGTAATGTCGGGTCGGTCCATCTCTAACACAGATTACATAAAAACAGCCAGAAAAACCACAACATCTGTCTGTCTCTCACACACACGCGCACACACACACACTCACGTCACACGCGCGCGCACACACACACGCACACGCGCGCACACACACTACATGAACACCTCCCAGTTTAACCTCCCAGGTGTGATTTGAGCTTCGTGCAGAATCAGGATGGTGTTCAACAAACAGGAGCTGCTGTTTAAGAATCTGATGCTTTCTTTGCTCTGCGGCGTCGAGGCCGTCAGGGAAACAGGAAACAGCTGCCGTCTCGTTTACTTCCCCACAAACACACAGCAGCACGTTTCAGGTGACACCAAACACCTCATCACTGTTTCACTGCATTTCAAGCATTACGAGCTTATTGTTATTCTCCAAAGAGCATGCGTTCACAATCAAGCGTCATGCTGTAATGAGGGGCGGAGCTAAACTTTGCACACAGAGGAGGCGGAGCATTCTTTCAGGGCTAAACTGTAAAACAAGGAGACAACCCCCAAAGCAGGAATGGTGTTTCAGGTGGAGACACTGACATCGTCATGCCCTCCTCATCTTTCTCGCTGTTTGTAACTAGTCTGCATTTGACCAGAGTCGGTGTCACTGCTGGGAGGATGAGGCCACACCTGGCCAGGTACACACACACCTCGTTTTCAACGGTTGATGAAACAGAACTTGTGTGTTTGAAAAGATTAAATCTACATTTGGAACTTTCCGCCATGTTCTCACAGCAGGTGATGAACTCGAGTACTGAAACTGTAAAATACATTAACATCCAAACTTTGTGCAGCTGCATAATGCAACAATAACATCGGGCACACCTGCACGTGCTTCAGCACATCGTTTGGAAACCCCTGCAGCGAGGTGAGTACAGGCCGCTCGCACAGATGTGTCTTCATTTCGTTATTGTGCTCCTGACCTGCAACACAAGCAGAACCAGCGTCTAGCTTGAACTGTACAGTAGGTCCAAACATTTCACTGAGATGGACTTAAAAAGCATCTCTGTAGAGGAGCGGTGATACAAAGGCACCCTTCTAATTTTTGATTGGTTTACTTTTTGAAGGCCTCGTGAGGCTGAAGCACTATCAACTGACTTTAAAGGTGGAGACTGAGTTCCAGTGACGCTGGGCGCCACTAGATGGAGCTGCAGCTCCTCCGTCCGTCTGCTCTCTCAGCTCTCAGCTCAGTCTGTCAGCGAGCTGCTGTTTTTGTCTGTCTGCTGTGAAATTTAAGGGATGAACTCTTTATTTTCTGATTGCCGTAAGCAAGTCATGCTTGTGCGTATACCATAAGGCAGGCGAGGTACAGCTTTCTGATCCCCGTCTTTACCAAATAAGCAATAACGCTGTGTCAGTGAGGCTGTAATGAGCACCGGTCTGCACCAAAATCCAATTTCAGAGGCTCTGATGGACTGTCGGAGCGATGCTAATTGCTCTCCCTCCCACCGACAAAGACTGGCAATCAAAGTCGACTTTTGTCATGCTCATTAGCCTGGTTACCGCCCATTCATCTCAGACGGGTTTAACCCTCGAGGAGCCTCAGTGTTGTGAGATGTGCTGCTGTAAGTGCTCCTGACTGAGCGAGCAGAAGGGTGCGTGCAGGATCAGGATTAAGCTGCCGAGTTGGGATGATGATGCGATGCATGAACACAGCAAAACAAACACGACAGAGGTAGAAATGGGATATTGCACAATGCGTGATGCCATCCAGCCTGAGCGGGTTACACCCTCCACCGATTCAAATGTGCAGGGAAAGCATGAAGAATGGGGAGATTAGTTTTTCCTCTAAGCCTCTCACAAGGAGAGCAGGAAGTCATGAGGCAGCACTTTCTGCTGTATCACTGCTCCGCAGTCAAACTCCACAACCAACACCTGTGTCCACAGATTCAGCCATTATTTTCACATTATCCTCAGCTCGCTACAACATGCTGCACGCAAATGTGCTGCACTCTCCTGCTCCTCCCTGCAGGAGAAGTCCTCTTAGAAAATGTCACTTCTTCCTGCATCCGTCGCATCTTTCATCTGCATGATGGGTTCATTCTGACCGTTACTCTGACAGTTATCCATCTGGGAGCTTCAAATTGTTTGAGCACGTCCAAACATTAAGGATTAAGAGACAGCAGGCAAACTGACAGATGCACAAAACGAGCACGCAGACGTTTTCTCTCGTGTGTTTCTTTCTTATTTTCGTCACTTGGGGTCTAAAATTGGTTGATATCAGTTTGTTTCTTCACCGTTGGTCTTTATTATTATGATATTTTATAAGTGAAGAGAGCTGTCCTCTGAAACAGGGTTCAGGTGTTGGTCAAGTTACTTGAAAAAAGTAATCAGTAACTAATTACTGATTACTCCCCCCAAAAAGTAATCCAGTTACTTTACTGATTACTTATTTTCAAAAGTAATTAATTACTTAGTTACTTTTTAAAAACACGTTTTACAACCTGAATAGGTGATAAAGTGATAGATCTTTCAGCCAAATTCTACTTTTTCTGCATAACCTGAGCCTGAGGTTGGGAAGAGTCCCACAGCTCTGGAAAACCTCCTGTGTTGTACCAGTGCCAAAGACTTCACGCCCCAAGGACCTCAACAGCTACAGGCCGGTGGCTCTGACATCCCACCTGATGAAGACCCTGGAGCGGTTGGTCCTGGCTCAGCTTCGGCGCCTAACAAGCTCATCACTGGACCCACTTCAGTTTGCCTACCAGCCTGGCATTGGAGCGGATGATGCCGTCATTCACCTCCTACATCGTTCCCTCGCTCACCTGGAGACCGCTGGAAGCACTATGAGAATCATGTTCTTTGATTTCTCCAGTGCCTTCAACACCATTCTTCCCTCGGTTCTAAAGGACAAGCTGGAGAACTCTGGAGTGGACCATCACCTCACTACCTGGATCCTGGACTACCTCACCGACCGACCACAGTATGTGAGGACTCAGGGCTGTGTGTCGGACAGGGTCGTCTGCAGTACGGGGGCCCCACAGGGAACGGTTCTGGCTCCGTTCCTCTTCACCATCTACACTGCAGACTTCTCCCACAATTCCACCCAGTGCTTCCTGCAGAAGTTCTCTGATGACTCTGCAATAGTCGGCCTCATCACTGATGGGGACGACAAGGAGTACAGAGGACTGACTCAAGACTTTGTGGACTGGTGCCAGCTGAACTACCTCCAGATCAACGCCAGTAAAACCAAGGAACTGGTGGTAGACTTCCGCAGGCACAAGCATTCTCCACTGCAACCACTAAACATCCAAGGTATGGACATTGAGGCTGTGGACAGCTACAGGTACCTTGGTGTTCATCTGAACAATAGACTGGACTGGACTCATAACTCAGACGCCCTCTACAGGAAGGGCAGAGCAGGCTGTACCTGCTGCGGAGACTCAGGTCGTTTGGAGTGGAGGGCCCACTCCTGAAGACCTTCTATGACTCTGTGGTGGCTTCTGCTATCTTTTATGGTGTGGTCTGCTGGGGCGGCAGCATCTCTGCTGGGGACAGGAAGAGACTGAACAGGGTGATCCGAAGGGCCAGCTCTGTTCTAGGATGCCCTCTGGACCCAGTGGAGGTGGTGAGTGACAGGAGAACGGCGGCTAAGCTGTCATCCCTGTTGGACAACATCTCCCACCCCATGCAGCAGACTGTGACAGCACTGAGCAGCTCCTTCAGTGGGAGACTGCGGCACCCACGGTGTGGGACGGAGAGATTTCACAGGTCTTTCCTCCCCACTGCTGTCAGACTCCACAACAAAGACTTTAACTGAACAAACACACACATCCATACATATGCAATAATACTAAGTGCAATAATCTTTTCTGGCATCGTTGTATTTTTACTCAGTCGTATATAGTATTTGTATTTGTATTCTATTTTTATCTTATTGTATATTTATTTTATTTTATTCTACTGTATATAGTATTTTATTCTATTCTGTACAGTTGTGTACTGTATTTATTCTTATTGTATTCTAATTTTTGCCTCATAACTTTTGCACTGTCCACTTCCTGCTGTGACAAAACAAATTTCCCACGTGTGGGACTAATAAAGGTTATCTTATCTTATCTTAATCCATTCGCTTCCGCTTATCCTTTTCAGGGTCGCCTATCCCAGCTGTCATAGGGCGAGAGGCGGGGTACACCCTGGACAGGTCGCCAGTCTGCCGCAGGGCCAACACACAGGGACAGACAGCCATTCGCACATTCACACCTAGTGACAATTTGGATTATCCAATTAACCTATCCCCAGAAGCTGCATGTCTTTGGACGGTGGGAGGAAGCCGGAGTACCCGGAGAGAACCCACGCAAACACGGGGAGAACATGCAAACTCCACACAGAAAGACCCCGGCCTGATGGTGGAATTGAACTAAGGACCTTCTTGCTGTGCGGCAACAGTGCTAACCACCGTGCCACCGTGCTAATTTAATTATATGCAACATTCTCTGACTGGAAGAAATTAGTTTAACATTTAAACCTATTTTCTGCACATTCCAGCTCATAAAATAAAATATTTTGTGTGTTTACACTCAGTCTTTCAAATAGATGCAAGTAAAACACAGCAGAAAATAAATAAAGTCACAGACTCAGCGGTCCTGTTGCTCTATTTTCACCTGTAAAGCAGGCGGAGGTTTACCCTGGTCCAGGTGTGCCGCGGTCAGTGGAAGAATCCGCGAGTTTCTCTGTGAGTTTCCCATTACGTCGTAGCTACTCGGTGCTTGTTGGAAGTTTAGGGGTTTTTTTCGCTGTAAAAAGAAGTTTTCTTCCCACGCACAGCGGACACTAATGTTTTTGTCACTTTTTATGGAATCAAACTCAAAGTAAGGTCAGTACTTCCACGCTTTAAACGCTGCACGCTCACACTCTCTCTGCACTCGATATATGATCCATTGTTGATCTGCACACAGCTGTTGTAAATGGTAAATGGCCTGTATTTGTATAGCGCTTTACTAGTCCCTAAGGACCCCAAAGCGCTTTACATATCCAGTCATCCACCCAGTCACACATTGGTGATGGCAGCTACATTGTAGCCACAGCCACCCTGGGGCGCACTGACAGAGGCGAGGCTGCCGGACACTGGCGCCACCGGGCCCTCTGACCACCACCAGTAGGCAACGGGTGAAGTGTCTTGCCCAAGGACACAACGACCGAGACTGTCCAAGCCGGGGCAGTCGAACCAGCAACCTTCCGATTACAAGACGACCTCCCAACTCTTGAGCCACGATCGCCCCCTAACGTCGCACTCGCTTACGTCACTGTCGTGAGACATTCTCGCAAAAAAAATCACGGTTTTAGTAACGCAGTAACGCAGCGTTCCTACGGGAAAGTAACGGTAATCTAATTACCGTTTTTGCAATAGTAATCCCTTACTTTACTCGTTACCTGAAAAAAGTAATCAGATTACAGTAACACATTACAAGTAACGTGTTACTGCCCATCTCTGGTTACAAAGATGTTTCTGATCTCAGGATGGAAATTCCCCGTTGGAATTTTCAGCCCCCCACTTGGAAAGTCGGAGTCTCCACACCAACCCTGGCTTAGCAGTGCAAGACGGTGGCAGTGTCCTGGAACTTAAGCTTTACTCCTCGTCAGGCGGGACTGTCACATGGGGAAGGCAGCCATATTAGGAGAGTGGTGTTTAAACTGGGCGAGCATCATTTCACAGGGGTGCTGACGTTCTGTTTTCGAGGTGTATTTCCTAAACCTGAGTAGCTTTTAGTGTCTAAACAGAACCAGTGAGTCAAAGTGAAAAAAACCCCGAAAAAAAACAAAAGCTAAATGTGACTGATCAGGTCAAACGTTCCTGACAAGAACTATCCAGAGGTGTGGACTCGAGTCACATGACTTGGACTCGAGTCAGACTCGAGTCATTAATTTTATGACTTTAGACTTGACTTGAAAAAATGTTCTGAGACTTGTGACTTGACTTGGACTTTTACACCAATGACTTGGGACTTGAATTGGACTTGAACCGGTTTACTTGAAAAGACTTGATATTTTACCCCAAATATAAAATTTAACATGCATATTATATAGAGATTGAAAATGTGACGTCATTCACGGGTAGAACCGCAAAGGATTCTGGGAACTCGTGGCAAGCGGTACTAGCGCACGCAGGCTTTCAATTAAAATCAGCTATACAGCAATAAAAAGAAACACAAAAATGTCAAGAAGCTGTTGTATTATTAACTGCAATAGCCGGTCGCATGACAGCCACGGGAAGCCGACGGGTAAAGAGATCGGTTGTTATCGGATTACGTCGTTGAAGAGAAATTGTTCGAGCCATGTTTCCGAAGTAACAAAGACGCGACGGATGGCCTGGATTGCAGCCATTCAAAGATCAAATATAACGTCCCAGAACTCTCACAGGTTAGTCTGCTCCAAGCATTTACACGAAGGTCAGTCTGCTGTTGTAGTTAATGCGTCATTTTCATAACATAATTAGTGATATAGGTTACAAGCAAGTCTGGCGCTGAACAGAAATTGTCGCGCTATGCTCCTTTATTTATTGTGCATAAATAGTGAATTGTCCCGACACAATATTGTGTTTCGCTTCTGTTATTATGGTACATTGACAAAAACATATACTTTTATTCACAGGATAAAACAGGTTTTTTGTATCACTAATTGCCCAGTGCGATTACAGACTGCGGTAAAGTGAGCCGTCATTTGTGAGCCGCGGTCAAGCCAGCCGCCTCCTATCCGCGCGGTGATTACAGCATACAATATTGTTGTCACTGCTACATTTCTGTAACGCTACCAGAAATTATTTCCACTACTAATTAATTACCGTTGAGCTCAAAGGTTATATTAATAAACGGTTAAGGAATGTGTATTTATGACGACAATTTGTGAGACTGGTAAACTTATGATACGTACGATGGTCTTTCGTTCTACACGGTGCATTTCAAGGTCCTGCACCCATCTGTCGGTAAACTGTACCTGGGCTTGTTGCAGTGACCTGAAGTTACTAAACTTCATGAGTGTGTGCACTCACTCCAAGAACCGTATGATTATAAATATGCATATAAATATGCTAAGATGAGATAGTTGACTTCATCTAACTAGCAAATGTTGTCCAGGCTACGTTGGTGATTCAGTTTTTTTTAATGTGTATGATATTTTTGTCATGCGATTTTAAAGCCGGTCCTACAACCGCATCCAAGAATAACATGCAGCTTATCTCAGAACTGTCGGTGAAAATTATTCTTGGAGCTAGGTTTAATTGAGCTGCATTTTAAAGAGGTGCAATTTCACAATTTGTGTATATTTTCTAAGTTCACTATTTTGTCATGTGTTGAGAAAAACACAGATTTAAAAATTACATGGTCTAATATTTACATTTAGCATAACTGCAACATTATTTTTTCGTTTGTTTTTTTTAAAGACTCGAAAGGACTTGAAATTCAAAGTTTCAGACTTGTGACTTGACTCGGACTTTTACACCAGTGACTTGAGACTCGACTCTGACTTGCCTGACATTACTTGAGACTTGACTTGAGACTTGAGGATAAAGACTTGAGACTTACTTGAGACTTGCAAAACAATGACTTGGTCCCACCTCTGGAACTATCTGAGGAACCCCAACAAAGGAAAAGGATCCTGAAAGTCAAAGGATTGTTTTAACACACAAGAGTTGAGGCCAGAGAGGTTCAGGTAAACTTGTTCAGGTGCAGTCACCTGAGAAGAAACACATGAAGGTCGCCTGGCACAGATTAAAACACTGGTGGCGGTTCCAAGATGAACCTTTTATTCTTTACCCAGTTTGCTGAAAACCAGAGCAGCGAGCTCTGCAGGGAGCTTTTGTTCAGGACCTGGGACAATCACAAGTCAGTGGGAACCCATCAGCAGCATGAATGGGAGCCACAGGTGTTAACCAATCAGAGAAGGACAAACATGGAACAGGGCGTTTGGCTGACTGGCACCTTTTTCTGCATCAGTATTCAAACTGAAGCCTTCCAGTAATCGCATCGTTCATTTTTACTGGTTGTATTTTTCTTTCTTTCTCTGAACGATTTCCCGGATCATCAGTATGATGGAACTGGTTTTATTGTGTGTTATATTTGCTGTGTTGTGTATTTGTGTTGTGTTGAATAACTCTCCAGGCGCTTTTTTCTTCTCTTTCTATCGATTGATTCTTTTTATCCTAATAAAAAAATGTAGAAAATGATTCTGCAGCAGAAACTTTCTCACTAAAAACTCTGACGGGGACGTGTAAGCGATGCTGAGGACGCACCGGTGGCATCGGCTCGATTTCATTTGGGATTATTTCTCAGCTGTCGGCTTGCTGCCACATGCTGCAGAGAAACGAATCAGTGTTCGGTCAGCTTCACCCTCTGACTTCAGCCGAACCTCCGACTACCTCAGGCTGCCTTTAAAACACAGACTGACCAGAACTCACATATTACACGTCACACTATTCATGTGAACACTGTGTGAGCTTCTTGGCTCCTGCATCGATCATAAATAAATATTCACTATCTGCTGCAGAAAAACAAAGAAACACAGCAGGAACCAGCTGATCAGGACCAAACATGGAGCAGCTCATTTCCATAAACATTCCTGCCTTTGGGCTTCGTGGGCTGTCGGCTGCATCGATGCATCTGGCTCAGCTTCAGCACTTTGGCCAGATGTGGAGTGAAAATCATAACAATCGTGGTTTAAAGTAGAGCTGTATCATTAACCCAATTTTAATCTCGATTGTTTTTTCAGCTTCCCGCAATTAAATAAAGAGACGGAGTGATACTGAAACTGCTGAAATATTCCACCAATACAGGACAAAGCAAAAGCTAATTAAGCGCTCCCTTAATCACCACCTGATGATGTACCAGCACCGAGTTCCTGGATTTACTCTGGATGAGTAACACCTCATTCAAACGCTGATTATACAACAAAACCCAAAAGCCCAGCAGAGGGTGAAGAGCTTTTCCTCGCTCGTTGCCTCAGATTTGGAAGCAGAAATCACGAGTGCTACACAAATAACTTATTCAACCTCCTGAAAACACTCCACAACCTGCAGCATGACGAATGCACGAAAGCCAAGAGAAACAGTGCAACAGCTGCTCACATGAAGCATCACATGTAAGCCATCAAACCTGTACGGAGCATCAGCGTATCCGTCCAGCTCACAAAGACGCTGAAATCACCACACGTGGGTCTATTTTCAGGAAAACGGTGGGCATGCTGGATGAAAGCTTTTGATCCACTCGCACAGGTATTATCCCAAAGTAGAGAAGCCTGCGCTGCACGCACACACCGAGGATGTCACTTATTCTTCGTGCTGCTGCAGTGAGTGCAAAAAGATTTCATATTTTAACTCTCTAGTTTAGAGATGCTCCTCAGTCAGGTGAAGAGAAAGCTGGTTTGAATGCACTGACCACTAACAAGGAGCTGTATGAGGGGAAACACGTCCCCTTTAGCCCTGCTGACCACTGAAAGCTGTTCTGGTGCCTTTTTAAAACAAATGCAACCATGAAGGGACTCATAACCAGAGGAAGGCGTGACCCTGCACGTTCTACATGGGTTTCCTCCTACGAGCACGGTGCAGGGCCTTCGACTGTCATCTGCTCCTGCTTCTTCCATCTCATCCTCAGACGTGGGAGGGATGAGAGATAACTTCTAACAAGCACAAACACCTGCCAGCAGCTTGGAAGTGTGAGCGTGGCACTTCAAAGGGAGCGCACTCACAGCTGTGACGCTCTCGGGGCGAGGGCACGACCACGTGACCGTGGAGAGGATGAAAAGGACGGAGGAGTGCAGATGAACATCAGCCCGGCAGACTCCTGATCCTGACCTCGGCTCCACCCGCGGATCATCGCTCAGCGTCTCTCCGAGTCAGCCCGCTGCAGGCGGCGAGCGGCGGTTTATCTGTCCTCCTCCTGAAACAGAGCACCCTGCAGACACTCATTAGCACACCCAGACAAAATGTTCCTCTAAAGTTACTTTTTGGGGGGAAAGTCAGTCTTGTTTCTGTTCGCTGAGCGCCACCAGACCTCAGACTGATTTACCTTCTCCCAGAGTGGAGCCTCTGTGTCCTCTTTATCTCCAGCGGTCAGCAGGGATTTGATTTGCTGACTGGGAAACATTAGTGAGATAAGTGTGTCCCTCCACCATCGCCTCGGGTTTCCTTGAGGGAGGCGATCGTTCACTTGATTGACTCTGTGTTTTCCTTTCTTCCCGTCGGGATTGGCAGCAAATAGAGTTCATAATTGACTAGCTTGTTCTTGGAAAATGAGCTCAGTTACTATCTAAGTGGCTGCGGTGTCTGAGTGGTGCCGGCGGGGTGGATGCAGCGGTTAGCTGGGGCTGCGAGTCCCGGAGGTGTCCCTGCCCTTTGACGGAGACGTGGTGGGAGTCACGATTCTACACTCGCTGCACAGGAGGAGGAGGTGCTCGTGCGTTTTGTGACGGTCTTCCTTGATTTTCTTCGTGGCAGCGATCACCACCCTGGCAGAAACTCGGACACGTTGTCTAAAGGTTCGGAGAAATGTTGCTGAGTGGATGCATATCCAGCTATAAGAAGCAAAAAAAGATGAAGATGAGCAGACACAGCGGGAGTTACTGTTCATAACCTGAAGTGTTTGTGTGGAACATTATTTGCCTTTAACAACGAAGAACTGCTTTCTGTCACTTAAAAAATATATGAAAGGTTAGAAAATGTTTTCTTTCCAGTCCAGTCAGACAGGTCTTTGAACTGCTCCCAGAATCAGATCTCAGTCTGTTGAAGGCCCTGTCAGTGACTATGGTCCTCAGCTGCCTGCTGACCTGAGATCAGTTACATCTGTACCTACGTTCAACAACAGACTGAAACTATTCACACTGAAACGACAGCCCCTTCTCCATTAGTGCCTACTCGGATCGACTCGCCACGACTCGGTTCGACCGGTTTTTCATTACAATCGAGTACCACTTAATGTGTGTGCCTGTCGTCATAGCAACACAGCCAAGCATCCCATGACATGGGGCGATCGTGGCTCAAGAAGCAGTTCGTCTTGTAATCGGAAGGTTGCCGGTTCGAGCCCCGGGTCGGACAGTCTCGGACGTTGTGTCCTTGGGCGAGACACTTCACCCGTCGCCTACTGGTGGTGGTCAGAGGGCCCAGTGGCGCCAGTGTCCGGCAGCCTCTCCTCTGTTATACTAATTACCTCACAGGATGCTTGGCAGCATTGCTATGACGACAGCCATGCACATTAGGTGGTGCTCAATTGTAATGGAAAACCAGTTGATCTGAGACGAGGTGAGTGGGTACTGATGGGAAAGGGGCTTATAAAACAACTGACTCAGGCCTGCAGTAAATATGCATGTTTTTGTTTGTTTGTTTTGCTTGTTTGTGTTCAGGTTCCACAAACATACACAGGGTTTCATGTCTGTATCTTCTGTGTTGAACGCTTTGAGCACACTAAGCAGATTAAATGGAGGCTGAACTCTGAGATTCTTAAACCTGCTCGTAGCTCTGATTCGGCTGCTGTTCTGTCTGGTTATCATCATGTCCGTGGAATCACAGCCGCCTCTTTTTTAGCCACGGCGTTCTAACATGTCTGAGCCTTTACGAGACTCACTCGTGCTGCGTCGCTTCATGACGTATTTCCCAAAACTGACATAAGACACAAAGCAGAATCCCCTCCTGTCCTGCAGTTAGTCTCCTGCAGGCGCGTTACTGATGCAGAGGCAGAAACGAGGATAATAAAGATGATGAAGACGAGTGCTGACTCTGAATGTTCCACTAAATGTAGAGTCTGTGTTTCCATTCAGCCTCGCGCTCAGGTTAGTGCCACTCCTCATTAAGTTACCTGAGTTTATTTGTATTTGCTGCTCAGCAGAGTTTATTGAGTTACTTTGACTCAGATGTAATCCAGCTGCACTCAGCAGCATCAGAGCTGAGCTGTGACTCACAGCAGGTTACGTCCTTGTTAAAAGCACATGAATGGATCAGTAAAGTCACAGAGAGCATCATAAGGCGATAACTCTCCCGTACATGAGAGCGCTGCAGAGCTGCTTTTGTCCTGAATCATGAATCACAGCTGAATGATTCAAGTCAATTGCAGCGTCCTTTACTAACGGCGAACAAAGCGACTGAAGTCGGAGCGATTTTCCACCTGTAATGTGAACACGAGACTCTCGCTTCAAAAACACACTCATCACGCTCGGTGTGGGGGGGGCTCCTGATTGCATCTGCGGGCCTCCACTTTATCTCGGTCCTGTATATAAGAATGAATCAAAGCTGCCCTCCGACGAGTTTCAAGCACAGTCCATTGATTTAAGACTGTCGACCTTATTGAGGCACCGCAGGACACGCCTGAGGAATACAGAGGCGATTCATCTTTCAGACGCGAGACAGCGTGGACTCAGCAAAGCAGCGCGGTGATGCAGGAAAGATGTTGGGGAAAGGCAACAAAGAGGCAGAGCGCGCACAGCTCGCTGCAGTCACAGAGCGAGCATCAGAAACAGACGTCTCAGAGGTTTCAGCGCTGAAACATGAAGCCAGTGAAATTAAAGCTGAGGAGGATCAGCTCAGCGTCCTGATGAGTTTCTGCTCTCAGACATGATGTTCATGTTAGAGACACAGAGGAGCAGGAAGCAGCGTGAAAGCAAAGCCGTCTTATTTGTAACACATTTAAAAATATTATTAAATATTTGTTAGATACTTTATAAACATGTATTTGGAATTTTAACACATTATTATTCAGCTGTTTTTCTGGCTTTTTAAATTCTTTTTTGGTACATTTTATTAAAATTGTTGCAGCATTTCTGCGTTTGAATCATTGTTCTGTGTTTCTGACATTTCACCAAGTCCTCCGTGATTATCAGTGAATGCCAAACATGTCCAGGTGCAGTGGACACAGCTGTTTCTTTAAAGCTCTGTGACACTCTGCGTAGTGATTAATAAAATGAAGCTCTCCACATTTCTAACAGTAACTAACTGTCAGGACAAATATCCTCTCTGTAATTACGATGTCACCCGTTTCTGTCTCTGCTTATTTTAAGAATGTGATCGCTGAACTCCTGCTGAGAAAACCTCCTCAGACCCGGGATAATTTCACACCAACGTCCTTGCTGCTGAGCATTTGACTGCTTATTTAAAAGTGGAAACAAACTTTCTCAGACTGAATCTGTGGTTTGGTTTGAAAATATTCATTTATTTGATATTTTTTAATATATTCATGTACTTGTTTCTGTTCAGCGCAGCCGCTGAAATCTCTCGTCTGAACCCTGTTTGTTAGTATGCAGACGATGTTGTACTTCAGTGAAGGGGATTACCAACTGAATCCTTTTTTAAAAATTTACACAATTCTTTGTTGGTTTTAACAAGTTTTACATATTACGCCGTGAACAGAAGATAAAATAATGACAAAACACATAATGATAGAAACAAAAATAAAGCAAACCATGACAGGGGGGGGGGGAGACAGGCATGACATTAGCACTTCATGCCGTCAAATCCAGAGTTACGTTGCAGTTCTCCAAAAAGTTGTAGAATTTTGACCAAAACTTGTCCGGCTTGTTTCTTAAGGTATTTTCTCCAGAGTCCATATAGACGTCAGTCCATTAAGCCACTGAGAAAGTCCACATATTTTTTTATCTTTCCAACACTTAGCAAAACATTGCTTGGCTTCCAAAAGTCCGATCCTTAACAGAGCTCTGATGTTTGCAGCAGGTACTAAATTGTTCGGGTACATATTTAAAATACATGTTTTGGGATCAAGATTTATCATCTTTTCCCAAAAGACTTTCACATGTGGGCTCTTCCATTCCCAAGTGTTTCAAAGCAGATCATCAAAGTGTTTTTCAGAAAGGGGTTCTTGGTTTGTTTAATTACTGTCTTCCTGTCAGCTGAATAAAGATAGAAGTTAGAGGGAATTTAATTTCTGTAGACAGAAACCCACGTGGGAGTCTGCTCATTCACAAAGCAAAACGCTGCCGCTCTGATTTGGGCCCAAAAGTACCACATTAAATCTGGAAGTTGTAAACCCCCTCTTTCATATGGAAGGTAGAGTAAGGAGAGTCTGAGCCTCGATCTTTTATTATTCCAAATAAAATTTCTGAATATTGAGAAACCAGAGACTTTGTCCCAAATGCTAAATGTTGGTGGACAGCCTCCTACATATTGATAATATTGAGATATTGAGAGTATCAACAATCAGTCGTTTGTATCTCAGAGTGTCACCAAAATGCACTCTATTATTTCAAGTTGTCGACTTCTGTTACAATGTTGTGAGTTTATAATAGTATCAATAAATAGTTTGTTACTTATTACAGCTGTGTTTGCCTGTATCCTGCTATCGTGTTTTTGTGTAAAATATCAACAAAAATGAGCTTTATGACGAGGATTGTTTTCCTGCTGGAAGCAACATCAGAAGATGGGACACTGTAGTCACAAATGGATGGGCAGGGTCAACAGCAGCTGTAGGCTGTGGGGGTTACACGGTGCTCAGAGCTCGCCAAGAGAATCTCCCCCACATCATCACGCCACCAGGAGCCTGAATGCTGATACTCGATAGATCCGTGCTTTCATGATCCTGACTGATTGGACCAGGGTGTGAGCTTCAGTTTCCAACTGTGTTTTTTTTTACAGGTACAACATGTGTTAACGGGGAACCGTCCATCAAAAATATAAGACCTAAACATGCCAGGTTATAGTAAAGCTGCTAAATGACGTGTGCAGGTCACATAAAACTGTACAGTAAACAGAGACAGGTAAACAACAAGAACACACCAGGTTCCCCTGACAGCCATCTGATCATCTGAGTTTCTGTTGCCTTCCTATCGTCTGAAAGCCGTCGGTTTGAGTCTGTTTATTCTTCTGTGACATCAGCAAAGACATTGTACCTAATAATGTGGCTGCAGGATGTATATATACTGAATGGGGATGAGAAGCTTAACAATTCTTAGTGTTATCTTGTGTTCTTATTTAAATCATTGAGTCTTGGCAGGAGCTACACTAATAAAGTTTTTATGATTGTTATTTGCCTGAGCTGCAGATCTCTGAGCGCGCACGGCCACAGACTATTTCCTGGAACCATTCAGTGAAACCTTTCCTCAGCTCATCTCCAGGACCTCTCGGTGCTCGGGCAGAATTACTCTGTCTCAGAGGTGACAAATGGATAATAAAAGACCTGATTTGAGGAAGCAGAATGGACGGCGGGATTTCTTCCCGTGGAAACTTCTTCCTCGCCGTCTTCCTCGCCGGCCACTTGTAGAGATGGCAGCCAATTTAAATGCATATCACCGACAGTTAGACGGTCACAAGTGATGTGGTACAGGTCAGCATGTGGCAAAACTGGTTTAGCAGTTTTCTTGGGAGGATTGGAGAGGCGGTGCATAATCAATCGCCCCGGCGCTTTGTAATTCTGATGCCCGAGCCGAGCGCCTCAAATCTCCGCCCTATTAAAATGTAGCAGCATGGGGCGCTGCTGTGAGGAGCTGCAAACTGATCGAAGCCTTCTGCAGACCAGATCTAATCAGACACCCCTGCAGTGTGTGTGTGTGTGTGTGTGTGTGTGTGTGTGTGTGTGTGTGTGTGTGTGTGTGTGTGTGTGTGTAAAGTAGCTGGAGATTCATATGTGCTGCTGCTCCTCACAATCAGCACAATCAGCTCTCCTCTGCAGTCACAGGCCTGCTGTCAGATCACACAGATCTTAATGAGGGAGCGTCTCTGCTGTGAATGTTAAACCCCACACTTACAGCGAGCCGAGGAGCTCGACCCGGCGCCCTGCTGGGAGTCATGTTCCCCACTCGGCTGAGGAAGCAAACAGGAAGACACAGAGTGTGCTCATGTGTGAAATGATGTTGTCCAGTCTGCGTGCAGCCCGCCGTTACTGCTGTTTGTGTGTTTCCTTTAGTCTCTGTCACAAACACAGGAGTCACTGCAGGAATTCTGGGAAAAGTCACCAGAATCGAGCGTGGGAATGAAGGTCTGACCCACTCACAGCGAGCACAGAAGTCAACCTGTGGTAACGATCCAATCAGACGGCTGCATTAGCATCACAGAGGGAAGTAGAGTTAAAAAACGAGCCCCTCTGTTTCTCGATAGCTTCCAGTACAGTAAATGGAGAGCGCCTACAGGTTTGTACTGGAAGTAAAGACTTTACAATAACACGGGTAAGATTAGCTCGTCTTTGGGGACCTGACCCTCAGTCACAGATACTCTCCTCTGCACACACAGGCGTGCGCAGTACGCATCACACAAAGGACAGAGTGGGACGCTGTTTGGATACTTACACATTTACACACATGGTTATGGATGTGAGAGCTGAAGCAGCTCAGTGAAACAGAGGGTGCAGTCACAGAGAGGAGTTCAGCTCTCTGACGTGAACCTCGTTAAGCATCAGCCCTGCTCGTTTACCAGCACAGAGTGGAAAAGGACACAGACCCACAGCTGGGCAATGCTGGATCAAGTCCGGATGTTGGATCACGTCACAAGTGGAAACTGACAAAAACACATGACACACACTTCTAAAAGCCGCACTGGGAATCAAAACTAAGCTTCTGAAAAATGCAAAACAAACTGAAGCATTGAATAAAACTAAAACTAAAAAGCTTGAACATGAACAACAAAACTGAAATATGCTTCAAACAACTAGAAGCAAAACACAATTAAAGATTCAGAAACTGAACAAAAAGACATTTGGAAAAACAACGGAAAGAGGGAAAGAGGTGTGGGACAAAAAACAACCACACACATAAAAAAATCTAATCCTGAATGTCTGAACTTTTTAATCTTTAATTCATTTAATTTTGTGCAGAAACAAACACACTGACCGGAGGGCGCCGCCCTGCACTCTGAAACAAGCGCAGCTTATCCAGGACATCTTTGCCTGGTCCGGCTCATCTTATCCTAACATCAGCAGTCACATGAAGCTGCTTATCAACCTCGTAAGTGAACCCACAGTTTACCGACTGGGCTCTTAGCTGATTCACATGGAAGGGGCGGTGCTGGCAGCATTTGGCCAATCAGAAACAAGGACAGGACTGATGCCAGCAGAGTGTCTTTTACAAAGGAAACTATGATTACACAAATAGAGACAGGAGACATGATTCAGCAACACTTCACGTTCCTGAGGGAGTGCTGCTGAATCATGAGGTGACTGAGTGCTCAGGGATATAATTATTGAAACTTATCACATTTAATTTCTTAAGAAAAGGATGTAGATGTGATGTTATCGAATTCCTGTCCACAATCTCCATTTTAGACCTTATTCAAGTGTTGATTGTTATAGATTTATCTTAATTGTTCCCACATGTTTGTTCAGTGTCCTTTCAAAGTGTCCTTGGGCTCAGACGCAGCCAGAATCAAAGCCGAAACGCTGCAGTTAGTGGAGAACCTGCTTATTGTACCTTAATACAAACACTGGTAACACTTTAGAACATGACCCACAAGTATCCTTTAATTTCATGTAACAAGTTTTGTACAGGTAACAACAAAATAATAACATAAAATTAAATTAAGTAATTTTAAGTACTGAGTTATTTCATAGTAAATTTCTGGGACAACAAAAATATTTCCACATCTTATATCTTATGTAGCCTTTACCTTCCTGCAAATTGCATGTAAGTACGGGGTCTTTGAACATTATTCACTATATAACATATACTGGGTACTTGTCAAAGGCCAAAACAGAGAGAATGAGGAGGAGCTTCTTCCCCCAGGCTATTCGGGGCCTGAACCAGGTGTAGGACTGGACTCTCCCACACACGTCACTATAAGACTGGACTCTCACACACGTCACCACACGCACCACCACACATTTCCTATAATCCTATAATTCCTATAATTTATAATCCTTATCTTTATAATCTCTTCTGCTATTTGCACATTCTTTACTCTAAATTCCTAAGTTAATTTGTAAATTTTTGTAGTAAACTGTAAATATTGTAAAACTTTCTTCTGTCATTTAATGGTCGGGCATTGTACAGCTACAAGCATTTCACCCCCATGTCATACTGTGTATGGTTGTGTGTGTGTGTGACAAATAAAATTTGAATTTGATTTGAATTTGTTTCATTGTTTCCTGCAAAAACCTGACGTGTTGCCCACAAATTGCATGTAAGTACAGGATACTACACATCAGTCACTCCACAACACGATGCCAGACAGTACAGGCTGTGTTGGAGAGTAAAGGAACACATGTACTGCTGTTACGAATTTAAAATACAAAATATAAGTTATTCCGTTACAGTTACTGTTTAAAAAGGTGTTATTCAGAATACAGTTACTTTGTTGAAATAAATGATTACACTGTTTCATACGGTTATGAACTCCATATTTTTGGTTTCCACGCCGGTGGATACCAAAACATGCATTAAGAGGCTCTAATGCCTGTGATTTATCACTATTACTGAAGGTTACTCTCCACACCAACACCAACCAGATGTTTAAATCTTAATATAAATGAGTAACAGTAGGTGGACATTAGGTAAGGCTGCACTTTCTGCAGCGACCTTGTATAGAAACTATTTCTGTATCAGTAATATTTAAGTATTTAAGTAATTAAAAAATCTAGTTGGTATTACTTTCACAAGATTATTTCTAGCTAGCCGGTTGTTAATGCTATCCATCAAGTCTAACAGTCTAGAGTTAATGAACTAACCTCTGCTAACGCCAGCTAGCAATGTTAGCTTGGTGGTGAGTAACCTTCAGTAATAGTAATAAATCACACAGCAATAGGACATTCATGTAGTTTTAAAACGCATGATAATATAATAAGTAATCCAAAGTATTCAGAATACGTTACTGTCATTAAGTCACATAAGGGAATACGTTACACAATACATTTTGGGGCATGTAATCTGTAATCTGTAGTGGAATACATTTTAAAAGTAACCTTCCCAACAGTGAGTACAGGGTACTTGTTTCATTATTTACTGCAAAAACCTGACTTGATACACAAAATTACACGTACAGGCTACTTGCGCCCTATTCGTGGGTCGTGTTATACAGTGAGACCCAAACACTGAGCGTCAGGTAGCAGCTTCAACAGAGAACACAAGAAAAAGAACCTGAGTGTGAGATCAAATAACAACATTTCAGCCACGAGAATTCAGCTAACAAAATCTTAGGTTTCCTCATTTCTGCTTTTAATGTAATCTACTGTAATGTTATGGGGTGGCGGTAGCTCAGGTGGCAGAGCAGGTCAGCCACTAACCAGAAGGTCGGTGGTTTGATTCCAGTCTGCATGCCAAATATCCAAGATACTAACCCCATGTTGCTCTCCGATGCATCGTGAATGATACACAGAGCACTTAAAAGCTTAGAAGAAGTGACTGGGTGAAGGAATTAGTTGTATAAAGTGCTTTGAGTGCTCAGTCAGAGCAGAAAGTGCTATATAAGAACCAGTCCATACTGTAAACCCTTTTCCATGTAGACAAGCTTTGCTGCAAACATACCTGAGAGCAGCAGCCGGCTCACAGTTTCTAAATGAGCCACAAAGCGTCCCAGGAGAAATAAATCCTGAACACGACTTGATCTGTTAGAATAGATGTTACATCTGAGTCTCCGAGCTGTGCATCCACGTCTGAGAGAGAGAGCGAAAACCTAGAAGGTCATTTTCAAACACGCTGTGCTGCTCTTCAAAAATAATCTGAATTATAAAACAGTTTCTGTAGTTTGCTTTCAGAGTTGCAGCTGTGATTCAAACGAGGACAGGAGATGGTGGGAATCCAGGGAAGAGTAGGTTTTAGTTTAATTCTTTATGTTTTTCACTTCAGATGATTAGAAATTGGCCCTCGTTTTAGTCCAACCCAACTAAACCGATCACTCAGGGTCGGGTCCGAGTGCTTCGTGACCAGCTCATAAATCTGAAGGGATGAAGTGGACTTTTAGAAAGTCATTGTGAATTGTGGATTTGATCGCTGTGGCAGAGAAAGGCGTCCACTGTGCTGCAGGTTTCTATCTTTGTGCTGCTGCTTTCTTTTCTCAGCAGGCAGCTCGGCCGACATGTCAGAGCAGCCGGCTGACACCACCTCTATCCCTGACACTCTGACTCTTCCTCAGACTGCCTGCCTTCCTCTGCCCACGACGCTTTGAACACCAACCTGTCAGCGGTGTGAAAAACAGAGTACGGGTGTGCCGAGGAGAGAGTCTCATATTGATCTGGTTTGTTTTTCTCACTCTTTACAACATTAATGTGTTTAAAAAAGACAAAAATCTTTGTAGCATTCGTATTTTAGCTGCTGACACTTTGACGTGCACTAGAGAAACAGTGTAAAGTGGAACTTCATTAAAGGTTCAGCTCATCTCATTGTGGCTCTGCAGGCTGAAATAAATGCAGCAGCTTTAGTTTGCACAAGCGTAACATTTCCTCCAGTCTGCTTCAGTCCAAAGTGCTGATGCTCCTCTGAAGATGCTGCAGTGTCTCAGGTGTGGACCCTGCTGTCTGCAGCACATGAAGCTCTTTGGTCAGTGTTGTGTTTGAACCTACCAAACACTTTTTACTGCCCAAGTCTGACCCCAGAGTGAAAGTAACACCAGCATCTCCTCAGCCCTGAGACACCAAAGACAACAATCTGTGTACAGCATCATCACTGCCATACCTTAAAACATATTTTTATACATGTCTTTATATTTTTATTTGTTAATAACGTACAGATACAGTTGTCACAGCTTCCTCCTGGAGCATGTTTGCCTTGGTTTGAATGTGTTTCCTCAAACTTATGAAGTAATGTGTGGAACTAAGAGACAGTAAAGGAGCTCTAATTCAAAGCATCTGTAGTTTTAATCACTGCTAATAGCTGAGAGTGCATTCAATTCAGTTTTATTTACACAGCGCAAAATCACAACAACAGTCACCTCAAGGTGCTTTATGCTGTAAGGTCGACCCTACAATAATACACAGAGAGAAACCCAACAATCATATGACCCCCTATGAGCAGCACTTTGGCGGCAGTGGGAAGGAAAAACTCCCTTTTAACAGGAAGAAACCTCCAGCAGAACCAGGCTCAGGGAGGGGCGGGGCCATCTGCTGTGATTGGTTGGGGTGAGAGAAGGAAGACAGGATAAAAGATAAGAAGACTAGATTTATCAGTAATATCCAGCCATGTGTGTGTTTCTCTTTTGATTTTAATCTTATTAACAGTAATATTTAACGTTTCTGATTCATTTAGCTTGACCTAAACTTGGCTGGTCGTGATGAACAGACGAGGTGAAGGAGCTCGTTAACGTTACCTGTTTATAGTTCCCAGAGAGATCTCAGCTTGAATGTGTTAACATCTGAATTTAAAGGCATCGCGCAGAACGTGACGATGAAGGACGATGAAGCTTTTTTAAAACAAAAACATTTGTCTGTCCCGTTGAATGTGCTTCTTTTTCTGTTGCATTTTCATGTATTGTTAGTATGACTGCCACTTCAGTCAGGTCTCTCCTCTAAACGAGATTTGATCTTCTAAAACAAAGGTAAAAAAATGAGCTGCCCTCTGAGCAGTGCGAACACAGAGAGAGGAGACAGAGCAGCAGGAGCTTCTGTGTGAATGACAGCAGCTACAAAACTGCCAACACGTTACATAAATGCATGTTTGTCTTGTTGCTTGGACTCTCACCTTCTGTCGGTCCTTTCCAGTGAGCGGGTTGACCCAGTAGCTTTCTTTGGCAAACTGTTGCTGAGCAGCTCACAGATGATGTCTTTTCTCCTGCTTACATGTGGTCGCCCGGATGTTTCTCGCTCATCGCTCCAGTTTCTCTCAGGTCATGTGACACTTTCTCTCTGCAGAGACGATTCTTTGACTTTTACTGGACGAAGCTCACTGTGTTCTGTTGCTTTTTATCAGGATTTCATAGTATTTCTAAAAGTCGTGAAGTTTACTAATGAGTTAGACCGTCACACAGAAGGCGACGAAGCTGAAGATTTGTGAATTGCTTTGGGCTGATTATGAGTTTTTTCTTATTTCTGTGCCTCCAAGTGCATCCCTGCAGTCTCAGAAGGATCTGAGGCCGAAAGGCCCACTGCCCACTGTGAGCTGTGGGCAGTAGTCTGGATACAGTTTTATAGATGGTGAGGTCAGGGGTCAAATGCACACAAGTAGGTGTTTGTGAGCACTTAAAAATCAAAGCTGTAAGCAATGATGATGCGACCCCTGCACATCTGCACATTTTAAATCTGCAGTTGAACTTGTGTTTGGCAGCACATCAAAGTCCTGCCCTTTGATGAAAACTCTCTCTGCAATACAGCAACTGATCAAGTCTTTTAAAGAAACGAAGGACTCCATGAAGAAAGGCCCCCGACGATGATATACTGGTCTGTATCCATCTTTTCGTTCACCTGACTCATTAGCTCACACATCTGTGCCTGTGATTGGTCCGTGGACAGAGATATGTACAGCGGCAGCATCTGTGGAACATAGTGATAACAATTAGAAGTTCAAATGTGGAATAACTGGGATGGAAATACTGCAGGAGCGCAAACATATGTCACATGACCTCGGCTGACTAACAGGTACAACCCCAGAACCTGTTAATGTGAAGCGTTAATGCAGATGTGCAGTGTCCAATAACTCTCCAAGGGGCACTTTTGTGATTTACAACACTGCTTAAACAAGTCCTACCAGTACTCAATATGTCTCTATTAATGGGCTACGTACCTCAGGCCTTTAAGGTGGCAGCAATAAATTATTAATTTGCAGCTCCAGTCGAACTACAAAACGCTCCTAACGGAGATATATTTCCATGTTTTCTTTCCTTGTTCCTGCTTCATTATTGTGTCTGTCAGTTGCACAAAGTTCCCACAGAACTTATTGTTCCATCAGAGACAGATATCACTTTAATTTTAATATTCAAATCCTGGCTGGTGCAAATTAAGTTATCTGTGTTCATCTTCACGGCAGTCTTTCTGAACACATCGAGGGAACGCATTGACGGGAAAGGACGTGAGTGTGAGTTCAGTTATGAGATTTCATGTTGGTGGAGCTGCAGAGGTGGAGTTTCTCACTACTTTTGTTTCACTGCATGTTTTAATATCTGAACTGTTCTCAACTCAGAGACAGCTAACCCTGTGTAGGACTGTCAGCAGCAAGAACAAAATAATTCATTTCTCTGATATTATATGTGTATGTATATGTACAAATGTTTGTTGTTTTCTAGGGTTACCTGGTATCAGTATTACATTGTATCAATCAATATGTTGCTGGGACAGAAATGTATCCACTGTGTTGATCTTGGATGAATGTTATCTTGAAAACAGGTTAAATTTGAGCTCTGTCACTTCTCTGATGGCATAACAACACTGTAATAACTGCTGTAACATCATCGCTCGTGTTGACTCCTTTCACATCACGTTAAGTCTTGCCTGTTGCGTCTGTATCACCTTTATAATACATTTCTAATGGGAACAGATGTGCATTGTTTGACGATGGTTTGCACATTTCACTGATCCTATGTCCATCTTCCTCTGGCATGTGCAGTACAGAAGAGCTGCTAATAATCTGTTTCACTGCACAGTGAAACATTTCATCTGACACAGCATGCAGTGGAGTCTGTTTCTGTTCATTCTGGTTGGTAAGTGGATCATTTCACCACCGTTATTGCAGTTCTTCTCTTTCTCTTTAGTTGATCAGCTCTATCTACGATCTCTCCACTTAACCTGGACACTGTCTGCATACAACAGACACTGTGTGTGAAATCACTTGTGGCTCAATCAGCAGCTGTAGATAAGATAAGATAAGAGATAAGATAGAACTTTATTAATCCCTCGGGTGGGTTCCTCTGGGAAATTCGATTTCCAAAAAGCACAGCAACAACAGAAGTTACAGTTACAGAATATTATATATATATATACACACACACACACACACATATAAATACAGAGACAAATATAAATAAAATATACGAAGGGGATAAATAGAATAAATAGGAATAAAAATAAAAATACAAGTGAATTGCACATTTCAAGTATATTCAAGATGAACCAGAGTGTACATTTGTCCCCGTCTTGCCTCTGTCAGCACAATTTCTCACATTTCTAATGTTTTTAGGTCAGAGTCACTTGTTCACATGTCAGCTGTATGAGTACCACTTTATCAGAGAAAATAAGAGCTGGTATGATGTGTCGTCTCTGATTTATATCATCTACTCTGACAGCACACTGTTTATGCTGTCTGTATACTAGACAGTATGCAGCTGATGGGAAGGTGGAATTCAGCCAATGAATTTCAGCATCATCAGCTAAACTTCAGATTAATCTCTGCTATGATGTAACATAACTCTGACCATCTAACCACAGCCACTGTGCACCAGTCACACACTGTTCTTTACTTTAAATCCATCACAGTGCAGCAAACTAACCTGTTTATCCTGCACTTACCCGCAGATGATTCTCACGCAGCCTTTAAATATAAAAGTTAGTCTGCCTCAGTTTGTTGTACAGCATGTTTCACAATATGACAAAACATAATAAGCTTTAGTGGTGGAAATGAGCTTCCTCCAAGGGGTGGCTGGCCTCTCCCTTAGAGATAGGGTGAGAAGTTCGGCCATCCAGGAGGGGCTCAGAGTAGAGCCGCTGCTCCTCCACATCAAAAGGAGCCAGGTGAGGTGGTTCAGGCATCTGACAAGGATGCCTCCTGGGTGAGGTGTTCCGGGCATGTCCCACCAGGAGGAGGCCCCGGGGCAGACCCAGGACACGCTGGCGAGATTATATCTCTCTGCTGGCCTGGGATAAGCTGGAGGAGGTGGCTGGGGAGAGGGATTTCTGGGTTTCTCTGCTTAGGCTGCTGCCCCCGCGACCTGGCCCCAGATAAGGGGAAGAAGATGGATGGATGGATAATAAGTTTTACATTTCCAGTTTATCAAATCCCACTGAGCAGTTGTTACCTCTATATATTACCTCTTTCTCTTCCTAAAGTACAGATACCATGAAATTCTACTTCCAGCCTCTGGGCTTTGTGAATAATTGGGTAGCCTTCTGGGGTAAACCTGGTCTTGTTAGGAGAGATGGCATTAATCCCATAGAAATCTGACCAAATGTATTAAATCCCCCAAAATCTTACTATCCAGAGTTGGGACGAAAAAGAAGAGTTGCAGTCCTCCCTGCTTCTTCTCCCCTTTTATCCCCCTAAAACCCACCCCCTTAGAGACTTTATCTGCTCCCAGACAACAAACCAAAAGAAACATACTAAAAAACCCAACTTAAACAAAAAAATCACAAATAAAACACAGAAAACAGTTTTATTTGTTAGAATTTATCGTCCACCTGGACCTTTCACAATTTTTTTTAATTCTCAGGCTTTTATCAGATATAATGCTCATCTCAAATAAAATAATTGTTGTGGGTGATCTTAACACCCATGTAGATGCTAAAGATGACAGCCTCAACACGGCATCTATTAATAGTAAATGGCCTGCATTTGTATAGCGCTTTTCTAGTCCATAGGACCCCAAAGCGCTTTACACTACATTCAGTCATCCACCCAGTCACACACACATTCACACACTGGTGATGGCAGCTACATTGTAGCCACAGCCACCCTGGGGCGCACTGACAGAGGTGAGGCGGACACTGGCGCCACCGGGCCCTCTGACCACCACCAGTAGGCAAACACGGGGTTAGTATCTTGCCCAAGGATATTTGGCAGCCAGGAGGCAGCCTGGGATCGAACCACCGACCTTCTGATTAGTGGCTGACCTGCTCTGCCACCTGAGCTACAGCCACCCCATTATTACTATTACTAACAGGAACTTAAAAGAGAGAGGCCTTGCATCCATCCATCCATTTTTCTTCCACTTATCCAGGGCCAGGCTGTGGCGGCAGCAGCCTAAGCAGAGAAGTCCACCTCAACTGGTTCCTTTCAAAGTGGACCAGTAGTGGCTCTACTTTGAGCCACTCCTGGATGACAGAACTTCTCACCCCATCTCCAAGAGAGACACCAGCCACCCTTTGGAGGAAGCTCATTTCTGCTGCTTGGATCATCTGAATCGCTGTTTCTCTGGTCCTTCACCGAGGACCAATTTGACCAGAGACTGACATGATAGTTATTAGTTGTTGTGGTTTTGTATTCTTTTTTTTTTTTGAGATACTACTATCCAGCCATCTGAAATAATGCTTGATTCACTTTTTCCTGCATCTTCTGACCTCCTGGCAGGCCACACAAATCAAATCTCAGTTTCAGATCCAGTTGTCACACTTCCATCTCCTAATACCTCCACTCCTGACCCCGAACCATCCCATATGACATCTACAGAAGCAGGTGAGCTCTTCATGTCAAACAAAATCTTTCTGAACGCATGGATCCCTTTGAGAAATTTACTTTTGGTCTACAAACTTTGAATTAACGATGATGCATTATAATTGTAACCCACATAAACAGAAGACTGGAATACGTGTGTATCAATCTGCATGCAGAAGTGGAAGAAAAGCTGTCAGGGTGTCTAAAATCAGCAATAGAAAATTCTAGAGAGCAGTGTTGATTTTAACTCTTGTTTTATGTTTTTTGCAACAACTATGGTCCAATCCCATAAAATAATGTTGGATTCACTTTTTCCTACATCTGCTGACCTGCTGTCATGCAAAACAAATCAAACCTCCGATTCAACTGTCAAACTTTCAACCCCTCATGCCTCCACTCCTGATACTGAATCATCCCGAATGACGTCTAAACAAGCAGGTGAGTTCTTTTCAATTCAGTTCAATAGGGCAACAAATCACAAAAACTGTATGTAAGATTTTAGTATTGTGTTGTATTGAATTTAATTGAAAGATAGAAACAACAGTGAAAACCACAACAATCATATGACCCCCTATGAGCAAACGATTTGGCGACAGTGGGAAGGAAGAAGTGCTCTAATAGGGTGATATGGTACTACAAGGTCATTAAGATAAGATGGGGCCTGATTATTTAAGACCTTGTATGTGAGGAGCAGGATTTTGAATTCTGGATTTAACAGGAAGCCAAAACAGGAGAAATCTGCTCTCTCTTTCTAGTCCCTGTCAGGACTCTTGCTGCAGCATTTTGGATCAGCTGAAGGCTTTTCAGGGAGTTTTTAGGACTTCCTGATAATAATGAATTACAGTCGTCCAGCCTGGAAGTAATAAATGCATGAACTAGTTTTTCAGCGTCACTCTGAGACAGGATGTTTCTAACTTTAGAGATGTTGCACAAATGGAAGAAAGCAGTCTTACATATTTGTTTAATATGTGCGTTGAAGGACATATCCTGGTCAAAAATGACTCTTACATTCCTCATAGTGTTGCTGGAGTCCACAGAAATGCCATCCAGTTTAAATATGTGGTTAGAGACCACATTTCTAAGACTTTTATGTCCAAGTAAAATAACTTCAGCTTTATCTGAATTTACAGGCAAAACGTTAAACGTCATCCAGGTTCTAAAAATTTTAAGGCATTCCTGCAGTTTAAATAATTGGTGTATGTTATCTGACTTGATAGATAAATTAATTTGGTTGTCAACTGCTTAGCACATCGAAAACTGTAGAGAGAGCTTTTGATTGTTTTCGTTTGATGTTTTTTTACAACAATCATGGTCCAGTCCCATAAAATAATGTTGGATTCACGTTTATCCAGGATCTGCTGACCTGCTGTCAGGCCAAACAAATCAAACCCCAGCCTCAGAGTCAACAACTGTCACACTTTCAACCCCTCATACCTCCACTCCTGACACTGAATCGTCCCGAATGAGGTCTAAAACTGCAGGTGAGTTCTTTTATGTCAAAAAATGTCTCATTGCAGGAGTCCCTTTAAGAAATTGACTTTTATTCTGCACACTTTTGTCAATTATCAATTATAAGACTTTATCATTATAACCGACATAAACAAGATTTTTGGAAAAAGCGCATAATACTGTGCAATCTGGAGTGCAATAAGTGGTAGAAAAGTGATGAACATTCTTGGGGCATGTGACTGACAGGGGACTGTAGAAACATGTAGAAAACAGTTTTGATTTATTTTTTTTATTTTTTACAACAATCATGGTCCAGTCCCATAAAATAATGTTGGATTCACTTTTTCCAGGATCTGCTGACCTGCTGTCAGGTCAAACAAATCAAACCTCAGCCTCAGAGTCAACAACTGTCACACTTTCAACCCCTCATACCTCCACTCCTGACACTGAATCATCCCGAATGACGTCTAAAGCTGCAGGTGAGTTCTTTTCAATTCAGTTCAATTCAATTCAATTTTACATATAGAGCAACAAATCAAAACCGACAGTTGATGTGGGTATCCTAGCATCCCCTCGGCTGCTGCCTGTATGTTGGGGTTTCTCCCAGTGGACCAGAGGATTTGTTCCCTGCGTCTTTGGGTCGGGGAACGGATTCTGACTTTTGTCTGCACTTATGCGCCGAGTGGTGGTTCAGAGTACCCAGCCTTCTTGGAGTCCCTGGTGTAGGGTGCTGGACGATGCTCTGCCTGGGGACTCTGTTCTCTTTCTGGGAGACTCCAATGCTCATGTGGGCAACGGCAGTGAGACCTTGAGGGTCGTGATTGGGAGGAACGGCCTCCCCGATCTGAACCCGAGCAGTGTTTTCTTGTTGGACTTCTGTGCAAACCACAGTTTGGCAATAACGAACGCCATGTTTGAACATAAGATCCTCCATAGTTGCAGGTGGCACAGGGACGCGCTAGGACGCAGGTTGGTGATTGGTTTTGTTATCAATTCAGTTCCATTCAATTTTATTTATACAACGCCAAATCACAACAGCAATCGCCTCGGAGCGCTTTATATTGTAGGGTAGACCCTACAATATACATACTGAGAAAACCCAACAATCATATGACCCCCTACGAGCAAACACTTTGGTGACAGTGGGAAGGAAAAACTCCCTTTTAAAGGCCATGGAAAAAGACTTTCGCACTACCTCGAAGAGATTCTGGCAAACCGTCAGGGAAATCAGGAGGGGAAAGCGGTGCTCTACCTGCACTGTGTATGGTGTGGGTGGAGCACGGCTTACTTTGACTGAGTAAATTGTCAGACAGTGGAAGGAATACTTCAAGGACCTCCTTAATCCCACTGGCACGTCTTCCATGAAGGAAGCAGAGTCTGGGGACGAGGGGGATGACCCACAAATCTCCAGGGACGAGGTCAAGGAGGTCTTTAAACAACTCCTTAGTGGCAGAGCCTCCGGGGGGGATGAGGTGTGCCCTGAGTTCCTGAAGGCTTTGGATTTTTAGGGGCCTGTTCTGGTTGCCACACCTCTACAATGTTGTGTGGAGATCAGGGGCGGGAGCTTTGGATTGGCAGAATGGGGTGGTGGTTCCCATCTTTAAGAAAGGGGATCGAAGGGTGTGTTCCAGCTATAGGGGGATCACACTCCTCAGGCTCCCGGGAAAGTCTATGCCAAGATGCTGGAAAGGAGAGTCTGTCTGTTAGTCAAACCTCGGATACAAGAACAACAATGCGGTTTCTGTCCTGGTTCAGGGATTAGTTCCTGCCCTAAGTGGAGGAGTTTAACAATCTCAGGTATCTTATTCCCAAGTGACTGGGGAAGGCAGCGGGATATCAACAGACAGATTGGTTCTGCAGCTGCAATGATGCAGACGTTATACCGATCCGTCGTGGTAAAGAGAGAGCTGAGTTTAAAGGCGAAGCTCTCAATTTGCCATTCGATCTACGTCCCTACCCTCACCTATGGTCACGAGCTGTGAGTAGTGACCAAATGAACGAGATCGCGGATACAAGCAACCTTCCTCCAAGGGGTGGCTGGTCTCTCCCTTGGAGATGTGGAAGGAAGTACAGCCATCCGGGAGGGGCTGAGATTAGAGCCGCTGCTCCTCAATGTCGAAAAGGGCCAGTTGAGGTGGTTCGGGCATCTGACAAGGATGACTCCTAGGTGAGGTGCTCCAGGCAGTCCCACCGGGAGGAGACCCCGGGGCAGACCCAGGACACGCTGGAGAGATTATATCTCTCGACTAGCCTGGGAACGCCTTGGCGTTTCCCCAGACAAGCTGGATGGGTGGCTGAGGAAAGGGAGGACTTGGCTTCTCTTCTTAGGCTGCTGCCCCTTGCGACCTACCCCTGATCAGCGGAAGAAGATGGATGGATGGATGGATGGATGGATGGATGGATGGATGGATGGATGGATGGATGGTAGAAAGCAGTTCCACATTTTGTTTAGTATGTGCACTGAAGGACATATCCTGGTCAAAAATGACTCTTACATTCCTCATAGTGTTGCTGGAGTCCACAGAAATGCCATCCAGTTTAAATATGTGGTTAGAGACCACATTTCTAAGACTTTCATGTCCAAGTAAAATAACTTCAGCTTTATCTGAATTTACAGGCAAAAAGTTAAACGTCATCCAGGTTCTAAAAATTTTAAGGCATTCCTGCAGTTTAAATAATTGGTGTATGTTATCTGACTTGATAGATAAATTAATTTGGTTGTCAACTGCTTAGCACATTGAAAACTGTAGAGAGAGCTTTTGATTGTTTTCGTTTGATGTTTTTTTACAACAATCATGGTCCAGTCCCATAAAATAATGTTGGATTCACGTTTATCCAGGATCTGCTGACCTGCTATCAGGCCAAACAAATCCAACCTCAGCCTCAGAGTCAACAACTGTCACACTTTCAACCCCTCATACATCCACTCCTGACACTGAATCGTCCCGAATGACGTCTAAAGATGCAGGTGAGTTCTTTTATGTCAAAAAATGTCTCATTGCAGGAGTCCCTTTAAGAAATTGACTTTTATTCTGCACACTTTTGTCAATTATCAATTATAAGACTTTATCATTAGAACCGACATAAACAAGATTTTTTTGAAAAAGCGCATAATACTGTGCAATCTGGAGTGCAATAAGTGGTAGAAAAGTGATGAACATTCTTGGGGCATGTGACTGACAGGGGACTGTAGAAACATGTAGAAAACAGTTTTGATTTATTTTGTTTAAGTTGTTTTTTTATTTTTTACAAGAATTATGGTCCAGTCCCATAAAATAATGTTGGATTCACGTTTATCCAGGATGTGCTGACCTGCTGTCAGGCCAAACAAATCCAACCTCAGCCTCAGAGTCAACAACTGTGACACTTTCAACCCCTCATACCTCCACTCCTGACACTGAATCGTCCCGAATGACGTCTAAAGCTGCAGGTGAGTTCTTTTATGTGAATAAAATTTATATGTGTTCTTTTGTGTGAATGGGTGGATGACTGGATATGTAAAGCGCTTTGGGGTCCTTAGGGACTAGTAAAGCGCTATATAAATACAGGCCATTTACCATTTACCATTTTATGTCAACAAATGTCTCATTGCAGGAGTCCCTTTAAGAAATTGACTTTTATTCTGCACACTTTTGTCAATTATCAATTATAAGACTTTATCATTAGAACCGACATAAACAAGATTTTTGGAAAAAGCGCATAATACTGTGCAATCTGGAGTGCAATAAGTGGTAGAAAAGTGATGAACATTCTTGGGGCATGTGACTGACAGGGGACTGTAGAAACATGTAGAAAACAGTTTTGATTTATTTCGTTTAATTATTTTTTTTTACAACAATCATGGTCCAGTCCCATAAAATAATGTTGGATTCACTTTTTCCAGGATCTGCTGACCTGCTGTCAGGTCAAACAAATCAAACCTCAGCCTCAGAGTCAACAACTGTCACACTTTCAACCCCTCATACCTCCACTCCTGACACTGAATCATCCCGAATGACGTCTAAAGCTGCAGGTGAGTTCTTTTCAATTCAGTTCAATTCAATTCAATTCAATTTTACATATAGAGCAACAAATCAAAACCGACAGTTGATGTGGGTATCCTAGCATCCCCTCGGCTGCTGCCTGTATGTTGGGGTTTCTCCCAGTGGACCAGAGGATTTGTTCCCTGCGTCTTTGGGTCGGGGAACGGATTCTGACTTTTGTCTGCACTTATGCGCCGAGTGGTGGTTCAGAGTACCCAGCCTTCTTGGAGTCCCTGGTGTAGGGTGCTGGACGATGCTCTGCCTGGGGACTCTGTTCTCTTTCTGGGAGACTCCAATGCTCATGTGGGCAACGGCAGTGAGACCTTGAGGGTCGTGATTGGGAGGAACGGCCTCCCCGATCTGAACCCGAGCAGTGTTTTCTTGTTGGACTTCTGTGCAAACCACAGTTTGGCAATAACGAACGCCATGTTTGAACATAAGATCCTCCATAGTTGCAGGTGGCACAGGGACGCGCTAGGACGCAGGTTGGTGATTGGTTTTGTTATCAATTCAGTTCCATTCAATTTTATTTATACAACGCCAAATCACAACAGCAATCGCCTCGGAGCGCTTTATATTGTAGGGTAGACCCTACAATATACATACTGAGAAAACCCAACAATCATATGACCCCCTACGAGCAAACACTTTGGTGACAGTGGGAAGGAAAAACTCCCTTTTAAAGGCCATGGAAAAAGACTTTCGCACTACCTCGAAGAGATTCTGGCAAACCGTCAGGGAAATCAGGAGGGGAAAGCGGTGCTCTACCTGCACTGTGTATGGTGTGGGTGGAGCACGGCTTACTTTGACTGAGTAAATTGTCAGACAGTGGAAGGAATACTTCAAGGACCTCCTTAATCCCACTGGCACGTCTTCCATGAAGGAAGCAGAGTCTGGGGACGAGGGGGATGACCCACAAATCTCCAGGGACGAGGTCAAGGAGGTCTTTAAACAACTCCTTAGTGGCAGAGCCTCCGGGGGGGATGAGGTGTGCCCTGAGTTCCTGAAGGCTTTGGATTTTTAGGGGCCTGTTCTGGTTGCCACACCTCTACAATGTTGTGTGGAGATCAGGGGCGGGAGCTTTGGATTGGCAGAATGGGGTGGTGGTTCCCATCTTTAAGAAAGGGGATCGAAGGGTGTGTTCCAGCTATAGGGGGATCACACTCCTCAGGCTCCCGGGAAAGTCTATGCCAAGATGCTGGAAAGGAGAGTCTGTCTGTTAGTCAAACCTCGGATACAAGAACAACAATGCGGTTTCTGTCCTGGTTCAGGGATTAGTTCCTGCCCTAAGTGGAGGAGTTTAACAATCTCAGGTATCTTATTCCCAAGTGACTGGGGAAGGCAGCGGGATATCAACAGACAGATTGGTTCTGCAGCTGCAATGATGCAGACGTTATACCGATCCGTCGTGGTAAAGAGAGAGCTGAGTTTAAAGGCGAAGCTCTCAATTTGCCATTCGATCTACGTCCCTACCCTCACCTATGGTCACGAGCTGTGAGTAGTGACCAAATGAACGAGATCGCGGATACAAGCAACCTTCCTCCAAGGGGTGGCTGGTCTCTCCCTTGGAGATGTGGAAGGAAGTACAGCCATCCGGGAGGGGCTGAGATTAGAGCCGCTGCTCCTCAATGTCGAAAAGGGCCAGTTGAGGTGGTTCGGGCATCTGACAAGGATGACTCCTAGGTGAGGTGCTCCAGGCAGTCCCACCGGGAGGAGACCCCGGGGCAGACCCAGGACACGCTGGAGAGATTATATCTCTCGACTAGCCTGGGAACGCCTTGGCGTTTCCCCAGACAAGCTGGATGGGTGGCTGAGGAAAGGGAGGACTTGGCTTCTCTTCTTAGGCTGCTGCCCCTTGCGACCTACCCCTGATCAGCGGAAGAAGATGGATGGATGGATGGATGGATGGATGGATGGATGGATGGATGGATGGATGGATGGTAGAAAGCAGTTCCACATTTTGTTTAGTATGTGCACTGAAGGACATATCCTGGTCAAAAATGACTCTTACATTCCTCATAGTGTTGCTGGAGTCCACAGAAATGCCATCCAGTTTAAATATGTGGTTAGAGACCACATTTCTAAGACTTTCATGTCCAAGTAAAATAACTTCAGCTTTATCTGAATTTACAGGCAAAAAGTTAAACGTCATCCAGGTTCTAAAAATTTTAAGGCATTCCTGCAGTTTAAATAATTGGTGTATGTTATCTGACTTGATAGATAAATTAATTTGGTTGTCAACTGCTTAGCACATTGAAAACTGTAGAGAGAGCTTTTGATTGTTTTCGTTTGATGTTTTTTTACAACAATCATGGTCCAGTCCCATAAAATAATGTTGGATTCACGTTTATCCAGGATCTGCTGACCTGCTATCAGGCCAAACAAATCCAACCTCAGCCTCAGAGTCAACAACTGTCACACTTTCAACCCCTCATACATCCACTCCTGACACTGAATCGTCCCGAATGACGTCTAAAGATGCAGGTGAGTTCTTTTATGTCAAAAAATGTCTCATTGCAGGAGTCCCTTTAAGAAATTGACTTTTATTCTGCACACTTTTGTCAATTATCAATTATAAGACTTTATCATTAGAACCGACATAAACAAGATTTTTGGAAAAAGCGCATAATACTGTGCAATCTGGAGTGCAATAAGTGGTAGAAAAGTGATGAACATTCTTGGGGCATGTGACTGACAGGGGACTGTAGAAACATGTAGAAAACAGTTTTGATTTATTTTTTTTATTTTTTACAACAATCATGGTCCAGTCCCATAAAATAATGTTGGATTCACTTTTTCCAGGATCTGCTGACCTGCTGTCAGGTCAAACAAATCAAACCTCAGCCTCAGAGTCAACAACTGTCACACTTTCAACCCCTCATACCTCCACTCCTGACACTGAATCGTCCCGAATGACGTCTAAAGCTGCAGGTGAGTTCTTTTATGTGAATAAAATTTATATGTGTTCTTTTGTGTGAATGGGTGGATGACTGGATATGTAAAGCGCTTTGGGGTCCTTAGGGACTGGTAAAGCTCTATATAAATACAGGCCATTTACCATTTTATGTCAACAAATGTCTCATTGCAGGAGTCCCTTTGAGAATTTGACTTTTATTCTGCACACTTTTGTCAATCATCAACAATAAGACTTTATCATTATAACTGGCATATAGGAATTTTGGGAAAAAAGCGTATAATACTGTGCAATCAGGAGTGCAATAAGGGGTAGAAAAGTGATTGTAAAATGGTAAATGGCCTGTATTTGTATAGCGCTTTACTTAGTCACTATCGACCCCAAAGCCCTTTACACTACATTCAGTCATCCACCCATTTACACACACATTCAGACACTGAATGTGTCCCAATCTTCAGTGTCTATCTTGTGATAGTAATATGTTGTAATATGCAGCATTGTTCTCTACTAACCACTGATTAATTTAAAAAGTTTAAATGTAAGAATTTTTGAAATGGCTAATTGGGTTGTAATTTTACTGAAATGTGTATTTAAGGATGTAAAGAAGCATATTTAATGAATTACAATGAAAAAAAGTGCCTGTAAATGGTAATATACAAACATTCCTCTATGGCAGCCGTCCCCAACCTTTTTTGTGCCACTTACCGGTTTATGTCCGACAATATTTTCACAGACCGGCCTTTAAAGTGTCTTAGATAAAAAATAACAACCGTTACCAAAAAACAAAGATTTATTCATAAAACACGGGAGAAAAGACCCTGAGATATTTAGTTAATGATAAAACAATAAAAAAATAATGATAAAAAAACTATTAAAACCCTGAAAACCATAAATTTCACACCCGAGCCTCAACTCTGACCGGCCAGTACAAGTCCGTGGCCCGGGGGCCAGGGACCACTACTCTATGGTACCAAAATTGTGAATAAATTGAATTTTCCCTTTTAGTGTTGAAGCAAATGCCTGTTAATACAGTCCAGATCAAAAGTTTAAGACCACTTGAAAAATGTTAAAAAGTCATATTTTCTATGTGTGGATCATAACAAAGTTCTAAGCAGAGCTTCAACATGCAACAAGAAGAAACAGGCGTCAAAGAAAACTTTTTCTTTTTGAGCAGTTTATTGAAAACAACATTTGAACTGAAACAGGCTGTTTTATAGCTGATCAAAAGTTTAGGACCACATGCCTTTAAAAGGCCAAAACTGTGCAAGAAGTACTACTGCTTGAGTTTAACTTCAGTGTCTGTTAATGGCAGGTATGATCCTGATCAAAGAGAACAAGACCTGGAAGGACGCCTTAACTTACTGCAGAGTGAATCACACTGACCTGGTTTCCATCACCAGCGCTGAAGTAAAGACTAGCGTCATCTCCTTAGCAAACTACGCTTCGACGCCTTACGTCTGGCTGGGCCTGCGCTACTCCCGCACCCTGGGTTTGTGGTTCTGGGTCAATGATCGGATTATGTGCTATAACTGGACCGCAGTAGGAACAACTATGGACTCTGACATGTTTGGAGCCATGATGACGAGCAGAGAGCACAATTATCGGGGGTTCAGTGGGAGCAAAGATGAGACATTTAATTTCATTTGTTCTACATAGTAGGATTTAAACCTAACGAGAGAAAGCGGTGCTCTCTGAAGACATGGCTCTGTCTCCTGCTCCTGAGTCACAGGGACATCTTCGTGACTTTCTTCATTATTCCTGGATTATTATTATTTTCACAATGATGATTTTTGGGGGGTTACGGCTGGGTTACTCTGTCCTCATAATAAAATGTGTGTGTTATTTTCTGTATTCATGTAAGAATTTAAAAAATATGTTTGTTATCAAAGTGACTTCATTTTTACTCATTTTGAAAGTTTCTAAAATGAATTTTAGGGGGCATTTTAGCATTTACTTGATAAGACCGAGGGAAGACAGGCAGCATAGGGCTGTGGGTCAGATTCAAACCTGGGTTAACTGCAGTGCACTGTTTGTCTTCATATCAATATAAAATGTAACACAAAACACTGTAAAGCTCTTTTCCCCACAAATGGAAATCAGACTGAATATGTTGCATCATGCTTCACGTTTCCATGTATGTTTCTGTTGTAAACAGAGGTTTGCACTCTGTGTTGAGTTTAATGTTAGCCAGATGTTAAACTGACAAATTGTGAGAAACTACCAGATGTTGCCTTTCCAAATAACTCACACATACATTATGTTTAACTTAAAAGCTACAAAAACTAAACTACACCATAACATAAACCCACATATGGCTTAATGGTTATACCTCCCTGAGCCTGGTTCTGTCGGAGGTTTCTTCCTGTTAAAAGGGAGTTTTTCCTTCCCACTGTTGCCAAAGTGCTGCTCATAGGGGTCATATGATTGTTGGGTTTTTCTCTGTATGTATTATGGTAGGGTCTATCTTCAATTTAAAGCGCCTTGAGGTGACTGTTGTTGTTTTGATTTGACGCTGTGCAAATAAAATTGAACTGAACTTTTACAGTTTGATGACTGAGTCTCTCCTCCTCAGTCTCTCAGTCCTTCAGTTCTGCACACAGAGATTGTAGAAAACACCCAAACCTGGGAACTCTTAGCAACAGCTCTTTATGGAGTTCAAATAAAATCGTGTGTAACGTGGCAGCTTCCTGTCCACATATCTACATAAGTGCACTGCATTAAGCATTTCCTGTTTCTTTCTATGTTACTTTTATGATAAATGTATGATGGGTACAAAAAGCTGTTAAGTGATGATGAGTTGAACCCGGAGGTGGACAGTTTTTCACCGATACATACAAACAGGGAAACTTCCCTGTTTTCTTTCCTTCTTCCTTTTGTGTTATGTAAATGATATCAAAATTCCCCCAGTTAGTATTTCAGGCAGAAATTTGAATTTATTTGAATCCTCCTTCTTTGAATATTCACATCCTGATCTGTGCAAAGTAAGATCTTTGAGTTCATCTGAAGGCAGTCACAAACACATCGAGGAGAGACGTCGAGGAGAAATTACGTGAGTTTGAACTCCGTTATGTGATTTCATGTTGGTGGAGTTCCTCCAAATCTTTATTTCACTCGTGTTTTAATGGGTTAGGGTTAGGCTTTAAATGAAATGATATTATAGAGTTTAAATAATAATACTTTTTCACTTTGTTTTGTGTGTTTTGGAAAATGAACAGCTCTCAGACTGAGTGAATGTGGTGATAGAATGTATTTGCTGGTATTAGTATCCAATCAGTATCATTGATTAAATATAAATAACCAAATATTTGATTTGAAGTCTCACAGCTGGCGCAGAAATGTATCCTCGAATAAACATTTATGTACAAAATGGTGACTTGATTGTGTGTAAATGTTCCATGTACAAATTGAACATAAACTTACTTTATTACTTTAGTTTCATTTTATACCACACAGGATATAATAGATATTAATTATGAATTATATGAATACATAAAATCTGGATTTTCTATTTTTAAGCTGCATTTTACTGAAAGTTATCGTTTTACGTTTATGAGGGCAAAGATGTTTTTGAGTGCACCATGTTGATCTGGAGTGAAAATTATACAGACAACAGAGGCTGAAATTTGGGAGCAACTGTGGCTAAAAGTTCCATCTGAGACACTTTCAGTCGGACTGCAACATCTGCTGTGATTGGTTGGGAGAGAGAAGGAAGACAGGATAAAGACATGCTGTGGAAGAGAGACAGAGATAATAACAGATATGATTCAGTGCAGAGAGGTCTGTTAATACATAGTGAGTGAAGAAGAAACACCCAGTACATCATGGGATGCACTGGGTGCAATATCACAAAAGCACCTCACAATACAGGAGTAGTCCAGCGTTCAAAGAAGGAAGGTTCCAACTGCTAAAGGGTGAAGAGTGGACAGGTCCAAAGTACTCCAAGTAACACAGGGAAAAGCACAGGTAAGTATTAGAGATGGACCGAACCGATATTACGTATCGGTCCCATACTGACCTAAATTACTGGATCGGATATCGGAGAGAAATAAAAGATGTAATCCGATCCGTTAAATATCACAAAAGCACCTGACAAAACTTACAACATGGCGTAACTCAGCTCATAACCTCAGCACGTTGGGGCAGCATGCGTAACTTGATAGAGCGTCTGTGGCGTGCGAGACCTGTTGGCGGTCTGGTTGTGCATTTGGAGCCTCACTACCAAACCGGTGTTCTGACAAACTTTGGCAAAACGTCCTACCGTAGGTTATGCACATTCCTGCTGTCACATAGTAGTTCCAGCACAAAATTACGTAGGTATGCCGGTTTGCTACTTAACTTTGCCCATCAGAGTATGCTTGTAGCTCATATTCATAAAGCCAGGATGGTTTGTCACTTAATTAGTATTTTTCTAGCTCTTATTAACAAAGGTAGGACGGTTCGCCACTTAATTTTGTGTTTTGCGCATGCGCAGAAACAACAGGTAGGATGGTTTGTCAGGTAGAATGGATTCCCAGAACACCGGCATTTCATCTCCGAGGAAGTTATCCCAGAGAAGTAAAGCAAGTGTGTAAGTTCATCTCTGAATGTTTGTAAAGCATTCCCACGTTAAGCTTAACAACCGATATATGGAGCGACTGTCTCTCCTGCTGCTACTTCAATGTGAAACTGCTTAATGATCAGCTGATCGGCTTTTCTGTCGCGAGTCCGTCTCTCTTGTTTGTTTTTGGCCCACTTTGCACCAGAAAGAGGAAACCAGCGGCTGAACAACAGCAGCACGTTTAAGCTTGATCAGCTGTTGTTAGAATGTATTTAATATTACTTTCTACACCAGGATCTTTTTCTACGTAGCTGACGCTGGTAACTGTGCAGGGTTTAGCCAGGGGGGCCGATAGGGCATGAACAGGGAAAAGGGGGCACAAAGACATACTTTTCTTTCTTATTCTCATTTAAAATGTTGAGCTTTTAACAAATAATTATCTGAATCTTACAACCAGTTTGAATCTGATGTAAAATGTATAGAAGTCCATTACTGTATATAGTAACTGTTAAGTCTGATATACCCCAGTAAGCTGTAGTACTTTTTCCTTTGGGAACCATCTGTGCAGTCTGCAGCTCTGTAGAAGAAAGATGTTGAGTCTGTTTAAGTATTGTTGAAAAATAATTGATTTTTTTTTGTACACGTGCATTAAATTAAAGTTGATTACGTTGATTAAGCATCACGAGGTGGGGGGTGGTTCCCTATTCTTTTTTGCTGGGAGTTGGCAGCCCTGTTAGTTAGGTTGCTTAATATTTCCCTAAGTACTCTTTAAAACACCAGAATAGGGAGGATGGTGCAGGTTTACCTTTATTAGATTGCTTACAGGTGTAACAGAATAGCTTTGGTGTTTTTTTTAAAACTCGAGTATGAACTTATACAAAAATGCAGCAAGATATTAAAAAAACAGTTTTATTGGTTATAAAATACACTATATCGGATTCATATCGTATCAGCAGATATCCAAATTTATGATATCAGTATCCGACATGAAAAAGTGGTATCATACCATCTCTAGTAAGTATACACAAGGGAGACTACACATGAGTGTCAACAGAGACCCATATTACCCAAGGTTAGCAGACGAACTGGCAAAGCACAGCTGACAATGCTGGCCTTAAGTATTCCACTCGCTGATTGGCCCAGATTGCAACCAGGTGCGGCTGCTGGAAACTGCATAGGAACCCCAGTCATGACCATGACCAAGCCTGGCGAGACTAATTCTGGTCCCTGACAGCTCTTTCCCGGCAGATTGTTCCAAGCAGCTGGGAAACAGGATGGCTGTGCGACAGTGAGGAGGGAATGTGGTCCTAAACAACCACCGGTACACCACCAACCTGTAAATATGTCTAATAATTAGTCCCCATTCTGCCACACACCCACCAGTTAACAAACTCTGGTAATTGGTGATTCTGTTCTCAGTCATGTGAAGCTAGAGACACCAGCACCATAGTCCACTGTCTTCCAGGCGCCAGAGCAGGCGACACTGAGGGAAATTTAAAACTGCTGGCTAAGGTTTAACATAAATTCAGTAAAATCATAATTCACGTCGGCAGTAATGACATGCGGTTACGCCAATCGGAGGCCACTAAAATCAATATTGAATCGTGTGTAACTTTGCAAAACAATCAGGTGATCTGAGCTGCTGCTGCTGAAGTTTACTGCTCTTTGTGGATTTACACAACTGAATCTTACAGATGTTTCATAACTTGTCCGGTCTGATTTCTATCCTCCACACTCACAGTACTCTGTTTATGCTGTCTGTATATGTTAGGTTTGCACTCGCAGGCCTCGCTGACTCAGAGACTTATCATGAACGAAGCAAGACAATCAAAGCCCAATCCATCAACTTGCAAGGGAAGCCGATCGGATCAGGATCCTGAAGTTCCTCACCTGATCCTAGCCAACTCCCCTCACAGCCTTTTATTCATTGAACACATAAGCACCCCATTGTAAATCCCCTATGGTGTGTCATAAAAGTTAAGACACAGTGTGTGTATGTGCGAGTGCGTGTGTATTTGTGTGTGTCTACGTATACGTTACAATCATTTTAACAACATCCCTGTTCATAACAGGGGCATCTCCCCTCACCCACGTATATGGCCTAACCCCTTTAATGGTCCACCATGTACACGCACAGGTGTGCCCATAAATGGCAGGACGTAAACATTAATTACTAAATAAAGAAACCAAAACCTTACATGCAATTGTGCCTACAGTTAAACACTATAGCTAATAGCATCCCCCACCATCCTAGATGTAGGGGAGGGACAGAAAAATATCTGAACATGCAGTTCAGGACAAGATTTACAGTTTTAAACACAACAATGACAACTTTTATCAGAATTACTCCAACAGTATACTAGACAGTATGCAGTTGATATGAAGGTGGAATTCAGCCAGTGAGTCTCAGTATCATCAGTTAAACTTCAGATTAATCTCTGCTACACTTGATGTAACCCAGTCATTCTCAAACTGTGGGACGCGTAACACTGGTGGTACATGGGCTCCCTCTAGTGAAGAGGTTCCTGAAGTGGGGGGGGGGGGCGCACCCCCTAGGGGGAGTGCAGAGCCATTGCAAGGGGAAAAAAATGCTTGGAATTCTGACGTGGCTCCCACACAAAAGCAAAGCAGAAGATGAAGCATCGCCAAAGCGCTGGGCTGTCCAAGTCATGGACAAACAGTATCCCACGTTCTTGATTTTTAGTTCACAAACACTTCTTATAATGACTAACTACTCCTGAAACTTTGGAGATCGCTAGCGACACAGCTATGTTAGCGTAGCACAAACACAGTGAAGCTGGATGAAGGCTAACTTTTTTCCACTCGATAAAAGTTAACGTGAGGGTTCCTGATGGTTAGAGACAAATGCAATCGCATGGCAGGATGCTGTAAACGGACCAAACTTCAGTCAGGAGAACAACTGAGATAATCCATCCACAATACGAGGTTAGTCATTCATATACTGCTGCATGGGCTGCAGCTACATCATAAGGGTTTAAACACTGAGCTTTAAAATGAACAGTGGTGATAAAAACCGAGAGAAGCCGAAAGTGATCACTGACTGTTTTTAGGGGCTTGTTGAGATTAAATGGAACAAGATTCAGTGCATTAAAGCATGTTAAAAACACCACAGCCTTAATAAGTGCAGAGTAGTTTGGACCGAAGCAGGATTCATCACGTCATCACTTAAAGACCGGATATCCCACCTTGTTTTAATGCAGTACAGGTGTTGTTGTTATCATTTGTCACATCCTGTTTATGACAGATAAAAGAAATAACATTCATATATGAGATTGTGTAAACTGTATGTGGTGTTAAATAGGCCTATACTACTGTACTTTAATGTAGATCATAAAGGGTGGTACTTCAAGAGCCATATATTTTAATAGGTGGTACTCATTGTGAAAAGTTTGAGAACCACGTGACCATCTAACCACAGCCACTGTGCACCAGTCACACACTGTTCTTTACTTAAAATCCATCACAGTGCAGCAACCTGTTTATCCTGCACCTGCAGATGATTCTCATGCAGCCTTTAAATATCACAGTTAGTCTTCCTCAGTTTTTTTACAGCATGTTTCACAATATGACAAAACAACAAGCTTTACTTTTCCAGTTTATCAAATCCGACTGAGCAGTCTTTACCTTTAAATATAACCTCTTTCTCTTCCTAAAATACAGATACCTTGAATTTCTACTTCCCAACTTTATGGCTAATCGGGTAACCTTCTTGGGGAAACCTGATCTTGTTAGGAGAGACAGCATTCATCCCATGTTGGATGGAGGAGCTCACATTTCTAGAAATCTGACCAAATGTATTACACAGTGTACGTAGAGCACCGCTTTGCCCTCCTGAGTCGCCTAAAGGTTTGTCAGAATCTCTTTGAGGCAGTCCAAAAGTGTTTTCTTCAGCTACTGCCAGAGTCACTTTCTGCTTAGTCTTTCAGTATCTATCTGCACTGAGCCTGATCCCTTCATTTCCGGCGTCCACCATCTGGTTCAGGGTCACCACCACAACAGGCACCAACCACTAAACACGGTCCATTCAGACTCAGTGTGCCCAGATTCCCTTGCAATGCTGTTGAAGCTCTACCAGGGGTGTGATCACTTCAAAGTAAAACAGGAAACACACTGACAGAACTCAGAGACCTAATACTGACAAAAAACAGAAGGAACACACGGGCAGGGATGACTCGACACTAAACAGAGGGTAGCACAGAACTAAAACCTAAAAACTAGGTTAAGGAACTAGCTAAACTGAAAACATAACCAGAATGAACAAGGACAAGAGATAATATTATTTAATACAAAACACTGAGTCAACAGACTGAGGACCATGACAACCCATTTATCTATAAAGACAGCCAACAATTTCACTGACAGGAGTCAGTTAAAGTTGATAGTTTTTGTTTTCTTTTGTTTGTTTTGTCCACAAATTGTTTTCCAATAAAATAAAATATTGTTTGATTCACTTATTCCTTCATCTCCTATCCTGCTGCCAGGCCTTGAAAATCAAACCTGTGACTCAGTTACTCATTCAACAGTCACATGTCCAACTTTCATACCTCCACTCCTGAAACTGAGTCAACCCAAATGACATCTAAAGATACAGGTGAGTTGTTTTGTTTCAACAAATGTGTCGAATTGCAGGAGTCCCTTTGAGAAATTTGCTTTTACTCTGCACATCATTAATTATCAATAATGAGACATTACTGTGCCCACACAGCACGGTGGTGGTTAGCACTTGCCTCACAGCAAGAAGGTACTGAGTTCAATTCCACCATCAGGCCGGGGTCTTGCATGTTCTCACCGTGTTTGCGTGGGTGCTCTCCGGGTGCTCCACAGTCCAGGCTCCAGCCCCCCCTCGACCCTGAAAAAAGGATAAGCGGAAACGACTGGATGGTCATAAACAGGACTTTTTGAAAAAGCGAGTAATACTCTGCAGGGGACCATAAAATGTGTAGAGAGCAGTTTTCATTACATAAAATAAATGTTGTTTTGCTTCTTCCTGAAACTGCTGAGCTGCTGTCAGGCCAAACAGATCAAACCACTGGCTCAGGTGAATTCTTTATATCTGACTTTCCTGATGTGATGCTGGAGTTTTTTTATTTATTTTCTACACTGCATTTATCTTTTAATAGTCAGATGTTATAATTATAGACCTTAGCACCATCATTCTCTACTAACCACTGATCAATGTAAGAGGTTTAAATGTCATAATTTTTGAGCAAAATGTTTGTGGATCCTTCTTCATGATAAAATACAATAAGTAAACCTGTCAACACCGAGCAGCTTCTGCTACTGGAAATCATACCGCATGTGTCTCTCAAACAGCAGCACACAAACATTAAGGAGTCACAGTCATATCTTTAGTCATGGCTCTGAAACTGCGGCCCTACATCATCATTTAAAGTCTTGTAACCAGTGAGAAGCTGGAACATATTCAGACTGTGTCAGAAATGTAGGATCTCTGAGGAAAGACCTGCTGAGCTGAGGCAGCTGGAGGTGTTTCAGCTGCTTCAGACTTCAGTAATTGTGCTAATGACCGACAGGTTTACTTGAACAATCGACTGAAAAAACAACAAAAGTCTTTAAACAGAGGTCATCCATTCGTAGGTGGGTCTGGTTACCTGCAGGTTCACATGTTGACATTTTTCTCCAGTTTAACCCCTCCCCCCTCCTTCAGCTCTGCCTCCTCCCACCTCTCTCTCCCTCTTCACCTGATTTCACATCCTTCTCTTGGCTTATGTCTTTTGGCCACAGCAGCAATGCTGATGCAAGTGGATGCGGTGCACATTAAGAACTGTTGCCTCCTGCATCTTTCAAAGAAGCCCTTGGATCCAAGAACACTTTGAAGTGCCCCTTATCGATCTGGCTCTGTGAAGTGAGGGCCGCTTAAAGTCGAGACGATGGAAAGAGAAAGAGAGAGAGACATCATGAAAGACTGAGAGAAAGCCAGCAGGACAGCTGACCTCATTGTGTTCTGCTGGGGAAAAATTGTTTTGTTCCAGCACTTAGATGGCTGTGGAAAATCTCACATAAAACTCCACACAGTCAGAGTGCTGAGTGTGTTTCTGGAGAAAAATGCTGCTCTCTGAGTTGGATTTGAACTCGTCTCTGTACCAGGAGTCAGTGTGTTAGAAAAACGCCACCGGCAGCACTTTTCGAAAGTTAGAGTGTGAAACACTCAGTGAAGAGGGCTCGTGCTTCTGGTGTGACAGAAATGAATGCCTCATTGTGCAGCTTCATTTCTGTTGCATCAGATTTGGTGGAGTTACAGGTTGAAAAGCGGCCTCAGTGCCTCTAAAGCTGTTGTTTACCCTCTAAAGTTTGGATTGGATGGAAATAAAGACGTCGTTTTGTGCTGAGTTTAACAAATCTGCGTGGCCTGGTGACACAGATAAGGAAGCTTACTGCATTTAAAAACTCGACTCCACTGAGCTCAAGTCTGGGTTAAATGCAGACTTCCTCTGCAGGTGACAAAAACACAATGCTGATACATTTATTTCACTCCTGTCTGGGCATCTCAACATCAGTTGCTACCATAGGTAGCATCAAAATTCACGGCTAAAATTAAGCCAAAAGCTGCAGTTTCTGCGACGTCCAGCAGAGGCAGCAGTGAGTCACAGCCAAACTACTGTTAAACGTGACGTTAATTTCTGACAAACAAAACAAGCTATTCTAAGCCCCACATGAAACTAAGCCAAACCACGGCTCCTTAATTTAATAAACAAGACGAAACGTACAAAACACAAATAGGCAGTTGGACCCTTCTGCTTCGGTGCTATTTACAAATGGACACACACCACAGTCCAGACATACTGACTCACTGTGGGCAGTTTTGTCCTTTAAATAAAGTCACCAGCAGGTCCTCCTTCTGCTCAGGGGAACAACAAAGCTGTCCCTTTAATCCCTGACAGGCTCCTGTTGGTTTGTGACTCTGCAGACACCCAAATTAACCTCCTCCAAGTCTGTCCTGGCTTAAAGTGATGCAGAAAATCCACGTTAAGCCCAAACAGAGCTGGATAAAACACTAATCTGGCCTTTAGGACCAGCCCTGCATGCCTGTAGTTGGAAAAAATCTGAAATGTTTTTGAGTGACTTTGCACTTCTTTAAGTCTGTATTTTGTGTCTAAAATTTCCTCAGTACATGAAGAGGATAAGACCTGAGGATGCACAGCAACCTCTGGGAGCTGGAGGTGGTCACAGTGATGCTCACTGGCCTTCCTCTCGATGTGCAGCTCCTCTCCAACTCATTCGGGAGTCTGAGGCTGAGAGGAAAGCAGACAGAGAGATGGTGAAAACAGCCATGGGCACATTCGAGCCAAAGCTTTCCATCCAGCTCCACAGCACGAGGGCCACAAGCGGAAGAAAGGCAGTCCTCTTCTCTGCGTCTCACTTTCTCTACAGAAATCTTCCTCCGGCAGCGGAACGAGCCAGGGTCGGTGTAGGTGAGCTGACACACCGGAGCTCTGCCTCCAGTGTCGGTGTGCATTCACACGTTCACACACGGACGGTTCGCTGTGTGTATTTTTGTGTGTGCGAGCGTTTATGCCCGGGTGGTTCTGTATCCTCTCTGCAGGTGAATCACAATCAGTCTGTGCAGTCATGAAAGGGAGTTCAAGGTGATTTGGGGGAAGCATGACCGAATCATTGTAAATGTCATGAGTGAGATAGAAAAGCGTGTATAAACAACTCGGTGCCTTCAAAGTCAAAAACCACAAAACCTAAAATCATGTTTGGCCTGCTACACTGGCAGAGTCCTGTAACCTACCACAACACGGGCCTTTGCAGGGCCACTGTGGGCTGATGCACATGGCCCACATTGGGCTTTGGTACCAGCATGAAACCTGTCACTGTTACTCACTGGTACTGGGAAAAGTCCAGCCTGATGAAGAGCTCTGCACTGATGAGGAACTATAAAGAAGACGGTCGTTAAGACGAGAATCTAATGAGAGACACCTGCAGACAGCACTGACTATGATGACAAAGCAAACGAATGAAATAAAAATAAAAACAAAAGCACAACAACAGGATGAAGCGTTAATAAGAGAAGCTCCTCCAGAACTACATTTACTTACAGTGGGGGGGAAAACACACTTTTTCCATGAATTACTACGAGATTTATTCTCTTTTATTATTGGACCAAGACGCCGTGGAAGTTTTTCTACAACCAAAAACCAAAGAATGTTCCAGCACCATCCATAATAATAATGGAGTGGATTTATATAGCGCTTTTCAAGGCACCCAAAGCGCTTTACAATGCCACTATTCGTTCACTCTCGCATTCACACATCCATCCACTTATCCTTTTCAGGGTCGCGGGGGGCGCTGGAGCCTATCCCAGCTGTCATAGGGCGAGAGGCGGGGTACACCCTGGACAGGTCGCCAGTCTGTCGTAGGGCCAACACGCAGGGACAGACAACCACTCACACTCACATTCACACCTAGTGGCAATTTAGATTAATCAATTAACTTATCCCGACAAGCTGCATGTCTCTGGACGGTGGGAGGAAGCCAGAGTACCCCGAGGGAACCCACGCAAACACGGGGAGAACATGCAAACTCCACACAGAAAGACCCCGGCCTGATGGTGGAATTGAACTCAGGACCTTCTTGCTGTGAGGCAACAGTGCTAACCACCGTGCCACCGTGCTGCCCCTGTTTTCCAATATTTATATATATTGTTGGTGAAAATTTGAGTTAAAAATGTGAAACTTTCTTTGTGGATGGAGGGCTGAATAAATGCCAACATTTTCAGAATCTACTGAAACTTCTCAGAACAAAAGAAAAGTGACATATTAGGAGGATATTGGTAATAGTGCAGCAGCTCTTTGATTCAAACACTCATCAGTTTGCATCACAGGGTTAAAGTGCTGGCGGACAGCAGAGGTAACGGCTCTGACAGCCCAGACACATTCACCACGCAACACACAAAGACACAATATACACACAGTCAAACATCCACCCATCCATCCTCTGCTTATCCAGCTCTGTACTGCAGAGGCGGCGGTCTGATCTGAGTTTGCTCCAGCCTGCTGTGTCTTTTGTGTGTCTCTGGTTTTGTTAGCTTTGCATGCTCCACCTCTTCCTGCAGAGATTTGGTAAATGAACAGTCGTGTATATGTGGGCAAAAAGCACAGGCTCCATCCAGCTTTCCAGAAACCTGATGAATCATTTTCAATGTTTATTTTCGGAGCGCCTGGAATAATACAGAAATGACCCGTGTGGAACGGACATTTGGCTAACTGCATTAGGGATCCATTAAAGAGAGGTGGAGCATGCAAAGTTAGCATGACCCGCAGAGACACAACATTAATGGATGGCTTATAAACTGAAATTATCCTTCAAAGGCCTGAAATGACCCATCGATTCAGATTTTATTCAGCCTCTTTCAGCACACACACAAAAAAACTGCAGACATGTCCAGCACGTGCTGACGGAAACAGCAGAGATCGTGGACAGGAACGCTACAGGTTTGTGTCTGGGCTCTGGGATCAGTTTCATTGTTTAGACTCCTGGCCTCAGTTTTCGTATTTTTACACTCTCAGTCCAGTCTCCAGGTTTCTTAGTTTAGTCCATTTAAATCCAAGTCCAGGGGTTCGTTTTCTGCTCGGTGTGGTTTGACAAAGACAACTTTTTTGCCCACTCCACCCACCAAAGTTGCTTTTTCTTTTACTTAAGCCTGTGAGTCCTGCATGTGGGTCCTCTTCCAGACAAACTTTGTTTCCGTGCACATGCATATGCACTCAGATACGGTTGGCTCCCAGCAGCAGTGCTTTCACTGACCTCAGCCACGGAGCATCACCTCTCTGATGGTTTTTAATCTGTATTTTAATGAACCGAGAGCCTCCTTAGACAGGGGTGGAGTGGATCTGTTTGTCAGTCTTCTGTCCCGCTGAAGTCCTCAAATCTGACGAGTCAGAAACTTTATATGTTCAGAGTCAGGAGGGAATGCCATCGGAGCTGGATTGCGTTCAGACTTTTGTAGTCCAGCGTCTAAACCGAATGAACATGAGGGTTTTGCTGAGACTCCTTCGCTGCTCCAGAGAGAGATTACCTCCCTGATTCTGACTGAGGACAGTCTCATAACTCTGATGAGTATAAGATCTCAGTCAGTTATCTGTGTAATACTGCAGTCTGCTACAGATAACCCACTGAGGTCTTGATGAGCTCTGTTAAAATGGTAAATTCAGACAGACTTGCTGTTTGTAAATGCTCCTTTAAATCTGCACAGTCACGGCTTTAGCAAAAGGAAAAATCAGCTCTGAGATCAGAAGTACATCATTCCCAAGGGTCAAGGACACGTCGTGAGGCTTATAGATGAAGCAGGATATGAAGAAAACCTCTCAGGGGTCATGCTGTGCGCTGCATCACAATTAATTTTATACGCTGGATCCCAGAGACAAACCTGGAAACTCTAAAGTTTAAAAACTTCAAATTTAGCCCAACCTTGCCTCGGGCGCTTCAACCGAGCACAACGCCTGAATACCAAAATATTTCTGTTATTCTCTCGCAGACGAGCAGAAGCTCTGATGCAGCGAGATGCCATGCTTGGAATGTGGATGTAATTAGGCACATTGGAAAATCCCAGTGTGAGGCTGTGATTGAGAGGGGGTGGGTCGGTATGATGGGCTCATTACATTAAGGGCGTCGGTCTGTGAAAGTGATTGGGCTTAATTGGCCAATTGCAAGTGATTAGTGGGAAGAATGAAAGGAGGCTCGGCTCCGGTGAAATGACTTTGCTATCAGAGACGAGCCATAAATTGGGCTGGATGTATCTAACACACACACACATGTTTACCTGCCTCTGTGAGCACACTCATTGATATATGTCAAACTACTACAAAGTTAACCTGATTTAAAGCTGAAGGAGAAAGCTCACATTTCCTTTCCTTCACAAATGTGTGGGAAACACAAAAAAGCGCACACATCAACAAACCTTACAAGCAAAATGTGCTTTAAAAATGTGCTTCCATCCACTGAGGCTGCGTTCACTCTGCAGGTCTTAATGCTCAATTCAGATTTTTCAATCAAATCCAATTCTTTTGTCTGCTCGTTCAAACTACAAATAAAATGTGACAGGAAACGCACTCTAGTGTGGACGCTCAAAGCGGCCGCATGCGCAAAAGAAGACGTCACACACAACGCGCTCTTTAAAGGAAGTAAAAATGGCAGCTACAGAGCTACTAACTGTTGTTCCAGCAGTCTATCAATTTCTGCAGTCGTAACCGAAAGAATTTTAACAAATTAAGTAGAGAAAGACGGACACTGAGAAAAAAAAATAATAATAATGGATTGCATTTATACAGCACTTTTCGAGACCCTCAAAGCGCTTTACAATGCCACTATTCTTTCACTCTCACGTTCACACACTGGTGGAGGCAGCTACAGTTGCAGCCACAGCTGCCCTGGGGCAGACTGACAGAAGCGAGGCTGCCATATCGCGCCATCGGCCCCTCTGGCCAACACCAGTAGGGGGTAAGTGAAGTGTCTTCCCCAAGGACACAACGACCAGGACAGACAGAGCTGGGAATCGAACCGGCGACCTTCTGGTTAAAACACACGTGAGGGCTAAAAAAAACCTTTGCCTTCAAAGTAAAAGTTGTACCTTTTGAAATGTATTGTTGAAGCATTGATGAACAGCTTTTACTTTGAAGGCGCCTGTATATGTGTTAGCCCGTTTCTCGTGAAGAAAGAGAGCCCGTGCTTTAACAATGCCCGTGTTTGGAGCAGTGGCTGCTCCCTCCGTGCAGAGGTATATGTGGACAGAGTCGGAACCAGGAGTGGTGGGTTTGGGATGTGAGAGAAAACCTCAGCTTCTCTCCATTGACTCGCTCCAGCTCCAGCTTCCGCCGCCACGCTTTCTCGTATGTCTTCTCCGGCGCTGCGTTGTGTCCTTGCATTTATATTAACAATGCTTGGTGCATGAACTCCACTACTACTGAGAGTCACTGCTCACCTAATGCGGAGTTTTTAATGGTCAAATGCAGACCTTATTATCTCCCCAGAGAATTCACTTCGATCATACTCACTGCCGTGTATATACCCCCCGACGCTAATGCTAGGTTGGCCATGAAAGAACTTTCTGCAGCCATTAACAAACACCAGAATAAACACCCCGAGGCTGCTTTTATTGTTGCTGGCGACTTCAACCACACCAACTTAAAGACAGTCCTCCCCAGATTCCACCAACATGTCTCCTGCCACACCAGAGGAGACAAGACTTTAGACCATGTGTATTCCAACCTGGCTGGAGCCTACAAAGCCACACCCCTCCCCCACATTGGACAATCGGACCATCTCTCCCTGTTCCTCACACCTCGGTATTCACCACTCATCCAACGTGTGAAACCTGCTGTGAGGACAATTAAAGTGTGGCCAGAGGGGACAGACGCAGTGCTCCAGGACAGATTTAAAAACAAAGACTGGAATATGTTCACCCACACAGACCTGGACCAGTACGCCTCATCTGTACTGGATTACATCTCCAAAACCACAGACAGTGTCACCACCCAGAAACGGATCACCATGTACCCCAACCAGAAGCCTTGGATGAACCGGGATGTTCGTCTCCTCCTGAAGGCCCGCAACACTGCCTTTAGGTCAGGAGATGCACACGCCTACAGTACAGCCAGGGCTAATCTAAAGAAGGGCATCAAAAAAGCCAAACACCATTACAAAAAGAAGGTAGAAGAACACTTCTCCAACTCCAACCCCCGACGCATGTGGCAAGGACTCCAGACCATCACATACTACAGGACCACCAAACCCTCCCCCGCATCCTCTGATGTCTCCTTCCTCAACGAGCTCAACAACTTTTATGCTCGTTTTGAGCGAGGGAACCCCACAACCACAACCAAAGCAGACGTGACGCCAGACCACCAACTCTCTGACTCTCTCCCCCACCGATGTAGGAGCGGTGCTGAGCAGGATCAATGTCCACAAGGCTGCAGGCCCTGATGGCATCCCCGGGCGTGTTCTCAGAGCGTGTTCTGGGGAGCTTGCAGGAGTGCTCACAGACATATTCAATCTGTCCTTGGCCCACGCTGTGGTACCGGCCTGCTTCAAATCCACCTCCATCGTCCCGATACCCAAAAACTCCAACCCATCTTGCCTCAATGATTACGGCCCAGTAGCACTCACCCCCATCATCACTAAGTGCTTAGAGCGACTGGTCCTAGCACACTTCAAATCCTGTCTCCCCCCCACCCTGGACCCCCACCAATTCGCATACCGCCGGAACAGGAGCACAGAGGATGCAGTCTCCATCGCACTGCACTCTGTCCTCTCACACCTGGACAACAACAACACCTACGCCAGAATGCTGTTTATAGACTTTAGTTCAGCATTCAATACAATCCACCCCTCACAACTCATCAGGAAACTGACAGGCCTGGGCATCAGCTCCCTCATCTGCAAATGGTTACTGGACTTCCTGACCAACCGCCCCCAACATGTCTGGCTGGATAACCGCTGCTCATCTACAATCACGATGAACACCGGTGTACCACAAGGCTGTGTGATGAGCCCTTTCCTCTACTCCCTCTTCACCCACGACTGCAGACCTGCTGATGGTTCCAACACCATCATTAAGTTTGCAGATGACACCACGGTGATTGGCCTCATCAGTGACAACGATGAGGCCGCCTACAGGGAGGAGGTGGATCGTCTGGCTGAGTGGTGCGACACAAACAACCTGCTGCTTAACACCGAGAAGACCAAGGAGCTCATCGTGGACTACAGGAGGAATGCTGACCCACATCCACCCATCCACATTAAGGGGACGGCTGTGGAGCGTGTGAGCAGCTTCAAGTTCCTGGGAGTCCACATCTCCGAGGATCTCACCTGGACGACCAACTGCTCCAAGCTGGTCAAGAAGGCTCACCAGCGCCTCTTCTTCTTGAGGACTCTGAGGAAGAACCACCTGTCCTCAGACATCCTGGTGAACTTCTATCGCTGCACCATCGAGAGCATCCTGACCAACTGTATAACAGTCTGGTACGGGAACTGCTCTGCCTCGGACCGGAAGGCGTTGCAGAGGGTCGTGAAAACTGCCCAGCGCATCGCCGGAGCACCACTTCCTGCCATAAAAGACATCTACAGGAAGCGGTGTCTGAAAAGGGCTGGGAAAATCATCAAAGACCCCAGTCACCCATCACATGGACTCTTCACCCTCCTGCCCTCTGGGAGGCGCTACAGGAGCCTCCGGACTAAGACCACCAGGTACCGGAACAGCTTCTTCCCCACAGCTGTCAGACTCCTGAACTCTGCCTCCTGACATCTGACCCACGTTAAACTCATGGACTGAACATACACACACCCACAATGGACAACTGTACCCTCAAACACACAATAATAACATGGACTGAACCACCACTCACAACCACTAGCACTTTATATACCTCTGTAGAAACTATCTACACCCTCACTTATCTTAACTGCACTACTGTATAGCTCTGTGTAAATAATCATTCTGTACATTCGATAATCTTTAATCCTACAACTGTTTACAACTTGCACAGTTCCCATTTCTGTATAGCTGTATATCTCAGATTCTGTAAAGTTATTTATTTCATATTCTGTATAGTTTTTCATATTTATATCCTGTTCATATCCTGTACATAGCTTGTACTCACTACAGCCTGTACATACTTATAGTTATAGAATATTCACAACATACTTCATACCGTGTACATTATAACATACCATAATAGACCCATTTCTGTAATATACTCACATATCTATATTATTGCTAATATATATTGTAATATATCTATATCACTAAAGCACTTCTGGATGGATGCAAACTGCATTTCGTTGCCCTGTACCTGTGCATGTGCAATGACAATAAAGTTGAATTCTAATTCTAATTCTAATAATTGCCGTCTGTCTGACCCAGGTCGGTTTTGAAAATATCAGATTTGTGCTGTTCAAACTGTCATACCATGATCGGATACGGGTCGCACAGTCAAAAAAGATGCGGTTTCACCTGCAGTGTGAACGTAGCCTAATGCACGGTGTAAAATACAAAGTTGTCAAACAGTTGCACAACATACTTCTGCATACACACAGAATACCTCTATGTCCAATTAAAGGTTTCTCAGTTTTAATCTGCGAGGAGGCTGAAGTGTGTGTAGCAGACAAAAACCACCTGTTACATTGTAATCATCAGTGTTGGGGTGAAAACGTAATGTATTACGCATTACTCGTTACTTTAAAGTAATGCAATATTCTACTTAATTACTTAATTTCAGAAAAGAATAGTTACACTACTTTATATGAAATGAATTGTCTCATAATTATGACTTAACAGTATAAGTTAATAAGATCAATATATAATGACAAAAATAATGAGCACTGACAGCACAAAGCAAAGATGTAACCCAGCCCAGAGACGAGCGGTTGTCATGGTGATTTTACTGGAGAAACATAAACATGAACAGGTAGAAACGGTGGGTGTGGCCTGACTGATCATCACTGCCTTTGTTGCCTGTTGAAGTTGAGGCAGGTGGGCTGGAGTCTGCATGCACTTTATCATCACTCTGGGTCCTTGGCTAGCTTAGCGTTCGCGTGCTGTCTGTGCAGATAGTTGCAAAGAAAGTTTTCAGTGTAATACATGCAACTCATACAACAGATGTCCTGGATGCAGTTTGAACTCTACCATCACGCTCTTGTCCTTTAATGCAATAAAAATATATGTAATATCCATCTCCACTCAAAAGCTTTAGACACAAGGAACAAAACTGATTTCTGACATTTAATCTGTCCCATTTGTGCAAACACAATATAGCAACTTTCATTTGGAAAGCTAGCAGCTGCGTGTGTGAGAAACAGATGAGACTGTTACTACAGCAACCTCACAGCAGCCGTATTGTTGGTCACATGATGCAATTTAAATGCTCCAATAGGCTCCAAGAGCATGTGAAGCCTAGGAGGCAGTTTCAGCTACAGCTGTGTTGCTATCCACCTGTTAGTCAAAGATGCCACGCCCCCTAAAACTGGGAACTTTAATTTAATAAAGCTTTAATACAATTTAAACAGGTGAGTTATAAAAAAACAAAAGCTGTGACACATTATTATTCAACAGTCATTCAGGAGCTGCTCTCTGTGACTTTCTCCATTAACTCGTAATTGTTTCAGGCCGCAGAGATGGATACATAGGATGTAATTAAATGTGACCTTTCCCCGAAGCTGCTTAACCCTTCAGCAGTGTGTGTGTGTGTGTGTGTGTCTATGTAATACTGCACAAGATAATGCATGTTTACTTAAATGATAATCAATGCGCAGGCAGTTGGTGAATTTCAGCCTGCAGGCAGTGTTTGGATGTTTGTGTTTATCTATTGTTCTGTGTGTGTGTGTGTGTGTGTGTGTGTGTGTGTGTGTGTGTGTGTGTGTGTGTGTGTGTGTGTGTGTGTGTGTGTGTGTGTGTATATATATATATAAACCAATTAACATGAACGGCTATGTTCTATGAACAACCACCTTTCACCATCATCTGTAATAACCACACTGTAACTGTCGCAGTCATGAATGAGCTCTGAAGGACCCTTTTGTTTCCGTCTGCAGTCGTTTATATTTGGACCCATGTTTCTGTTCAGGATCGTCCTGATCTTCTACTTGAAAATGTAGAAAACAGGTGAGAACGCAGCAGCCAGGCTGCACAAAACAAATGTGACACAGTAACACAGGCATGAAAAAGAAGAGCTGAGATGCAAAGCAGCTTAAATGGCATGCCCAATATAGGTTTTAATAATTACACAGGACTGTGGCTACGCTCGTGTTTGTGACCTGCTTGAACTGGAACAATGACTTTTTCATGTTCTCCAGATAAACTGAACCCAGTGCAAAGTGACGTCTTTTTTAAGGCATTTTTAGACATAGAGTTTTGGTGTAGTAATTGCCTTGTAATGGCAGGTGACATTGTTTTTTCAACGTCTGCTGAACGTCTCATGTTGACGTCCGTATGACCTCCACGTACAGTTGTGGATGTCTTTTCACTGTCAAACTCATTATACAGGGAGTGCAGAATTATTAGGCAAGTTGTATTTTTGAGGAATAATGTTATTATTGAACAACAACCATGTTGTCAATGAACCCAAAAAACTCATTAATAATAGCTCCATGCCCTCCTGGGTTTTAAATGCACCTTAGAACACACATGCATCAACACTACAATGAGCGGGTGGAGGGAGGTTCGGAGTCTTCTCTCACCCCCGTTCTCTGCGACCTGCTGGAGCAGGGGGGCTAGGACTAGGAGGAGGAGTTGGCCGTCCGACTGCGGTCTGGAGTGTGGAGCCTTCCTGCTGCTGCGGAGTCGGGGCGGTCTGCCTCCCCCCACCGCAGGGAAAAGGGAAACACCACCTGGGTCTGGGTGCAGTTCCCCCCTCCAGGGGCAAGGGTACCTAGACCCGGTTTGTAGAGTACGCTTGGGGAGTGTGATCGTGTGTACAGCGTCTCTTTATGTCTGTCTCCACGTTGGTTGAGTGTGGAGTAAGTGCATATGAGAGCATGAGGGTGGGAATGGATGTTTGTGTCTGTGTGTGCCTGTATGTCTGTGTCTATATGTCAGGTTGGGTGTCAGGCGCCACCTCTCTGGGGACATCTCAGGCCCTCCAAGGTTTGGAGGCCTATCTCCCCCTACCACCACTTCCCCTGCCAGTGGCGGACCCCCTCAGACATCGGTGCGTTGGTGGTTCTTTGTGTCCGGGGATGGGCGTCCAGGTACACACCGGCTCACTCCTTGGCGGCCGCTTATCGGGGCCTGGAGCCTGGGGCTCGCTCGGGCCACTTCGGAGGTGGGGTGCCCCCGGCCTCTCGGCCTGGGGCTCGGTCACTCAGGCACGGCTGGCTGCCGGCGGAGCTCACGGGCGCGTCACTGCAACTCCCCCTGGCTTCTGCTCCGCGGCTGCTGAGTGACCCCTCATCTGGGACTCTCCTCAGCTCTTTCTGGGACAGTGGCGCGGCTGCCCCTCTGTTGGTCTTCCTTGGTCTCTTGTGTTCTGGGGGCCTCTGGATGTCTGGAGTTTTGATCTCCTCCACACCTGCTTCACGCCCTGGAGGACGGGGCTGTGGCCCCCCCACACCCTCTAGCAGATTATTACATGAAGGAACCTTTTAAAAACAAGCGCGTCCATGCTCACAGGTGTACACACGGGTGATCACACCCACAAACTACACCCTTTTTGGCTCCTACCTCAAAGCACACTGTGTTCTGTTGATCTTATGTGCTGCACAATAATGTTTAACATTTAGTATTTACTGTCATATTCCCATATATCATTGTGATGTTGTTTATTCTATTACTCTTGTTCTCTTCTGCTTGTTTTCTTTTTTCTTTCTCAGCAGGTGATCCAGGTGATTGATATATGCATTTTTTTTTTCTCTGCCCGTTCTGTTGGTTTTTGTCTTTTGCCCTTCTCCCCCGTCCCTCTTCTCAGCTTTTTCTCTTTCCCTCTTTCTTTCTCCCCTTCTTTCCCCCAGTAAAAATAAATAAATAAATAAAATAAAATAAAATTAATATCAAAGCTGAATGTTTTTGCTCACCTGTTTAGCTCAGGTGGCAGAGCAGGTCAGCCACTAATCAGAAGGTCGGTGGTTCGATCCCGGGCTGCCTCCTCCCTGCATGCCAAATATCCTTGGGCAAGATACTAACCCCGTGTTTGCCTACTGGTGGTGGTCAGAGGGCCCGGTGGCGCCAGTGTCCGGCAGCCTCGCAGTCTCCCAGTCAGTGCGCCCCAGGGCAGCTGTGGCTACAATGTAGCTTGCCATCGCCAGTGTGTGAATGTGTGTGTGAATGGGTGAATGACTGAATGTAGTGTAAAGCGCTTTGGGGTCCTTAGGGACTAGAAAAGCGCTATACAAATGCAGGCCATTTACCATTTTTGGAAGTAGTTTTTAGCTTGTTTTTAGTTTTAGCTATTTTAGGGGGATATCTGTGTGTGCAGGTGACTATTACTGTGCATAATTATTAGGCAACTTAACAAAAAACAAATATATATTTATATATATATAAATATATATTTGTTTTATATATATATATATATATATATATATATATATATATATATATATATATATATATATATATATATATATATATATATATATATAAAACAAATATATACCCATTTCAATTATTTATTTTTACCAGTGAAACCAATATAACATCTCCACATTCACAAATATACATTTCTGACATTCAAAAACAAAACAAAAACAAATCAGCGACCAATATAGCCACCTTTCTTTGCAAGGACACTCAAAAGCCTGCCATCCATGGATTCTGTCAGTGTTTTGATCTGTTCACCATCAACATTGCGTGCAGCAGCAACCACAGCCTCCCAGACACTGTTCAGAGAGGTGTACTGTTTTCCCTCCTTGTAAATCTCACATTTGATGATGGACCACAGGTTCTCAATGGGGTTCAGATCAGGTGAACAAGGAGGCCATGTCATTAGTTTTTCTTCTTTTATACCCTTTCTTGCAGCCACGCTGTGGAGTACTTGGACGCGTGTGATGGAGCATTGTCCTGCATGAAAATCATGTTTTTCTTGAAGGATGCAGACTTCTTCCTGTACCACTGCTTGAAGAAGGTGTCTTCCAGAAACTGGCAGTAGGACTGGGAGTTGAGCTTGACTCCATCCTCAACCCGAAAAGGCCCCACAAGCTCATCTTTGATGATACCAGCCCAAACCAGTACTCCACCTCCACCTTGCTGGCGTCTGAGTGGGACTGGAGCTCTCTGCCCTTTACCAATCCAGCCACGGGCCCATCCATCTGGCCCATCAAGACTCACTCTCATTTCATCAGTCCATAAAACCTTAGAAAAACCAGTCTTGAGATATTTCTTGGCCCAGTCTTGACGTTTCAGCTTGTGTGTCTTGTTCAGTGGTGGTCGTCTTTCAGCCTTTCTTACCTTGGCCATGTCTCTGAGTATTGCACACCTTGTGCTTTTGGGCACTCCAGTGATGTTGCAGCTCTGAAATATGGCCAAACTGGTGGCAAGTGGCATCTTGGCAGCTGCACGCTTGACTTTTCTCAGTTCAGACAAGACTCCTTATTAACATGAATCTGCGGCGACTGGTTGGGGTAAGAGGAGGAAGACATCCAGGCACAGATTATGTTAATGGCGCCTTTTGCTTTTTGGATTTGCGTCCTCTCCGTCTGTGAATCCACGGAGCTGTTGGGCTCGGTGACTCAGCTTTGCTCCGTTACTGCTACACACTTTCTCTGGAGCTCATTCAGATCAGAACAGCTTCCACGTTTTAGTGATCAGCTGTCGTGCACCAGCACAGCTGAATCTGCAGCAGACCTGCATTTTCATTAATCACAGATACACAGAAACCAGGCTCCGGGGAACAGATACCAACACCTCTTAAATTACCAGTTAGTTTCATTCAATTAGATGCCATAAATACCTACAATAAGACAGGCTAATGGTTAATCTAACACATCTGCTGCTGAGCTGTGTGTATTGTAAGAGTTTAGTTGGGATTCATTTGTGCGAGGGCTCAGACGCTCTCTGGAGACAAAATGATGTGCTGATGAGCGTCCTCTCCTCTCCTGTTATCACGACATTAGAGCAGAATTGGATTTTCAGCATGTTGGCGCTTCTTTAATGCCTCTCTGATTGGATCACACGCTTCCATTACCATTACTGATGCTGTCTCAAAGGGCTAAACCACCATGCAGACGAACTCTCTCTGCTCAGGTCAGTGGTAAACACGTAGCGGTGAAATGAGAGAATAATCAACATGTGACTTTCCAGCACTTCAGAGTGAGAGCCGCTTTAAAATCTGCAGGATAATGGGAACAGAAGAAGAACACACATATGAGAAGGAAACATGGCCAAAGCTCAGTGTTTGTGCACAACTCAAGTCAATGAACAAAAACCTGCAGTCATATCTCACGTGTGCATGTTGGCAGTATGAATACAAGGCATTGACTGTGTGTGTGTGTGTGTGTGTGTGTGCATTCTCATGACATGCTTCAATACACACTGCTCATATGTTTGCATCATAAAAACAAGCCCCGTTAAATCTGCCTTATTGATCCAGCTCGGCTTAAATATACAGCGAGACAATCGATCTCGCTCAGCAGAGTGAGTGTATCATCGTGCTGAGAGCTTGTAGGAGGAAAAGCATTCTTCTTGCTGATTTTCAGTGTCTGATGGAGAGATGATTAAACCTGCAGCCTCAGAGCTGCTTTTGTTTGCCTCATTCACAGAAATATTATTTCTGCTTGTAAGAGATGCCGTTACCCCAGAGTCACCACGTTAAGTTACACTTGAATTAAAACTTAATTCAGCAACAATTTCAATCCAAACTATGAAAATATTCAATTATCTATATAATCTCATTAAAATGACGTTAGCACTATAATAACTGCATTAATGCAACAAATCTCCATTACAGAGCTGATCACAGCATCAATGCATTAGCATGGTTAGCTCGTTAATGCGTTAATTTTACATTTCATTATAAAACTTCCCAAACAGCAAAGCTGCAGCTTCACCTGCTGTGTTCTGCTCATGTGTGCCATCGTGTTCCTCAGTTTGAGAGGGAGCTGTGTGCACGAGCTCCAGCTTTGTGGGATTTTACCTTTGTAAATAATTATTTTATAAAGCACAATTACTGAATGATGCCCTGAGGCGGCATCTGCTGCCTCTTTCTTTGTTGAGCCAGGGTGGAGTCTGTTTCCACTACTGAAGTACCTAAAAGTACATTATTTTGGATGTCTAACAGGGGGCGCCTCTTCTGAGCTAAGTAAACCCTGCCTGAGGAGTTTGTTTTGGAAATGAAGGTCCTGTCAGAGGTGGAAAATAAAGCCGGGGATGATTGAGGACTGCCTTGTAAAACACAAATTGCTAAATGTGGTCCATGCTTGTCTCACCTGGTTTAAAACAGCAAAGGTGAAGTCACTGTGGGTACATCCAGGCTGTTAGGGTCCACCTCATTATTCAGCAGCTTGTAGAAACTCCTTCAGCAGCAACAAGTTGCAGTGATAGTTTTCTTCATCGGTCTCTGTCGCCACTGCAGAGGAGTTTTGGCCCACTCGTCTTCGTGGCATTGCTTCAGCTCATCTAGGTTTGCATCCACATTCTCTGAAGGTGCCACCACAGCGTTGCAGTCAGGTGGAGATCTGGACTCTGACCATCGCAGCAGTTTGATCCTTTACACTGGGCCTCATTCACAGACTGAATGCACAGATCTGTACAGAAATCAGGGATTCGTTGACTTTTCACACCTGAATTTGTTTGTTTTCTATGAACATACATAGAAATGCTTCTGATGGTGTTTATGAACAGATGATGAAGCTCAGGCTGAATGTGTGCTGGTGTTTATGGTTTCACTTTGTTTTAGTTTTGTAACACATTCACATCCTACCAGCTGCAGCTTGTATTAGCGAGTCTCTCTCTCAGACATTGACCTCTGACCTCTCTCCCCTTTCCCTCATGTCATTGTTGCTAACGACTATTGAGAAAGACATTGATGGGATACAAATGAATGTAGATGTTTGAGTAAAGTAGAGTTTCTAACATCCTTCTCAGCCCAGCATGGCGCTGTGTGACCCCGCCTCCAAGGATCCCCGTTTCCTCTCTCTCTCTCGCGTCCTCGCTCTCTCCACCTCTCCACCTCAGGCAGTCCTCTGAAGCCAGACACTCGACCCCGCCTCCACTCCACCGCCACACTCCTTCAGCTGTAGACGCATCAGGTGTCTCAGCTCTGTGTGTGTGTGTGTTATCAAAGTGCACACAGCTGAATTTGTGTACATTCCCCACCAAAAACAGCGCTGTCCATGGTGCTGAAGGTCTACCCCTTTATGTAATATTTAATATTTCACAGTTTGGCTGCCACTGCGCAGGCTGCGAGATTCCTGCACAGAAGAAGAAGTATGTTGGAAAGATCAGAGACCGAAACCTGAAGAGCTGGAAGAACTTTGGTTGCTGGTGGCTATTTTCTTTCTTTAGGTTGGAAGTTTTAGAACATCTGTGAGTTTATTCAGATAAATAGAATTCGGTGTTTGCAATCGTTACATTTTCATCATCGGGCATCACAATAAACTGACACAAGTGGAAAAATGTTCATATGAAGCCCAGAAAATAAGACGTGCTTTTATTGGCCATAAATATCTATACATTTTGTGTTCTCATCATTTCATCGTGACACACTACAAGTGAAGATTTTCATCTTTTATTTTGTTGAAGTCTGAGATGTTGGGGTTAGAGTTCATGATGTGAAAAAATCAATAAAAGTGAATTGTAATAACTCACGAGATGATCTAAGCTGATTCATGACTCCAGGCTCAGTGTCTCTTTATCAGTCTGTGCATATTTGTACATTTGTCCCCAGCAACTCCAAACAGTAAAACTTTAATATCAAGACTAAAATAATCCGAGCTGCTTGTTTATTAGCTCAGTGAAAGAGTCTGAGAGTGAACATCAGCACTTCATCAAAGCCTGCAGGATTTTACGGCGGCATATACAGTTCATAAACATCACGGCGGAGGCTGCTCATCAGTAAAGACGTCACAGTTTAGGGCTGAGGATGGATTACAGGCTCAGCTCAGACTCGTACTGAAGGTTAATGTTGAGCTGTTTTAAACAGGCATCCCTGAGACATCCAGAGATCTGCACGCCGTCTCTGCTATCCTGAATGTGCACTGAAGTTACTCGTGTTAGGAAATGAGAGTGTTCTTGCTGTCACATGTTGGGACTCAACATTAATGTAAAGTTATCAGAAGTTAGGTTGAAGTCAGCACGTCTGAAGCAGCTCGAGGTTGAAGCCATTTTCTCTCTAGAAAGTCTTGAACTTTAAATCTGGATCTGAAGGCTCCAGCAGCTGCACTGTGAGCGTTTTCTGAATTCGTACTCGCTTTCAAAGGTCTGAAGGCTCGTTGGAGATGGAAGAGTAAACTGGTGCTCTTCTCTCGGGTCTCCTTCTGAGGGTGCTGCTTCATGTAAAGGCTTTCATGTCTGGAGCTGAGTGGAGCTTAATGATGTTCTGAAACAGGATGTATGGAGCGAGGGTTTGAGTGTAAAGTAAGGGGCAGCTCTCGGGCATATGATGGAGACTTGTCATTAACAAGGTCCCACCTTCACCAACACGCTCAGTCTTTCTGACTGACGGGAGCAAAATTTCCAAAATGTTTTCTTCAGTCTGACCTGAGGTTCACCGAGCTCAGATCAGCAGACGTTCTCTGTAGTTTTACAGTCAGAGGAGTCGCCCCCTGCTGGCCAGTGGAAGGAATACAGGTTTCCCTCTGTATATAAAACATGGATGAAGGTCTACAAGTGTCGGTGCCTCTCATGAATTACAGTTATTATTACTGTGGCAACAATGGCTTCAGACTTTATCATCCTGTTGGTGGAAATCTGGAAGTCCCCGTCAGTCTTCATGAGCAGGCTGTGGTGAGTGAGCAGGACATGAGTGATGGAAGCATGACAGTGGGAGTCTGTGGGGTCTGCAGAAGTCCAGCTGGCAGTTCGGTGGCCTTCACTCCTTCGTCTTCGCCCTTGCTCGTCTTCCTCTCCGTCTCATCAGCTGTCTGTCACCGTCATTGTTTCGGTCTCGTTCGCATGAGTGTTTTTGATGCTGTTTGCATCTTGGTGATTCATTCTTCATTTGAAGGGCCGAAATAAAAATTTTGCATCAAAAAAAGCTTCTTCTTTGTCAGCCGTGTTTAAATAAGCTTTTCCTGCTCTCTCTTCCAAAGTCATCGAAGCTTTAATATCATCACACACATTTGAACAAAGCATTATCCTGTGTCTTTGTGCTCTCAGTCATTTCAGGCAGATCTAAGTTAACTACAAAACACATCAAACCACAGACAGAGACGCTGACGTGCGAGCTGACCTCTCCTTGTGTGATTAGCTCGTTTATTCTGAGGGTGTCGACGGTCGTATTGGGACATTTCTCTCCAGGTTGTTCTGCAGATGGGAGCTCTGCTGTGCTCTGCATCAGCTCGTTTCTCCATTACCTCTAACGCCGAGCTCGGGGCTTGTTTGTGCTGCTTGCTGTCTCACATACTCGACCAAAACATTTCCAAAAGTTTTGCAGTAATTACTCTTAGACAGACAGCAGCTGCAAATAAGGCCAAAGTCGGTACAACTTGAAGGTTAATACACAACACTGCAAAGAAAAACTATCCCCAAACTAACGACCAGAACTCCTCCTAATGAACCTCCATCATTAACAAAACCAACAGCTCGACACCTCCTCCCCACCCTCAGCCACTGGCTCCATATCAGAGCTCATTCCTCACCGAGTCCACAATCATCACCGCAGTTTATCTGCTGCCATTTTTATTTATCCAGCCTCCTCGCGTGCCATTGTTTACCCTGGAAGCGATGTCCTTGGACATTCATATGTCTCGGAAATGGATAATACCTGCCAAAATCTAATTTGCCCCCCTCCCCGACCTCCCTCCCCTCTTTGTCAGACCTTGTAGGCAGATTCTTTTGAGCCCACAGATAATAAATATCCGATCCGTGCTGCTGCAGAAGAGATGGATTACAGAGATGGAGGGAAAAGCTGGGAACGTCCTGGAAAAATCAAACACACCGGGAGGAGGAAGACGTAACGTACAGCGTGTGATACTGCGCACACGGAGTGACTGTGTGAAGTTTCAACTCCCAGCTATTAATTATGAACTGAAACTTGAGGAATTGGTGAAGATCAATTTGAGCCCGTGTGGAGGAGTTTTCTCTGTGGGTGAAGGCGGTTAAAGGTCCGTTAGCTGGACTTTAGGACAGACGTTGAAGAGCTCTTTGATGCTACAGATTTGCTTTCATCAGGTTTATGTATTCAGCAACCTGCACACCTGACGGAGCTTCCAGAACTGAAAAGTCTCTGGATTCTTTCCGATGACCACCTGGGGGTGAACATTTAAGAGGAGCAGAGCGGGAAGAGGTCACTGAACTCTTTTTCTCAGTCTCTGTTTCCACGTCTGAACAGAGAGCAGAGGATGGTTAAGGGGCCGGGCTACCCCCCTGTTTGCCAGGTAGCTCCGCCCTTTACTCCGCTTCAGAACAGTGTGTGTGTGTACACGTGTGTGTATTCACTGACCGTATCACAGGCCGTGATGCTCTTTTCTCATAATCACACATTTAAAGACACTCATTGTGCAGTTATGTTGTTTATGCCTTAAGTCAGTCTGTCTGTCTTATTATCTCTCTCACACACACACACACACACACACACACACACACACACACACACACAGACACACACACACACACACACACACACACACACAGTGATGGACTTCCTGTTGCTGTTTGTTCTTCTTCATGAGTCTTTTTGTTTTCCTTCAACAGTTTTCCTTTTTTTAATAAAACATCTGAAGCCCTCGGTCACGTCTCACAGGGACGCTTTCTGGTTCTGAAAGGCAGAAACATTTTTCAGCAGAAACGTGCGGTTTAACGTCCACCAGGTTGTCAGCAGCCTGCTAATGTCGGGGTAGAGCACGGGTACGAGGCCTGTCCGGTAGGAGCTGAATAAAGTCAATCACAGTGATAAACGTGGAGACATTTCGTGTGGACGACAGCAGTAAACACAGCCGAGCGCAAACGCCTGGAGTGTTGACACGCGGCTGAAAGTCGAAGCCGGAGACGTATGAGGGACGGCGACTTTTATCCCAGTGCAGGCATCTTCCTCCTTGATGTCTGACCCTGATCTCCAAGCTGCTGAAATATTCATGGTGCCTTCAGAAGATCTCAGGGCCTGTTTGGGCAGAAGCAGCTCTCCTGAGCAAACATCCAGATTTGGTTTATTCAGTTTTGCTGTTTCTGTGTCTCAGTCTCCTCTTAAATTTTCTTCACTGCTCTTCTCCTGCTGCGTGGCTGATGTTTCCCGGCGTCATCCTCCCACTGACGTCACGCTTCAAACAGAATTCGGGATGATTTGCGTACTCTTCCTCCCGTTTCATGTCGAGGCGGCGGCGGCATCGGGAGAGATGGCAGCTGAAAGAAGTTGTGTGAGGGAGTTTCACAGCCCGAGGCGGGGCAGGGCGAGGAGAGCGCCTTTCTATTTTGGTTGTTTCTTAAACACGAGTGTGTGTTGGCTCTTTCACGCTTTTGTTTCTTCCGTGTCTGGATCCAGGTAGTTTTGTTCCTGCTTCTTTCAAAGCAAGCTCCTCTTAAAAGTCAAACAATTCCACGTTACGAGCCAAAACATTTCTGTTTGTTCTGTTTAATGAGGCAGCCTGAGTGAGCCGCACCTGCACACTTATTTATATTTGACAGTACTGGAAGCACGAGAGCATCAAAGAGCCGAGCAGGCATCAGCCTGGACAGATTCCATCAGAGGAGGGGCAGGGGAGGAGCTGGGTTGCAGAGTGGTTTGCAGAAGGTGCACACTGTATGAGGTTCCCCAGTCCCCTGTGTAGACAGGTATCAGCTGACGTGGGCCCGTCTTCCTCCTGCTTTACTTTGATGTTTCGTTCGGCACTTTTCACCAAAGCACGAGGCTCGCTAACCTCCGGTGGTGTGATTGAGTTTACACAAACAGATCTTTCTGTGATCTAAATGTTTAATTCAGTTCAAGCAATTAATTCCTTATTCATGGCGCACGCCTCATGTTTGCCTTTGTAAACGATGCTGCGTTGCGCTGCACAGAAACATGGTGCTGAAAGAATAAATGAGTCCAATTAGAACTAACTGCTGAATTAAACTGCACTCATTTTCACTCAACAGAGAGATGTTTTCAGTGTTAACCACAGAAAATGAAAGAAACTTGTCAAAAAGCTGGACTTTGTGCGTTTGCAGCTCTGTAGTTTGATTCTCCAACAGGATAACTCTGCATTATTCACAGTTCAGCCCACACTTTGTCTCCTCAAGGAAGAGAACAGCTAAATCTGTGTGCTGAGTCCAACCTTTATGAAGGAGAACCAGGGAGCGATCTAAGTGGAAGAGATCACACTCCTCAGCCTCGCGGGGTGCTGGAGGAGCGTCCGCCTGCTGCCCCGACCTCAGATTCAGGAGGAACACTGTGGTTTCTGTCCTGGTTGCTGAACTCCAGCTCTTCATCCTCTCTGGGATGTGTTGAAAGCATTTGACCGTATCAGGAGCTCATGTCTGCTTTTTGCAGATGATGTAGTTCTGTTTAGTTCGGGTGGTTCCTCCGCCTCACCCTCGGAGGTCTGGGGCAGTGTGGGAATGAGAATCAGCACCTCTTAATCTGAGACCATGGTCCTCAGCTTCTCCCAGCTTTCTAATGCTGTTAATGTGTTTTATTATTTGGTTGTCGAGCTTTCCTGTCACACTGTGCAATGCTTTGTATTACTTGAAGAGTCCAATTTAAAGCTCCCCGTTTCCCCATCAGCCTGACCGCTGCCTGTGTCTGCATGTTTTATGGGTACATTAGCAGACCGATTGCATGTAAGTCCATCCACCAAGAAAACCATTGTTCAACCTTCTGTTGTGGAACTGCTGATAAAGCAAATTCAAACAGACTTGTTATAAATTAAGATCTAAGCAAAGGTCTGGAGCTTTGTCTCCCCAAAGCAGGGCTGTAGACTCGAAGCGAGAGAGGCTGATTCCTAACATTAGAGTCGGTATTAAACAGGAAACCTTTGAAAAACCTCGAGGAACCTCACAAAAAGCTCTGATGCAGAATCCACACTCACCTGATAGCGTGCAAGTTTCTGTACTGGGACGCTCTGACAGCAGCTGCAGTGATGTTTGCCGGGACACAGTGACGTTTCCTGCTTCACATGGCTGAGCGCCGCTCCCAGAAATCATAAGTGTTTGAAGAGACTTCTCAAGTAATCAGAATCACCGGCCGAGTCTCTAAATGTTCCAATCTGAAAGATCCTCACAGCTAAAGGCGTGATCCATGTTTGATGCTTTGTTTGGCCGTCAGCTGTCTGTGGTTGTCTCAACAGATGAGCAGACGTGAGCTTCTAATGAAGATGATTTTACTTCCACAGCATTTCTCTGTTTTTTTCAGTTGTCATCACTTCATACTTAACAAATTAAGCAGATATTTCACTGAACTTTGAGTCACTTACAACCTTCACAGGGATGATGTGAGACTGTCTGTGCAGCCAAGGCAATGAAATATACAAGTTTCTGATTAGCCAATCAGACAGTCTGTTACTCAGATGGGACTGTCTGACATCACAAAATGCACATCTGATTAATGAACTGACCTGCAGTAGATGTAAAAAGTAAAGAGACGATGCAAACTGAGAGGAAAAACTGTAAAAATATAACAAAAGAGCACAAAGTCAGATCACAGAGAGAACAGGCGAGGAAATCGTTTCCTTCATTTCCTCTGATCTTTAAAAGAACATGAAAGAGTCTCGAGTCGATTTTATTCAGTCGAATCGACAACGACTGTAATCAAGCCGTTTGTTCCTCACACACTGCTGAGAGCCTCTAATATCGGCCCGTTACATGCTATGAACCTGCTAAGCACTGGAAAAAAGGACTCGTCTCTTCGCTTCAGCTGTTTTATATTAGTCACATGTCAGAGTTAATCTCTATTAGGAGATTCTTTCCTTGACTTTATAACATGGTCCCGTGCTCATCCAGAATAATGCAGGTTTCAGATATTCCACTTGAAATTCAGGCCAATTTAGTGAAAGCATTAAAGCAGCTTTTAGAAAAAGGATTTTCACTTTGTTGGATTTGCATTCATTTTGCGAGGGAAGATTAGAGAAGCTGACACACGGCGGAAACACGCGGACGACATGAGGAAAGAAAATTAACAACACTTTCTCCGCCGTCCATTATCCTCATTCAGGCTCCTGCACCACGATATCGACACGGACTCATGATTGGATGAACCTGCCACATTTGTTCAGCTCCTTTGTTCCTAGAATCTCTACGACAGCAGTAAGGAGTGCAGCATTAGCCACAATAGCCCAGTTAATGAGGAAAAAGATGAGGTTTAAATAAACCAGAAAGAGCAAAGCGTAGAGGCAGACCTGTTAGATCTGCAAGCCAGAGCAACGCTACACTAGAAGAGCTTCAGGACCAAAAGCTGCAGCAGTCAACTAACCATGTGAGTGGGTGCAGCAGTGACTGGGTGGAGGCCGGAGATGTCCACGGCTGTGTTCACCTGCTGCGAGAAGGATTCCTGAAACATCCTGTTCCTTCATGTTGAAGCTGGTTTGTTTATTGATGGTTTAAAGCCCCAAATCATGTAAATATCATAAACCTTATCATCTTTTTTCTGTTTGATTAAAAAAAACACTTTTCCAACTTTTTGGCACAGAGGGCGTGAAGCCTTTCAGGACGCATGTCTTTTAACAACTGCAGGTTTCCGTGTGCTCGCCTCGTTTCCATCGTCTCATCTGAAACAAACAATCTGAGATATGATCTTCTGCTGCCTCTGGTTCCAGTACCTTTAACAGTGTGCCAAAGGGCCTCCCCAGAGTTTGGAGGCGGCAAGTTATCGCAGCTGTGTTTGTGATAATACAGTCATTATTCCTGATCATCACATCGTAGTTGCTGCAGGACAGAAATGTAAAAGCACGCTGACAAAGGCAGCAGAGGTTTTCATGAGGAAGCAGCAGGTAACCTTCTGCAGAGACTCAGACTGTCATCATGCTGCAACGAGCAGTCTTCAGAAATTATACTGCAGGTGTTTGCGAGCCTGGCTGACAGCGATGGCGGTCAGTCCAGCTCAGATGTCAGGTGACATCAGGCGACCTGTGTGAACCAATCACTGCTCGCTGCAAGTGCTTGCAAATAGAATTCAATACAATCACAGGTAACCACCAGTTTCTCCTTGTGGCAAAATGTTGCCATCCCATTTTGACTCCCGTGTGATGGCACCATCAGCTCAGCTCTCAGTCACTATTTTTCATATCCGCACTCGAATGTTAATAAATGGACAAGGGTTGATGTTTTAGGGTAAGTTCATGCATGAATAATACTGATAGTAACAATATTGTCATCATATTCTGTAGCAAACACCACACACACACACCTCTGCTCCGTGACATTAGAAACTGAAAGTAAAAACATGGCTTCTAGTTTTTGGTTTGCTGATAATCCTGCAGAGCAACGAGAAGAGAAAATGTTTTTTTATTAAAATATCTGAGTCATGACTGCTAAACTTTTCAAAGGGTCAGACGTTAGCTGAGCTGCAGCCAGTGTTCACACGTGGAGCTCACAGAGACGGGATAGTGTGGCCGAGGTGGACACTGAAGGTGTTTCCTGAGAGCCTGTGGTGGGCTGTCAAGAACCAGAGAAACGAGGAGATGGAGAAGCACAGACTGCAAAAACGCCCTCGACTGCTCAGCCTGATTAATAGCTGTAATATAAACCCTCATAAGACCTCAGCTGTACGTGACGCCGACACACATAGCTCTACATAAAGAGCCTTTCACACACAGACACACAAAAGCATGAAAGCTCGCCTCGAAGGCAGCATTTCCCCACTTCTCCAGTCTTCTAACACATTTCCAGCCATCGCTGCCTCGTTGTTCCTCCTCATATTCAAACTGCTGCTGCAGTCAGACCGCCGTTTATCTGCTGCTGTACAGTGAAGCTGTGACAGTTCAAAGACTCGCGTTGCTTTAGAGCAGAACAGAACAAATGTTCTCCTGCAGGCCCCTGAGGTGTTTCCACTTCTACGTTTAACCTCTTTCACCTGTTCAGGTGCTGATACACACACGGGCCCTGGGGGTGAGCATCAATCGCAGAAGAGGAACAGAAGAAAGCGTGTTACATTTATTTGAAGCTCACTAACCGACCGGCTCGCTCTGTTTGATCCACGCTCGGAGACCTAAACGACGGCTGGATGCTCTGCAGTCGGCAGCAGAGCTCCTGAGGATGAACGCTGTTGGTCTTCTGATGATGTGAGACACTTTCGCTCATTTCATCTGGAACGAGTTTACTGTTCTCCAAACTCTGAAGTTAAACTCTGAAGTCTCTGATTTATATGGATTTGAATCAGTCCGGCTTTAGACACTGGAACAGCACAGCTGCTCCACGACACGACTCAGCAGGAGCTCTGAAACCTTCTGTAGTCAGTGTCCTGCTGCACCCGCCTGTCCTGTCGAGGAAGCAGCGAGAGTTTTAATGCTGATCGCTCACAAAAGAACAAAGTCAACACCGTTACTGAGCAGAAAGGCAGAAACTCATAGATCGCAGGAGAACACAGACTGAAAGGATCAGGCGACACAGACCCTTCACCGAGCAAGACACAGACACAGAGCAAGCTCACCCAGATATAGAAACAAGTGAGGAAATGCTGTTGAAAGCAGAGAAGCCAGAGCACATCATCAGTGCCCCCACCTGAAAAGAAGGGAAACAGTGATGTCCAACCCCACCCTGATCCAGCTGCTTGTTGGAGCAGGCTTCACAAGATCACACAGGACGTAACACAGAGAGCAGCGCTGATGGAAACACACCAGCTTGTTTTATCCAGCAAAGATTCACTTTCCTCACAGTTTGAGGATAACACCACTGAAACCTCCGCCTGGATCTACCCCTCCACCCGAAACGCTCAAATGAAAAAGAAGTTTTTGTCACGATGAGTTGTGTGGCTGTCAGTGGCTGGACCCACATGCAGGACTCGGAGACAAAACATTAACTTAAACGACGGCTTTATTTGCTGGAGAGTCACCTTTGGACGATACATAAACAACAACTTAAACTAACTAGACAGGAGATGCTGAAGGAAGAAGACCATGGATACACACACAACAAACGTGGAGGACACAACAACTGGCAGGGAAAAACACAGGGCTTAAATACATACTGAGGTGATTAGGGAATGTGAAACAGGAGGAGAGCACAGCTGGGACTCATCAAACATGACAAGACAAGGGGAGGCAAAACTCAACACATTGACATAGTACACAGACTTTCAAAGTAAAACAGGAAACTGAACAGACGTGGACTAAACTAGGGGATACAGTGACAGAAATCAAACCCAAGAGAATCAAAACACATCATGAAAA